>NC_132925.1:25246357-25871357 GCF_047675955.1 Chlorocebus sabaeus
TGTGATCCTGCATCCCTGATTTAGAGCCACTTAGGACTCCGACAGCTCCACCCCGGCGTTCTAGAGGAAAATATCCCTTCATGCTCTCTGCCTGAATTGAAAGCGACACAGCTTCCCGATGTTCCGCCTGGGAGGTGGTTCAATCTTTAGAAATTGCCTGAGAAGCCTGTCCATCTGCTGGAGTGCCTGGTTTTCGAGAACGGACCAAGGCGGAGTTGGCTTTTAATCTGAAATAATTTGATAATTTTCTGTCTGTAACTTAAAATCACCGCTTAACTCAAAGTAAAAAAGTGACAAGCTTTCTAGAGGGCTTTTGTAGACATTGGGAAAATCCGTATGACAAAGTACGGTTTAGAAATTCCGGATTTAATTTCCCCCGGGAAAAACAAGTATCTTCTGGTTGGTACCGGGCGGTCGACGCACGTGGTCTTCCTTTAAAACAAAGTCTATGCCAGCCGGGGGTGAGGGAAGTGGTGGGAGTGAGCAGGGGGAGCAGAGAGATTCGAAAAGTACAGGAGGAATCAGTCCAGTACGGGGATTGCCCCTGCCAACCAGTAGCTATTCCAGTTAACTCCCAGGAAGCAAGTTTCCACCTTTGCCACTTCCTCCTGCCCTTTCCTTTTCCCTTCACTACGGCTCTTGGACCCAAAGTTCGCTCCCCACCGCCACCGCCCTGCCCCACTATTGTCTTTACAGGACAGAAGGCTGCAGCAGCACGGCGGAGAAAAATCCCTGAGGAATGAGTCAGTGAGATGGGCGTATGGGTGGAGGAAGAGGGCAGTCGATTTTTAAACCTCAGCGAGGGTGGGTGGGCCGTTGGAAGCCAAAGGCCTTATCACTACCGCGCTGCAACATCACAGAAAGTGTTAGTCCCAGGGCTCTCCCGGGCGCGCGCGGCTCCTGTGCTTTCTCCTTATTGGCGGACCTGGACCTGGGGGCGGAGCCGCGGTGAAACCCCGCCCACCCGGACGCTAGGACAGGGCACATGGTTCTCCCCGATCCCGGAGCTGGGCTCAGTGCTCGGACTCAGTCCTGCAGCGCCTCTAGGCTGCGGATCCTTGCTTCAACCACCTGCTCTGCGCCGCGTCCGGGGAAGTGGGGAGGAGACCGGAGGGAGGGAGGAGGCGGGGAGAGGAGGAAAGAGGCAGCTTACACACGCCTTCCAGTCCCTCTACTCAGAGCAGCCCGGAGACCGCTGCCGCCGCCGCCGCTGCCGCTGCCACTGCTACCACCGCTGCCACCTGAGGAGACCCGCTGCCCCCCGTTGCTGCCTCCTGCGAGTCCTTCTTAGCACCCGGCGTTTCATGCACATTGCCACTGCCGTTATTATTATCATCCCAAGACAAGGAAAATAAAAGAAGATACCAGCGAAAAGAACCGCTTACACCTTTCCGAATTACTCAAGTGTCTCCTGGAAAGAGAAGGTCGTTGTCCCCGGAGGAGCAGCCGAAGGGCCAGTGGGCTGGTGTTGAGCGGGAGGGAGGAGGAGTTGGGGGCATTGCGTGGTGGAAAGTTGCGTGCGGCAGAGACCCGAAGGTGCAGCGCCACAGCCCAGGGGACGGTGTGTCTGGGAGAAGACGCTGCCCCTGCGTCGGGACCCGCCAGCGCGCGGGCACCGCGGGGCCCGGGACGACGCCCCCTCCTGCGGCGTGGACTCCGTCAGTGGCCCTCCAAGAAGGAGGAAGAATATGGAATCCAAGGGGGCCAGCTCCTGCCGTCTGCTCTTCTGCCTCTTGATCTCCGCCACTGTCCTCAGGCCAGGTGAGCAAGGGCCTGGGAGCAGCCCCAGACAGACGTGGGCCTGGAGCAGTTTCCTAGGTCCCCGTCCCAGCCTCGCACCCCCGAGGCAGTGCGCCTAGGCGCGTGGATGAGGTAAGGGGACCTCTGTCCCGGCACAGAGCTGTCCCCGGGCTCGGTCACCTGTGCCGCACGTTTGGGCTTGGCTGGTTGGCTCAAGTTTGGGCATGAAGCTGGGGAAACTGGGTGAATCTCCAAGAACTTGGGGCTCCGGGGTTGTGGCTGCAGGGGCCCGTGGGCAGGATTCGCCTGACGCTCTCCGCTTGTCCCTGCGACTCCCAGCTAGGCGGCGGACTCTCGCCCTCTGACAGTTCCTCCTGTCTCTGGGTATCCAAGTCCACGTCACTGCGCCCCGAGCAGTTTTTCTTTCGCTTAGCTCTCGGATGAAATAACTGCCGGCACTTTTTCGTGATAAATCCCCTTGTAACTTCCCCTTTGGTGAGCTGAGGAAGGGATGGGAGGGGTACAGAAGGAGAGGATTTTAATCACCCCCTCCCCCCCACGCCCACCTTGAGAAACCTACTGATGCTTCAAATCGTGGTTTCAACGTTCCCCCCTCCGGTCCCCGTCCATTGTCTGGGCGGGTGGTGAGTGTAAGGGTGACCGCAGACAGATAACACAGCCTGAACAGGAATTAGTAGCTAGGTCTGGGAGACACCTCAGTGAGACGCTTGTGAATTTCCAGGACCTGCTCATAGAACCTCAGTTCTCAGTTCTGTACTGAGTCTTAGAAGAGAGAGAGATTGGGGGGAAAAAAGGCAAAATTCCCAACAACTAAAATATCTCGCGGGAAATCCCTTTCCGCACCCTCGGGGACGTCCGCTGGCTTTGGTATCCTCAGACCCGCCTGGCGGCTAACACAAGTTGTTCCTAACGGGGTATTCTGTGCGCTCACAGTTGCCTGACAGAGCAGCAGGTTCCTTTGCTCCCCTAAACTGAAAATGTGGGGGATTTTTTTTTTCTTTGAAGTTTTTATTTCTATCCCTGCGTAGACAGTTGCCAGTTAAACTCCTACTTCCTGGTATTTTGGCCTGTTTGTTCTTAGCTTTTTCTTTAGTTTTTATCAAAGAAAAACCTCACTTCCTTTTATCCGTGCACATCCCTTCAGCTGTCGGCAAGCTCAGGTCACAGAAGAGGTTTGAAGGCCTCTGAATCTCTCCCAGGAACTGGCAGGGAGAGGGGTTTGGGGGCCAGAGCCTGTGGAAGAGATTACAAGTGTTTGTGAGCTGCTGCTGCTGCCGTTGCTGTGTGTGTGGGCGGGAGGAGTGCCCTCTCCAGATCTCTTTATTAAAGTTACATTTCTGGGTGAGGTAATGAGCTCACCTGATGTTTCTGAGGCTGAGGGAAAAAAAAAAAAAAAGGCGTCTGCGTTCTCTGACAAATCTCGGGTTCTGGGGCGGGGACTGTGAAACCACAGTTCAACCGGATTTAAAGCAGGTGTCCTAGTGTAACAACGCTGGGGAGGTAGATGGAAAGGCGAGACCCCCCTTGGGCCTGGCACAGTGTGGATTTCACTTTTTCGAGATGCCACTGTCCGATAGAGAAAAGGACACTTCGGAGCCAGGGAATGAGTCAAGAAGGGAGGACAAGGGTGATGTCGGTTTGTAAGATGCAAACGTCCACACGCCCAGAGTTGGTTTCCGATTAACCCTCTCGATACTTGGAGAATGTAATCTCACCTACGTCCACACCCCTGACCACACGCACATACCCAGTTTCCTTTTCTGTGCCGTCACAGGCGGGCCACGTCGCAGGATAGGTTTTTTTTACACATTTAACTGCTAAAAGGGGGAAAGTTGCGCTTTCAGACCGCCTGCACGGTGATTCTTTTGGCGCCACAGACTCGTGTGTCCAGGGGGCACGGAGCTGCGCGCTTTCGGCGAGCTGCTAGCCCCGGCTCACCGCAGCCAGCCACCGTGAATCTGAGGATCCGATGCCCTGGACCCTCAGATCCGTGGTTTCTGTGAATTACCGAGCTGGCATTGCCGAAATTCTCATTGCAGTATCAGTGTGTTTTAAAGGGAAAGGTTACAGCACTAAAGGCGCCGTGTCTACACTGAGGAAGCAAGTCTTGGACAGTGAGTGCGCCTCCTTCGGAGCCCTCTGAATAACAGAGCCCGGTGGGGATGCGGTGCCAATAGCTGGCTTCATTTGAGGGGGGTAACTGACTTCCCCGCCGGCCACCCTTCATTTCCGGAGCAGTTTTAATAGTGTGTGTCCAGTTGCAGAGGTCAAAAACTCGAGTTTGTGAAACTGCTTCCCCGGGTCTTTTGGCCTGTAGTCGCTACACAGTCATTGATATATTTTAGGCGTGCCACGTTACCTGTTTTGAAAGGAGAGGAAAACGAAAACTGAATTCAGAGATAAAGGCAATGAAATGTGTGTTCAGCATCCGAGGTAGCAATAATCTCATTATTCTTGTAGAAAGAGCGTCAGCCTGTGGTGACATTTTGTATTGCTTAAAAAAAAAAAAAAAAAAAAAAAAGGCTTTTCTGGATTAGTTACAACAAGGAGGTGGGGCGCTGCAGTTAACTCTTCACTTGGGTCATCTGTGTGAACCCCTCGATGGGATTTTTCATAACTACTCACTGACATAACATTCATCCTAAGACATGAGCACCCATAAAGCTTTCTTCAGTGGGATATTATGTTTGAAACATATCAATTGATCTCAAAAGGACTTGGGAAAGCATCAACTCATATAATGTCCTTTCAAAGACTATTGATGTAGGACTACTAAAATTGATTAATTTAAAAACTGAAAACTGTTTAATAGCCAATATATATTATTTTTTTCCTTAAGGATTGATTTAATCCAATAGCAATTTACAATTTAATGAAGTATTATTTGCAGTAAATTGCTTTTCTAGGCTTTCTTCAGGACATCTACCTTCAGGCACTTAAGCAAATCATTTAACCTTTTTGGGCTTCAGTTTTCTCATATAAAACAAAAAGACAAGACTAAAGACCTACACTCTGAAATGTCTCCCAGCTCAAAAACTCTTTGTTTCTGAAGTCTTAAGGTAAAAAACCAATTTAGGCAGGCACAGTCATTTTTCAACACTATTTTTTAAGGATCTCAGTCTAGACAAAATTCATATAAATTGTATTACTAGAAAAGTATCAGTGGACCCCAATTTCTAATTTCTTTTTTTTTCTACCTTTAAAAATTCATGATAAAAATTCCTGATAACATCTATGCTTACTCTTCCCAGCCTTAGTAGGGGGGAAAAAAAAGCGTGAAGGAGAGAAATTAGCCTTTCACTCTCCTGGGAAAAGAGGACCCAAAAGCAGGAAAGGATAGTAGGCCTCAGAAAGCTCTGCTAGTGTAACCCATCCCTCCTGCAAGCCTGCCCCTATTTAAACTGCACACATAGTACCTAGAATGAGATATAAATGATGGTTTATGCTTAAATGTTCATGTTACAAAGCCTCATACTGTACATCCTAAAGTTGCTCAACAGAGAAGTTGATTTGCAACATGGTTGTACATGCAAGACAGAAGGAAATAGAAAATACTAATACTTTTCTCTTGTTTTAAAACTTGTAGAAATCCAAAATATCTTGTCTTACCAGATTCCAAACCTTTTCTTACTTTGTAGAAAACTCAAACTAGCTTATCTTTTTAAATAGACATTCAGATGAAAATGCATGTCTACCATTGACTTATCAAAAAGAAGAACATTAATAAAAACCCATTTTAATAGTCTTGTGTTATTAGAAAAATTTTATATTGTAGTCAGTATTCATGTGTTGAGTTTTTAACTATGTCATGTAAGAATGTTGTGACCTTGGGAAAATTATTTTTCTGCTCTTTTTCATATCCCATCTGTGAATTTTCTTTCTGTGCAATGCATGGTTCTGATTGAGATTAGAATTCCCTTGCTCAGCATTTCAAATTTTTTAAGTAAAACATGCTATATTAAGAGTTTTATTATATTGTTAATAGAATAACACTCTAATTTATTCCACTTAATTATCCCTTTTATCATCTTATTAAAATAATGGAAATATTTTTTTTCTCTCTCTCTCTTTTTTCTTTTTCTCCCTCAAATTTTCATGCCACTAACCATGGGCCTTTGTAAAACTTAGTACCACCTAAGTTGTCAGTATTACTTGGTGTCAGATGACAGCAGTTTGTCAGATAGTATTTTCAATGCTTTATAATCACCATGTTTTACATTTCCAAACACACTTCTTTCTGTTCTGGCCATTTATTTAGAATAAAACACCATCAAAGAGTTCTGGCTCCCTAAAGGTATTCACTCAAGTAGACACATGCAATTTACAGCCCAGATATGCGGACGATCCACTTAGGTATAGCTATGATAGAAGAGTATCTCTCTGTCTCAATGTATACATAGAAACTTAAATGTAATTTCTCACTAGGTGTTATTTTTATTCTTCATTGTTAAGTTTTCACAAAGGCTCATCTCATTTCTTACACATTATGTGCGTGACACATGTATGTGACATATGAAGAATGAACTAACTTACTGGAACACTAAATAATGGTTTCTCGGGAATGGTGGGTCATAACATTTATTTGGTTATTACTTTTGGATTTCAGCTTAGTTTATTTTCAATAAGAAATGGAAAAAATCCATTTACACTTTTGATTAGTTTTTTTATTAGGGTAGAATTTTCCTTTCCTTGTGGAGAGTAAATTCAAGACTAAAATAGATATTCTATATTCAAGAAGAGGATATTGCAGGCTATTTGGTAAGGTTAAATCCTACAATTATTACAGTCTCCCTATAGTACATAAGACATTACCATATTTTTGGAGTTACTGATATTTTCATGCAGCTAATTTCTCTGCTTAAATAATAAATTTTACATTCTCTTTTCTCCCTTGTTATTGAATGGAATACCTTATATATTTCAGATAGGCCTAGTTCCAAATGTGCTGTGGTATTCAGTAATTGTTTTATGCTAACCTATTATCATAGCCCATTATTGTAGTCTATGTTCCAAGAATGAAATTAGCTTTTAATGCTTCCTCTCTTACTTATCCAGTCAGTTCTCAATTATCCATTCAAATGAAGAGGGAATCAGAGTTGTGCACAATCCAAAACAGCTTCTAACCAAAGGCTTACTTAATTTGACTTTGCGTTGAGGTACTTCAATGAACATGTCTATGCTTTTCTGGTCTAAGAATTCATAGTGCTTCAATACAATGAAACTAAACTGCTGGGGTATAGGCTAATCAGAAATTAGACAGCTGTCCAACTTCTCTGATTTGCTTCTCTATTACTGTTATTATTATTGTTTTAGCTCTTTTCTGTATCAGTTAAGGAACTGATGGAAAATCTTGGCCCAAGTAAGACGAAAAACATCTATGAGATGAAACTCAACCTTTGCAATCTTTTCAGATCATATAAATATTATAGACTCCTGATGTTCATTCACAGGAAAACATACTATGATCATGGCAATTGCTGTAGTCTTCTGGCCTTTGCTCAATGACACTTCCATTATGAATAATTTGTTTAGCTCTGCAAAATCACATTTCAAGTTTTAGAAAAATTTTACCCTCACCTGGCCCTTTTTCTGAAGCAAGTTTTTTATTACATCATATGAGTTTCCACGAATAAATGAATAATAAAGCAATCCCCTTTTCATGATATGAGTTGGGTTGGCAGCCAGGTAGATTGTCTCCCCAGTAGGATATTCACACACCTGCTTTTAGAAAAAAAATTGCTACTTATCATGGATTATGGGGCTACTGTAAACAGTGAAAACAAGTAATATCAAATCCATCATTGTTTAGAAGATTGGAATTTGTAATAAAAAAGACTTTATTTTTGATTACTTTAACTTATCATGAAGCTCTAACCAGAGAAGTTAACTGAATTTGTAGATTAAGATATCAACCAGCCCTCCAACACGATGTTTTCTTGAGGGAGGTAAATCTCAAATATACTTTCACCTTAGAAATTGATGTAAGTAGATTTTTATCCTCTCCATCTGTATAGTTTTAGAGAGTCTAGGCTGCCTTATTTGAACTGTGAATGGAAAAAAAAAAAAAATTTTCCTGTACTTACTTGCCTTTGGTGCAGAATCAACATTGGAATGTTGATAATGACTAAAATGAGTCTTAACTTTCCCCTTTTCCTTTTCCCTGTACTTGTCTTTGCTGTAGCTTTTACCACATCATATTATGATATTAGTGACTTTTTTTTTCAGTTGAACATAAATTTTTTGAATACCAAATATTATCTTTGTCTATGTATCCTCAAGTCTAGTCAAGAACTTGACACCTAGAAGCTGCTTCACTTTTTTTTTTTTTTTTTTTTTTTTTTTGCATTAAGTAGAGTAGAAGCAATGCATCTGTGGAGAATTAAACTCCATATGGCAGCACCTGACATTCATGGATTACTACAAAATTTTCTCAAGAAGTTTGGGAGTTGGGGATATAATATCTTCACTGATAATTGAATTGGAAAATAAAACCATCATGAAAGAGCAGAGTGGGACAAGCCATCAAGACCTGATGGCACTTTGGTAGTATTAATGAAAAACAAAAAGAAAAGAACATGTATATTAGTAAAGGACCTGTGATTAAGGATGAAAAAGGCTTTGGTTATTGGAGAAACATAGAAAAAGTAGAGGAGTTGGGCCAAATATGGTTATTGATGGTATTATACTTAATGAATCCGAACACTTTCTTTTATGGTGAAAGTAAGTGGCCCCTCTAACTGGCAGACATGACTTGCGCAGTCTCCGTAACAGGTGTATAGCTTTTTTGTTAAGATAGATAAAACTCATTATTAAGAACCTAATTCTGGGACCAGGCTCAGTGGCTCATACCTATAATCCTAGCACTTTGGGAGGCTGAGGCGGGTGGATCATCTGAGGCCAAGAGTTCGAGACTGACCAACCTGGCCAACATGGTGTAATTCCGTCTTTTTTTTTTTTTTTTTTTTTAAAAACCTAATGCTCTGAATATTCAAGTCATATAGTAAACTTTCCCATGCTGAGATTTCATGGTCATTAAGAAATCTTCTAATTATAATGTGAGGTTTTGTTTTTTGTTTGTTTTTTTTTGTTTGAGACAGGGTCTTGCTCTTGTTGCCCAGGCTGGAGTGCAATGGTGCGATCTCTGCTCACTGCAACCTCTGCCTCCCGAGTTCAAGCGATTTTCCTGCCTCAGCCTTCCAAGTAGCTGGAATTACAGGTGCCCACAACGATGCCTAGTTAATTTTTTCTATTTTTAGTAGAGACTGCATTTCGCCATGTTGGCCAGGCTGGTCTCAAACTCCTGGCCTCAGCTGATCCACCTGCCATGGCTTCCCAAAGTGCTGGGATTACAGGCGTGAGCCACCACACCCGGCCCAATGTAACATCTTATATAGCCAATTTACAGTCAGAGGATGCACTAGCTGGAAGAGAAGCATTGTATTTCCTTGGCAATAACTGCTCTTATGTATACCAATAAGCTGGTTTATGAGATTGTCTAGTGAGAATCCATCCCTAAAAGATGGGAAAATGGTAAGGAGCCAAAAGAAGCTTCTGAGCTTTCAGGGTCGAAACCTACACATTGAACCCTTCCAATTTCAGCTTGTTTGAGGTAAAATCAGCTAACCATTCCCCAGGTGACACCTATGGTGTCATTTGTTGTCAACTTCTGTGTTACCTACTATAGACATTTATTTTCTTTCTTTTATATCTTTTGGTGCTATCTTGCTTAATATGCACATTATTAGTAGGTTGACTATTCATACATCTTGGTGTACCCAAGACCGTCCTGGTTTATGCCTCATGTGCTGGTACAATTATTAATGGCATCCTTTTTCATTTTCAGAAGTGCATTTTGGATAATATATTATACAGGCTCCACAGTAATTTGTAACTCATCTGTCTATATGTCTTGGAGTACTTCACTGTAATAAATGCACTCTTCATCCTAACCAAGTATATATTTTTAACCCATTTCAATTTAATTATCAGCTACAGTGAAATATCATTAACGGGTTATATTCCCCTTTCATGTCATGTATAAGAAAGAAAGATGATGTGAGGTTGTAGCCTCTAGAATTCCAGAATGTTGTAGATATGAAACATTAAAGATCCCATGGTTTGGAATGGAAACTAAGGTGACCTCAGATGCCAAGGGAATAATTTTGTTTGAAATTCACCTGGGAGCTACACTTAGCTACGGCATTATTTAGGGAAGAACTATTTCAGTATGAGTTTGAATTCTTTTTGCAGCAAATTGTACAACTTCCATTCTGTTTTTCTATGAGATTTCTCAGTAATCACACTACCAATTTGGTTCTTTAAAAAAATCAGGGATATTGAAGGAAGTCCCAGCGTTCTTCTGTACATGTAAACTAAGTGGTATCAGTCAGAAAAGGTGACCTGATGTGGCAACCAACAGTATGGCTAGGACACAGTTGTAGTCGAGGGTGTGACAACAGCAAAGACACTTATTGCAGAAACGTTGACCTTGCATTAACAATTTTCACCTTCTAGATCCTTGGGCAAAACATACGACCTTTTGAGAGGCTCAAGCAGTGTTGAATAAGAATACTGTCACTTAGAGTTAAAACCTTAACTCTCCCCAGAGTTAAATTATGGAAAGTTCAGTGTGTGTGAGTGTGTGTGTGTTGGGGGCTGGAGGGAGAAAGAAAGAGAGACAGAGAGAGGGAGAGAGAATGAATTCTGAAGGATTAGAGGCATGCAATTTACTGTCACAAGTTAAACTATGGTAAAAGAAGGGTTGTTGGAAAAATGAGAATGTTCTTTTGATGATCGTTTTGTTTAGCCCCCCATTTGAGAGCTGAAATAAATGAAAACACAGGTTAAGAGATTACCTGAAATCCAGAAGCAAATTAACCACAATTCCTAGTGACATGTTTTCAGTTTCATTTGTGCCTAGACTCATAGATTAAAGATTTTGACCTGTAAAGAACCTAAAAATTACTTCACTACTTGACTAAGGTCACATTGTTGGCCAATCCAGAATTAAAACGCATGTCAATTCATCATTCAGCATATATAACAGCTTTCAACAAATATTAATGGAGTGCTCAATATGTACTATACATTTTGCTTAGGGACATGGAAATAAACTAATTACATTCAAGATCCTGTCAGTCAAAGATGTTATGTTCTCTCAGGGAAACAGATATCAATTAATTAACTTTATAACTATTTGCTAGAAATTTTGGTAAATATCACAAGAACAAATGAATAGCATTTTACAACAAAGTGGCCAGATCTAGTCTGGGGTTTAGGAGAAGCTGAGAAAAAGGTCTTACAGGAAGTGATATCTCAGCTGTGTGCTGAGGAATAATCTAGCAAAGGATGTGGGCTGAGGAAATAACATGACTAAGGATGCTAAGGTGGTAAGAAACATGGTTTCTAACTCCTGGAGTTGAAAATGTGCCTATCTCTTTTCAGGAAAACTAAAGAAGTTTTGAAAGTTGAGGCAAAAACCAAGGATTTCTTGAAGTTATTCAAATACTTTCTTGTAATCTCCCTAATTGAGTTGCCAGTTGTGGGATCTAGAACAGGATTTCTTTGTCTTAGTGAAATATTCACATATTAGTAAATATTTGTATGTATACCTCCCTACTTAAAAAATAAAGTGGAAATATATGATATACATCATTTTGTACCTTTCCTTTTTCACTTAGTAGTACATTTTGGAGATTAAAAATTTGTCTCATAGCAGCACATATAGCTCTACCTCATTTTAAAAATGGGTGTATTGGATTTTATTGTACTATCATCATTAATTTCACCATTTCACAAGTTCCTGGAAGTTTAAGTTGCTTCCAATTTTTTGTTATTACAAACAAGAGCCGTGAACATCCTGATAAGTGTTATTGTCCATATAAGCAATTGGTGACAATTGTTGGTAAAATGTCTTGGAAGTGAAATTACTGAGTCAAAGAATATTTGTTTTTCATTTAGAAAGAAATTCTAAAATTACTGTTCAAAGAGTACACATCTTTAAAAAACATCCCCAAAAAAGTAACAGAATGCCTCTTTCTTAAACTCTCTTCATAAATCTTTACTATTATATTCCTCTTTTTAGCCAGTATAATCAGTTGATTTTAACTTATTTAAAGCTTATTGGAAAAGTTAGAATTATAGGAGTAGTAGGCATACACACTCGCATACAAGGCTAAAGCTGTATTGGTGCCTAACTTTATTATATATGAGATTGGGCCAAAAATGGGAAAAGACAGTATTTACCATGAATTTTTATTATTGTTCTTTCCACATAAGATTGTTAACTTTTAGAACATAAACTGTGTAATTATAAGCCATCACTTCTTCCATTTTGTAAGATTCATACTCTGTACAATCAGGATTAAGAGGCAGCCACATTTGAGTCAAAAGTATATTTAATACCGGTTTTCAACACAAAGAAATGGTTTCCAAATATTTGTATTAGTCCGTTGTAGGTACAGTATACATTGTATGGGTGGTCTGACTAATGCCACTTTGTAAACCCTGTATAATAGTCATTACTAAACAAACTTCAGTTATTTTTAAGTAAATCATATTTTGAAAAATTCTTCCAGCAAGTTTAAGGCTTAAGTAAAACGTCTTTTGAACAATTCCTCCAACAAAGCTTGTCAGAATTTTTTATAAACTGATAAAAAGTACAATATTTTACAAATATTTTTAAAAAATCAATGCCAGTAAATATTTTTCAGTCTGTAATTTTTTAACCCATTAAGGAAAGTAGGAATAAAATCTATTTTAGTCACTTTTATATAGAAAACAGCAGTATGTATATGATTTTGCCAAAACCATATGGTATATACTGAAAGTAATATTTTTAAATAAATGATAAATATTCATAATGGCGGTAATGTTTGTATGCACATACTGTAATTTCATGAATAAAGCAGTTTCTACCTGGTATTTAGTTTTAAATGTTCAAATTTGGGGCGCTTATACTTTATTCTGCAAGCATTTTCCCTACCTGGTGATAGGTATGACACTTTCTAAGAAGAATGTTTATGGTAATTATAAGGTATAGGTTTTATATTTTTGCAGAGATGGTCATGGGTCTAAGTATGAATAATGGTTTTGATGTCAGATCTAAGAGTAAAATGTAATATATATTTGGATTTACTCCATTACACAAATCCCCATATTCCACCCAGCCTCAATGGATGCTTGCCTAGTTCTCAAATAGTTTTTTTTTTTTTGAAATGCTTGTTTACTGTAAGATTAAATAGTTTGTCTTATCATACTAGAATGGCAAATACGTATCTGTTCATTAAAACAAAACCTTTATCCCCTCAGCTGTTTTCCTCTTTGCTGTTAGAAAATGTCTCCTTTCTAAAGAAATTATAAAACAGTGAAAAAGGAGTAGGGTTTCAGGGTATGGTTTGGAGGTTATAATTTTCTAGAATCCATCCGAAGTATTTGGTTGAAAATGATTTGAACTGCTTGACAAATGCTTGTTTAGTATAAGATTAAATAGCTTCTCTTATCATACTAGAATGGTAAATACGTATCTGTTTATTAAAACAAAACCTTTCTCCACCCAGATGGTTTCATCTGATTTGATGGTAGACAGTATGGCCGTATCTCCGTGGTATTAGAAGACCTATTCTCTGCTTGCTCTTCGTGAACTCTCTATGCTCAGAGACTCCAGACTGTCAATGAATAGCACAGATTTCTTTATATAAGAGCTCAAGAGCTTGGGCTATGGATCAGAGCACGGGTTTGCTTTCTAGCTTTTGTCTGTTTTTTCATTTGTTAATTGAGGATAGCAGTATTACTAAGTTCATTTGGTAGGAATATTCAAAAAGGTAATGAGTTTATATTATGTTTGTCAGTGTCTGGCACATTGTAGACACCCAACCAAATAATTATCATGAATCACATTTTTCAGTAACATAATAATGTTAGTTATTCACTTCAGAAAAACTTGTGAAATACTTCATTTTACTGATTGAGAAACATTTCAGTTCCATCTGAATATATTTTGGGCTTCCATAACAAAACTGGAAAGTATATTTTATTAGAATGTTTCATAATCTCAACCAATGTCAAGTAACCTTTCAGTTTTACCATCTCAGGAAAAACAAAAGAACATAATTGAAAATTATAGCTTTAAAATGTAATTTTCCCCAAACAAAAAAAAAAAGAAAAAAAAGTGTTAAAATTATAAAGACATATGTAATGTGCTATATTATTCTCAGAAATTGACATTATTATATGTGTTTCTGTAATCTGAAAATATTAGACCTTAGAAAGAAAAATTTCCAATTGTTATCATGCAGTCATTTTGATAATAAAATTATGATTTTAAATACATTATTTCTCAAGTATAATTCAATAGAGGGAGCTCCACTACTTTCCTTTTATGAGCACTGTAGGATCCTTCCATTTATTATGATTTTTCCAGTGACCTCTAATTTAATAGTGAACATTATTAAAAACCTATAATTTTAATATTAAGGATATTTTGGAAATTGAATAGTATCCTCTTTCTATTCATATAATTCAAAAAATGCTTCTACAATAATATGTATTTTAAAGCCCCAGTTCTTAGTTGTTTGAACTTTTTGCATAATAAATCACTAGACATGATTAAAGTAGGTATACTCTTGAGAAGCATACTTTAATATACCAAGGCCTCAAAAGAGAACAAAGTTTATTTCTAATGATAAAATAATGCGTGTTTTCATATTAATTTTGTGGTAGCTATTCAGTTAAAACCGTTACATATTTGAATAGTAGAGAAAATCTTTTAAAATTACTCTGCCTAGATTTTTAACCAAATAGTTATAGATTTCCACATGGAAATGGTCTATACTCACACATGGAAATGGTCTTCTTTCTTTTTTATTTTCTTATATATTCTCTTGATTTAGATAACCCCAAATTGTATTTTCAAGCTAAGTTGATATTCATCATCTTATCTATTATTACTTTACCTTTTAATTTTGTTATAATGAAAGAAGTTGTTGGGTTGATTTTGTTCAAAAATTTATGATTTTTTTCACAAATCCACTCACATGGTTAAAAAATTTAAATGGTTTCAATTTTATAAGACATCTCCTAGGATGTTTCTTCATAAGGGAGTTATTATCCACTCTGTATATGACCCTGTCAATTCATTTACCTTTTATGAGGTTCATTTTTCTCATGGAAGTATTGTACCATGTGATTTCTTCACAGCTCAAAAATTCTAAGATTCACAACTATAATTTGATTTAGAAGAAGAATATGCACACACACTTGTATGTTTGAATCAGTGTTGAGCAATAATTTTACCTGAAGTCTAATTAAGAAAAAAAATTCAATGATGAGCCTCATTTTTAAATTTGAAATGGAAACGATTTTATTACATTCTATAGAATATTGTACAATATCACATAGTAGACCTCCTAGTTTATTACTAAAATTATATCAGTAAACAAAATGATCCAGTTGTCTGCCATATTTAAGAATTGCCAACATACAAACAGATTTAAAACATCTCATATTGAAATTAGATTATCTGTCATGATGGTCATACTGGGAAGGGAGCTTTGTGATAAAGGCCTGTGGGTTCTTCATCACAGTTTTAACAAATCACAATTTAAAATACTTTTTAAAGTAAGTGCCCATTTTATTGTGCTTACTTTCCATTATAGATTAGAGTTTGAGAATATGGTGTCTGTAGCCAAATCGTATAGTTTTGAAACCTGTGTCTCCATTCTCCAATTTCCCAGTTGGGTGGCACTGGGGAAGTTGCTCAAACCCTTTTCTGTACTAATCTATGCAATGGGAATAATAGCACCTATCTTGTAGGATTGCTGTGAAAGTTAAATGAATTAATACACATAAAGTTCATTAAACAGTGTGGTTGTCAATAGTGAGCTCTTAAGAGGTGTTAGTATTATTCAAGTGTTTAAATAAATTAAATCTCAGTTAATCTTTCCCATTTCCCCAAAATATGATTATACACCCAACTGATTCACATAGATATTACATATAAAGAAAAGAGGCCACAAGTTCAGAATTACAAAATTGTCAGCTGTAGCTCCTCTCAACTCTACCTCTCTTTCCACTCAAAAAATAGAATACGAATGACAGTGATGTCATGTTATTTATTGGGCATAACCTTGAATCTACTCACTCTATAAAACAAATAAGCCATTCACAAACTCCAAGACTTTATCTATTAATTGTTAGTATCATATTCATTATATCATCGTTCCCATCTGATAATGAAACATCATTGCATTGCAATCCTGAGGTTGAAATATAAATTTAAATGTGAATTTGAAGCTAAAAATGAGATGCTTTGCAGCCTATAGTTTACAGTGTCTGAAAGCAATTGTTTTACGTCATTAGTGTAAGTAGGCCATAGGTAACTTAGGAGTATAAAAGTGAGTGTGCTCCAAAGACATTTATGTAGACTCTGTAGATTCAGAATCTATACAAGAGTAAAATAGAGCCCAGTGATCATATTTTAAGAAACCAAAAAAAGTAAACATAGTCTAATGTATTTCTCAAAGTTGTTTAGTCCCTTCTAATCTTTTCTCCCCTCTGCCATCAGAGTGACATAAGATCTGAATCGACTCTTATAGCTGGTCTGCATCAAATACTTCAGACACTTCCCAATATAGTCAGAGTAAAATAGTAACTTTTTAGTATAGCATTTAAAATTTTTCTTACATTTCTCAGAACAATTTTTCTTGGAATTCCATGTGCTAGCCATATTTCTAAATGTGCCATGCCCTTCATGCTTCCTGGATGGGTTGTTATTCACGTCTCTGTCTTATTCAAGAACACCCTTTCCTTCACACCCTCTCCAATCACCCTCTCTTTGCCTGAATAACTTGTATCCCTATCCTTCAGAACACAGTTTATATGCCATCTCCTCCAGAAATTCTTCTCTGATCTCTCTAAGGTGCTTGTCCTCTGGAGTTCCAGAGTTCATTTCATTTATTGCCTATTTATTCTTGTCCCTCTCCCTTAGTGGATTTTTATGTTCTCAGAGGCAGGAGGTGTGTCTAGTTAATCTTTTTTCTACCCAGTGTCTACTGATATATAGTACATTTTCAGTACATACATGATGATTGAATAAATGCATTAGTGAAAGTTGGATTTCTTAGTCTACTGATACATAGTACATTCTCAGTACATACATGACAATTGAATAAAGGCAATAGTCCAAAATGCATTTCTTAATTATTAATGAAGCCTATTTTAAACAACGACATATAATATTGTATGAATAGGAAATATCTACACTGAGAAAATTGTTCAATTTCTTTTAAAAATTGAGGGAGTGACAACTCTGCTAAAATATGGTCCTAAGAAGAATTTGCTTTGTTCTACCCATGCTATGCAAATTGAGTGTTAAAACAAGTGGAATAAAGTTAGATTTCTTCTGGGTGCCAATCCAAGTTAACATAAGTACTCTTCTTGAGTTTCCATAGATATTGAACATAGTCTGTTCATTAAATGTGAGATCATCCTGAGAATTATATAAATTTATTTAAACTAATTTATTTTAAAAACTGTAGGTTTGTGAAGATACTAAAACTACTTTTTCTCCCACGGGGTAATTGTAGACGTACATTCAAAATAAAAGTGAATGAATGATAATATTAGTTCTTCTATTTTTAATTAGTAGATTAAACCTTTGGATTAGGGCATTTCTCATAATCTAGCAGAAATAATATAGGAAAGACTTCATAAGCAGATTGATCAGTCACTGCAGGCAGTATTTAATATATTTGTACCACTGAAAACACATCTGTACTGTGGACTGTGTCTTGAATGCTGTTAAGAGTAAAATATTAGATAAAATTTGGAGAAAATCTGGTACTATTTTTACAAAACTATTGACTATTGAAAGAGAACTTTAAAATTCAGTTACTAACTTAACAAAATTATATAAATTCAAATGATGTTTCATTTGTACTGAAAAATAAACCTTGTGCTCTTGAAACTAACATATCATTTTAAGAAATAGGTCTTTACTGATAAAAACAGTGCAGAATTGGATTTATCACAGATCTCATTATTCAATGGTATTTGATAGCTGAAAACTTAATAGTTTTAAGTCTGGTGTCTCTGCTCTGGACAAAATAATCTTAAATTCTTATAATCTTTCAACTTAAGTCCTTTTTTATAAGCTTTGTTTTATTTCCTTACTTTACTTTTGATCCTTCCCCGTCCTTCAGAATTTTAACTTCTATATCATGATTTTACTCTGCCAATTCCCATATCACCTTCCCAGTTCACCTTGTTAGTAAATTTTTACTTCTTTGGTCTCCGAGGCAAGCTGTCTTCTGAATTCTTGCCCAGAAATTCTAAGACTTTTCTAATATATTATTTAAAATACTTGTCCAGATAAACCAATGTAAGTACAACACATTATCACTGACTCTCATTTATTAAGTACCTGCTGTATTCCATGTAAAATAGTACTTTACGAAAGAATGGCTAATATATTTGTAAACCAATTTTAAGTTTAAAAACTGTGACTCTTTTTAATTTTTTTAATTATAAATTGTAATCTTACTTTCACCCTTTTAAATATAGGACTTTGAATGCAGTGTAGTTTATGTATCAAAAGGTAGCCAGAGCAAAGGCATTATCAAATAAAGCCAAGTAAGCAAGATTTTCTCTTTGTTGAAATATATAAACCTAGTTGGGCCCTATCAGTGATCAGTTAAGATTCTGGATTAATCCAAGAGGCTACATGACAATTTTTTTACAAATCTTTTCTATTACTTGAAAAAATGTCATCCATTTCTAAGACAAATACTGTCTGGTTCCTGGATTCTTGGCATGTAATCTAGGCTTCACATTCATGATGTTGTCACCCAACAAAATAATCTTTCCACAAACATATAAAAATATATAGAGTTCTCAATTTTCCATGGAAATAGAATCTAGAGTTAATGTGGTGAAATAATTTTCATCATTAACAAGCCTTATTTTAGTATATGTAAATAGGATTAGATTGAAAAGCCAAGTTTTAAAATAAAAGATGTGATTCCAGTAAAAGAGAGTATTCTGTAAAAGCTGGAGGACAAATGAAGCTTAAAGGAGCAGCTTGTACTGAAGAGAAAGGGGGAGAGGAATGAGTGGTCCTCTCTTCAGAGAGGAAAGAAAGATAAGATGAAAAGCCAGCATGAAAAGGAACTTGCTGTTTAAAATTACAACAAACTGTTTATGTGGACCAGTAGCATCATGATGTAAAATAAATTTTCTTTACTGCTTTGCCATGACACTTAATTGGTAATACATTCTAGTAAGCCCAAATTTGAAACTCTGCTCAATAACTAACATTCAGTTAATTTCTTATTTTGAAGTGGGAAGAGCAATGGCTGGAAAGAAACTTCCTACAGAGAAATTCTGA
This sequence comes from Chlorocebus sabaeus, assembly GCF_047675955.1. Lineage (NCBI taxonomy): Eukaryota > Metazoa > Chordata > Mammalia > Primates > Cercopithecidae > Chlorocebus > Chlorocebus sabaeus. The sequence continues at coordinate 25,265,502 of NC_132925.1, forward strand.
TGCAAGGATGTCTTGAAATCCAGAGCATTTTTGTCCAAATTTAACAATGTTTGTCAAATTTTACAACAGCAGATGTGAATTTATGGTTCTTTATTAAATTTTAGGAATTCTGAATTGTATTCGTCTCCTTAATTCTATAATGAAACTAAAGCTCAGTTAAATAGTCTAAAGAATATTACTTAATAGTACAATTATATATATATGCCATGCACATGTTGACTTTCAACTGAATGCATCTGAATATATTCATATCTGTGGTGGGTGCTGAAGACTTGTCTATATAGGTTCAGTTCCATAAGTGAACCAGTGAGAATCTAGAAAAACAGTGTTTTCAAAACTACTCCCTCATGGGCGAATGGAGCACATACTATTGAATGATCTGCTCTAAACTTAGGCATTGATAGGCCTGAAAGAAGACTTGGGCATTGAGCTTCTGCTTCTCTTCACCCGAAGAGTTGACCTTCCAAGACTATAGAGGAAGTTAAAAGTAAGAAATGAGTATAACAGAGAAACAAGTAGGTGACTTCTCAAATTCTGAAAAGGGAAGTTTGGGTAAACAAATTTGAAGAAAGAAGAAATTAATATTAGAAAAGCAGAGTTAGGAAGACAGAAGTGAATCAGTAAAATGTCTTTTGTTAGAACAGGTGCCTCTACATCTGTTTTGAATCAACTGCACAATGGTTTATGCATGGGCCAATTGAATAGAAATACTCAAGGCCAACATAAATGGATTTGGTTCTAGTTACAGATTTCTTTGTTTTGTTTTCAAAAATAGAGCCCAATTAAATCCATTCTCATTGGCTGTAGACATTACCCAAAATGCCTAATTTGTGCAAGATGTTTCTCTATACCCTACCTTCCTATCCGTATTCCCCGTGGGTCCCCAGCATTAGACCCTGCTCCCTGACAGTCTAGACTTGGGCTTGTCATTATACCACAGTAAACATATATATGTAATTGTTTCCTTAGTGAATTGAAGGTTTTTTCATTTAAAATTAAATTTGTGTGGAAAGTATATTCTTTCCCATCAAGCTAGGTGTATTTAAAAGAAGCATACATGTTTAGATGCAAAGCGCTAATTCAGGAAAGACCAGATAACGAGTATCATTATATTCCTTTTCCAAGCATACTCCCCAGTGTTTGGAATGTTATTCTTTTGATCTTAACTCTTTCATCTGAAAGCACCCATCAAAGGTAGCATGAGCAAATTACCCAACAAACATTATTTTTCCAATAGTTTCAGTCTCACCCTACGTAAAATTGTAGTGAATGTTGGTGACAGTTCAAATTGGCAGATTTTCAGTTTGCCTCTTCTTTTTACCGCAGGTCATTCTCCAATCCGAGAAATCTTGAGATTTTTTCCACAAGATAAATCTTTAGAGTAACTGAGGACTAATTCTATGTTCCACAGCAGTATATAGTAGTCTCACAGGCTGAGCTTCCAAATGAGGTTGCTGCTACAGGGAAGGGAAGGCAGAAATAAAAATAAAATAAAATAAAAATAAATAATATATTTAATTAATATAATAATTAATTATAATTATTATAATTTATTATTATTATTAATAAAATAAATAATCCTTCCCACCCTCACACACACACTCATACACACAATCAAGAAACCATCAAACAAAGCTCAGAAACATTTCAAACATAAGATCATCTTTTACTTTACTTTTTGTTGCTTGTTACTTTGCCTTCTGGAAATATTGCACAATCTATTAGCTTTTTCTCTTTAGATGTTTGAAGGATACAGAAGGTACTAACTTTTTAAAAAAATAACATTGATTCTCACAGCAGAACCTGTCTGTACTTGTTCACTACACACCTACATTGTTAAATATAGTTGCTTCACATACAATACAACAAGAAAGAATTTAAGAAAACAGATTCTATGTAAATAGTCTGCTTCACTAACTCTATTATTTAGTGATTAAATGGAAAAATATTTAGTAATGAACGTTGGTTCATCACTGTTGAATCAGTAACGGTTACCAGGATCATTGTCAAGTTAATAATTGAGACCAGGAACTTCCTTCTCGCTGAGGGCTTTTAGTAGTGATCAGTGGTAGAGCGATGTGAAAGGCTGGAGAAGGAAACAGGAGACCCAGTCCTACCTTTACCAGCAGCCCTGAGATTTTTGTTAATCACTTCATATTTCTGTTCTGCTTCTTTGCTTGTACAATGACGACATTAGGTTACAACTGAGTGGGCTCCCTTCTATGTGATTGTGAGACTTTATTCTACTGCCAAATAAAAATGATGCTTGCATTATCTCTTCTTTAAAAATTTGCACTTTTTTGTTCTCATCAGTATCCATAATGAAGCACTAAGCATGTAACATTTTGCAGATTGAGATTTCCCAGTCACCGTGCACCATCAATAAAATAATTGAGACATAGGAATAAAAATGCATTACAGTATAAGCAAGCAGTAACAGAGTGTGGAAAATATAAAGACAAGGAGGTACATACTCTCCTCTGCTTAACACTGAACAAACTTTTCAGGAGAATATAATGTTATATTTATAATATAGAGAAATTAGATTTGGTTCAGAGAAAAAAAAATGATTAAACCTATAGAATACAGTTGTTGTAAAGAAGGGAAAAGACCTTGTGAAGGAAGAGGTAAAAGGTGAATTAATAGCTGTGATGAGAACACTGATCCATGATTCCTCATCTCCGCAGACAACTGTCCCACAACAAAAACAACACAGCATGCAACTGCTGAAGGAAAAAGCTAGTTCCTCCAATTTGAAATACTACTTTGGAGGAAGACTCAGGGACTTCTACCTCTTATAATATTACAAAATGTTATACAGATACCATACCCCAGGCAGAGATGTTCTGCTGCCTCTTTAAACTTAGTTTAGTATAGAAAGATGGTAAATTTGATAAATTTAGTAATAAAAGCAACATTTTTCTTATCTGTAATTTAATAGGAATAAACTGTAATTTAAGATTCCTTCTGGTTCAAATTGTTTATGATTTTTTATTTTGGGGATGTTCGACCTGAAGCTTCACTAAATATTTGCTTATAGAAATACTTTTCTAGGAAAACTTACTAGGGTCAAGAAACCAGATATTTCTTTCTTTCAAAAAATATATAATTGGTATATTTTGAACTTAATAATTAGATTCCAAATGGTCTTAATCACACCAGGTAGATCTTTAGCTCTTGAGGATTCAAAGCCATGAAATTACAGTCACGTTTTAGACAGTAAAGATTGAATGAGTATGTTAAGGATCTTATGAAAGAAAAATGGAAGAAAGACTAATTGAAACAAGTAACTTAAGTGGTGGGCAAGTAAAATCTCTAAGCCAATTTCTTTATCTGTAAAATGAACAGAATAATAGTATTTATATGAATTCTTTGTTGAATGAACAAAGTGAGATAATTTTTGGAAAGTGATGAGCAAAGTGAATGGCAAGTAGAAAAGACTTCAGAAATGTTAGCTATTTATTATTTATACAAGAAAAGTGGAAAATACGGTGTACTAAATATGACAGATATGACACATTCAAATAGAAAAGAGGAAAAAATTCTGTTATGTAGAAAATTATCCCACTACAATTTTCTTTATCCTTATTTATTAAAAATACAGGGATGAAAGTGAGAAAAAAAGATATGCAAAACAGTATGTGGTATGTTTGCTTAAAATGGAATGTGTTTTGAAACACACAAAACCATATACCTACTTGTATGCTCACATATATACAGATTTTTTTTTTCCTAAAAAACACACAGGAATCTTAATAATGGTCATCTCTGAAAGGGAGGCTTGCTAATATGAGATAGGAGGGAAGTCTTCATATTTTTTAAGTATATACTTTATCTGATTTGAATATTTATAATATGTACATTATTTAAAAATAAACTACTAGTGCAAAATTTGTATTATTTTTTATTTTTTATATTTAATTTTATTTTAAGTTCCAGGATACATGTGCAGGACGTGCAGATTTGTTACATAGGTAAACGTGTGTCATGGTGATTTGCTGCACCTATCAACCCATCGCCTAGGTATTAAGCCCTGCATGCATTAGCTATTTATCCTGATTCTGTCCCTCCCCCTACCCCCTCAACAGGCCCCAGTGTGTGTTGTCCCCCTCCCTGTGTCCATGTGTTCTTATTGTTTGGCTCCCACTTATAAGTGAGAATATGTGGTGTTTGGCTTTCTGTTCCTGCATTACTTTCCTAAAGATAATGGCTTCCCACTTCATCCATGTCCCTGCAGAAGACATTATCTCATTCCTTTTTATGGCTGCATAGTATTCCATTGTATTTATGTAACATATTTTCTTTATCCAGCCTATCACTGATGAGCATTTGGGTTGATTCCATGTCTTTGCTACTGTGAATAGTGCTGCAAGGAACATACCTATGCATGTATCTTAAATGATTTCTATCCCCATGAGTGTATACCCAGTGATGGGATGGCTGGTTTAAACGGTATTTATGGTTCTAGGTCTGTGAGGAATCACAACACTGTCTTCCACAATGATTGAACTAATTTACATTACACCAACAGTGTAAAAGCATTCCTATTTCTCCACAGCCTTGCTAGCATCTGTTGTTTCTTGATTTTTTAATAATCACCATTCTGACTGGGGTGAAATGGTATCTCATTGTGGTTTGATTTGCATTTCTCTAATGATTAGTGATGTTGAGCTTTGTTTTTATACGTTTGTGGCCGCATAAGTGTCTTCTTTTGAGAACTGTCTCTTCATATCCTTTGCCCACTTTTTAATGGGGTTGTTGACTTTTTTTTTTTCTTGTAATATTGTTTAAGTTCCTTGCAGACTGACTGTGGATATCAGACATTTGTCAGATGGATAGATTGCAAAACTTTTCTCCCATTCTGTAGGTTGTCTGTTCACTCTGGTGATAGTTTCTTTTGCTGTGCAGAAGCTCTCTAGTTTAATTAGATCCCATTTGTCAATTTTTGCTTTTGTTGCAATTGCTGTTGATGTTTTGTCATGAAATCTTTGCCCATGCTTATGTCCCAAATGGTATTGCCTAGATTTTCTTCTAGGGTTTTGTAGTTTTGGGTTTTACATTTAATACTTTATCATCTTGAGTTAATTTTGTCTAATGTCTAAGGAAGCAGTCCAGTTTTAATTTTCTGCATATGGCTAGCCAGTTTTCCCAGCACCATTTATTAAATAGGGAATCCTTTCCTCATTGCTTGTTTTTGTCAGGTTTGTCAAAAATCAGATGGTTGTAGATGTGTGGTGTTATTTCTGAGGCCTCTGTTCTGTTCCATTGGTCTATATATCTATTTTGGTACCAGTACAATGCTGTTTTGGTTACTGTAGCCTTGTAGTTCGAAGTCAGGTAGCCTGACGCCTCCAGCTTTGTTCTTGATGCTTAGGATTGTCTTGACTATATGGGGTCTTTTTTGGTTCCATATGAAATTTAAAGTATTTTTTCTAATTCTGTGAAGAAAATCAATGGTAGTTTGATGGGAATAGCATTGAATCTATAAATTACTTTGGGCAGTATGGCCATTTTCACAATACTGATTCTTCCTATCCATGAGCATGGAATGTTTTTCCATTTGTTTGTGTTCTCTCTTGTTTCCTTGAGAAGTGGTTTGTAGTTGTCCTTGAAAAGGTCCTTCACATCCGTTGTATGTTGTATTCCTAGGTATTTTATTCTCTTTGTAGAAATTGTGAATGGGAGTCATTCATGATTTGGCTTTCTTCTTGTCTATTGTTAGTGTATAGGAATACTTCTTATTTTTTCAAATTGATTTTTTATCCTGAGACTTTGCTGAGGTTGCTTATCAGCTTCGGGGCTAAGATGATGGAGTTTTCTAGATATAGGATCATGTCATTTGCGAAGAGAGACAGTTTTACTTCCTCTCTTCCTATTTGAATATCCTTTATTTTTTTCTCTTGCCTGATTTCCCTGGCCAGAACTTCCAATACTATGTTGAATAGGAGTTGTGAGAGAGGGCATCTTTGTATTGTCTTGGTTTTCAAGGGGAATGCTTCCAGCTTTTACCCTTTTAGTGGGATATTGGCTATGGGTTTGTCATAAATGGCTCTTATTATTTTGAAGTATGTTCCTTCAATACCTGGTTTATAGAAGGGATGCTGAATTTATCAAAGACTTTCGCTGCATCTATTGAGATAATTATTGTGTATTTTTTTTCTTTAGTTCTGTTTATGTGATGCATTACATTGATTGGTTTATGTATATTGAACCAGCCTTGCATCTGGGGATGACGCCAACTTGATTGTGGTGGATAAGCTTTTTGATGTGCTGCAGGATCAGTTTGCCAGCATTTTATTGATGATTTTTGCATCAATGTTCATCAGGGATATTGGCCTGAAGTTTTCCTTTTTGTTTTTGTTGTATTTCTGCCAGGTTTTGGTATCATGATGATGCTGGTCTCACAAAATGAGTTAGGAAGAAGTGTCTCCCTTTCAGTTTTTGGAATAGTTTCAGAAGAAATGGTGTCAGCTCCTCTTTGTACCTTGGTAGAATTCAGCTGTAAATCCTTCTGGTCCTGGTCTTTTTTTTTTTTTTTTTTTTGGTTTGGTAGGCTATTTATTGCTGCCTCCGTTTCACAACTTACTATTGGTCTATTCAGGGATTCCACTTCTTCCTGGTTTAGTCTTGGGATGGTGTATGTATCCAGGAATTTATCCATTTCTTCTAGATTTTCTAGTTTCTTTGCATAGTGGTGTTTATTGTATTCTCTGTTGGTTGTTTGTATTTCTGTGGTTTCAGTGGTAATATCTCCTTTATTATTTTTTATTATGTCTCTTTGATTTCTCTTTTTTTCTTTATTAGTCTAGCTAGCAGTCTATTTTATTAATATTATTATTTTTAAAAAACAGCTCCTAGATTCATTGATTTTTTGAAGGGTGTGTGTGTGTGTGTGTGTGTGTGTGTGTGTGTGTGTCTATCTCCTTTAATTCTGCCCTGATCTTGGTTATTTCTTGCCTTCTTCTAGCTTCTGGGTTTGTTTGCTTTGGGTTCTCCAGTTGTTTTAGTTGTGATGTTAGGTTTATGACTTGAGATCTTTCTAACTTTTTGATGTGGGCATTTAGTGCTATAAATTTACCTCTTAACACTGCATTAGCTGTGTCCCAGAGATTCTGGTACATTGTTTCTTTGTTCTCATTGGTTTCAAAGATCATCTTGATTTCTGCCTTAATTTCATTATTTACCCAGGAGTCATTCAGGAGCAGGTTGTTCAATTTCCATGTAGTTGTGTGATTTTCAGTGAGTTTCTTGATCTTGAGTTCTAGTTTGATTGTAGTACAAAATTATTGTAACAACAGTATTACTACCAAAACTGTAGACAAGATACATCTTCTCACATAGTAATTTATTTATTATGAATTGAGAAATTAGGAATTTTGGTTATAGTCCCTATGAAACTTTAGGATAACAGTTGTACTCATTTTTATGTGTTACTTGTTTCCCCTTCCTTAGGCTTGTGAATTTTTTTCTTATTTGTTATAATAAACCTACAAACATATTGGCATTAAAAGGATCTTTCATTTTTATTGCCATTCTTAATATTAGTCTATGTTTAAGTTAAATCACATTTAAGATGAAGTTGCATAGTTTGCTTCTTGCTTGATGTTTTGAAGTGATTCGCAAATGTAACAATGTAAGCCTAGAGGATATCTACTAAAAAAAAAAAAAAAAAATCACCCAAACATATAGTTAACAGAAGTGCAAATATTCTTCAGTAGAAATAAATTTATACATGTGATGGATGGCAAGCAAGTGTGAGAAGAAAGCATACCATAAGAAGAATTTAAATTTTGTATCAATAATAATTTTTTGACACTCAAGACTGTTGAACCACACTTAAGAGAATGGATTATTTTAAAAGCTGTGGCATAGTATTTCTGGAGAAGTATTTCCTAAATTCTTGTGATCCAAATAATTAGACCACAACCAAATTAATTTTGGAATGGTATATTCTTACACTCACTCTTAGAATTCACAATAGAAATGAGCTTTGCTAACTCCTGGTATAAAGAAATTTAACATTGTTTAATCTTATGTCTGACTTGAGACATTTGGAAAACCAGCATTTGGAAAGCAGTGTTTAGAAGTAAAATATACTACATGAATGAAATACAGTGTCCAGATTTAGGATTATTTGATGTCTGGTATCTTCTTAACCATAATTCTGCATTATAAGTCAAAATCAACAGAAAAACAAAACAAATAAACACAAAAAGCCCTATTATTTATTTCCATGAAGACACATGTAAGATTTCCACATGATTTGGAATTCATATTATCTAAATTTTATTTTAAACTAACTCAAATATGCATAATTGCAAATTTGGAAAAGCAGCCAATAATATCAAAATACTGTTATTTTTTGCCTGTGTATTTTTACAAAATATTTCGAGTCCATTATTTCAAGAGGTCCATATCAGTATTCAAGTACTATGGTACTTTCACTAGTAGCCAAGTACTATATACTTTGACTAAGTATGAAAACAGCCTGTAAGCCTCCTAAAGTTGAAAATATTAAAATTTCATTCTTAGACAATTGAATCCACCAATAAAATACAGAATAATATAAAGCAATCGGTTGATTTTATTTACTTCCCATTTTACTTTGCTACGTGTTTCCCTGACATATGACTCACTACCTATGTATGTCTGTGTCTAAGAAGGACATACATAAGTACCCAGAAGTGACATGCACGGGATGAGGGAAGCATAAGCATGTTGAGGTACTTATCTCCTGCAGAGCAAACGTCATGATCTGGAAATGACTGCATTTCCTCCCACATGCCTAGGCTTTTCTGAATCTCTGGTTCTCTTTTCAACAGGCCCATAGAAATATCTCTGTTTCTTTGTTGTTATTTACATTTACCAAAACTGCAGGGATTTCTTTAGATTCTTTCCAGCTAGTTTGGCTTTATAAAACAGAACTATATCCCAAAGAAATTTTAAGAAGTTTTCACTATTTTTAGGAAAACACAAGACATGTAATATATTCCATAAACTACTCCTGAAAATATTTTTTTAATTTCAGAATTACATTGTGTTTAGTACTATACAACTCCAATTTTCTCCTGCAATCTATAGATTTATTGACATTTGCAAAATTGCTTAGGCAGAAAGGTGGTTTCTTTTTCCATTTTAATATTAACTGCAGTCATAAAACAAGCATGGCAAGCCAATGACTATATTTTGGGAAATTTTTTATATAATTCAGTAGCTTATAAAAATTATCTTTGTTTTTTCTGAGTCCATTACAGCAGACTTGTAAGGTTTGGTTGTATGTATTCGTTTTTTCTACTAATGTGGAAAGTAGTTGTAGTTTTATAATTAATGAAATAAAATGCAAGCAAGGTAATAATGATCATATTTCATGGAGTATTTTCTAACTTTATAACTGTAAGCACAGTAAATAAATCATGTACCTTATACCATAAATTTATTCTCAAAATTTATCTTAAGTTAATCAACATGTATGATTTGACTTTTCATCAAATGACCGCCCTGCCAACTTATTAACAAAGGATTCCTGGTATTAAAATTTTTTAGCAGTTTTTTGGGCCTTTCAAGATCTTTCCATTAAAATATATATTTAGTGACCACAATGGAATATGTTTTCACTCTTCAGGTTGAACAATCTTCAATGCAACTTTTTCAGGATGGTGTTTCATACAGTGTCACTGTAATCCTATAAAGTATAATATGAAGATTTAAGAACTTTTTGTTCTTGGAGAGTACACAGAAATAGAGAAATTCACAGCGAAAAATGAGCTCTTATTTCTTATATCCAGAGATGTTTTCTTACTAAATTGTTCTCTATGTATCCTTATGTGACACATTTTTTTCTATTTGGTGTCAAGTGATTCTTTTACATCAGCTCTCCATTTTAGATTATACCCATGAAAATATGCTTTTCTTTTACTATTAAGTTAAAAGCAATGAACTCAATATGACTTATGACACCATGTTATTTAGGATATCTTACTCCAATGACAGGAATCAACAGGATTTAGCTTAAGCAAACATGGGAGATATATAATGAGGGCACAAGAAATATCTGTAACAGAGCTATAGTAGAATATGCATCTCTGTAATGAAGCTAGGACTTAGATCTCAAGAACGAATTTAAATTAAGGGCATGAAGGCTGTCAGTTCTGTCTGCCTCAATTCCTCAGTTCTTCTTTCTTTTCATTTGCCTTCTCTCTTTCTGAAGACTATCCCATTTTGATTCTAAGACCATATGGCAGCCCATATCTCCTGGATTCAGTTCTCCTCCACTTAATAAACATAGTTGGCCTAGTTCTGAAGTCACAAGGAAAGTTTCTGATTGGCTTAGCTTGGGTCAGGTGTCCTTTTAGGACCAGCCAACTAAGATTGGAGGAGGGAAATTTGACAGGTTTCTGTGCAATTTCAAGAAGCCTTGGGATGTGCTAATAAAGCAGACTGGACAAGCAAAATAATTGCCTACTATAGCATTTTTTGCTTAATTTAATTAAATTAACATTTATTAGACACCTATCATAAGCAAGTTATAAATGTGCTGCTGAATAAATGAGTAAAATACTGTGTCTATATTCAACAATTCAAGGATGTGGCAGCTGTGCAAATCACTGGAATACAATGAAGACAGAGAATGGAGCTTAGTGATGATCATAAGGAGAGAAATAGGAGGTTTAGGAGCTAGGAGGTATGATCTTCCTGAGAATGTTTGAAATAAAAGAGATCTGAATATCTGTGGGGGCCAAAAGGAAAGAAGGATCAGACTCAAAGGGTAAAACTGAACTTGGAAAAGCACAAGAATTCATTGTGCAATGTCTCAAATCTGGAGAAAGATGCAAAACTGAGAAATGGGACAAAATTACCAGAAACTTACTAGGCTTCTTCCTAAAAGGTAGAAACAAAAGATGAATAAAGGCATTAGTACAAATTGAGTTTTTAAGTAGAATTAATTTCTGGTGGATTTAGTGAAGTTTTGGACATTCTTCAGCAGTATCTACTATCTAACAGTAAAAATATGGTGTAACCATAGCTTCCCTGCTGCCCAGTCCTCTGTCTGTCCTTGATGTTCATGGTGTCAGTGATTATTGGCATGGTTAACTCTGCAAGTAGTATTTAGGAAAACGTGATTGCCCTCTTAAAGGTTACCATACCTTTCCAAAGACCATAGCCTCTGAATTCATTTCTTAGCAATTTTATAGTTCCTTTATTAAATGTTACCATGTGAGATAGTAATTTTTCATGAAAAGCATATGTATACCTTTAGGTGGCATGAAAGTGTTAACTATCTGTGGACTTTTATCCCATTTCAGCTTATAGTGACAGGTTTCCTATTGTAGATGAATTGAACTAATTTTTAAAAATCACCTTTTTTTGTGAGGCTATATCAATTGGTGTGCTACAGTTAAAATGTATTACTTTGCCCTATTTCCCATTTTCTACTAAAGTTTATAATTCACACAAAAAAATACAATAAAGTGTGTCTCCTGAAATTGTGCTTTGTGAAATGATGAGGCCATTACTCTGCCTTTTGAGATTAATAAATTTTTCTCTTGGCATTTGTTCCCTTATCTAACTGGCAATGTGAGTTTAAACTTTACAGATAAATATTATACTATTGTTTTAAGTTTTGATTTTTGTTTATTCCTTGTAAACATTACTTTTGAAAAATACTGTATCTTCTGCAAGTTGTACACATGTGTATATGAAGTAAACCTAGTCAAAGTGCTACAGTTGCTTTGTAATTCAAAATTATAGAAGTACATTATGTTATGTTGAATAGCAAAAAGTGATAACTGCAAGTTTAAATGGGTGATGAAATTTAAAAAATAATTTATACCAGGTATAGAGATAATAGATTTAAACATATCAATTTAAACTTACAGCTATCACTTCTTGTTATTTAACATAACATAATATATTCATGAATAGGTAGTAGATTCCATTTTTCATGATTAATCTTTCCTCAAATAACCCTCCCTCCAATTTTCAATAACAACAAAACACAACAAATTAACCACTCATTCAGAAATTCTAAACTATTTATTTAATGATTGTCACATACCTTTTTAAAGAACACTTTGTTTTCCAAATATAATTTGACTAAGCGCAAATAAGAACTGAACCAATAAAATGAAGCTTTTTAAAAAATTGAACTTCTGTTTGATAAATGAAATTATTTATTTGACAGCACTAAAATATGTAAAATAATGGTTTAGAATATCATTTTAAATCCACTTTTTAATAAAAGCTTTCTTAACTAATTAATTCAACCAGTATTTGTTGAGTGACTACCATTGGTTAGCTACTGTGTTAAGTTGGATGCTAGGGATGCAGCAGTAAACAAAACATGGTCCTATGAAGCTTTTGTTTTGGTGGAATGGTGGTTCTTAAACTTGAAAGTGCCTTTCAATCACCTGGAGAGCTTGTTAAAACATAGATTGTTGGGCTTTACACCTAGAGTTTCAGATTCACTATTTCTGAAGAGGTGTTCAAAATTTGCATTTCTAAAAGGGTCCCATATGTTGCTGATGTTGCTGGTCCTGGCACCACACTTTGAGAACAGCTGTCCTAGAGGAGGCAGTGCTGTCTATATACCAGAACTTCAATTAGCCTGTGCTGTGCTGACCCATGCCCACTACAGCCCTCCCTCTTTCATTTTTTTTCAGTAGAAAAAATGCTTTCTGTAAATACAATCTGGTGTGTGGATAGTGCACAAATTATGTAGTTGCTTATTAAATTATTGAGTAATGTATGAGGTCAAGTAAATATAATTTTCAAAGACAATGCTACCTTATTTAGCCCAGTGAAAATGTATCATCAGCATTATGGCCTGATTTTCAATTTAATCATCACTTTATTTTAACATAAAGCTTTTCTTTCTGATCTTTTGGTAACCATCCAGTTTTCCATAGTCTTTTAAATGTGATGGCCAGTGGTTCATTTATTGCAATAATTAAGATGGATAGCAGCATGCCAGCTGGAATGACTACACTTGTGTTTATTGTATAAATTATTTCCTTAGTATAAAAGCCTCTTTTATGGCTTTTGCTTTGGTCATGTCTTTTGTACCCTAAACCATTAACCATAGCATGTTTAGGAGAGCCATTTATAAAGAAGCTGGTAATATTTACCAATTTCTAATCACCATTAATTCATGTCTACATTTTTCTTAGCACTGGAGATTGCTTGTTGCTTTGTTCCTTCTGCCAAGAGCAAGAAAAAAAAAGTCTTCTGAGCCTTCTAGGACTCATAAGCCTTTTTTTTTCTTTTCTTTCTTTTCTTTGATTTTTTTTTTTTTACTACATTCACACACTTCTTTTATTTTGTTCTACTCTCATCTCTTTTCCTTGTGAATGTTAAGTGACTTTGGTTAGTTTACTCAAAATACATAGAAATGCAGACCCTAATGTGAATTTCTTATAAGGCATATTTGAAATTCCTTTAAAACACAGATAGCAACTGATTTTTGTCATTTTTTAAAATGCTAATTGAGTTTGGTGGTCTTTTCCATTTCAAAAATAATTGCATTTCAGGTTTAACAGAAATTATTCAGATATAGTTCAGACACTGATCATTTCTGTATGCGTCATAGTACCCAGCAAATTTCAGTAAATATTTGCTGACCTGACTATTTTTTTTCTTTACACTTTAGCTTCAGAGGAAATTGCATGCCTATTGGCTTTCTAAAAGCTAGTGTAGTGATTGTTGGTATGTTTACAATACTCATCTTTCCTTTTAAACTTTGTAAGTTTGAAAGTATAAATTACAATGTCATATTATAGCAGAATATAAATTTTATTATTACCCATATGTCAAATAACTAGTTAAAGCAATTCAGAGTAGTTAAGAGGGAATATTTAGTGGCAATAAATGTACATTGTTGCATATAAATACACATATTAGGCCTAGATTTATTGTCTACAATTCTTTTAATTTCTTTTCAGATTTCAATATGAAAAAAAGTGAATGAAATAAGCAGAAGACTATATCCAGTTACTGTAACTAATGCTAATTTCATAATCTCTTAATGGTTTAATGTTATATCCTGATGGTTTTACGCTTTTGGACCAATCTTTCAGGCTATCCTTTTCTGACCACTCAAACCATGAAAACCTACCCTCTCTGGAAAGTCCAAGAGCCAGTCAGTTCACACAAAGACAACAAGAGCCACTCTGTTTGGAAAACTCTGGCTCTTTTTCAGCAGTCACCATTGGCCTTAGAATACAGAGCATTCTTACCCACTGGCTAAGATTAACTTGGTTAGCAGACAGCCTACATCCCTTCGTATAAAAACTGTTCTTAAAAAGTAGCAAACCTTGTCCTAAATTTCCTTAACCCATCCCTATCATCACCTACTTTCTGCCACTGAGTTGTTAATACCTTTATTCTTATATACAGATTTTATAAGTTGTCCTTACCTGTTTTTAAATAATTGAGGTTATAAGCATAATAGTTGGAAGGGGTAACTATGTTGTCCTGTTAAGGCTGATAAAATGGCACAGATGTTTTTAAACATACACAGGAAGAAAGAGAAAAGCAGATAGCCCTTGTTTGGACCATTAAGAAGAATGATAAAGTATTGTTCTTATAGTATGTTTGTGGGTAAAGTATTTGAAAGCTTCTAACCTGCCATTGATAAAACAGATACTTTACTATTAGGTTTTGAAAACTGCCTTTAAAAAAAATCTGCTGCAAACATCATTTAATATGTCCTTTAACTTATAAATAACAAGCAGAAACCTAATATCTTCATTTTTGCGGGTATGAAATATTTTAAAAGAAATTTAAAATAAATTTTAATTTTATTCATTGATGCTGTGAAAGAGAACTTTAATAGACTAAGCATAATGTATCATTTGCACTTATATAATGATTTTATTACTGCCATTCTAGAATACTATAAATTTGGAAGAGTAATACAGTAATAATAAGAATTTTAAACTTTTTTTAGTCTCAGATTCAGAGATGAGTAAAAGACCCTCAGGACATACATAAAGAGAAAGAACTATTTCTAGACAGAAATGAAGAAATATGAAACACTCAAGTGTAAGATTCCCTGAAGATGGAATGATGGTAGTTGTGTTGGGGGTGGTGGTGGGATTTGTTGGTTGAGGGAAGAGAAGAGAAACTAATCTATTGTTCAGAAACTGGGGTTAAGTAGACCAGGAATTAAATTTCTACTCAGTTACCAGCTAGCCATTTGCCTTTGAGAAAGTTACTTCAGTCTTTTGATACTTTAATTCCCATCTGTAAAATGGGGAAGGTAATACCTGTTTTATAAAGTTAGTGTCATAATTAAATTTTAAAAATGGGTATTAAAGCAGTTTGTACACAAAGTAGGCACTCAAGAATCGAACTATTACTAAAGACTCTTACTATTAAAGAAAAGCAAAACTATATTATAAAGGAAAAGCAAACAAACTCTGGACAATCAGGATTATACCAGAAGTGTATTTTCCATGCAAGTTGAACCTAGATTAGTGTATAATAAGGAACTGCTACAAGCATTAATCGTTTCTTACAAATTGGCTACTGATCCCACAAGGAACACCCACACCTTAGTAGTTGATGATCCCCTTTTGTGTGAAATAGAAATAACTATAAGTAGACAATAAATGAAAACTGAAATTATGTACTGTCTCTGTAATTTATATCTAGTATTTGAAAGATCACCACTGAATCTTATGAACTTTGCTGACTCCTATACACAGCTACCTGGGAAATTTCTTTAGGGGCTGAGACACAGGAGCAACACAGTAGAGGAGCAGTACAAAATGTTCAGGAGAAGATAATTTTATAGTCAGATAGCATTGTCATAAGAAACATGCTGTATTTTCCACTAAGCTCATGTTTGCTCTCAGTGCAGCTGTTTATTCATTCATTCATCCAGTAAATTTTTATGAAGTGTTTATATGTTATCAGCACAGAACTACCAACACCTGAAAGTACAATAATCCCTAGGATAGATATAGTCCTTGCCTTTGTAGAACTTGTAGTGTGTCTAAATTTTTTTTTAAATCATTCTGACTCTTTTAGAAAGACTTCTTCATATTAAGTCGAAAAAAGTGAGTAAAGTTGCCACTCCCATAGTATAACCCTTTTAATGACCCCTGTCTTTCTCATTATTAAGATATGTCCACGTGACTTAGGTGTTCTGAAGCAAAGTAAACTCCTCTAGATCAGTGGTTTTCAGCCCTGACTGCACTTAGGATCATCTTGGAATTTTTGAATATATGAATAATTAAGTCTGATCACAGACAATTAAATAAGAATTTCTAGACTTGGGGCTTACGCATTAGTATTGTTTAAAAGCATTAGAAGTGATTCTAATGTGTAGCCATGCTTGCGAACCGCCCCTTGAAAAAAACAGAGAAGAAAAATAGCAACCTGGGATAGTGAATAATGACAAACAGGAAGCAAAGTGAGTGATAGAAATAACAATTATGAAGCTTTACTAAACATCCCCCCATCATAGATGTCAAGATAAGGCTTATACAGAAAGTAAATAAAACAGCTTACTCTTAGATAATATAGTGATTTCATTTATACTCAGTGGAAATAGTCCATCAAGAAATGTGCCAAATCTAGATACTTTGTCATATTATTAGAAATGTCGACTATTGCAGCTAGAAGATAGTAGATAGGAGGCAGGACTAGCTTGCAGCTCCCACTTGGACGGACAGAGCAGTGTGTGGAGATTGATTGTGAACCATTGCTCCAAGAACTACAGCAGGAACATATCAGTAAAGCCGAGAGAATCCACAAACCCTTTGAAGGAACTGTATCACTGCTGTAGGCTCCATGGGATGCTGAAAAACTGTGAGGCAGCTTGCTTTCTCAACGGGGAGGCTCGCGGTTTGGGGCAAATTCTCAGCCCTGGTCACCACCAGTGCTGTTGGTGGGGCATGGTGGGAGTGAGACCGGCCTTTAGGACTTCAGGCTGCATGGGAGCAGGGTGAGGCCCGTGACTGCTGGCTTTCTCCCACTTCCTTGGAAACCTGTATGACTCAGCAGAGGCAGCCATACTCACCCTGGGAATATAACTCTATTGGAGTTATAACTGCACCCCCATCCCCTATGGCAGCCACAGCAAGCCCTGCCCAGGAGAGGCTGAGCTCAGACACATCTATCCCTGCCTCTACCTGGTGGTCATCCTCTACCTGCCAGCGTATCCAAAGACAAAGATCATAATCTTCTGGGAGCCCTATAGCCCTGCCCACTGTCTGAGAAACCTGAATACTTAACCAGGTGTCCCTAGGGCAAGTTTGCATCTTCTCTATAGGACTGCAACTGATGCGCTTTTTTTTTGAAACGGAGTTTTGCCCTTGTTGCCCAGGCTGGAGTGCAATTGTGCGATCTCAGCTCACTGCAACCTCTGCCTCCTGGGTTCAAGTGATTCTCCTGCCTCAGTCTCCCAAGTAGCTGGGATTACAGATACCCACCACCATGCCCAGCCAATCTTTGTATTTTCAGTAGAGAAGGGATTTCCCCATGTTGGCCAGACTGGTCTTGAATTCCTGACCTTAGGTGATCCACCCGCCTCAGCCTCCCACAGTGCTGGGATTACAGGTGTGAACTACCATGCCTAGCTCTGATGCACTCTTGAAAGCATCACCTTCTGGCTGGAGGCCAACCAACACAAAATCAGTGCACTAAATAAAAACACAACCAGGGACCCTTATGGAGTCCACTTCACTACCCTGATACCTTCACCAGAGCAGCCTGTAAGGCCCAAAAACGGATCACGTCACAGGACTTATTGCAGACACTCCCCAGTACTAGCCTAGAGCTGGTAGCTCCACTGGGTTGCCAGACCTAGAAGAGCAAAAACAATCACTACAGCTTGGCTCTCAGGAAGCCACACTCCTAGGAGAAGGGGGAGAACACCACATCAAGGCAGCACCCTGTGGGCCAAAAGAATCTGAACAGCAGTCCTTGAATCCCAGATCTGCACTCTGTCATAGTCTACCCCAATGAAAAGGAATCAGAAAAACAATTCTGGTAATATGACAAAACAGGGTTCTTCAACACCCCCAAAAGATCATATCAGCTCACCAGCAATGGATCCAAACCAAGACAAAAATCTCTGAATTGCCAGAAAAAGAATTTAGAAGGTTATTAAGCTAATC
Source organism: Chlorocebus sabaeus (assembly GCF_047675955.1). Classification (NCBI taxonomy): domain Eukaryota; kingdom Metazoa; phylum Chordata; class Mammalia; order Primates; family Cercopithecidae; genus Chlorocebus; species Chlorocebus sabaeus. Next base: position 25,283,624 of record NC_132925.1, read on the forward strand.
CAGGAGCCACCAGAGAAAGGTGAGGTCCAACTCAATGAAATCAAAAACATGATACAGGATATGAAAGGAAAATTCTTCAGTGAAATAGATAGCATAAATTAAAAAACAATCACAACTTCTAGAAATCAAGGATACACTTAGAGAAATGCAAAATGCACTAGAAAGTCTCAGCAATAGAATTGAACAAGCAGAAGAAAGAACTTCAGAGCTCAAAGACAAGTCTTTGTATTAATTCAGTCTGTCAAAAACAAAGAAAAAGAATGGAAAAAAAATCAAGAAAGCCTCCAAGAAGTTTGGGACTATGTTAAACATCCAAACCTAAGAATAATTGGTGTTCCTGAGGAAGAAGAGAAATCTAAAAGTTTTGAAAACATATTTGAGGGAGTAATCAAGGAAAACTTCCCTGGAATTGCTAGAGACCTAGACATCCAAAGACAGGAAGTTCAAAGAACACCTGGGAAATTCATTGCAAAAAGATCATTGCCTAGGCATGTAGTCATTGTTATCTAGAGTCAAGGCAAAAGAAAGAATCTTAAGAGCTGTGAGGCAAAATCATCAGGTAACCTACAAGGGAAAACCTATCAGATTAACAGCAGATTTCTCAGCAGAAACCTTACAAGGTAGAAGGGATTGTGGTCCTATTTTTAGCCTCCTAAACAAAACAATAATCAGCCAAGAATTTTGTGTCCAGTGAAACTAAGCTTCATAAATGAAGAAAAGATACAGTTTTTTCCAGATAAACAAATGCTGAGAGAATTTGCCACTACCAAGCCAGCACTACAAAAACTGCTAAAAGGAGCTCTAAATCCTGAAACAAATCCTCAATATACAACGAAATAGAACCTCCCTAAAGCATAAATCTCACAGGACCTATATAACAATAACACAATTAAAAAAAAGGTATTTAGGAAAAAAATAACATGATGAATAGAATAGTACCTCATATCTCAATACTAACATTGAATATAAATGGCCTAAATGCTCCACTTAAAAGATACAGAATGACAGAATGGATAAGAATTCACCAACCAAGCTTCTGCTGTCTTCAAGAGACTCACCTAACACAAAAGGACTCACATAAACTTAAGATAAAGGAGTGGAAAAAGATATTCCATGCCAGTGGATACTAAAAGCAAGCAGGAGTAGCTGTTCTTATGTCAGAGGAAACAAACTTTAAAGCAATAGCAGTTAAAAAAGACAAAAAGGGGACCCAGCAGGGTGGCTTATATCTGTAATCCCAGCACTTTGGGAGGCTGAGGCCGGCAGACCACCTGAGGTCGGGAATTTGAGACCAGCCTGACCAACATGAAGAAACCTATTAAAAATATAAAATTAGCTGGGCCTGGTGGTGCATTACTGTAATCCCAGCTACTCGGCAGGCTGAGGCAGGAGAATCGCTAGAACCTGGGAGGCAGATGTGGTGAGCCAAGATCACACCATTACACCCCAGCCTGGGCAACAAGAGCAAACTTTAATCTAAAAAAAAAAAAAAAAAAGACAGAGGGACATTATATAATGATAAAAGGACTAGTCCAACATGAAAATACCACAATTCTAAATATATATGCACCTAACACTGGAGTTCTCAAATTTATAAAACAATTATTACTAGACCTAAAAAACGAGATGGATGACAACACATTAATAGTGGGGGACTTTAATACTCCTCTGACAGCACCAGACAGGTCATCAAGACAGAAAGTCAACAAAGACACAATGGACTTAAACTATACTTTATAACAAATAGACTTAACAGATATTGACAGAACATTCTACCCAACAACTGCAGAATATACATCCTATTCATCAGCACATGGAACATTCTCCCAGATAGACTATATTAGGCCAAAAAACAAGTCTTTAGTACATTTAAGAAAATCAAAATTATATCATGTACTCTCTCAGACCACAGTGGAACAAAATTGGAAATCAATTCCAAAGGGAACCCTCAAAACCATGCAAATACATGGAAATTAAATAACCTGCTCCCCCATGATCATTGGGACAACAATAAAATCAAGATGGAAATTTAAAAATTCTTTTAACTGAATGATAATAGTGACACTGTTCCCAGACCAAACTGAGGGTCGGGCTGTTATTTCTCACAGCCCAATAATGAGATGCAGATAAACTGGGGAGGAAGGGGGTTTTAATTTCTGTAACCAGTTACAAGGAGAAGGCCTGCAAATTATCACTAGACCAATTCAAAATTACAAAGTTTTCCATAGCTCATATACTTTCTAGGCTATATGTCTATGTGTAAGTGTGCATTCATCTAAAGACATAGTGATCAACTTCTTTTAATCTGTAACTAAGGTCTGAGTCCCGAAGACCTTCTTCTGGAGCCTCAGTAAATGTCTTACTTAATCTACATGGGTCCAGATGCTGGGGTAATTACCCTTATCTTGTCTCCTGCTAAATCATGGAGGATTAAGGAGTTCCTTCAGACCCCCAATAAACTTGTTTGTGGAGGCCTGGGAAGTTTCTTCAGATCCATAATAAAACTTTAGTCCTAAATGGGTCTTATTAAGAATTCCTTCATTATTTTATCATGCTTTAAGGCCCAGGAAAGTCCTAGGCAAAACTCTTGGACTTTTGTTACATCCCAGCCATTGTATAAGGACACTGGCTTTTAATATTTAACTTAACCACTCAGTCAGTACTAAAACAGCTGTTAGTGAGACCTGACCTCCCACAACACAACCTATCAAAACCTCTGGGAAACAGCAAAAGTGGTGCTAAGAGGGAAGTTCATAGCATTAAATGCCTACATCAGAAAGCCCGAAAGAGCACAAATAGAGAATCTAAAGTCACACCTCATGGAACTGGAGGAAAAAAAACCAATCCAAATCCAAACTCAGCCTAAGAAAAGAAATAACTAAGATCAGAATACAACTAAATGAAATTGAAATGACAGCAACAACAAAAAACAATAAAAAGATAAATAAAAAAGACTGGTTCTTTGAAAAGATAAATAAATTTGATAAATTTGATAGACCATTAACAAGATTAACCAAGAAAAGGAGAGAGAAAATCCAAATAAGCTCAATTACAAACGAAACAGGAGATATTGCAACTGACACCACAGAAGCACAAAAGGTCATTCAAGACTACTATGAACACCTCTGCGTGCATAAACTAGAAAATGCAGAGATGAATAAACTCCTGGAAACATACAACCCTCCTATATTAAACCAGGAAGATATAGAATCTCTGAACAGACCAATAATAAGCAACAAGATTGAAATGGTAATAAAAAGAAAATGTCAACAAAAAAAAAGTCCAGGACCAGATGGATTCACTGCTGAATTATATCAGACATTCAAAGGAGAATTGGCACCTATCCTAACGACACTATTCCAAAAGATAGAGAAAGAGGGAATCCTCCCTAAGTCATTCTATGAAGCCAATATTACTCTAATACCAAAACCAGGGAAGGACATAGCAACAAAAACAACAAAGCAGTATCCCTAATGAACATAGATGCAAAAATCCTCAACAAAATGCTAGCAAACCAATTCCAACACCATATCAAAAAGATAGTCCACCAAGATTAAGTGGGTTTCATATCAGCGATGCAGGGATTGTTTAACATACATAAGTCAATAGATGTGATACACCACATAAGCAGAATTAACAACAAAAATCACATGATCATCTCAATAGATGCAGAAAAAGCATTTGACAAAATTCAGTATCCCTTTATTATTAAAGCCCTCAGCAAAATTGGCATAGAAGGGATATACCTTAAGGTAATAAAAGTCATCTATGACAAACTCACAGCCAACATCATACTGAATGGGAGAAGTTGAAAGCATTCCCCCTGATAACTGGAACAAGACAAGGATGCCCACTTTCACCACTTCTTTTCAACACAGTACTGAAAGTCCTATTCAGAGCAATCAGATAAGAGAAAGAAATAAAGGGCATCCAAAGAGGAAGTCATACTGTCACCGTGTGCTGATGACATGGTTATATATCTAGAAAATCTTAAAGACTTATTAAGATCCTAGAACTGGTAAATGAATTCACAAAGTTTCAGGATACAAAATTAATGTACACAAATCAGTAGCTCTGCTATATACCAACAGTGACCAGGCTGAGAATCAAATTAGGAACTCAACCTCATTCACAATAGCTGCAAAAAATAAAATAAAATACTTAAGAATATACTTAACTAAGGACGTGAAATACCTTACGAAGAAAACAACAAAACACTGCTGAAAGAAATCATAGATGACAGAAACAAATGGAAACACAACCCATGCTCATGGTTGGGTAGAATCAATATGGTGAAAATGACCATACTGCCAAAAGCAATTTACAAATTAAACGCAATTCCCATCAAAAATACCACCATAATTCTTCACAGAATTAGAAAAATGAATCTTAAAGTTCTTATGAAACAAAAAAGCCCACATAGCCAAAGCAAAAAGAACAAATCTGGAGGCATCACATTACCCTACTTCAAACTGTACTATAAGGCCATAGTCACCAAAACAGCATGATACTGGTATAAAAATAGGCACCTAGAACAATGGAACATAATAGAAAACCCAGAAATAAACCCAAATATCTACAGCCAACTGATCCTTGACAGAGCAAACAAACACATAAGGTGGAGAAAGGACACCCTATTCAACAAATTGTGCTGGGATAATTGGCTAGCCACATGTACAAGAATGAAACTGGATTCTCATCTTACCTTATACAAAAATCAACTCAGGATGGATCAAAGACTTAAATCTAAGACCTAAATCGATACAGATTCTAGAAGATAACTTTGGAAAAACCTCTGTAGACATTGGGTTAGGCAAAGACATCAAGACCAAGAATCCAAAAGCAAATGCAACAAAAACAAAGAGAAATAGTTGGTGCCTAATTAAACTAAAAAGGTTCTGCACAGTAAAAGGAACAGTCAGCAGAGTAAACAGACAACCCACTGAGTAGGAGAAAATCTTCACAATCTGTACATCTGACAAAGGGCTAATATCCAGAATCTACAAAGAATTCAAATAAATCAGCAAGAAAAAACAAAACAAAACAGAACAAAAAAACAATTCCATCAAAAAGCAGGCTAAAGAGATGAACAGATAATTATCAAAAAAAAGATGTACAATTGACCAACAAACATATGGAAAAATGCTCAACATCACTAATTATCAGGGAAATGCAAATCAAAACCACAATGCAATACCACCTCAGCCCTGAAGAATGACCATAATTTAAAAATTAAACAATAATTGATGTTGGAATGGATGCAGTGAAAACTGAACACTTTTATGCTGTTGGTGGGAATGTAAACTAGTACAACCACTATGGAAAACAGTGTGGAGATTCCTTGAAGAACTAAAAGTAGATCTACCATTTGATCCAGCAATCCCACTACTAGGTATCTACCCAGAGGAAAAGAGGTCATTATATGAAAAAGATACTTGCACATGTATGTTTATAGCAGCACAATTTGCAATTGCAAAAATAAGGGACCAGTTCAAATGTCCATCAGTCAATGAGTGGATAGAGAAAATGTGATATGTATATATATACACACACACACACACACGTTATTCACACACCATGGAATGCTACTCAGCCATAAAAAGGAAGGAAATAATGGCATTCACAGCAACCTGTATAGAATTGGAGACTATCATTCGAAGTTAAGTAACTCAAGAATGGAAAACCAAGCATCATATGTTCTCACTCATATGTGGGAGCTAAGCTATGAGGATGCAAAGGCCTAAGAATGATACATTGGACTTTGGTGACTCAGGACAAAGGCTGGGAAATGGCAAGGGATAAAGGACGACACATTAGGTACAGTGTACACTGCTCAGGTGATGGCTGCATCAAAATCTCAGAAATCACCACTGAACAACTTATTCATGTAACCAAACACCACCTGTTCCCCAAAACCTGTAGAAAGTAAAAAAAAAAATAAAAATAACAAGAAAAGAAATTTCCTGTCCTAACAATCAATTAATTATTGTATCATATATTGCCAATAGGAGCTAAACAATGAGTATGGGCCAGATTGATCTGTATTTTCTAATAGACCTTATTTTTTAGAGGTGTTTTATGTTCACACCAAAACTCAATGAAAGGTAACAAAGATTTCCTATACATCCCCTTTCCCAACATGTGCATAGCCTTCCCCATTATCAACATCTTCCATGAGAGAGGTACTTTGTTACAACTGTTGAACCAGCATTGACACATTATTATCACTCATGATCCATAGTTTACATTAGAGTTCACCCTTGCTGTTGTACATTCTGTGAGTTTGGGAAAATGTATCATGACATTTATCCCTATCTTTAAAAATAGTAGTACCAACATGAACTTGAATTTGGCCCTTGTATCTTTACAATACTGGTTTTATTTTACTCTCATAGTCATCTTTTGATGCTATAACAGGACCACCTGATTACTCATACTATTTGCAGGTTGTCTCCAAGATTGCCAATATGGGTCACCCAGAATTAGCACAATGGGAAAGGCAGGTTGGATAGGCCATCTTAAAAACCACGAAGACAAATCGTCTTACATTAGAGGAAAAAAGGTAGTGTCTGCCATGACGTCTACCATAAAATCTATCTGAAAATTACAATTGCTTTAAGGTGAAGTAAGTCAGAAGAGTTAATGTCCATTTCATGTTCATGTATGTGTGTATGTTTGAGTCTTTATGTAGTTATGTGGTACTACATAAACTCTCAAATATACACACATACATGAACCACTATGTAATACCACCATATTGTCTGTATATCCAGGGATATAGGCTTGGCTAACTTGTTTTGTGATCCACTGTTGATACATTTGTAAATCTAAATGCTAACTCATGTATTCTGTTTACCTTTCTGAGGCAGGCAGGCTTCAATTGACTTAACAGCATGCTAGCAACTCAGAGACTGTGAAATCTAATCACATTTTGACCCATTCTTAAATTGCTTCATCTGTGAAAAAATGTTTGATGAATGCAGTACTCTTTTGTGAGGGTTTCTATGAAAAATCAATATTAGAAATGATTGTGGGGCACTTTGAAAGTAAAAATTGTTATGAAATGTTAATTATATTCAAAACACCCTTTGACATCAACTTACAGAGAAAAAAGTGTAATTTTTCCCATTATAGACCTTTTTAAGGAATTCCATATTTGGTTTATCCCTAGAATTTTCTATACTTGTGTGTACCGTACTTCTCCTAACCCATTAATGGAATTAGTAAACATCATATAATATTGAAAGATATTTCTATTAGATGAGCTTTCAATTATTCATGGTAATGGAAGAACATTAATGCAGCTCTTACAAAATGACAGACTGTCAGAAAGATCTCAGGAAGAGTGAAGGGCCAGAGAACCTAGAGTCCCTGATCTGTATAAATTTGCTGCAGTGTCTTTATAAAGTGGATAACAATTGTGTTAGAGATCATTTGATCAGGGAGAACCCAGCTCAACTGTGCAATTAAGAGGAACTGGGAGTTAGGAGGAAGTGATCCTCAATATATTAAGGCATTTCAGTTCACTTCTGGATGTCCCACTTGGTAGAAGAAAGTACATTTTTCAGTGTGTAATAGCAGCAGCCACAGCAGCAGAAGTAACAGTAGAAATAGCAGTAGCAGTGATAGTAGCAGTAGAAGTGGTAGCAGCAGCAGCAGCAGTTGGGATAGTGGGAATAGTAACAATGGCAGCAGGAGCATTAGCTAGCATTTTATTAACTGTTACTATGTGGCAGGCACTGTTCTAACCTCTTTACACATTTCAATTCATTTAATTTTCATAACGCTCCTTACAACATGGGCAATTCCCATCTTAGGGAATACTGTCTATGAGAATATTACTCATCAAAAACGAGCAAAGGGCCAAAGGGAGAATAGGTATGCAGTGCTGAAAGTTCAGAGATGCTGCGTAGTCATTTGAAGAGAGCTGAACGGGACTTGTTCCAGCTTAAAAGACAACAGAAATCCTCAGGTGACTAGGCACCTGCTGCCATAGAAAGCTTCTGATGGTGGAGAGAACGCTGAGAAAACTCTACAGTCCTCTGTGTTTAGGATCCCATAACCGAGAAAAGAAGTATAACCTGAAATTAAGGAGGAGAATATTTTTATTCTAAAGATGAAAAGTATAAGAAATGATTTAATCACATATAAAAAATTTATATTGTAAACAGGAACAAAGGGGAAAAAATCTCATACTGGTAAGGGCATTTTTATGAACTGAAACAGGTTGCTGAAGGAGGAAATGGAATCTTTTCCCCTAGAGGCATTTAATGCCAGGACTAATAGCATCAGGATAAAATGATATAAGTAAAACCCTGAGAAAGAAGGGATAAACCTCTAGAGTCATTTTCAGGACTATGGTTTTATAAGGTAATTCTTAAATGTTTAATATATTAGAATGGGAGAAACAGATCTGTGTCCAAATAATTAGGACATCGGTTTCCTTCAGGATTCTGTCTCAATAACCTTGAAGACTGTGGTGAAACAAAAGAACATCAAGGTCAAAAAGAATTAGAAACAAATGTGCTTTATTCTCATTGTGCACTGATATGATAGATAATACTTGAGTTATATAATTATAATTAATTTGAAATGCAGTACTTGAAATTTAAGCAGATGTATTCCTCTCACTGTAACACTGTTAGAGGTAAAATAAAGGAGAATGATTTTATACTCAAATCTAGTAAAATTAGCAATCCATATGGACTTCATTTTATGCAAATTATTAATCTTGTATTTTTACTTTTGCATTTGGGAAGTGGAAGAATTGTAATTCAGAATCGGAATGTTGAAAGTGTCATATTGTTTCTTTTACACATGAGATGATTTACAATTTTAAGTGTTATGCTCTTCAGAAGAAAAATGACTTACATTGAGCCCCAGAAGTCAACATGAGCAGAAAGCAAATGACGTTTTGTTTAGCTTAAGAAAAAGTTTTCCTAGCCACCTAATTTTGGAAAATACTTGGAGAACGTGTGAATAAAAATATAAAATAGATAATGTTCATCCAATAGGTTTAACATTTTATATTAGATACAAAATAAGAACTGATGGGTATGTTAATAGGAATATTAAATAGAATTTCTCTCAAGGAAAGATTTTAAAGTAAATGATCATAAATCTTGTGCTGATAAATCACTCATCATATAATAAACAAAAAATAATTAAGTGTTTGTCTAAATTTAACATTTTTAGGTGCTTAAGTTTTGCTTGGATTCTATTAATTGGTGTATGTAGTTAAGAAATACATCTTGCCATTCAAGTAGACCTGGTTCTAAATAAAAGTTCTACCACCAACTAGCATAGTGACATATGACCTTGTACAGGTTAGTAACATCTGTAAGTTCTCCATTTCTTCATTTGTAAAATGTGTATAATGATATTATTTACCTCAGTGTCCTTGTGAGGATTAAATTAATTTGTGAATTAAGTGCTTCATATAGTGACTGATGTTTGATAGGTGTCAGTGGAGATAACATTTTGTAATTATTATATATGATTTAAAATGCATGTGATAACACCATAAAGTTTAGGTTAAATAGTATAGGTTAGACAGTTATAGAGGGATATATTTGTACAGTATTTCTTTTGATGTTCTGTATACATCTTCTTGTAAATAAGAATACAAAATAGTGTCTCCATCTTCTCTCTACACATTTGCACATCATTCCAATCTTACAGACCTAGGTGATTGTGCTATAGCCTATAATATGCACAGACTCTAGTCAAACATACTTGATTTCTACTTCCTCTTCTAGTGCATAGTACATGGATGTGGGATAAGTCACCTAGCCCATTTCTGAACTTCAGTTGTAATCTGTAAAATGAGCTCATTGATAGCTAACTAATAGGTTGCTTGGAAGTACAGATATAACAATGTCAAGAATTTCCATAGTTGACATAGAACAGATTTAATACTGAATAAGTAAAGTGTCCACAGCTGCTGTTATTGCAATGTGTGTTTGTCCATTAGAGGCCTCCTTTTGATTACACTTTCTTTCTATTAAATAATGCAAAATAAGGTAATTATAAAATAGTATGTTTAATATTTTTGACTAAAGTTTTGCACTCGCTGAATGGAAGAATAAATAATTAGTTAGGCCTAAAATGGTCATGTGCCATGATGTTATTTATCAAACATTATTTAGTTCCATTTAGCAAATTTAATGCCTACTATATGGAAAACATCATGTTCAATGCTGGCAAAAGGGGATGATAAATGTTAGTAAATTAGATATAGTTCTGCTACTTAGTGACTTAAAATCCAGTGATTGACATAAACACAGAGGTTAATTTATGATTGTCAGTAAAAGTATATGAAGAAATGAGTAAATAGTTGAGTGCAGTGGCTCATACCTGTATACCCAGCACTTTGGGAGGCTGAGGCTGGCAGATATCTTGAACCCAGGAGTTTGACACCAGCCTGGGCAAAACCGATAGAATGATGAAATTCCATCCTTAAAAAAAAATAAAAAAATAAAAATGCAAAACTTAGCCAGGTGCGGTGGTGCGCACCTATGGTTCTAGGGACTCAGGAGGCTGAGGTGGGAGGATTGTATGAGTCCAGAAGATGGAAAGATCATGCCACTGCACTTCAGCCTGGGTAACAGAGCAAGACTCTGCCTCAAATACATAAAACAAAAATAAAGTACTGTGAGATACAGTAGGAATACAGATTTGTCTTAATGGAGAGAATTGGGAAGCCTCCTTATGCAAGTGACCTAGAAAGGAAGAGAAGGCTGCTATGAAGTATAAAGGCTTTCTAGAAAACAGCAAGAACAAAGAAAGACTTGGATTTGACAAAGCTCAGAGTGTGTTCAGAGTACTGAAATGTAGGGTGCTGGTGTGCTTACATGTATGTGCAGTTATGTTTATTTGTGAAAAATGAGCTAAGGGTCAGAATATGGGGGAAATAAATTTTAAAAGCATAACTTATAATTATATTGAAGAAGGACTTGAATTCTAGGCAAAGGTGTGTGATCTTATTTTGTATATATTGGGAATACCTCAAAGGCTTTTGACCAAGGAAATGAAAAAACCCAATTTTTATTTGAGAAAGATAATCCTGATGCCATTGTTTAAGATATGTCTGCAGAGAGTGAGTTTAAAGCTGGGAGAGCATTTAGGAAGCTAATGTGAAGATAAGGGGAAAAAGCAGATATCGTCTGACCTAAAGCCTCAGCTGTGAAAATAGAGCTGACTCAAGAGATCTATTCCAGCATGGATAGTTTGGGCTCCTCTGTTAAATAGTGTTTCAAATGACTAGTAAGTCTACCAGCCTGAACATGCTGCATAGTCCTTTTTAGAGCACATGTTGGAAGAGTTGATAGATGTCCATTTTCCCGTGCTTATTTACTGAAAGACTCCAGGAGAGGTACCTAAATTTGCTTTCTCTGTAAAACATGAATTACTTGATTTCATCATTTTGGTCTCAGAGAGTTTTAAGGATTAATTAGTTGAGAAAAAGTTCCTCAAAAAGAACAACTATGGAACATACGGTTTCCCTGATACAAATAAATCTTATAGATGCCTCCATGTTGTCTTTGGAAGCGCAGTAAATAAAAGAAATGCAAAAATTGTGTAAAGTAAAAGATAAGCTGAGATCAACAAATAATAAATCCCCAGCATTAGCTTTTGCATAGGAAATAAACATTTCTGTCTCACTGACAACAGCTTTCTTTTAAAGGAAAACAACCTGATAGCCCTAAGGCCACATTAATATCAGCCAAAGAAACATGTATTGTTTCTCTTCTGGAAACCATAAGAATGAGCATGTTGTATCAAAATGGTCACATATAAATTAGTTTTTTTTGAATCTATAACCTTTTATTTATTGCTGATGAAGTGATGTATTTTTCCTAAAATATTTTTTTTTCTTTCTGTGCCCTCTTTCTTTGCAAGTTACCTCTACAAATTTATGTCAAAATATGTATGTTCATTATACTTTCGCCAGTGGCTTGCTTTGATGCAACCATAAATGAATATCATTATGCTGTACAAAGATAATTTATTTTTTAGGCTTTGCTGTCATGCTGTATGCAGCTTGTATAGTTAAAACAGAGAGAAACTGAAATATTTTGGGCCCTAAGAAAGTTTATTGTTTTGTTTTTGGCTTTTTCAAACTGACATTCTCCATTGTATCTCTATAATTTAAGACAACCAGGTATGACATGCACAATTTATTTGCTAAGACAAAGAAGATATGCTGGATAATGCTCTTTGGGGCAGACTTCCAAGTCTCCTCCTTGTCCCCAAATTCAGCCCATTTTTATTCATTTCTGTCTGGCTCCTGATTCTTTGCTGCATCTGTCATTCTCAACTTGACCTTGTTCTTTCTCTTAAGGATGTGTGTAGACTCTCCTTATCCCTATTTACATTGAATAATACTCAGTCATTAGGATGTCTCTGTAAGACTTTATACCCTTAAGGGAAGAGTTTAATGTGCCTTAAGCTGTATTTTTCCAAATGTAACATTTAATCTCTCCTTAACACTTTGTTTTCCTACACCCTGTATAGTTGGCATTGCTACATTCTAACTATGTGATATTGGTCAATTTACTAAACTTTGCAGTTCTTAATTTTTCTACTTATAAAATTGTGATAATAAGAATAATTGCTTCAGAGCAGTGTTGTGAGAAAATTATATAGAAAATCATACCATAAATAATACATATAATATACTTAGCTCAGTGTATGGATCACAGTAACAGTTCAGCAATTTCATATTATTATTACTGATAATAGTAACCATTATTATGTAATTGCTCCATATTGTTCCTCATCCTGTGTTCCCAGTCTTGATCAATGTTACCACCATTCGACCAATTTTTAGACCAATGTCCTGAATTATCATTGACACATCTTCACTCATCATATTTCTATGCATTGCCATATTCTTAAGTTCAAGCCACTGTCATTTCTTTCTTGAGTTACTGAAATAGCTAACTCATCTCCCTATATTTCCCTTGCATACTCTGCAATTCATACTCATAATAGAGCTAGAGAGAATTTTGGAAATTTAAGTCTGATCATATTACCTCTTGTTTAAAATGTTTCAATAGCCTCTCATAACTTCTAATATGAAGTCTAAAATCCTTGATATGAGCTATAATAAAAGCCCTGCATGACATATCCTTTGCCTAATTCCCCTGTGTCATTCATCTCCTCTTTATCACCTTCGTATTCAAGCTTTGGCTTTTCTGAACTTTTCTTATTTTCAAAAATGTCCCCCATTCCACTTCCACCCAAGACCTTTACACACCCCATTTCCTCCTCCTGGAAGGCTCTTATTTCCACTGGGTAACCTTACTCTTCAGGTCTAGTGACTTTTTTCCAGAAGCTTTCCTGATATCTTCCCATTTCACCCCACTGCTGACTTATTAAATTTTCTAGAATTTTATACTTCTACACTACATTCTCTGTGTTATATTCTCTTATTCAGGGTCTGGTATTTAATTTTTAAGTTCCTTGAAAATAGAGACAATTCCATTGTTTTCATCAGTTTGGTCTAATTATATATAACATAGATGAAAATAGATATTTTATATTATATATATTGTATAAATAATTGTTGAATTAGATGAATAAACTATAGTGAGAAGATGCTAGACTTTGTTAACCAATCAGACCTAAGCTCAAATCCCAGCGTGGCCACTTGCTACCTCTGGTACTTTGAACAAGTTCTTTAGCCTTCTTTCTTTGATTTTGTTTTGTTTCAGTCAGGAAATTGTAAGATAATTATAGTCTCCTCATTATTCTTATAATACTAAAATAAGGAAACATGGGTAAAGCACTTAACATAGAGTATATTTTCTACAAATTTTACTTCCTCTTTTTTTTTCTTTATTTATAAAGTTGTTCTTCCAAAGTAGTAGTACTAACATTGTATAGTGTAAAGCATTCATGCCATTTTATTGTATCTTCTCTTAAGACATATAGAAGATAATTTGGTCCCTCTTGTCAATATTCTTGGAGTGATTGATGACAAACCATTTTAGTGTCCCTAGAAGTGGAGGACTTACTGCCCCTTTTTTTCAAGAATGAATATTCTTTTTTTCCCCTATAATCTGAGGAGGGGATGCAGTGATCTAAACGTAAAAGTACCAGAAAAAAAAAAAAAAATTGTCCTTTTGCTGATTGATTTCAGGGATGTGAATTATTTCAGGGATAAAATTGTTTCCTCCATAATTTAAAAATAATATAATATTATAGTTTAAAGTAGGTGCTCTTCATCTACTTCCTGAAACTCTACAGTGAGGCCAAAGGAATTCATGCTGACTCACCCTGAGTAAAAAATTTGTTACATTCTCATTTCCTCCTACTAATGTATGGCTGTGGTCTTTCTTACAAAGGCCTTTAAATTCACCAAGTATAAGCTCTAATGCAAATCTTGTGTATTTTTAAAATGTCTCTTACTGGACACGTAAAGGTAAAACAGAACAAAGGCACTGAAGACGTAACTCTTTTGGTTTTAGGAATATTAAAATGCAATCTTCACCAGCTGTCCATTTTTAAATTAGATTTCGTTTTTTTTCACATGGGGCACAGTGTGTGTTGGTTAGTATTGGAGCAAGAATTTAAATTCTTAAAAGCTTTGAAGTTAATTCTATATTAAGAAACAGCTGAGAGGTTGAGTATGGCACCATTTCTCCCTGAATCTGAGATCAAGCAGATGTGCCTCTTTCAATCAGTGTTTACTACCATGAGATTTAAAGCAAAGAAAAATTTAAAAAAACAGTTAATGATAGTTCAAATTCACTTTATAGAGTAATGTGTTATAAAATGGAGGATTGTGATGGTTGAAGAATTGGATATGTTTTTCTCCTGGTGTGTGTCATTTTGTGTTGGTTTGTCTTGTCACTAAGTTAATTTGATGCATTTCCCTCAGAATGTGGGGTAGTGGAGTGGTTACATTAGAAGACTGTGACCAAAGTAAAATGAGGGGTGAAAAATGGTTTTAAAAATATAGAACAAAAGCAGTGATTGACACTATAGCTATTCAATTTTATCTTCAGGTTCTATCATTTTCCAGATATTCACTGTAGGAAAAAAAAAAAAAAAAGACTACTGATCACAAATGGAAATTTCCTGAGTTCTGTTACTTTCACACCAAACCCCAAAACATTTCACTGAATTTCATATCTACCTACTCCTTCATTTCTCCCATTTTCTTACTTTCTTACAAATAAACCTTCCTTATCAAATCTCATTTTCTGTGCTTTATTTGAGCAATTGATACATCTTACTTTCTTTTAGTATCATTTTCCTTTGCCTCCAAATACCACTGCATCTATGGGGTCTCTCATTTTTAGAGCTTGTTAAAATAAGATGCTATATTATATAGGATAAAAATTATTATATAATACCTATGATGTAAAATAATAAATTTCCCCCATAATTTAAAAATAATGTAATATTATAGTTTAAAGCAGGTGCTCTTCATCTACTTCCTGAAACTCTACAGTGAGGCCAAAAGAATTGAATTTAAAGAATAATTCTGGAATGTCTATAAGTTAAACAGACAACTTGATTTCTGAGTTATAGTCAGATTGACGCCACTTCTTTTCATTGCTGCATTTGAGAAAATAGTGTAGAAACGTACATTCAGACTATGTAAGACATAACTAAGAAACGTGAAAACAAAGAGCAGAAGTCAGGGAAACACTAATGGTTCTAGAGCACTAATGGGAAAATGAGGAAGTACATCAAGAAAGGGCCAAACTGCATCACAGAGAACATAATAACTGCACAACGTTTCAAGGGTCATTTTGACAGGGAAAGTCCAGGGGCAAAGAAGGAAAATGAATATAAAGAGCAAAATGTTGTTAAGCCTTGAAATAGATAGTAATAAAATTTCCCATAAGGAATTTTTTAAAAATATGGCAGACTGGAAAGTATTAGTTGTCCCAAAGGAGTCTTATTTTTCCAATTGAAGTAGCTGCTGCTTATCTGAAACTTAACAGTATGTCATGGCCAAAATAAGCAGGTAGTTATAAGAAATTAAATTTTCCTGGAGAATGAACGAATAATAGTGACCTACAAGTAATTATAATATCACATGATTCACATTCTGAAGAAGGTCAAATAATAAACATAAAATTCAGTTCCATCTGCCAGCATGAATACTTGTTGAGTGCCTACTGTGTGCCTGGCACAGCTAGCTTCACTGTTCTATCTATCTGGATATATATATGGAAGACGGGTGGGTCAGTGAAAGAGATAAAGCCTTTTTATGTAGACAAACACAAATACAAAAACTGTTTTGGAATTTTTGCAGAATTGCAAATGTTATTTCTTATTTTAAAGTCAGACAAAATAGCAAATATTAAACACTTAAATTTTTTCTAGAAGTTAGTATTTCAATTTTACCATAGAGAGATGGTTGCCTTATCTAACGTCTTGAAAAGAGCCACCTTTGATTTTTCTCTTCCTCTCTCTCTTACTTTTCTCTCTTTATCTCTTTCTTCTTCCCCTTTATTAAAAAAATGGTCTTCTCAGTATTTTTAATATAGAATTATGCAAATGAAGTAAAGAACATTACTAATGTAGGCACTGAACACTTTTCAACGTTTTTCTTTTTAAAGAAAGTGACAGGTTCTACACACTGTTATCTACTAAAAATGAACCCAATTTTGCGTCTGAGAATGTTGCTGTGAAGAAATGCTGCATCTCAACATCAGCCAAAATATGCTAACTACAAAATGAAGCTGAATGAATTGCTTTGCTAGATGAGGTTATTTGGAATTATATTACTGAATTTTGGAAATTATGTGTCCTATCAAAGAATAACTTTTGTCATAATGTCTTCCTTAGCTCCCAGGACATTTATTTATGCCACTCCTAGTCCAGTCAGTTCAGACACCATTTAGAGGAAGTCTCCCATATTCCAGGCATCTACCAGCTTCTAAAGATCTAGAAACAAATAAGAACCAAATTTTCTGTATGATTCACAGAGCAGCAGAGATGACAGACATATTCACATCTAATTATAATGCACAGAGATTGAGGGTTATAATGGAGATATTGCTATGGGAACATAAATGAGTGAACAGTATATCTTGGTGGAGGTGCAGAAGGTATATTTACTGAAGAGAGGAAAGTAAAAAGAGGGAGATTTGTAATCTCTGAAGAAGAGTGTTCAAGGACTTAGACACAGTTTGGTTGTATTTTAAGCAAGGAAATCAATTATGGATTGGTAAAAAGTTAACTCCGGGGCAATTTTTTTTAAGCGTTGGTAACCTGTGAGAAAATGATCTATAGTAAACATTTCTTTTTATTCCTCAGGCAGTACTTAAAGCACTGTTTTAGGAGTTAGATGCTTTACTTATACTATCTTCTTTAATAGTAGTAATAACCCTCTCAGGTAAGAGTTGTTAATATCTTTGTAGAGATAAACAAATAGGTTCACAGAGAATGAGCAAGTGGTTCCATTTATATAGTTAATAATCACCACCAATTGTCTGTCTGATTGAATTAAATATAAGAGAGGAACATATAGAAATGAAGAGACAAATTACAACATTGATAGAAAAGGAGGATTGCGTTTATGCTATGGTTCTTTTTTGGTCCATAGCAAATTGATTCTTTGTGATGAACATAACACCGAAAATACCAAATTTCAATGACCACATATTCTATTCATAATTTTATTTATTATAAAATGCCAACAAAGTTGGTAATTTAAAGAATTGCTTCTCTCCCTATTTTTAAAATAAGAACACAAGTAGATTACTTTTAATAATATCTAGTCTTTTCCTCAGCCTCTTCTATTCTGATAAGGGCTTAAGAAGCAAATGGTTCTGATAGAAAAGAACCACCCTGAAATGTGGATTAAGACTCGTCACCCATAGAAATCCTAGGTTCCACAGTTGTGACCAATACATGGCATTCAAAGTTGATCTCTCAAGAAGAAGCACTGTAGTTTAGAAAACTTCTGAAAGAATTTTTTTCATTGTTGAGTCAAAATTTTGATGAGATTAAAGCATTTTGTTCCACTTCTAGGGTCTCAATGTTGAACAATTTTAGCCTCTTTAAGATGAAAATACTTTTTTTTGAGGTGTTTATTTTTTTTTTACTTCAATAGCTTTTGGGGTACAAGTGATTTTGTTTTTTTAAATGAGTGAGTTACATAGGTGAATTCTGAAATTTTAGTGAACCAGTCAGCCAAGTAGTGTATATTGTACCCAATATGTAGTTTTTTATCCCACAACCCACTCCCAATCTCCTCTATAGGAGTCTTCAGAGTCCATTATATTACTCTGTATGCTTTTCATGCTCATAGCTTAGCTCCCACTTATAAGTGAGAATATACAGTATTTGAGTTTCCATTCCTGAGTGACTTCATTTAGAATAATGGCCTCTGGCTTCTTCCAAGTTGCTAGTAAAAACATTTTTACGTTCCTTTTTGTGGCTGAGTAGTATTCCGTGGTGTATATATACCGCATTTCCTTTATCCATTCATGGGTTGATAGGCACTTAGGATGGTTCCGTATCCTTGTAACTGAATTGTGCTGCTATAAACATACCTGTGCACATGTCTTTTCATATAATGACTGGATAAAAGTGCTTTAAAACAACTAATGAGTCCAGCATTATTTCCAGTGGTACTGGTAATGCATTCAGGCAGAAAATTTTTTTTACTCCTGAATTTTTACCTGAACTAATGCACTTTTTGTATGCCAATTAATGTTTCTGATTTTTTGCATTGCCCCTGAGATATTTTATAGCCTTGGGCAAAAAATGTACTCTTCCAGCTCACGAAGATAAATGGAGAAAATAGTGCCTTTCCTTAATTTATGGGGCTGTCGTAATCATTTAATGTGTGCAACATGCTAAATGCTGTCATTATGGTACAGTATTGGATTTCTTTGTTGTATTATAGAGCAGGATATTCAATAATAATAAGATAGAACAGCTTTTTTTAACAACCTGTGTTCAAGCCACTGATAATAATGAAATTATGCCAGATGAGCTTATTCTCCAACCTCTTCCTGAAGAATCAGGAGGATACAAAATGTTTGATTGAGGAAAAGCATTAATGGACAGAAAGCAAGTGTAGTCATTACTCTGGGGAATGACATAGTTGAACAACTGAACATGCTCTTCAGAAATGATTAGACTCATAACTATCAGTTGTACTAGTTCGGCTTTGAAAATATAGTAGCCATCTCATTTTACAACATAATGTATAGTTATCTCATTTTACAACATAATGTATAGTTATGTCATATAATTTTAGGGAATCTTCTAATGTAAGTTCCTACTGTTAGCAGTGAAAGAAACAGCTGGTCACTAGTGCATTGTTTGAAAGAGCAAGATGAAATAGAAATGTTGTCTAAGAGATGCATTCCTATAATGTTGATGGTGAATCAAAGTGTTTAGAGTAAGAGTTTTATGGCAATCATTTATTATAAACATTGTGTTATAATGTCTTTAGTTCACTACTATAATATCCTTGGTTCTTTGAGAAATCCTCTCCCTCATACTATTCAATAAAAATATCTAATGCACTTTTTCAGGGCTTATGAAAACAATAAATATTGTGACAAATGACTATTAGCATGTCTATGGAGTCTCATTTGAGTACAGATTCTTTTATTGCAGAACACACAGGGCCAACGACTGAACAAAAACATTAGGCTTAATCAGTTATCCTGGAAATTTAATATTGAATAATTCTTTAACTTTGGGTAATAGTTAATCATAGTTACTAGGCATGATTTTTTAACGTCTGTTCTTTCAGGGAAAAATTTAAAAAGCAAACATCATATAATCAGGTCTTCCTGAAATTCTGTTCAGTGTGTTTCTGTCTAATTCTCCTCCAGGACTCTGTTTGTTTCTTTAATGACTAAGATTTCTATTAGATGAGTATTAAATTCTTTTGTTGGTAATGCAACACTTTCAAATATTTCACTAGAAAATCATACACACACATCTGTCATTTTATTCTATAAATTGAAGTTTTCTCATTCTATAACATAAGGAACTCAGTATTTAAAGTTCAAAGCAATCACCAGTTTAATAAACTCTTGAGCTTGTAGTTGAGAGTTCACACACATTTTACAGAAAAGAAACACAGCTAGAGAAAACAGCCTAATCATATAGTCAGTAACTTAGATTTATGATGACTATTCTCCCTTGAATTAAATAAGCTACCCTTATTTGAATAACTGGGGGACATCTAACTAGTATGTTTTTAATGTATATTTTCATTAACATTTCAGAGTACTCTTTCATTCACTAACATTTTTGGTGCATGTGCCATGTCCACTATTCTAGATATGTGGGTTTTTTTAGTGGTTGAAGGTGTCAGGTTAGAAGCCAGATATTATTTATTAGGAATTTACTTCAGTTCTCCATTTTGTAATTTCCTTGTATCTGAGAAATTGTATCTACTTTGTGGGGTTTTTGTGGTTATCAAATACATAAATACATGTATAAAGAATAAAATGAAGCCTGAGCCATGTTATGGTATCACATCCTAGATATTATTAATTACAGTATTCTCAGTTAATCCTCACAATAAGCCTGTTGGGTAATTATTATTATTCTCATTTCACAAGGAGCCATGCTATCCTAAATTATACATCTAAGAAATTAGCAGAATTCAGATGAACTCTTAGAATGGTCTGAATTTCAGAATCATGTTCTTTCCATTACATTGATGACAGGACATTTCAGGCAAAATAAATATTGTGAGCATAAGCATATTGGTGTTGGAATGAGAAGTTTTTTGGTGGTCTACTGAGAATTTACCCCTCTTGATTTTAGAGTTGTGAGTAGGTAATGTTGAATAGTTGGATGACCAGTTTAGAGACAATCTTAAAAGACAGACATTATAATAGGAATTTGCTGAAGTTGACATTTGAAGACATTGATTGTATTTAGATAGGTCTTAAGATGGCAGGAAAAGATAAATCTGTTTGGAAGGGGACAAGGTTAGCAAGAGAAGTGAGGATGATTTTGTAGGAATCTAGGTGTGAGGTCACACAGCCAGACTAAAATGGTGTCAGCTAATAAAACCATGTCTAGACAAACATAGATATTTCTGAGATACAAATGATATGTTGATAGACTATAGTAGGTGAATAAGAGGAAAGAGTAACTTACTTTCTAACTTAAGAGATTGGTGTCCTTCACCTAGTAAACAAATCAAAATTGAATACATGTTATGTGTCTGCCCTTGTGTTTAGCACCATGCAGTAAGTGGTAGAACTAGAACTTGAACTCTGGGGTGTTTTGCATGAAGGTCCTTACTCTCAATTTCACTACACTGCCTCCAGCCTATGAGTGCCACTTAGCTATTTTGATTCTCATTCTAGAGATGACGACAATAGGGCTCAAAGATGCCTCAGGTTGTCTTAACAATAGAGTTATCAGTTGTAAATTTCAGAACCTTTGAAATCTTGTTTTGTACTTCCTTATTATTGAGTTCTTTTATAGTTCTTTTATCATAAGTGTGAATCTCTATGAAAAATTATTTTATTTACTTGAGGTTATGCTGTGCCATATGTTTGATGATACATTGGTTCTATTTGCTCTGTGAGTGTGTGTGTGTGTGTGTGTGTGTGTGTGTGTGAGAATATACCTAGGCTTGAGCAGGGCATGGGAGGCAAAATTTCCTCATTTTCCAGAGTGGAATCTCTGAGTCTTTCAAAGGATACTCCTGCATTGGAGATGTCTTATGCTTTTTGCCTTCGCTAAACACTTCTGATCCCGGAGAAATGATTTTCATTCTCCAGCAATGATTTAAAAAATAATTTATCACAAAAATTAAATAGATTGCACTGTAAAAATCATATAATTACTCCTGTAAAACTACAGATGAAAGCATGCTCAGAAAATTATAGTGGAAAGTTTTTAATTAGCTTCTAATTAACTGTAAGCTTATGTTTTAAATGTACCATGCAGAACCTTATAACAAGAAGGCATAAATTAAGTAGCCACTAATATGTAGATGGCAAAAATATTAATACCACCGCTACTAGGGATTTTCACTGGCATTATTTTAATTTTTTTTTTTTTTTTACTTTAAAGTGGAGTAGATTCTGTAGAGTTGGGGTATCAATCACATGATTATTGAAAGGGCAAAATCTTTTTTCAAAACTTGAGCAATAATCTTTACCGAACTGGCTGTGTGGTTGGTGATTTGTTCATCTCTTAAAAAGTGAATAGGCGCTCTTTCAAATGGAGATGCTTACTTGGTTTCATGTTTATTCTTAGCTTTCATGGGAGACCTATCCCTTCAGTAGAAGAAATGCTAGCTTTAGGTCACAGCAAAACTAAGCTTTATTTTTTCCATTTTGTCTAGCCTATATTCCACATGCTAAAGTTGTGAATTGGGTACTTAATTTGGGTGAGAGTCAGGGTATTTTTCAAATTACGTTTAGTGACTTTAACTTGCTGAGTGACCTTGGACAAGTCATTTCAGCTCTCTGGGCCTTAGTGTTCTAACTGGTAAAATTAGAAGGTTAAATTAAATGATCTTTTTACCTAGTGTCACATAAAAAGAATCACATTTCTATATTAATTATATTTTTAAGGTTGTTGGTACCTAAGTTCTTTTAATAATATCTTGGAAATAGAACATTCTATATTCTTTAAAATGTACATATAATAATTGTACATATTTATGGTATGTACCATATTTATGGCAAAACGTGATGTTTTGATAAATGTATAAATTTTGTAATGATCAAATCAGGGTAATTAACATAGCAATGACTTTAACATTTATAGTTTATGACGAGAACATTAAAAAAGTCTCTTCTAGCTATTTTAAAATATATAATACATGATTGTATTATATATCATAGTAGTCATCCTGCTGTACAATAGATCACCAGACCTTATCCCTCCTATCTTACTGTAGATTTGTACCCATTGACAAATATCTCTTCAAGTGTTTTTCACAAGGAAGCCCCTCAGTATTCCGACAGGAGGAAAAACAATGAACTTGCTTTCCATTTATGCAAATTAGATTGCTAACTTCCTATGCAACTAGGATATTTCTGAATTAGACTGCATTTCTGAGCAAAATACCATAAAATTCTTAAGCCCATCCAGAAATCAATAAGATTTAGATCCAATCCCTAGCCACTACAACTTTGGCAATGATGATTATTTATAGCTTTTTGTTTACTTTAGAATTAACAGTAAATGGAGGAAAGAACCTAACAGCTGGCAAACAGAGTTCAAGAATGTATGTTATGATATGTTTTGAAAGGAACTTTCCTCCAAAATATAACTGCCTTGAATATGTTAAAGGAAGTCTGGCCAATGTAAAATAACCACTTGCTTCAAATGTAAAATGTAAATTAGCATATAACTTATATTGTTTCTTTGGACATAAACATGGCAATGATTGCCCCCACCCCCCAAAAAAACAACAAAAAGGAATCATAGGAAACAATTTTTAAACTTATTTTTACATGCTTTTTATTATTGATTAAATAAAAGCACAACTTAACAAAATACAGGCAGTCTTATACTTTATATACAATGATCTTTCTGGGGAGACATGGAGATTAATCTGTCTTCCTCAAGCCAAGTGGGACTGTTCTGTCCTAGGAGACGGGATTTTTAAGGACTGGGGAAGGAAGGGAAAAGAAAGGAAATCCTTTTCCTATTGTCACCACTGCTTACCTTTCCAAAGAATTCTCTTTGGTTCTCAGAAATCCCATGCCCGGGGTAAAATGGAGAGAAAGAAAACACAGGAAGATGAGAGTATATGTTGAGAGGGAAGTCAGGGAATTAGGAGAACAGAATGAGGGGCAAGGTAATCTCTCTCACCCTTTTAGGAAAGGACTCTCATTGCCTGTGCTCCTTCTTTACCTGACAAGCTGCAACTGCCCCTACCCCTACTGTTGCTTTTGTTCCTCTGTAATAAAGAGGTAGAGGAGAAGGGAGGAGGAACAGCTGAGAAGCAGAGAAAGGAAAGAAGAGTTGGCAGTGAAAGGCAAACTCATAGATTGCCTTAAAACTTCCATGGTTGCCACTTCTGGCCCCGTCCCCACTGTTTCATCACCATGGGCTGAAGATAGCATTTAAAGGGGGAGGAAAAGAGAAAGGAACCTGCAGATAGGAAGCTCTAGTCTCTTTCAGTATCCACTGGGTTCTTCACCTATCCCACCCCCTCCCCCTTGTCTGGTACCTTGCCTAGGAGAAGGGCTCTTAACCCCTAAACTTCCAATAGTCCTTAAATGAGCTGCACAATGTTTTTTACTTTGTGAAATTGTAGGTAGAGTTTAGGTGTCTTTGGGGCGGGGAAGGTTCATAGAGTTTCTCTGATTTTTAGATATACTCTGGACTTCATTTGGGCTCAGCATAACCTAACTCATCTGTGCTTTTTAATATTCTTCTTTGGCTTCCATAGGCTCTTCTGAAAACCTAACCACTATATGCACAAAGTTCCTACCATTGGAAAACACCTTCAAATGATATACAGAGAAAGTTACCAGAAAAATCATTTCAAGGTTGGAGACAACCTATTATACTTTTTAAAATAAAATAGGAAATAAGATGGATTGAGGTAATATATATTTGGCTCCTACTCACACAAAAATTTTGAAAAAAAAATGTGTTTAATTTATTTTTTCATTGCTCATTTGTAATCATGAAACATCTGAACTAAATATCTGAATCTCAGGAAAGGCTGGGTGTTGCTATGTGTTGTTGGTACCACACTACTCTTATATCCTGTGTAAATACCCCATGACTGAGTAAATATTATCATGCAATTTTAGAATTAGAAGCTTAGATGTTTTGAACTACAGATTTTCCAGGGCTAAAATATCCTTCTTATAGAACAGTGATCCTCATAAAGTTTAACCAGACTGGAAACAATAAAGTCTAAAAAGAAAATCATGCACATCAACAATTTTCTTTCTATCTTTTAACTTTAATTTTCACCCTTATAGCCCTAAACCGCTAACTTGAAATGATTTTTCTAAAAGTTCATCTTTCTAGTATATCATAATATTTCTTTTTTCTGACCCTGGAAGAGATTGAGTACTCTATATTTTTAAAATACTGTATATAATGGATATATTATAAATACTAGAAATGAGTACAATACTATTATTTAATTTTGTGCCAATTTCATGAATGAGGAAACTAGATATTGAGCAAAGTGCAAAGAATAGACATTACAGTCTTGACCTCTAGTGTTTCAGAATTGTCACTTTCAGAAGGTAATTCAAGAACACTGCATTTACATATCGCTTAATAAGTTCACTATTTGTCTCTCCTATAGAAACATGGTAGTTGTCGTATGAACCACTAACCAAAGCAAAGTTAGATCAACACTACTGAAGTAAATATATTGAAAACTATATTAAAACTGAAAAATGTGATTGTGAGGACATGCAAGAAAAACAATGTGGTGCTACTAGACTGGAATTAGTATGCATAAGCCCTTTAAAAAAGAAAAAAAGGAATCCTTAATCTTTATGCCTTAGTATCTTACATTTCTCCATTAACCTTTGATAAAACCGTCGTATTGGGCACAAAAGAAACACACTCAATGAATTTATCTTGATATTCCTTTTTACAGGAAAAAAATCAAACTCAATATGATTCATTATAACCTATGGTCAGCATCTATAATCTATGCCTTCATATCATGCCCGTTTAGATAATAATTATTGTCACCATTTAAGATTTTTTAAACTTGAATTACATCTGCAAAAAATCTATTTTGCTTTGAAAACTTAATATTAGGTTTCAACTTTACTTTCTGTCATCCTTCTTTTGGTTGCCACATCAGTAGACTCAGAATAAAAGCATCTGCCCAAAGCAAATACACTGGAGTTCACTGTCAAACAGAGATTCCCAAGAAACCAAACAGAAAAGGAATAAAAATGAGAAGCATGTTTTATTAAATGTCTTCTACACCTGCTTCCTTTATCTTTTAGACCTGCTTACCAAAGCCCATTGGATATTTTGATTTTTTTAAGCCACAGGCATATGAACTAGTTTGAACATTTATAGTATCAAATTATTAAAGGTAATGACCTAGTATTTAAAAAATGATGTTCCATGTGTAGGGGATCTCCATGAAAGCTTTTCAGCTGGATAAAGGTTATGATTGCTAAACAAATTGGTTATTTATTAAGCTAACACTGTAAACAAAAAGAGTATTTAAACAGCTGGTATCCCTGTGACCCTACCTTTAATCTTCTTCAGAGAAAATGTGACAAGAAGTGATATTTAATAATAATTTTAGAAAATGTAATGAACACCAATTGATTATGCAACTTGCATTTTATTTTCAAAGTTACATTAAAATAGCATGCAGCTATTCATTTAAATACATTTTAGAATGAAAATGAATTATTTTCACCTACAAAACTTATCTTATGTTTAAAAATGAGATAGTATTGGTTTATTATTGATCTACCTTAAATTAGCATTTTGTTAAAATTCACTTCCGTATTGTAATGCTTGGAAAATTAGACACTTTTGAGCTTTTTAAAACTATGCTTGAAAGTTAAACAAACAAATTAATAATACATAAACAAAAAGATTGTTTATAACCAGTCCTGCACAACTTTAAATCTATGCAGTAGAACAATGTATGATAATTTTAATAAACACACACTATACCAACACATTTTCATGGACACTATATTTTTAAATAGAAATTTAATTTTGGAATATTTTTAAATTTATAGAAAAGCTGTAAAACTAGTACAGAGCTTCCTTATACTTTATACCCACTTTCTTCTATATTAATATCATATTTATAGTACATTTATCACAATGAGATAATATTGATATATTATCAACTAAAATTCATACTTTATTCAGTTTTCTTTTTTAGTTTCTACCTAATGTCCTTTTTCTGTGACATTTATATACCACTTTATGTTTAGTCATCGTGTCTCTAAGTTCTTGGCTGTCACAGCTGTTGAAACTACATTTTTCAAAATAATTTTGACAGTTTTGAGGGATACTGGTCAGGTATTTAGTAGCCTGTCTTTTTATTTGAAATTGTCTGACATTTTTCTTATAATATTGGGATAGCAGTTGTAGGTTTTTGTGAGGAAAACAACAGAGGCAAAATGTCATTCTCATCACATTAAATCAAGGGTGCTTACCGTTGACATGATTTACTACTGTCCTTGATCCCCTGGCTAATTTGGTGTTGCCATATTTCTCCACTATGAAGTTAACGCTTTTTCCCTTTTTTCATTTTGTGGTCTTCAGAAGGAAGTCACTATGCAAAGCTCACACCTCATGTTCCAGAAGCTGCTCTTTCCAAATAGTGAATATCCTCCAGCTTTTTGAGTGTGGAGCATGGAGCATCTGCTTAAATTATTTGGATTTGTACTCTGCATGAGAGACTTATGTATTCTCTTCCATTTAAAAATTTATTTAATCATCCTATCAGTATGGACTCATGAATATGGATATTATGTTATGTTATGAATTATAGTCCATTACTACTCTATTTTGTTGCTCAAATAGTTTCAGACATTATCTTTTAAACTACTTATGGTTGGAAGTTCCTAGCACGATGCCAGAAACATAGTAGATGTTAATGGTAATTTAATGTGAACCTAAACTTAGAAATAGGCTCATGGGCTATTTTTTAATTTAAAAATGCAAAGTATACTCTATTAAGATGCACTTGATCTCTAATTGCAAATCCCTACTTATATCCTTTGAAACAAAAAAAAGAGGAGACATGGTATATAATTTAGATATTGCCACAGTAATGTGGCATCATATACAACCACCAAACTTAGCAGCAAGCAACAATGAAAATGTATTTAGCTCATGAGTCTGTGGGGATAAGCTGATCTGGGTTAAGTCTGGCTGACTTGGGGAGGGCTCACTCATATGTGTATATGGCCGAGGTGGAGTCATCACGGGAGGAGTCAGCTGGAGCTAGTAATGCCTCAGATGGCATAAGTGGAGCAACTCAGCCCTGGTCCATGATTGCCTCTCATCATGAAGCAGGACAGCCTGAACTTGTTCTCATGGCGATGAGCAAAGGCAAGTAAGCAAAATGTGTAAGTGCTTTCTACTTGTATCCCATTTGCTATCATTATAGTAGCCAAAGCACAGCATAAGGTGAGCCCACGTTCAAGAAGTGGGGAAATAGACTGACTCTGTGGTGCCGGAAACTGCAAAGTCACATGGCAAATATAGTGTCTACAGGAAAGGGTAAAGAATAGAGACCATTAAAGCAATCAATCTACCATGCATAACTATACAAAGGAACGTGTCTAAGCTCTCATGGGTGTGTGTTTATTATTTTTGAAATCAGTTTTCACCTTGTTTTTGTTATGAATTATGACAGTGAGTGGAAGTGCAGCATTATCATTAACGATGTCATATTTCAGAAGCTGTTCTTCCCAAACTGACGACCAAATCATTTAAAAGTATAAGATAGTAATTTACTTTTCAATTCTGCACGCACCTTAGATTATAATGAAATCTTATTGAACAAATGCTTTTTAACAGAGTATGTTTCCAATATGAATGAGGATTTCATGCAGCAAAACTTGAACTGTAATAATGAACAGGTCTGAAAAATGAAAGAATAAGCTAAGCCTATACATCTCTTCCACGTACATTTATGACAGAATTAGACATATGAATAATCTATTCTTAGAGAATACTCAGTAAAGCATAAACTCTTACTTATAATGAGGTCTCCATGGAAATGCTCTTTCAAATAGAGTTATTGACAATTGCAAAATATACAACTTGCAAATTTTTTGTTTTAGGATTTGTTTAAATTAAGCCTTTAAGAATTCATGCTTACCAAATCCTATTTTTTTCTGTAGAAAAATTCAAATAAAATCAACTGAAATAATTCCCCTTTTTCTTAAAACATTTGAAAATAATGTATGAAATGTAATTAAACATAAACTTCGATGTTCATATCTCAGGTTCTAAATACAATCCTGGAAGAAGCAGTTTCTATTACACTTCCCATAGAAAGCTGCTTATGTTTGAGGTAACACTTTGTTTTGAAAAAGATGTGAGCTTCAGATCCAGGGAGCTCTAAGTAGATATTCCGATTTTCTCTTTGGTAAAATTGGTTTAAAAGGTTTTTGTTTTTTTAATCTCTCTGATCCTCGGTTTCCTTATCTGTAAAAAGGAAATAATCTGTCTGTTTCGTGTGGGTTTTAATGAGAATTAAATGTTACACAAAATGTCAAACTTAGCACAGTGCTTCGCACATAACAAGCTCCTTACTAATACTTTGATATCCCTGCCTTCCAAGATGTACACTTTTACATTTACTTACTTAGTACTCCACTCCAACAGTTTTCTTTTGCATAATAGAATGCAAAATGCATACTAGAAAGGAAATTGTCCTACAGAGTTTGAGCAAAACAAATGACTGGCACAAACCAGTACGTTATTACAGGGATTTATATACACTCTTGTTCTAATCATATTCTGTGAAACTTAACAGGAGCATATATTAGCCAACTTGATATAACCAATTTTCCAAACTAATATCAATGGTAAAAAGATTTTCAGGTATATTAAGCTGGAGAACTTTGTTCAGAAGACTTTAAGAAATGGTCACATAGGAAAGCAACCAGGATTGCAAATATTAAACTTTAGCTTAAATACCACTTGTCCCTCCTTTCAGAAACAATGAAAACTCTTGCTTATGGCTATAATAATCAGGCTACAAGGTGCGATAAATTTCTAAGAGCTGTTCTTAGTTTAATTTTTCTGCTATTGCCAGATGCTTTTCACCATTCTAGGTGCCAAAATCCTGAAGCCAAAGTTAATAAAGGAGAAAAAGGTTTAATTGATAAATGGATGTTCAATATGCAGTTTTCCAATCAGAACTTGCCTTGGCTTAGTGGATATATGGAAAGGGCTTAATAATAAGACTGGTCAAAAAATATAAGACAAAGGCATCCTTGACATTAAGAATTTCATTATTCATAACAACTTTAAAATATTTAAAATATTGTCTGTTCTCCATATGAAGTGACTTTCCCTTTTAAATTATTTGGTATTTATGGAACTAATAATGTGTAGTGTTAACAAAAAGCTTTTCATCCAAGAACTTTAAAGCACTCTTTATTTGTCACATTCTGTGATCATTTAGTTTGACTATAAAATATTTTATGATTGATATTTGAGTGAGAAAACATGCAGAAAAACAAAGTATAATATTGGGGGAAATTTCAAATACATAAGATTTCATCCTAACTAATTATCTCAGTTTTCTGTAGTCCATGGTAAATTAGGATGTAATATGCTTGCACTTAAAATTTTGCTTTGCTAACATGTTTCTTTTAAATTAGATTTTAATTTAAAATGGCTTGCCCTTACATCAAAAATATAAGATAATATTTTTCCTCAGATTTTGAGTGTTTTCACTAAAAATCGTATATATTAATGTATGTAAATGTATTCTACATTGGCCTTTTTATCCTCTTGGGCAATTACTAAATTCATAGACCTGTTCTTACTGGTAAGTAGGGATAAATTAAATTTGTCAGGACACTAAAGTAGCATTAGATAAATTATGTTCCATTGACTTAAAGACAGTTAATTCTCTAGAAATGAAGCAGTTTATTTCT
Organism: Chlorocebus sabaeus; assembly: GCF_047675955.1. Lineage (NCBI taxonomy): Eukaryota > Metazoa > Chordata > Mammalia > Primates > Cercopithecidae > Chlorocebus > Chlorocebus sabaeus. The sequence continues at coordinate 25,314,190 of NC_132925.1, forward strand.
TAACTCGTGGTTAAGTTTATACTGGAATTTTGAAGGTGCTCGTGAAATCATCGTTTAATGAAGTTGTATTTAGTTGAGTACCTAATGAAAGTTCTTGCCATTCCTCCCAGTGATTATACATGTATATGTAAACTGTCAACCAGTTTCTGCATGTGAAAGGCATTCTAAACTTAATATTTTAAAATCCTTATATATGTGATGTAACAGCCAGTCTCTGGAGATAAACTGTTGTATGAAAATAAGTGAAATCATTGTTTGGCTTGCTATATTATAGTCTTTGCCTGTGCTACTCATCAATGATATGGCATCGGGCAATTCCTTAACTTTCTTCAACTGTAAAACAAGGGCATGCAGGTTAATGACTCCTCAGGTCATTTTAGGCTTTTATATGATTTAATACATGATCACTTTCTAAAATACGTATTTTTTTCTCTGTTTCTAAACCATGCTTATGGTTGTTTATTACTGGAAAAAATATAAAATTAATTATAACTGACTTCATACCTACAGTCAGCAGTGCTGAAGCAACCAGTGATGTAATACAACAAAAAACGTGTTGTGTAGAGCTATTAACAGTAAAATAAAATCCACTCTTACTGCTTCTGAATTTAAATCTGAGTACTTTCCTGAGTAAATAAAAGGAGGACACAAACCCTGCTGGACGTTTCCGAGAGCACACTATGACTGTCACTATTTTCTTTCCATTGCTATCATATGACTCAATGTCAGCACAGTGCTATTCATTTCTGCTCTTTATAGGGCCATAAGTAATCGATAAAATGGTATTGGAAGGTGCATTTGTTATGACTCAGTAGCAAGTAATAAGACTCTATCTCAAACTAGATTACATAAAAATGAAATTTATTGGGTCACATAAAACTTAGAAATAATGGGGTAGGACTGGCTGCAGGCCTAGAATCCAGAGCCTGTATGATGCCAAAATGCTCATCTTATCATTGCTTCACTTGTGTATTAGTCCATTTTTATGCTGCTGATAAAGACATACCCAAACCTGGGAAGAAAAAGAGGTTTAGTGGACTTACAGTTCTACGTAGCTGGGGAGGTCGCACAATCATGGTTGAAGGCAAGAAGGAGCAAGTCACATCTTACACAGATGGCGGCAGGCAAAGAGAGAACTTGTGCCGAGAAATTCCCGTTTTTAAAACCATCAGATCTCGTGAGACCCATTCACTGTCACAAGAACCAGCACAGGAAAGACCTGCCCCCATGATTCAATCATCTCCCTCCGGGCCCCTCCCACAACACGTGGAAATTATGAAAGCTACAAGATGAGATTTGGATGGGGACACAGAGCCAAAGTTTGGTTTTCCCTTGTCTTGATTTCATTTGGAAAACTTCTTGCCAGCGTATTTTAGGATGGCAGGGATTAAAATTCATCCATTCCACAACTTCAATGTAAACAGCTTTTTTTTTTTTTTTTTTTTGGTTTATTTATTTTTATTTATTTTTTTAGATGGAGTCCCCCTCTGTCACCCAGTCTGGAGTGCAGCGGGGAGATCTTGGCTCACTGCAAGCTCCACCTCCCGGGTTTATGCCATTCTCCTGCCTCAGCCTCCCGAGTAGCTGGGACTACAGGCGCCTGCCACCATGCCCAGCTAATTTTTTTTTTTTTTTTTTTGATTTTTAGAAGAGATGGGGTTTCACCATGTTAGCCAGGATGGTCTCCGTCTCCTGACCTCATGATCCGCCCGCCTTGGTCTCCCAAAGTACTGGGATTACAGGCGTGAGCCACCATGTCCAGCTGTTTTTTAAATTAATAGTTCTAGCAAAAGTTCTTCAACTGAGTCTTCTTAGTTTAGTGTAGTTCACATGTCCATCTAAATCAATCTTATGTTTCAGTAAGATGGACTCTTTCTACTGGCCAAATTAAGCATGTGCACATCTCTTGAGCTGGTCAGGGTTGTAGTGGGGAATGAAGCCAACTTTCCTGAACTGCATAAATTGAGTACTGGGGAGGAGTGATGATGCAATGACAGTCAGGGTGTCATTCCCGGAAGGGTGAATGACTGCTAGGTTGTCACAAGCAATAGGTATCCACTACAAACAAAAGTCAAAGAGGAAGAAAAAGAGAGTCAGAAAGGGAAGGACCATTCTTTCAACAACTGTATTTAAAGTGTTACCACATGTCCTATACACTGAGAATACAGTTGTGAACAAAAGAGACAAAAAAACTTGTGTCCTTATATAACTCTTAATCTGGTGGGAGAGACAGCATATGTGTTGACCTCTGGCAAAAATATTGGTGTATAATACTTCATTATGTAGGAATGATTTGGATTTAAATATGGTCTAAGACTGGGCTTGCTTGGTTAGTTAATTTCTTACTTTCATCCTCTGTAATTTTGAGGAGCTCAAAATTGCTTAAGATTTTTTTATTCTTCATAAAACTGAGTGTTGCCTATAACAGAAATCTCTAAAAATGTAATTATATATTTTTAAACCTATATCATCTATTATAAGTAATTATTTGCTTTGATTATTTTTCCTATACCTTTTGGAGAAACCTTTAGCTGTTTTTTTATAAGCCTTTCCCAATTTCTGAAAGACTATATGTTTCTATGACAATAATAGGACTTCATGGCAAAAATTAGATTAAAACTTTCGGACATTTCATCCACAATAATTAATAAGGAAGAAAAACTTAATGCATAAAGATATTCTGATTAATTCAACTATATTACATGAACCTTTTGGTACATAGATGGTAGGGAAATCCAATTAGCTATAATATTTAGGAGACTGCTGTCTTAATACATACATCATCTTTCTAGGATAATAGCTTCTTCCTCTGTCTGATTGTACATTTTTTTCCTCCAAAAGAAGAAAAAGAAAATAATCTAACATGGAAAAGTTTTTCTTTTGAAATCTACCCCAAAATATATTACAATGGTGTAAAACTCCTTTTAAAATTTTAAATGTATTCAAAATACCATACTTAAACTATTCTATACAAATCACAAACAATTTATTTTATAGCTATAAATAAGAAGAGATTCCTAAACTCTCATAATTTATAGTAGGAAAATGTATATTTTTATCAATCTTAAATTTAGGCCACATATATATTTTAAAGGAAACAGTGTAGCCTAAACTCAAAGCTTATTTGTAAATAAATAAGTCTAAACAATCACTCCTATAATGTAAAATCAACTTGAAAGCAAGAATTTGCTCTCTGTTGCCCACTAATAGCCTTTGCTTTCTAAACATTTAGTCACATCTGTCATGTCCTTTAAGAAGAATGTGATCTTCCTTAAAGTATGAGCTTGATAGTCCACTTATTGATCTTCTGCTATTGGGTATGATGGAGAATCCTTAATTTTTCATAGACCATATACTGATCTAGTATATAGTCTATACTATATGTTTGTACTATACTATACAACTTTATACTGTACTTAAAATGTTTGCTTTTTACATAATTCCCCCATATTGCTGACATAATCTATTATTCATAATTTGGACTCTTTGGCATTTTACTTATCTTTATACGTGAGGGACACAAATAATTTTATTTTTTAAATGTTAGTTAAGCTTTTAAAACATCTCAGAAAAACATTAAAAATCTCTATAATTCAACAACGTATTTATTCAGCATCTATTAGGGAGGATTTAATCGATAAACGTTTAAAAGAAAATGTTTCACCATAGAATAGATATCAAAATTATATGACAATGAATTATCTAATTTTATGCAAACATTTTATTAGGTATGTAGGTTTTATTATTTTCTTTCTTTCTTTCTTTCTTTTTTTTTTTTTTGTTTTTTGAGACGGAGTCTCACTCTGCCGCCCAGGCTGGAGTGCAGTGGCAGGATCTCAGCTCACTGCAAGCTCCGCCTCCTGGGTTTACGCCATTCTCCTGCCTCAGCCTCCCAAGTAGCTGGAACTACAGGCGCCCGCCACCTCGCCTGGCTAATTTTTTGTATTTTTAGTAGAGACGGGGTTTCACCGTGTTAGCCAGGATGGTCTCGAACTTCTGACCTCGTGATCCGCCCGTCTCGGCCTCCCAAAGTGCTAGGATTACAGGCTTGAGCCACCGCACCCGGCTGGTTTTATTATTTTCTTGAAATTCTCAATACTTGAATTTTACAAGTGTCACTGGCAAATGTTGACTAATGACAAAAATGTCAAATACTTGTCCCTGTGATGAAGTAATCATGTTGCTACAGATACTGTATAGAGACATAGCCCAGATGTGGTGGCTCACACCTGTAATCCCTGCACTTTGGGAAGCTGAGGATCTCTTGAGCCCAGGAGTTTAAGACTGCGGTCAGTTAGGATTGTGCACTGCACTCCACCCTGGGCCACAGAGTGAGATCTTGTTTAAAAAAGTAAATAAATAAAGGAAGGAAGGAGGGAGAGAAGGAAGGAAGAAAGAAGGGAGGAAGGAAAAAGCAGAAATAAAGTTATTGTACAACAGACGAAGGTACATGGAATCAGGATGGTAATGGCAATTGCAAAATAGGTGAAAGCATTTGCTCTTCCTGCCAGACCGAGATGGTTGGGGGGCCTTAGACAGTGAGGAATCAAAATTGGAAGCAGAAACTATGGCTTCCCAGTTGCTAGTAGCTAGGGTAATGAGTTAGAGAGTTAGGATTAATAACAGCGGATTTGTATTTCTCACTAGTCAGGATTCAAAGAATTTTAGAATCATTAATTTAGAGTGAAGTGTAACCAGGTCTCAAAAGAAATTCTATTTAATTATTTAAGTTATAGACATATACGGAGTGCAGAGTTCCATAGTGGTGATGACACAGAGTGGATTAGAATCCCAGAGCAGTCATTATTTGAATGGCTTGTGCAATTGACATAGGCCTCAGTTTTTTGTTTTTTGTTTTTTTTAACCAATAAGCATGGGGGGGAAAACAAAAACAAAAACAAAACAAAACAAAACAAACAAAAAAACCCCTCCTGTGTTGGTTTTCTATTTTTCATATATAGAAAGTCATATGGAATACTCCTGCTTTATGGTAAGTGCTCTACAAACTAGAGTTACTATGATACAGATAAAGAAATAGTCTAATTTTGAAGTAAGCTTACGATGTTTTGGAAAGAAAGTGCCTTATATTATGGGAATTGGGTATGTGAATAATTGGGGCTCAATATGAAAATTTGAAATTTTAGCATTCTAAAATGGAAAATTGAAGCAAGTGTTGATCTGAAATCTAAAATGTCATGTGCACTGAGATCAGGATACATGTATTCAGAGAGCAGAATGAATTCAATCACAAGGCAGAGGGAGTTAACTTCTGTGGCCTATTTATATTTCTGAAGGAGTCTTCCCGGCTGAAGGTTATGGCAAAAGGTATAGTCATTTCTTGGAGGTCAAAAATCCCTGTGATGCAGACATTGTTCTATTTGTTGTTGTCATTGTCATTACTGTTGTTGATATTTGGCTATAATGTAAGAGGAAAAGTGTAGTTATAGAGATATTTTCTGTTCTATTCTGTGAATATCATGAATTCTGTCAGAAAACACTTTATAAAAGGAAAAATATCACTTTCACGCCATCCGTTCAACAATATGTAAAGCCCACTTAGTATTTACAAGGAACTCTACTAATCAATGAAAATTAACATGATCAGGCTAAAACTTTTGAGTGGACCAGGAGAAAACCAAGTCAGAACTAGAGAAAGCATCTTGGGGAAGTTTCGCTATGGAGATACAAAGGCATAGCATCTAAGTCAAATGAGGGGCAAGGAAGTCAAGAGAACATGAACCAGGAAGGGAACTCTCTCCTTCTAGGAGGTAGCACTTGAGAAGAGAAAACAAAGAAAACATTGGTTGAACACTTCTATTGTTGATAAGCAAAATATTCATTATCTACTGCCCATTCTAGAGTAGCACAAAAGGCCTTTTCAGGGTTGTCTTATTTTGCTTAAATTTTGAGGTCGTGATGAAGTTGGAGAAGGGAGGGTGGACTCAGAGAAAAACCTCCAAGTTATAACTTCTCAACGGCAAGAATTGGAGAGTATCTCGTTTTTGTCTCTGATTCAGGACTCAGCTAAGGCCCAGCAAATGGGAAACTTTCTCTTTAAAAAAAAGTCAGTGTAGTGCTTGGCAGTCATTAAAGATGTGCTGACCTCTTATCTCCTACATGCCCTGGGGAATCTGTTAGCAGTCTGACCCCTCTTGTCACTAATCAAGATCCCTTTATGATAATATCTGTCTTTTAGAAGCAAGTCAGTCAGGAAATTTAAGTAGATTAACACTTAATCATTAATTACCTCATGGGATAAACAAACAAATTTCTTTTCTGTTTAGGCTATCTCTGACCTTCTGCCCCAGGATATATTTTTCAGGCATTGAAGGATGGATGTGAGTTACTCTGGTAGTCCTGGCCCTTAGGGTCTTGGTGAATCTGCTTGGGGAAAGGAAGGAGGGCATGGAAACCGTACAGAAGGGTGAGGCTAGAGCAGAGAAAAAGCACTGAAAAGAAACTTCAACTGATTTTTAGTTTCACCTAGGGTATTTCTAGGAGTTAGAACTTCCGTCCAAGAATGCCTGAGCTAATAGAAATTAAAACCTGACTTTATGTCTTGATTCTACACATCAATCACAATCACTTGGTTATTAACAGAGCATTTGCCAAAGGCCAGTGGCACTTCAGGACCAAAAAAGAATAAAAGGAAATATGAAAGTTCTTAATATATAACTTTTCTTGTGGGTTTACATTTTTTTTTTTTTTTTTTTTTTTTTTTTTTTAGTTCTGAATCAGGCAATTAATTCAGTTTTTCATGTTTGGACAGTTTATTTAACTATGGTAACTAAATGTTCTCAACAGAATAGTTGCTACTATGGCTTAAGTTACTGGTTCAGAGTCTATGGCAATGCATTAAATCAAGTTTCTGCTCCCAGTTTTATAAAAAGGAAAATTGACTAGATGAGAACATTGCCACTTTATTCATTATGTATAGCTCATTAGTTCCCTTGTCAACTTTCCTTTGCTTTTAATCAATTGAAAGAAAAAGGCTTCACGGATTTTTAGTAGGAAACATATGGAACTGTAGTTCATCAGTAATGTGTGAACTTATGTTTAAAGGTGCAACTGACCTTGGCTGTGCATCCTTCCCAACTTGCTTCTTATAAATCCTGTAATCAATAAGTGAAATAGTATTCCATACCCTTCATAATTCACCTTGCAATGTCTGTTTTTCAGCACATCATCTAAGCTTCTGTAAAACATTCTTTTTCCCCTGTAATGAACTCCAATCCTCTTTATAAGTTTTATAAATAAGAGCTTAACATTTCTTCTCAATACTTAGATATGATGATAAAAGAATTAGTTGACAAGATTGATGTTTTAAGAATTTCAGCTCTACTTAAATATCTAAGTGGATGCTGCATTTTTTCAAGGAGTTACTCTGAGTGGCAATTTGTTCATTCCAAGAGTGTTGCCTTTGCACATAGATCATTGCAGCTATCCCTTTCAAATAGCATTAAGAGTCTATTTTCAGTTTAAAAAAATAGTCTAACATTTGTTTTAAAATAATAACCAAAGGTATTTAATGCACACCGCTGCTTATTATTTCTTTCTATATACATTTGTGAGTTTATTGGGAAGAGTAAACAATTGGAGATGTGTCAATGCTGGGTTTGAGGTTGGATGAGATTTTATATTATTAAGTAGAGATTATTATATTAGAATGAAACTAGAACCAATCTATCTTGGGCCTTTATACTTCTTTTTTCTCCCTCAGGTTTGAGGTATCAGGACACACTTAGGGCCCTGTCACCTCCTAGACATCATATGGGCTCAAGTAAAATAAACTATTATTTTCAAAATATATTAAGGCATTAAAGGATGTTAGCTAAGTAAAGTTTTATACATATTTATTTTACTTTAAGTGAATACTTAAAATACATTTTCACTTTGTTTCTTAGGATTAGTGAGAAAAGTATCAAATATTTGAGAGAAAAAAGATTTTTAAAAAGAGCAAGAGTTACTCATAAAAAATGAGTAAATTCCTAGTTTATAGATTGGAAGAGACATTTAATATATTAAAATATTATATGAAGTAGAAACTACATTTAATAAAACTGATTCCTTGAACTTTAAAAAATATATATATTTTATATAAATATATATCTATACTTTAAAAAAAATATATGTGTGTATATATATAGTTTTTTAAGACAAGGTCTCTCTCTGTTGCCCATGGTGAAGTATGGTGAGTATAGCTCACTGCAGCCTTGAACTCCTGGGCTCAAGGGTCCCTCCCACTTGAGCCTCCTGAGTAGCTTGGACTACAGGACTACAGGTCACCATGCCTGGCTAATTTATTTTTTTTGTGTATAGAGATGGGGATCTTGCTATATTGTCCAGGCTAATCTCAAACTGCTACCTTCAAATGATCCACCTACCTTTAAGCCCTGGGATTATAGCAATGAGCTACCTTGCCCAGCCAAGATTTTGTTTCTATTTTAGGTGCACCCTTTATAAAATATCAAGTATATCAACGACATGTTATGTGTATTATTTGGAAAATGAAATGGAAACATTCTCCATTGAATCACTAATTCTCTCAAGAGGACATGCCTATATTCCAGGGGCTAAATTACGATCCTTAGAGATATATATTTTTTTCTAACTGCATTCCCAACTCCCCAGCTTTCTCCAGATCCTGTTATGTCTCCTCCCTGTTCTATTCATTTCCATTGTGTTGAAAACCATACTCTGCAAGGCACAGTGTGCCTGACTGGAGTATATTATGCATGCAAGCTTTCCAAAAGCTGAAAAAAAAAAATTGAGAATCAATGAATAAAACCATAGGTATCTAAAAGACATTGAATAATAATAAGAGATATACAGTAGAATTTAAGAATTCATTAATAAAAAGTATAACTGAAGTTTTTCTAAAAGAATGGACTTTTAAACTAGTAAAATATATATCTAATTTAAAATGGTTTCTTTTAAATGATAATAAAACATATACAGGTAGGCACATCTTATTAAACAATGGACAAATGTAGAACTAAATTTCGTTTCCATTTAAAAAGGCACAGGCAAGATTCAAATGGTTCTGTATATAAACTTGCTGACATGAATAATTTTAAATCAGGCCAGTTATAGCTTTCATTCTTTGAACTGTATTCAAAACTCTCTTCCTTTTACAGTATTAGAGAAATGAATCAAATGTTTCTATAATGCCTACTTCCATTCAATCCACACCCAATTTTAGAGGGCTGCTGTTACGATGCCAAAAAACATAGACTGAAGTTTTACTGATGTTTCTTATATGACAAAGAAATTCTAGGGTAATTTTATAGCACAGTGTAAGTGCTGAACTTATACCTTTCACATAAAAGCAAACCACTTTTAGCTTCTTTAAGGACCCTTTAAAAAATGCATGGTATGTCATCATAGAGCTAGAAATGCCACTTTTTATAATATATTCAAAATGGAGGTGGTTATGTTTCCTTCTACACTGATACTGCAATTAATTTTCTGTTAGTAAGAAGAATATTGACCAACTGTATTACACTCCGTCCTCACACTGCTATAAAGAAATGCCCAAGACTGGGTAATTTATCAAGGGAAGAGGTTTAATGGACTCACAGTTCCACGTGGCTGGGGAGGCCTCAGGAAACTTACAATCATGGTGGAAAGGGAGGAGGCACATCTTACATGGTGGCAGGAGAGAGAACAAGCAAGAGCAAGGAAAACTGCCATATAAAACCATCAGATCTCATGGCAACTCTCTCATTATCACAAAAATAGCATGAGGGAAACCACCTCCATGATACAATCACCTTCCACCTGGTCCCTCCCTCTACACATGGGGATTATGGGGATTACAATTTGCAGTGAGATTTGATTGGGGACACAGAGCCAAACCATGTCACCAACATAATATAAAATCAATTTGAAAGGACCTCAAAATACATCCTAAAATTTGTTTTGAATATGAAAAAAATTAACGTAAAATACCATGACTTCTGAATCAGGGTAGTTTGCAAGGTGATTATCTTCACAATTAGAACCAAAATGCTTAATAATACTATTTTAGTTTGTGTAAAACATGAAAGAGTATTCATGCTCTTCATCTCCCTTTTTCTTTTTATCTTTTTTAAAGAAAAGCAGTCAATTAGTTAAATAATCACTAAGGTAGTTTTATATGATAATAAATAATGACACCAACTTGGATTGTCTTAACAAATCTGAGCAGTGACTTTTGAGAATTGAAAGCATCCCTAGAAACAAATTTGCATATAAGTTTAATGACTCATACATTCTAAGTACATCCAGGAGACAATCAACAGTTTATCTGATATATGATATACAAAACAAATTATTTAAGTAAACTTCATTTACCTTAGTCTATACAATATAATAATAATGCTATTTATAATGATCTGAAAGAGCAACAACAAAATATTGGAGAAGTTAATATTGAAGAAATAAGATGAATCAAGGCTGTCCCACTATTCAATTTCTGAATATTCAGATACAGTAAATGTTAATTAATACACGAACAAGTAATTATCAATAAAATAATCTGATTTGCAATAACTACCAAAAAATCTTATGAATAAATTTAATCGAGGAGGTGAAAGATTACTCCACTGAGAGATCAATACACTAAAACACTGAAAACCATTGATGAAAAAAATTGAAGAAGGCACAAATAAATGGAAAGATATTTTGTGCTCATGGATTGGAACCCTTAATATTGTTAAAATGTCCATACTATTCAAAACAATCTACAGATTCAGTTCAATCTCTATCAAAATATCAATGAAATTCTTCACAGAAATAGAAAACATATTCTAAACTTCATATGGAACTATAAAACACCCCAAATAGCAAAGCAATCTTGAGCAAAAAGAACAGATCTGGAGGCATCACACCACCTGATTTCAAAAAACACTGCAAAGCTGATAATAACTAAAACAGCATGGTACTGGCGTTAAAACAGACACACAGGGCAACAGAACAGAGTAGAGAACACATAAATAAATTCATGCACTTATAGCCAACTTATTTTCAACAAAAGTGCCAAGTATACATATGAAGAAAGGACAGTCTTTCAATAATTGGTGCTGGGAAAACTAGATATTCACCTGCAGAAGAATGAAGCTAGACCTCTATCTCTCACCATGTAAAAATCAACTCAAAATTGATTAAAAGCTGAAATGTAAGACCTGAAATGATAAAACTACTGGAAGAAAACCTAGGAGAAATGCTTCATGACATTGGTCTGGGCAAGGATTTTTTTGGATAAGACCACAAAAGCACAAGCAAGAAGAGTAAAAATAGCAAAATGGAATTACATCTAACTTAAATGCTCCTGTACACCAAGGAAACACTCAACAGAGTGAAAATAGAACTTACAGAATGGGAGAAAATATTTGAAAACTATGCATCTGACAAGAGGTAATATACAGAATATATCAGAAACTCAACTCAATAGCAAAAATCCAATTAATCCAATTTAAAAATATGCAAAACACCTGAGTAGATAGTTCTCAAAAAGAAGATATACAAATGGCAATACGTATATGAAAAAATGTCATTATCACTAATAATCAGGGAAAAACAAATCAAAACCACAATGAGATACCACCTTACTCTGATTAGAATGACTGTTATCACAAAGACAAAAAATAACAAATGCTGGCAGATGTGGAGAAAGGGAATTCTTATACACTGCTGGTGGAAATGAAAATTAGTATTAGCTATTATGGGAAACAGTATGTAGGTTCCTCAAAAAATTAAAAATAGAACAACCATAAAATCCAGCAGTTGCACTATGGAGTACAAATCCAAAGAAAATTAGGTTGGTATGTTGAAGAGATAGCTGCACTCTCATGTTTATTGAAGCTCTATTCATAATAGCCATGATATGGATTCAACCTAAGTATCTACCAATGGATAAATGGATAAAGGAAATCTGGTATACACACACACATACACACTCACACACACACACACGAATACTATTGAGCCCTAAAAAAAGAATGGAATCATGTCATTTGCGGCAACATCGGTGGTGACATTATGATAGGTGAAACAAGCAAGACAAAGAAAGACAAAGGCCTTCTTTATTATCTCACTTACATATAGAATCTACAGGAGTTGATTTCATAGAACTAAACAGTAGAATAGTGTCTCCCAGAGCTGGAAAGGGTACAAGAGGGACGATGGGGAGAAATTGAGTTAGCAGGTACAAAGTCACAGTTAGATAGGAAGAATAGGTTCTGGTGTTCTATTGTACAGTAGTATGACTATGGTTAACAGTATTGTATTGTGTGTTTCAAATAGCTGGAAGAGAGGATTTCGAATGTCCTCTCCACAAAAAAAGAAAAAGATAGAAGTGTGAAGTTATGGATATGCTAAATGCCCTGATTTGATTTTCACACAATGTATACATGTATCACAACATCGCACTGTATACCCCATGAATATATTTATTATTATGTATCTCTTAAAAGCAAACTTTCAAAAATGGCAAATCTTATTATACTAAGATTTCTGAAAATGTAAAGGGAAATGTGATACATTTATTATATGTTACCCCTTTAAACTTAAAGAGAGTTAAAAATTAAAATTAATGTATCCTAAACACTAAAAAAAAATTAGAATGCTTAGCTAAGAAGAGAAGATGAAAAAGAGTAGCAAAGTGCAGGAGTGAATTTCAGAATTTTAGAGATTGTATTTTTAAAGGTAAATCACCACCTGTCCTGCTAAGAGGAAGCCAAGACGGATACTGTGGTTCTCACCTGTAATCCCAGCACGGTGAGGGGCCAAGGCAGGTAGATGACTTGAGCCCAGGAGCTTGAGACCAGCCTAGGCAACATAGGTACAATGCCAACTCTACCAAAAAATAAAAATTAAAAAATTAGCCAGGCCTGGCGGCATGCACCTGGGGTGCTACCACCCAGCTACTCCAGAGACTGAGGCAGGAGGATTGCTTAAGCCAGGGAGCTCGAGCTGCAGTGAGCCATAATCATGCCACTGCACTCCAGCCTGGGTGACAGAGCAAGAACCTGTCTCAGATTAAAAAGGTGGGGGAAGATAAGTTTGTGTTTATAGCTTTGTAAATATAATTCTGAAATGGTAGCATATTTTTGACAAGTGCTTTGCCTTTGTTATCAAATAATGCTGGCAGTGGAATGAGGCTCAATCTTCCTTCATGACATTATTATCAATAAACACATAAAGAAAATAAAAGGCTATACCTATTTTTCTTTCTAATGTTCTCAAGAGTAGGCCAAAAATATAAAAAGGAAGATGCTAGAGGTTTAGTAAATCTGATTGTATTGTTTTCATATAGATCTCTAGATTTCTGCAATTGAATGTGTTTAACATGAAACCTTGATATATGGTTTCACTACCAACAACAACAAAAAAGCAGTTGGGATTATGGATTTCTAATGGTGTGGAAACCCTGTTTTTTTAAAAAAATAAAACACATTAGTTACTTAAAGTTCATCTGAACCTGAACTGTAATTATTTCGAAGAAGTCCTGAAATCATTTTGGTACTGATTTAGAGGTCTTCTTTGTCTTTTCAATTTAAAGCAATTTTCATGTATGATTTTTATCACATTTCTACCCTTTATAAAACCCTAAAGAATATCAGTCACTAACCCTACTGTAGTAACTGATCTGATATTCATTTAAGCTAAAACTTCAAGCTAAAAGAAAATAATTAAATTTGTTTGAGCTAAAAAGAATGTCCCTTGCATATTTTAGTCTCCAATAAAAAAAAAAAAAACCCCAAAAAAAACCCTCCAGTAATCTTTCTAATCTTTTTTCAGCCAACAGCTCTGTAACATCTTGCCTCTATACATGATACTGCCTTTTTAGCCAATTCCATCCTAGAGCGATGAGTAACCATGGCTCCATCCAATTTTCCACATGACATCTGTGGCAGTAGAAGTATTAACAGGGCTTCTCTCCTGGAGAGCTTTGCCTTAGGAAGAGCTTAAATTTCTGTAAGAAAGTCACTGACACAGGAATTCAGTCAGGACTCTGCATTAGGACTAGAAGCTGCCAGGTTCACATGCTGACAAGGCAATGTTTCTTATCTCTGGGATTTCGTGCCCTTCCCCCGTGAAGCTATGCTCCTCCAGTCTGGCAGGGAACTCGCCTATGGACAAGAGGGTGACAGACATCTTTTGATGATGAGCATCCACAGGCACAGGGAACAGACTCTTGCTATTCATTGAGCTGCACAGCTGTGGCAACTGGATTCTGCCCGGGTGTCAACAATGGGGGCAGGGCTTCAGTTTAGGCGAAAGGGAAACAGCTTGAGTATAAATGAACTGTTTTTAGGCTCTTTGAATTTATCTTCCCCAGATGCCCTGAGATTTCAGATCCTTTCTTTATTTTACTAAAACTTCATAGTTGTGAAGTGACCATCTTCTTTGTAGGCTCAGATGGAAAACAAACAAACAAACATGTTTCTACATGGTAAAAGGCATATTTGCATATGTACATATACATATATTGATGGATCCTTGGCATTAATGATTGTTCAACTGTATGTTCTTATTAAACTCTGGGCTCAGCTTAAAAGAGTTTCTTGCTGATTTATCTTCAGTGCTGTTGTATGGTCTGCTTGGCTGAAGGTTGTATAAGATGACAAATCATTGATTTAGTGAATTTTTTCACCTTTTTGTGAACAAAAACCTTGCATATTTAATAAATAAGTTATTCAAATCTTGAAGAAATACAGGCAGGTTCTCCAGGCATTTTTAGAATGAAGTGAAAGACAATCTGTAGCGGGTGGCTATTTCCAATTAGGCAAAACGAAAAGCACATAACGAGTTAACTGTATAAATGAATATGCTAATGAATGCATAATTTATCTCTGAAGAAACATATTTATTGTTTCACTATTTGATTAGATGGCTTCAATGTTCAATTAATCAGTTACCTTTCAATATCATTCCTGAGAGCTGCTTAATTAATCTGTTGCACTGCCACCCTATTCATCCTAATAGCAATCTCTCGTCCCATTTCAAATGACAAAATCCAGGAACTGTGCCACGTAAAGACTTTATGTCAATGTCAAGTGAAGGTTGATAAGTGGCTGGCTTTTTTTCTTTATTAGGTTAATCAAACCAATCAGCTTTATAGAATTTACATTTGTCAGAAAATTTTAATGAGTTGAAACTAATGAGAAATAGAGGGGGAAAACCACCAAGAGAATGGTGGCACAGTTTATATACTTCAACAGCAGTACACTACTTTCATTAAACAGATTGTTTTCTCCTCTTTTTCTAAATGATGGATTTAAAATGTCCTGCTAATTAAACTTAAACTAGTCTATTATGCTCTATATCACATCTCTTACTAACAAAGGAAGCATAATAGATACACATTCATATGTGTCTTTGAATCAAAAAATGTGCTATATGTTTACTACTTTCTGGGCACTATTTCTTCCATAATGTTATTAATAATAGTTCCAATAATAGTTTCATGAAAACTTACCAGTTTGAAGGTGCTATGTACATAGCATAGAGTAGGCCTTTCAAGAAATAGTTGAGATACCCCAAGACTTAAATCATAGGTTGAGTTATTTCCTTGTCTGTTTCATAAGCTTGAAATATCGCTCTTCTACTTCTCTTTTCTTCCTTTTCTCTTACTATTGTCTGATACTCCGGATAATTCCTCAGCATTACTCCCTTTGTTCTCCAGAGCAGGGACATTTTGGTAGAAGTTGCAGCACAAATCTCATACCACCTCCTTTACCTTTTCAATGTCCAAGGTCAACTTTCATTTTCACCTAGTACCTCACATAGACACACTTAGCATTCTAAGAGGGATTTAATACACTTTGAATCAATCATGTTACCGTAAATAACTTCCAAAGCAAAATACATATGAAACCATAAGGTGTTGTTTCTTTAATTGTATGAGTGCCATAAGTCTCTTTGAGAAAACTAATGATAATAATAGTAATATTTGTCGTATACTTCATTACTTTTAATTTGCCATGCGCAACTTTAAATTCTTTTTTTCTACATGTCTCAGACAGAATAGATGGAGTGTGCAAGGATACATAGTGAATATGTATTTTGGTAAATTTGTAGAGAAAACTAAGAAAATATTTAATGTATTAAATAATGATAATATCTGATGTCTGTTGGGGGCAAAGAGCCTAGAATGGACAAAAGTAGTATGTAAATTTAGAAGAGTGGGAGATCAGATTTAAGGCATCCTGAGGTCAAGGTATATTTGGAGAAAAAAAAATACTATTTAAACTTTGTTCAAAAGAATGACACAGAGCTTTAATCAATTCTGAACATGTAGAGGGAGAATTAGGATGGGGAAGAGAAAAAATACAGTCAATGCAAAGGAAGTAGGAAGGATGAGTGTAAAACAGGAAAGGCAGAATGAATAGAAAGAATAAATAGAAATAAGAGAGTGGAAATAAATCCAAACAAGTAAGTAATCAAAATAAAGGAAAATCAAATCTGGGCATGGTGGTGCAACCCTGTAATTTCAGCTACTTGGGAAGCTAAGGTGGGAGGACTGCTGTAGCTAAGGAGTTCAAGACCACCCTGGGCAATATAGCAAGACCCCATCTTGAAAGAAAAAGAAAGCAAGGAAGCAAGAAGAAAATAAGGAAGGAAAGAAGGAACAGAAGGAAATGAAGGAAGGGAGGGAGGGAGGAAGAGAGGGAGGGAGGGAGGGAGTGAAAGAAGGGACAGAGGGAGGGAGGGACGGAGGGAGGGAGGAAGGAAGATAAAGAGATAAGAAAGAAAGAAAAGAAAGAGAAAGAAGGAAAATGGATTAAGCTGGCCTGTTAAAGCACAAAGACCCTCAGACCACATAGAAACAAACTCCAGCTATGTCCTTTCTACAAGAGGCTAACTAAATAAAACGCAAGAACACAAAACGTTTGAATGTCAAGCCTAGAAAGAATATGTCAGGAAAATATTAACAAAAAGAAAGCAGGTCTACAAAACAAAACAGACTTTGAGGGGGAAAAAAGCATTAAAAAAAGATAAAGAGAGTTACTAAATAATGCTAAGAGGTTCAACTTGTTAGGATCATAACAATTGGAAACTTTTATTTACCGAATAGTACAGCTTCAAAATATGTAAACAAAACCGGTTTGATCTATGAAGAGGCATTAATAAATCCTTCACTATTTTAATACAGCTTTCTTCGTTATTGGCAGATCAAGTATAAAGCAATATTGGCAAGGATACTTGAGATTTGAACGGCATAATTTAAAAGCTTTTAGGACACTGTGTTGGTTTACCATTTTCTCCAGGTCCCCACTTCACCCGATATACACTCCCATCACTCTTGTCCTGACTTTTTCATTTGTTTATCTCAGGGTAGTCCTTGATTTGTGTCTACACCACAAGTTGTATTATCTGCCTCTGGTTTGTGGCTTTACTCATATTCTCAATTTTACCTTCATAGTTTCTGCTTCTAGTTTCTGAAGCAAGATTTGTCCCTTCCAGTATCTTAGTGAAATAGATTTTTTTTCATTTTTTTATCTTTTTCTTTTTTCTTCTAAAAAAAAAAAGGATACATGTGCAGAACGTGCAGTTTTTTACGTAGGTATACGTGTGCTATGGTGGTTTGCTGCACCTATTGATCCGTCCTCTAAGTTCCCTCACCTCACTCCCACCTCCCAACAGGCCCTGGCGTGTGTTTTTCCCCTCTCTGTGTCCATGTGTTCTCATTGTTCATCTCCCACTTATGAGTGAGAGTTGAACATGCAGTATTTGGCTTTCTGTTCCTGTGTTAGTTTGCTGAGGATGATGGCTTCCAGCTTCATCCATGTCCCTGCAAAGGACATGATCTCATTCCTTTTTATGGCTGGATAGTCTTCCATGATGTATATGTACCATATTTTCATTATCCAATCTATTATTGATGGGCATTTGGGTTGGTTTTGTGTCTTTACGTTTGTAAATTGTGCTGCAGTAAACATATTTGTGCATGTCTCTTTATAATAGAATGATTTGTATTCCTTTGGGTATATACCCAGTAATGGGATTGCTGGGTCAAATGGAATTTCTGGTTCTAGATTTTTGAGGAATCGCCAATGGCTGAACTAATTTACATTCCTACCAACAGTGTAAAAGCATTCCTATTTCTCCACAGTCTCACCAATATCCATTGTTTCCTGACTTTTTAATAATTGCCATTCTGACTAGCATAAGATGGTATCTCATTGTGGTTTTGATTTGCATTTCTCTAATGACAAGTGATGATGAGGTTTTTTTCATATGTTTGTTGGCTGCATAAATGTCTTCTTTTGAGAAGTGTCTGTTAATATCCTTTGCCCACTTTTTGATGGGGTTGTTTGTTTTTTTCTTGTAAATTTGTTTAAGTTCCTTGAAGATTCTGGATATTAGACCTTTGTCAGGTGGGTAGATTGTAAAAATGTTCTCCCATTCTGTAGGTTGTCTGTTCACTGTGAGGATAGTTTCTTTTGCTGTACAGAAGCTCTTTAGTTTAATTAGATCCCATTTGTCAATTTTGACTTTTGTTGCAATTGCTTTTAGCATTTTTGTCATGAAGTCTTTGCCTATCCCTATGTCCTAAATGGTATTGCCTAAGTTTTCTTCTAGAGTTTTTATAATTTTGGGTTTTACATTTAAGTCTTCAATCCATCTTGAGTTGATTTCTGTATAAGGTATAAGAAAGGGGTCCAGTTTCAGTTTTCTGCATATGGCTAACCAGTTTTCCCAGCACCATTTACTGAATAGGAGATCCTTTCCCCATTGCTTGCTTTTGTCAGACTTGTCGAATATTAGATGGTTGTAGATGTGCGCTGTTATTTCTAAAGTCTCCGTTCTGCTCCATTGGTCCATATGTCTGTTGTGGTACCAGTACCATCCTGTTTTGGTTATTGTAGCCTTGTAGTATAGTTTGAAGTCAGGTAGAGCGATACCTCCAGCTTTGTTCTCTTTGTTTAGGATTGTCTTGGCTATATGGGGTCTTTTTTGATTCCATATGAAATTTAAAATAGTTTTTTCTAATTCTGTGAAGAATGTGAATGGTAGCTTGATGGGAATAGCATTGAATCTATAAATTACTTTGGGCAGTGGCCATTTTCATGATATTGATTCTTCCTATTCATGAGGATGGGATGCTTTTCCGTTTGTTTGCATCCTCTCTTATTTCCTTGAGCAGTGGTTTGTAGTTCTCCTTGAAGAGGTCCTTCACCTCCCTTGTTAGCTGTATTCCTAGGTATTTTATTCTCTTTGTAGATGTTGTGAATGGGAGTTCATTCATGATTTGACTCTCTGCTTGTCTGCTGTTGGTGTAAATGAATGCTTATGATTTTTGCACACTTATCTTGTATCCTGAGAGATACACAAACTAAAGTTGTGACCTCAGGATACAACTTTAAATTCTATATGTCTATTATTTTATTCAATTTTGTGTTCAAATCATCCTATGTGCTATCATTTTCCCCATTACACAGAGGAGAAAATTGAGACCCTAGGAGATTAAATTACTTGCTCAAGAGAGCACACGTATTCTATTAAAAGGGAGATAAAATTGTATTTATAATTTTTAAAAATATAATTCTGAAAACTCTAGCAGCTTTTTGACACGTGTTTTGCTTTTGTTGTCAATTAGTACTGTTACCAAATGATACTCTTCTTAATTTATTCCTACCCACAGTGATGAATTGCACAAAATTATCCAAAAGATTATTAGGTAGGTCTCATTTAGTGGTAACCAGGAGTAAACAAAGTATTTTAAGCAAAGAGATAATTTCTTGGCATGAAGTACTAGGAAGTACAAGTGTACAGATGGCCTTAGACATGGCTAGATCTGGTAGATCTGGGTACTGAAATATGTAATCAGAATATTATCTCTCCCCATCTCCCCGCATGCTTTCCTCTGTATTAACTTCGTTTTTACACAGGGGAGACTTGAGTAGATCACAGTTTTAGGAAGTTGACCCTGAGTCGGTCTGCCTGTGTTCCAGTCATATCTAATTAGAAACAGAGGTTACAAATAAATTATTCAACATTGTTTACCTCTCAATAGCACCTAGAACAGTATTGGCACATAGTAGATGCTTCTTCTTCTTCTTCTTCTTCTTAATATTATTATTATTATTATTATTATTATTATTAATTTTTGAGATGGAGTCTCGCTCTGTCCCCAGGCTGGAGTGCAGTGGCACGATCTCAGATCACTGCAACCTCTACCTTCTGGTTTCAAGTGATTGTCGTGCCTCAGCCCCCGAAGTAGCTGGGACTACAAGCGACCTGGCTAATTTGTGTGTGCGTGTGTGTATTTTTAGTAGAGACGGAGTTTCACCAGGTTGGCCAGGCTGGTCTCAAACTCCTGACCTCAAGTGATAACGCCGGCCTCGACCTCACAAAGTGCTGGGATTACAGGCGTGAGCCATTGCACCCGGCCTAGATGCTCATTAAAATTGATTAACTGAATGGCTTATGTAAAGAAACTCTTGTTGAATTACTGGAAGAGGTTAAGGCAAACACCTGTCTTTGATAAATACTTCTACAATGTTATGTATAAGCTTGGTTATATGTATACTCAGATTTTACCAAGTTACGATTTGTATAAGAAAACATTTATTAGAGATAATAAGTTCAAAATATAAACAGGCAAGGTAGAAATGGTACACACGAATAACAAACATAAAAGTACAGACGGAACTGTGTTAGGAGGCAGGACTCAACTCTGGAGGCGGGGCTTAGATAACAGACACAATTGAGGACTAACTAAGACAAGGACTAGGCGGAAGTAGCTTTCCTGAAGGCATGCTCACCAGTGTGCCATGTCAGTTTACCATGGCAATGGCAGCGCCTAGGAGTGACCACCGCCTTTCCGTGGTAATAACCCAATGATCCATACGTTACTACCCTTTTCCGGGAATTTTCTGCATAAACCACCCCTTGAGCTGTATTAAAGTAAGCATAGGCCGGGCTTCACACCTGTAATTCTAGCACTTTGGAAGGCCAAGGCAGGCAGATCCCTTGAGGCCAGGAGTTGGAGAACAGCCTGGAAATCATGGGGAAACCCGTCTCTACTAAAAATACAAAATTAGCCAGCCCAGGCCTGTAATCCCAGCTACTCGGGAGGCTGAAGTATGAGAATCGCTCGAGCCTGGGAGGCGGAGGTTGCAGTGAGCTGAGATCGCGCCGCTGGGCTCTAGCCTGGGCGACAGAGCGAGACTCCATCTCAAACAAAACAAAACAATAAAAAAATAGGTGTAAATGTGAATGCAGACCTGCCCTGAACTGCTACTCTCAGCACACTGCCCTGCTCTGCAGGAGCAGTCACAAGAGTTGTTAACACTGCCAGAGCTGTAACACTGCTGCTTTTGATACAACCGTTTTCTTTTACCCTACCACCAGCTTGTCCTTGAATTCTCTCCTGGACACAGCCAAGAACAGTTGCGGGATAAGCTCCCCAGTCCTGCATCAGAATGGCTTGAAAAGTTACAAATTGTCAATGACAAAATGTAAATTGACGCCAGTAAGTTAATCACAAAATTGAGCCCTTAAAAATGATTTCAATGTTATATTAGGAACAAAGCTTCCTTTCCTGCTGTTTTTCTATGTAGTCACAGAAAAAAAATGAATAGTTTGTGTGATAATTGTTCATTCAAGCTTAAATAAAACTTACAAGCAACTACATAGAGTTTCCTTGGACTCCTCTTTATCGTTTAACATGTGGATGTAACATTCGACCCAAACTCATTCAAGTACAGAAGGGTGACGTTTTCTTCTTAATATTTCTTCTTAATACGAACAGTAGAGTTGATACATAGATGTTTTGGCTATGTTATATTTTGTAAAATGGCTGTTTCTAAGACAAATGCATAAAAGCTTCTGCGTATGATGAAGCCATAGTCTTCAGGTAAAAAAGAAAATAAAACCCTCTAGTTAGGCAAGTTTTCTCTTTATCTGAAGGTTTGTACATTCAAAATTAACCATTTAAAAATGATTAGAAGATTTTAAATTAATGTACGTTTTTATGTAGAACATGCAAAGTTTGAAATGTTTCTTAGTAACTTAGGAGTGATCATCATGACTAGTAATTACGCCTGGATGCTGTCCTACGTACTCTTTCCCGCATAGGATTACTTGCCTATGTTGTAATGTGTTGTACTACTACTGTGAGTCCTCCACCCCCAATTAGAGTTATTTATTTATGTTCTGCTTTATGCTAAAGGACTTAATATTTCTTAAAAAATACATCTTAAAAGATTTTTTCTGTATTAGTTTGCTAAGAATAATGGCCTCCAGCTCCATTCATGTCCCGGAAAGGGACATGATCTCATTCTTTCTTGTGGCTGCATGGTATTCCATGGTGTATGTGTACCACATTTTCTTTATCCAGTCTGTCGTTGATGGGCATTTAACCAAATACTGCATGTTCTCACTTATAAGTGGTAACTAAATGATGAGAACACATGGACATATAGAGGGGGACACTTTGGGCCTATTAGAAGGAAAAGGGTGGGAGGAAGGAGAGCAGGGAAAATAACTAATGGGTACTAGGCTTAATCCCTAGGTGATGAAATAATCTGTATAACACACCTCCAGGATACAAGTTCACCTATGTAACAAATCTGCACTTGTACCCCTGAACCTAAAAGTTTAAAAAAAAAAAAAAAAAAAAGATTTTTAAAAAAATGTTAAGAAAACAAAGAAATCAGGACACTGATGAATTAAGTAGAACGAATAAGACGAAGCTGGAGATGATATTAGTACACAAAGTACATGTTGTGAACTGCTGCCCATATGCTGGAAGAAGGCACATATGACTAGCAACCCCCAAAACAGGGAGATGTCAAATGAACTGTACCTGTTTGTGATCAAAGGTGCAGAAGAATCAGAACCATTTCTGGCACTGAACAAAACTTTCCAGGGTCTCCACAACTTCCCACATATTCTCTGTTTTATCTGGAATGTCCTTCCACCACTGTCCACCTGGTTAACTCTTTTTGAAAACAATGTTCAAAACTCCCTCATCCATATCCTGAATGTTTAGTTATCTTTCTCCTCCATAGTGTTGAAAGCTCCTCAATGGAGCTTTCCAGTGGAGCTCCTCCTAATAAACATGCTCATTATAAGTCTAAAAAACTAGTTTCTTAGAGCTATTTTTATAGCTTTTCCTACTGTACACACACTTCAAGGGAAAAAAAACCCAGCTTTATAGTTGAACTAACACAGTGCAACTTAACTCCTGCAACTAGGGAACTCACTTCATTCAGAGATACATTTTAGCAGGATAGATGTATTGCAAATCATTATACAACTGTAGGAAGTTATTATTTCAACCAAATACTTGATATGTGTTAAGCAATGATGAATTTGAGGTTACTTTAATTTATCTTGAGAACAGTGATTCTATATTGCTTCTTTAAATATGGAGCAGTTTACTTTCCTGTCAATGGAACTGGGTATGGCATTGACTTTTGTAAGGTATGCAGGCATGCACCTGTACCTGGGCCAAGAGAGATCCTACTCCAGCATGCAGAGAAATGTAAAATGGTTTTAATCATGCCAGAAATAAAGGCTGCTCTAATTAGATGTTTTGTCTTTGATATTGTCTTTTTCCTTGATTAAGCTATTAGCTATCACTTCTTACGACTCTCCAAATAGTTAGATACTCAAAAATTTCCATTTGTAGTGTCAGTTAGATTTGTAAACTAGATATTTAAGCTTGTTTTAAAATTATCTAAGTAAAAATATGGTGTACCTCTATAGACCTAACTGAATACATTCTGATGGGTATGAGATGGTTAAGTTGGATATTAAACCTGCTTTTCTTCCTTGAGAGCTCTTCTACCTCTCCCCATCCAGTTATTCGACAATCTACACCATTTCACTTCTAAAATAGCTCTGCTCCTGTTGTTTAGCTGTCTTTTTATTTGGGGGCTTATATCATCTTACATGGCATATTGCAGAAATACCCTGTTTGGTCCCTCTGTCATTAATCTCAACCCTCTAATCCAACCTTTACACTCACCTTTTGGATACCTTTCATAAATGCAAATCTTTCTATAAATACCTAACAGCCTTGGAATAAAAGCCAAATTCTTTTCTCACTCAGTTATTCACACAAATTTTTATTATGTGTCATGCATTGTGTTGGGTGTTTAACAACACATATGAAATCTTTCCAGGATTGTCTCTTCTTGCTTCAACTCCCAGCTTTCCCCCACTCATAGCCTATGAGTACATTCATTATCCAGAAGTATGAACTCTTCCAGAATGCAGACTATTCTCTCATACTTCCAACTCTCTGCATATTCTGGTGCTTCAGCATGAAATATTCTTCTCTCCTTGTCCTTTAAGACTCATCTCCTCTGTAAAGACTTCTCGTCACTTCTCCCCATCCTTAGGCAGAGATGGAGACTTTGCTTTGGTGCTCAAATAGCCATATTTTCTATACCTAATGATAAGTTTCATCATGGTATTTGTAACTGTTTGTGTCCTTGAATTATTTTTTCTAATGGATTGGGAAGACAGGTGTATTATCTTGTTCATCTTGTGTCTATGACAAATAGTACATGTTCAGCTAATGTCTACTGAAGAAATTACTGACTTATTACTTGCTTCCTTTAGGTGGGCAATAAATTGATGGCACTACCATGGTCCAAGCCCTATTGTGTGTCATGTTTATTTTCAAAATTGCATTCTGCTTTCCCTTCTGATTAGATTGTAAGCCCTTGAAGATCAGGGAATTATTACTGATGTGATATCTAGAAAAATGCTTAGCATGTAGTAAGTACTCAATCCATAATTATTGAATTGAATTGAAAGTATTCCAACAAATTTCCACGTAGTTTGTTTGAACTTCTAAAATGATGACATCATTGCTCTGTGATTAATAAAGATGTTTAAAGAAGGAATTACAGAACTTCCTAGGGAAATCATTTCTCCTCTTAGTTCCTGCTCTCTTCTGGTTTCTAACCCACTCTAATAGACTAATTAGACTTGCATAGAGATGGAACACCAGGCTGTGGAAGGGAAAGCTGTATAATGCAGTAGAAGTACCATAGATATAAAAAAAAAACTTGGATTTTTTGATGACAAAAAAAGTACAGAAAAAAATTGCTGGAAACATTAATTCAAGAAGCATCTTAGGTGAGAGGAAGCAGAATCAGAACTGTGTTTGGGGAAGGAAGCAGTCAAAGTGAGGCAGTTTTGACAGTATGTGGTGGATACTCTCTCTGGTATGACTAATTGAGAATTGATTGTGCATGCAGAAAGGTTATGTTTTATTAAGGGAAACCTTTTTTCCCTTTTGTCGTTATGAAATCCGCTCTTCTGCAAATGTTATTCCCTTCCCATACTGAACCCTCATTAATTTATAATTCACCGCATTGCTTTAAAAGTGCTGCACAGATTTCCTGTTTCTCTCACATGCAGTGCTTCTAATAGAGAAAGTCAACTCAGGATA
This sequence comes from Chlorocebus sabaeus, assembly GCF_047675955.1. Classification (NCBI taxonomy): domain Eukaryota; kingdom Metazoa; phylum Chordata; class Mammalia; order Primates; family Cercopithecidae; genus Chlorocebus; species Chlorocebus sabaeus. The sequence goes on from NC_132925.1 coordinate 25,339,595, forward strand.
TAGGTTGAAATGCTGCTTGTCTTGAGGGCTGCATGCCAGACTTGATGGTGCCAAAACATTTCACCAATTGTCTCCTAGATCACTGTAAATGTTTCAAAGTGCTATTTCATAGGCTTTACAAAAGTGAATTTACACTCTAAAACAACTCTTTCACTATTGACTGTAAATTGACTCTGGTGTTTGGAATCTGGAGTCAAAGTCAAATGGCTTCCTGGTGGGATTCCGTTAATTTCGAGGATGAGCACTCTCATGAAGAGAAGGGTACACTTTCTTTAAATGAAGATTCTGAGGGCAGAGGCAAAAGAAACAGAGAAGGAAATCAATACCCCTTCTCCCATCATAACTCTTCTCTCTGCCAGTAAATTCAACAGAACTTGGGAAATATTTGGGTACAGAGATGTAGAAAAATAAGTGAAAATGGCTTTTCAATTTTTAATTACCCAACATGCTATTAGTGAAGATAGGAATTAAAGGAGGAGTAGTTTTCACATTCCTTTTCATTGATTTCTACTTTACTGATATATGGGAAATAAAATGATAAATTGACAATTTAGATATATGTTTTCAATTTAAACATCTTGAATATGAAATGCCTAAGAGATATATAGATGGAAGCTTAAGTACTTTTTAGAGACTTCAAGTAAATATGGAGTGTGTGTGTCTGTGTGTGTGTGTGTGTAGTGTGTGTGTTAGGGTGAATGTATTACTATGAAGTATAACACAGGGGTTAAAATCTCACATATCTCACATGTTCCAGACAGAGAACATACATACATAAAGCAAAACCAGGGTGGGCGCTGATAGGAATCTGTGCCTGGACAAAAGGGGCAGTAGCTGTTAAGCTCTGGTTGATAGAAGAATGCAGGCCATTGTGACCAAATTTGGTGTTTTTCCAAAAGAAACTGGAAAACTATATTTTTGTTCAGTCAATGTCACATGAACATCTGCAACTAACTAAAAATTGAAATTTTGTGATGGCCAAATAAAACACATATATAAGGCAAATTCAGCCCCACAGGATACAAGTTTGAGACCTCTGGATTAAAGCCTTATTGGGAATAAAAGACATGTAAAATGTTAAGAAATTGAAGAGTGGTCTAAGCCATTACATAACTGGAAGTCAAACTAAATAAAATTAAGTGTCAATGGATAAACTTGTAAGTGTTCTGGAAAGGGAGAGATCAATGTTGGTTGAGGTTTAACCAAAATTCTGTGAAGAAGTAGGTCTTTGCCTGAGACTTGAGGGATGAGTGGCTATCATTGGCAATAAACAAGGGAGAAATAGAGATGATACTTTGAGACACAAGTATACGTATGTAACAAACCTGCACATTATGCACACGTACCCTAGATCTTAAAGTATAGTAAAAAAAATTAATAAAAAAAGAAAAAAAAAAGAAATCAAAAACTAATACCGCAGCTGCTGAGAGTGCTGCTTGCAGAAAGTCTACAGCTGTCATCTCCTTACAAAGATGCCTCTGCTAAAGAGAGCTAGTTTGTCCAAGGTAGAGCCTCTTTTGCAGGTGGCCTACATCCAATGACCAATTGATGGGAAAATGTAAGGGCCTGGCCCCTTTGCCAGTTTGTAAAAATTCTGACGGGTCATTCTTGTTTCAGAATTCCCAGTAAGGTCATCGAGGCTTTCCTTTGAGGCTGCCTTGCAGTCCAACTTCTCTTTGCCCATTGATGCCTTCTTGCCTTCTGTTTCCTTCCACAGATGTTGATTCCCAAGGGCACTCTCTAATAAACCCTTTGCATGCTAAAAACAAAACAAAAAACAAAAAACAAAAAACAGTAAGTAGCTTATTCTTGGTGGGAACACAGAAAGAACTAGAACCATTTCTCCTAACTACTAGTTTATTGTTTTACCTTCCTTGTTCTACCACCTCCTATTTGATCCTGGATAAAATAGGGATACATAGAAATATTGATTAAGCAAATATTTATTGAGCACCTACTGTATGCCAAGCACTAGTCTAGGGTGTAAGGTACTGTATCTGTTAATGCTGTGTACCTGCTCTCCCACATAGGGAAACAGGTCAGCTCCAGCTTTTTTACATAAACATTCAAACTAGATACACTTTAATTATTCTAGAAGGCAAGGAAATTATTTGAGAATTTTCATAATCCTGGGGAAATATAGTAAAAAATCAAATTTTGAATATGGACATACTGTATCAGGAGCAAATAGTTGTGCCAATATTTCTAGAAGCATATGAGTATTAAACAATATCTTGTTTATCAAAAACTAATAAAAATTTAGAAATGGGTAGCCACCCTAAAATAGTAATTTGATCAGCTAATGAACACATTTCATTCAACAGCCATTGAATGAATACTTATCATAGGGACAAGTATTAAAATCAATGTAAGTAATATTATTATACTTTGTTTCCTTGGCTCTTATGCCCTTTGATAAGGTGGCATGTGGATTTGGAGAGAATAGAAAAGAGAAAAAGAACAACTATTTTGAGGAGGGTGAAACTGATAGGTGTCACCCCAAATCTTTGATTATACATTTTATGTAGCATTTCATTGTATAAAGAAATAATATACATGCATAAATATTGTTTTTAGTTTGGATTTCTAGTTTCAGCAAATGCTTTTATGCTCTTTTAAAAATATGTCAGTCTGGTGTACAATTGAAGTACATTATGTATCAAAGGACCCATACTTGACAGTGTCCAAAGTTATGTGTTTAAAAATAATTATACTGTTAACCACTGAATATGAGTTAGTTGGGAAGAGAAACTTTATTCAAGTGTTTATTGCCCATAGCAAAGTAAATTATAAAACAGAAAGTTAATAAAACATCTAAGTTGATGTTTCAAACTCAATATTACTTTTAAAACATCATCAAAGAGTTGAAAGCCATGCCATAGGGATTAGTTAAAGCCTAGGTGACTGAATACAATATATGTACTTACAAAGCTTTCATTGCATAGTGACATTCTGTTCGAAAAATACTATGTTGCTGGCCTAACCTTTCCATCTGTTTCTCACAGTCTTCTTATCCAGGCAGTTTTCCAAGACATACAGAATATTAGCTATGCACTCTCTAAATTTAACTTGAGAGAGATCAGATCCATATTACAAGAAAAATAAAGTGTCAGCATGACCATCTTAAATCTGTATCTTGGATATTATTTTTAAAAGCTAGTCTTTCATAGCTGACGTACTACATAACAAATATAATACATTTTAACCTTATTTTCTTGTGCACCTTTCACAAATCCATACTTCAGTCACGAAAAGGGATACAAATCAATATTCACTTAATAATTTGGATTAGAAAAGGTATACCCCAAAGGACCATTCCAGTACTGAAATTTCAGTAATATTTCACCTCCCTCAGTCCTATTTCTACTGCATCAGCACAACGTTATCTCAGCTAGCAGCCATTAAGATGGTTTTCTCTTTAATGTTGTTGCTCTTGCATACATTTTACAGCCTGCTCTGATGGAATTTTTATCTTCACAAATGTATTTCCTAATTTGTCTATTTCTGTGTCCAGTAAACCTTCATCTATAGACTAATAAGTTAAATGTTATAGCTCCCTTTAAGTTACATAACTTTAGAGACAGAATTTTCTACAATGAAAAATTTAACATGCTTTCTTAAGGCATTTTGGTGAACAATAAAACTTTCTTGTTAAATTTTTGCTTTGCAGTTTATAAGAATTGGGAATTTGGAGTGATGTGAGAAAAAGAGGGTTATTCAATGGATACGACCTGCATCATAAGGCTAGACTAATTCTCTTGAAAGGTTAAAATTGGCAATTACTTTAAATGATCTTTTGTCGACTTTTGAAGGTAACACAGATGTCTACTACATTTTTCCCAGTGAATGCGTTATAAAATTTAACTGTAGGGTAGTGAGACTGTGGATTCAGAGACATAATAAAGCTATTTGGAAATCTGGGAGATTTTGTTATGTTACAGAAGTATTTTCCCTGAAGTGCCTTAGTCAATAGAAGGAATGCAATTTCCTAGAAACTGCAGATTACTTTATATGGGTGATTGACAATTTATAAAACTTGCATCTTTCATAAAGAAGGTTTTTATATTGCACAGATATCCTGTTCACCACAAGCAAGATTAATGAAATGTGCAACTTGTTATTTCACATTTAATGACTATGAAATAATTGCTGCTCTCAAAGAACTAATCTGTCAACTTCCAGAGAGAGAAATAGTGCATGGGACAGGGGACAATCATGACTTAGCTAGTCAAATGCTTTTTTTTCTTGTCCAACTATATTATTAGATAGTATTGGTAAAATTATGATTTTTTACAAATTAAAACTTTTACTAAAAGCTTCATTTCAAGGAATTTTTGACTATGATATGGAATTTAATGGATCACATTTTTAAAATATTTATAGGTTAATATTTTTATATTGTGCATAATCCTGGTTCCCAAACAGATAAAATTTCTATATACAAAGAGTTTAGTTATGGGGGTAAAGTGAAAACTTTAAAAAGAAATGTTTTCTATTTAGCAAAGATGTACAGGTGACTCTTAGTTACTCAAGGCAGGACAATCTCAATCCACAAAGAGATTGTAAGTGTGTTTGAGTCAGGAGCCTACTTTCCCCTTTATATTTTCTCCTTCATATGTGTAAGCATATTAGGACAAATAACAACTTTTTATTGCATTGGGGCCTCTTGAAATAATATAGTATATTTTCTACTGTATAGAAAACTGTATTTTATCATGAAAACAGAAAAGTTTTAGCAAGGTGTAATCCTTCCCAGAAGACTGCATTTGTTGATTAAAAGTATTTTAATGTGAGGACTCTGTCTCTGCAAAATTAACTACAGATAATATTATGGTGGAATTAGTTGACAGGAAATGGAAGTATAAGACAATTGTTTGGTAGAGGAAATACTAGTATGCATGCGATCCTTGAAGAATATTTTTAAAATATAATTTGCATAAAGATCTTAGTGGTAGGATTTAACAGATTTTGACAGATGCATTCAATGGCGTAACCAACAAGCTAGGCAACAGATAGAACATCTTCATCACCCAGTCTCTTTCCAGTCAATCACCCCTGTACCCGGCCCATAGAAAACCAGTGCTTCCATTTCTATCATCATAAATTGGCTTAGTCTGAATTTCATATAAATGAAATAATAGGGTATATACTTAGATATTGTGATAATGAAATAAATGAGAAAAAATAGTATCACTTAGAAGTTAGAAGAGGCAAGGAAGGTATTGTCAAAATAGTAAAAGCTTGCATATATTGTTCATGAGCTCAAGGAAAAAGATCTGTGGTAAGAAAGAGCGAAAAGATTCAAAAGCAGGCATACAACGATGTGATTTTGAAAGAGTAAAAACATCTTTTCTGAATTGAAGGTAACAAGGTGTGCAAACATAAATTCATAGTGGTGTCAGTCAACACTGTTACATGATCTTTTTCAGAAAATTCTGAGCAGTCAGAGTAGGTTCAGAAGAATCAGAAGACATGATTTAGTCAATATTAGTCATGAGCAAGATGGGTTCAGCAGAAGATGAGCTGTGGAATGATAATTAAAGCCATAGTAAAAATATGCAGAGAAAAAGAGAGAATAGTAAGGATCGAAGGAATGGCATTTACTATGCATACCACATTTCTGCTCACTGAGTATTTGTGGATCGACTAGTTTGTTACCAGTTTTAGCATAAAATCTGAAAGTAGCCCTGTCTAGCTCATACTTCAGTTCTCTTCCCAGCTTTAAAGAATTAACTTGTTTGCTTGAACCTATCATGGTTGATAATCCTCAGCAACTTTAGGAAATGTTTTTCTTCTACTCCTACTGGTTTTTTAAAGTTTCTACTCCTACTGGTATTGTACATAAACATTAGTGTGTATTTTTTAATGAAATCTTGTTTCGAAAAATTTGAAATTTTTACAGTTTTTAATCCTTCACAAAAGTATCTATATTTCAGATTAAATCTGACCAGAAATCTAGACCCCTGTGCATTGCCAGAGGTAAATAGGTTCTGACTTTAAATACGAGGAACGGTACAGCAAGAAAAAGAGAGTTGTTACCTCTGAAACAGCTCTACAATGACTTCGCTAACAGTAATACTAGTTTCTAAATTGTCATCTACGCCATAAAACATTAATTTTGCGTTCATCTTTCATTGAAAGCAGTCCTTATACACAGTTTCTATTTTAAAATGATCTATTTTTCAAATTTATTTTACCATTTATTTCTTGGCCCTTAAGTTCTAGCTCAAAGAACATGATGACTTATTATCCCTGCTCCATGATTATGCCTTCTTAACTGCTCAGCAATTTGGAGGAGCTCCTGTCCTTGTGGGTCTAGATTCCCCTAATTTTCAGTGCTTGCTCCACCTAATAAGTGTCTTTCTGTGCGTCCTGAATGTTCTCCAAGAAAGTGTGGATGAATAGGTCAGTGTCACTACACGCTTAAGTGCAAATAGTAGCCATTTCAGCAATCAGAGACAAGAGATCAGGCAAAAGCATTCTTTCACATTGTGCGATCTTCACATTTTTATTTAACGATTACTGATTTATTAAGGCTGCATATTTTCAGAAGATTCTGTTCCTTGTACAAGAAGTGTTTCAGTGCTTTTCTTACATCCATTTGTTCTTTCTGGATATTTTTTTAAAAATCTTCTCTTTCTAGCTTCATTAGTTATCAAAATCATTCTTTTTCATGTGCCAGGATGTGGCCCAAAGGTTAACTTGTCCATCTAACTTAATCAAGAGGTGACTGTGCTCTGGCATCCCTGAGACATTTATAACCCTGAATGTTTAGAACATTGTTTCAGCACGTATTAATTAGTGACAAATGACCTGAATTGATTCTATCTAGATCCAGTTCAAATGAGCAAGTAGATATTTGACTTTTAGCTTCCAATGCTAGAAATCTGGATGTTGGATTTTTTTCTCAAGGAGACTCAGTGTCTAGTCTCAACAGCTTGAACAAGTTAGGCTTTTGATTTTATCAGTCCCACACAGGGCGAGCAGGCTCTGCAGAAATGACTTACATTAAGTAAGGCTGTCAGAAACTGATTTATAGAGCAAAATGGCGTTTTATCAATTTGCGGGTAGAAGAGAAAGGGAAGGGACTTTGCAACTGTGTAGAATGGATTTTAATTCTCAACTTTACCATTTAATAGCTGTGTAACTTTGGAGATGTAATTTAATCTCTTTAAATTTAGTTTTCCCATTTCTAAAATGAGTATAATACATATTCAGGACTCTGGTGAGAATTACATAGGCAATGTAAGAAAAGTGCCTAGAAACCTCTCTGGAATATACTATGTGCTAAGTAAATATTAGTTTCTCTTTCATCATTTCTATTGAGAACAGAAATGTTTATCTAGTAAGAGTTGCTGCACTTGTGGGTAGATTCCTTCAGAATGTCAGCCTACAAATTAAATAGTTATTTCGTGAACATGGTTTTACACAAAGGGTGATATTTTCATCTAGTACAGGATTAATGGATTGATCTTCTTTAACCTAGAAATGTCTCTACATGGATTGCTGGTATTGAACATTATTAGCCTAAAAGAGCCTCACTCCTGGAGAATGTGAGAGGCACACAGGGAAATTTTGACTATATGGCTCCCCTTTTTAAGTACTCCTAATGAGTTGTTAACTTCTCATATTGTAATCTTAATTAGAAGATGGCATTCTGAGTTTATTTGACTCCTAAACTTTTGGGACAAGTACTTAATTAGAAAAATATTATAGGATCTTCAATGAGGTCTGGAGATACTTTAAAATTATCAGAAGTGATTAGGGGTTTCTACATTTTCATGTTGGTTCTTATTAACTTTAATTTCTGATGATTTTTAAACCCTGAAACTTATTTTGTATCTGCAGTGTACATAGTTAAAATTACACTTAAAAACAATTAAAATGAGGTATCTCATTTTGCAGAATAGCACTGTGGCTCATGTAATACTATACATTTTTGCCACTATTGCCTTCAAACACTTATAAAACTTCTTTCCTCATTCTTCATTTCTCATGTTCAGTATTTCAGTTTTGTTGACATCCGAAAAGGGGAATCAAATTTGAAGAATCCCTTCAATGTTGTTGTGTTTTGCCCCATGAATAAGAAGTGGTAATTTATATCAACTGTCAAGAAGTTTAGGTAAGGTGTGGGATGAAGGCAATAAAATCGTAATTATAATAAGTTGTGCTGATGTGGAAGAACACATTTTGAGTGTAGCAATAGGGGAGCGTCTGATTCAGACTAAACATGTACCTGCAAGTTAGTCAAGAAATAATGAGACAATCTATTATCAAATTCTTGGCTTTGCTGTTCTCTTTCTCTGGCACTACTACAAACCAGGATAAATAATTATACAATATGTAATAAATCCACCTTGTTAATTGCCATTTAATAAAAATAAATTAGTAAAAAGTTTGGTTAATCAATCAGTGGTTCATTAGTTTCTTCAATAGTAATGCTGAGATCTGATGGCATGGCTTTGACAGTCCACATTCTTTCCAAGTGATAAATAGTAAATTCTTCTTTTAATGATCAGACTGTATCTACAGCTTTGACCAGCATCCATTCATTAATATTAATTTGTCATAGAAGAATATAGAATATGCATCATTTTTTTCAGCCTGTCAGCATTGCAGAAAAATCAGCTAACATATATCTTGAAGAAGATGGTGGTTTCATGTCCCTGTTGGCAGTACATGTGAAAGGTTGCTGGTATAATTTACTTTGCCATTTCTATTCCCTTTCTGAAAAAGAATTCCTTACTACCAAGGTTGCACATGTCCATATTCAATGACCAAGAGTACACAAAGATAATGTTCAGTTCAGTTCAGTTCAGTTTTGTGATATGTTTGTATTTAAAATGTGAAGTAGCGTGTCTATATGCATTCATGCGTATTTGAACAAATGCTGCAACATTTATTTAAGGTATTGTATTTTTCTGCACTAGAACTTTGATTTTTATTTTTCTGATTTCATGTGCTATTTATTTATTAATCTTGAGCATGAATGCTAATGTTTGAGCATAGTTAGATGCTTTAAAATCCATGCATAATCATTCAAGCATTTAGGTCTCAAAAGAACCAGTTTCTTTTGGTTGGTCATTACCTGTTTACAGTTTCTTTTGATTGGTCATTATATGTGAGCATTGTCCTGCTTCTTCATATGTGTATCAATTCTGTATCATACACTGGATATCCTGAATTATTGTAGAGACTTTGGATTCTGTTATATGCCCCCAATGAGTGTTGTGAGTTTTTTTGTTGTTGATACTTGTTTGTTTAATAAGGCAATCAATTCAATACTTTGTGACCACTGTGGTAGGCGGTAGTTGAAATTTCTGTTCAGATGTTTTAGCCTTAGTATTTTAAGAGTCTGTACTGCACAGTTCAGAGTTCTGCTAGATATTAGGCAGAGTTTACACACAGCACTTGTCCCTCTTCTCTCTCCAGTTCTCCTCACTTTCCAGGTGCTGTGGTGGTTCCAAACTCTGTTTCTTTTAAACCAGTAACACCATGACCATTATTTATATAAATTGAAGGCAATGGAGAGACACCAAAAGTAAACAGAAAGTAGAAAAAAAAATTGAAAGTCAAAACCTAGAAAAGGAATGGCCATGGGTAATTTGGGTGAGTTTCTTGGTTTTACAGGATTTTGTCTGAGGACCAAATAAATAAATAAATGTTTGTACCAAATGTATTGTATATACATATTCATTCCACAATTTGTAGTTTAGAATTTGTATCTGTAGGGAAGTTGGTCTGTTTGGAACCTTGAAAGCAGAACTCCACTCCAAACTTTTAAACTGCTGTTATCACCTTCTGGAATATGTCCTTTTAATATCCCTCAAATTTGTTTCATATTATCCCAGTTTATCAAACATTTAGGACCGGATTTTAGTCCTAAAGGAATCTTTTTCTTGCCGTTCTAGCTGACAGTGCAATCATAATCTCATATTGGAACTTAAATTCCCTGGCTTACTTCACCTCTCAGAGCCCTAGTTTTCATATCTATAAATACAGAAATAATAATTCTTACCTCATAGGGGCATTACCAATATTAATAATACAATATTTATGCATATATATGTATGCTATATTGTATATTAATATAATATATAAGTGCATGTATGGTATGCTGAATTATGTTTATATATGTGTGTGTTTATATACATATATACATATATACACACACATATATAAACAGATATATATACACACACGTATATATGTGTATATGTATATATGTACACATATACACGTATTAGCATGGTTGATACCTGGTAACTATTCAGCAAATTATGGGTTTAATTTCTGTCTACAATTTTTACTTAAATTGAAAGGCATGCATTTTTCAATTACTACCTAAAGTCTCAGAAGGCTGCAATCAAGTATAAAGGCCAAGATGAGAAAGAGTTTATGCCATTACTTGGTAACTCAAGAAAACACATATGGTAAATTATTATTTTGTGCCACAGTAAATACTGAATATGTTGGTGTCAAACAATGGCTTAATTAATAGGATAAACAACCATGTTCATAGAAGTTACAAGTGTTTAGGGGTTAAATTATAATTAAAATAATTGACCTCTTAATAATTGAAAATGGTCTGTACCTAAAAAGTTGGTATAAAGTTATTACAAGTGGGATTAACTATAGTTCATCAGCATTTTGTAACACTCAGATTTGAAGGAAAGAGAAAAAGTGAGTGATAAACGGGATTTATTCACAAAGGAACCTTCTGTGGCATTTTTTGAAGATTAAAAATAATCAGTTCTAACTCCTAAGACAGCCTATAAGTGTACAATAAGAGTTGATCTTTATAATGATGATTCTGAGTTGCACAATTTAACTCATCAAATATGTTCATTCTCTTCCATAGATTATACTTAATAAGCCGAGAAGGGGATTCAATCATATTCAAAATATTTTTAATAAGGAATGAAATTTTAAAAATGTTTTCCTCCCTAGTTTACTTTAAATTCATGAGGAAATTTAATGAGTCAGAACATCCCATTTTCAGAGCATTGCACTATTTGTTAGGGTATACTTTTTTAAACCTCCAAGCTACTCTGTGAAAGGTTACATTTATTTTTATGCTAATTTCCTGTCCTTACACTCAACTTCAACTGCCAAAAAAGAATGAGACTGGGTAAAGGAGAAAGAAAACAATAGGAGAGCCATTTATTCTTATACATGTGGGTCGACTTATTGGTTTATCGTCATTTAATTTGAATATTGCTTGGAAGATTTTATAGTGTGGAACAGATCAAAGTTGAAAGTGTGGGGAATAAAATTTTTTATTGTTCAGTAACTAAATAGTTCTTTTTTGGAAGCCAGAATTTAAATCCAGTCTGATCAAACTGTTAAAAGAAAAAGAAAAAGTAAACATAGGAAAAGGAAATTTATGGGATGGAAAAATGTCATTTTCTAAGAACTTCCTGGTTGTAAAAAGCCTGATTGTCATCCCACAAAAAGGTGCACAAATGGAAAACGGGTCCAAATAAAAGGGGTCAAGTTTAGCAAGACAAATTTGATGGTGTGGAGAACTTCTACGTAAGTCTGACTTCATTTTAGATTCGTCATCTTATGGGGTGAAGTCTGTTATGTTGAGATAGCTCACAAAATTGGTGCTGGAGCTGATCAGCTGCAATGTAATAAGAAAAGAATTCATTTTGTGTTTTTTAGTGATATCATTGGATTAATCATGAAAAACAACTTTTTGTTTTTCAAATTTATGTATTTTAAATTGACATAAAATCACATGTATTTATCATGTACATGATGTTTTAAAGTATATATACATTGTGAAATGGTTAAATCGAGCTAATTAACAAATGCATTACCTCACATAGTTATCATTTTTGGGTCCCAAACCCTTATACATCCACTCTCTTAGCATTTTTCAGGAATACAATATGTCATTATTAACGCTAGTCCCCATGCTGTACAACAGATCTCTTGAAGTCATTCCTCCTAATTCTAAGTATGTATTCTTTGGCCAGCGTCTTCCTAACCTTCTCTCCCACTGACTACCCCAGCCTCTGGTAACCACCATTCTACCCTCTACTTCTGTAAGATCAAATTTTCTAGATTCTACCTGTCAGTGAGATTGTGCGGTATTTTTCTTTCTGTGCCTGGCTTATTTCACTGAACACAGTGTCTTCCAGGTTCATCCACGTGCTGCAAATGACAGGATTTCCTTATTTCTTATGGCTAAATAGATTATCACCTTCATGTAGCCCTAGCTTTTTTTTTTTTTTTTTTTTTTTTTTTTTAGGCAGTGCTATTGATGCTCATTCCTTTATGAATTAATTTCTTTATTTGAATTTTTCTGGTTGGGAAAGGCAGTATACATAGGAATCACTAATAACTGAAAATCCATTTCCCTAATTGCTTCCCTTTATGGAAGAAGACAGACTGGGAAAGCTTTAAATTCTACAGTTTAAATCTTTTAGGGCTTCACGTGACATTACATACCCCTTTGGAATTAATACAAAGACAAGTTGCCTTGATAATCCTAAGGTTATCATTTCTGCAGTGAAGCAGGACACCAGCAGCTAGCACCCTCTTAATTGTTGTATCCACTTAAATGTCTGTAACTTGTTTCCTCTTATTCTGTCTAGAACAAATAAAAACAATGTGACAATATACCTGTTTTTCAGATCTAGAAATTGAGGAGCAAATAGGATTGTAAACATGCAAAGATCATTTTCAGGCAATTTCTTGTTCCAGGCAAGGAGCATTCTTTTATGGATTGAGATGACAAAAATCAAAACACTGAGTAATTTACCAAAGGTTATATTTCACGTAGTGAGAGCTAGAACACACATTCTCAAGTACAGTGATATTTTATTGCCACCAACTATTGTCTGATCTTCTCAAGATTCCTCAAGTTTCTTATCTGCAAAATAAGGATAAATATAAAAATATTTAACTCAAAATGTAATTAGGGTGATTAAATGGAATAATGTATAAAAATAATTAGTAAAATATAAGGTGCTGTGTAAATACAAGATAATACTAATAAGGTGGGCCCATAGTAATTTTTTAACAACTATTCTCTTTTAATACGAAAATATATTAATATAGTAGAGCCAGAAGTGGAGTTCAAGCATGTTTAACCAAATAAGAGTTTTAATTTTGGGTTAAAACAGCCCATTTTTGGACCACAACAACATATATGTCTAGCTTACTTTAATTACCTTACTTCAAAAAGTCCTGCTGTTACAAGAAAATACCTGCTTTTAAACATCCAGCTGCCTTCTACCAGCATGTTCTTACTTCCTCCTTCCCCAGCCTGTCTCCCATGGTCTTTTATTATAGTTAGATCCTTACAAACTATAACTCTCTTGTCCCTTTTTTCTTTCACTTTTCTTACTTAGCAAACCCAAACCTCTATAAATCCAGCTATCTGCCTACCCTAGGCTTAAATACAAACTGGTGAGCATAGCTGGATAAAAATTACACAAGTATTATGACAGGTTTCATACAATATGCATGACTATAAATCTCAGATTAACACACACCACAGCTCAGAAACCCTGCAGTCTGGCCCTAGTGAATTCCTTTGTTATATGCTTACAGTTTCTCTCAAAGCACATTATGACTAAGGAGTGTGCGTATAGGGCTCCCATCCACAGGATTTCATGGCACATTCCATCTTCCACACCACTCTAACCCACTGAAGTCCTAGAAAGGTATTTAGGTTGATTAAGCCACTAGACTATGTGAGCTGCTGATAATAAGGGGGAGCCAGAGAGTTGTTTTTTAAAGTTAAGGTGGCTGCCTTCTTGTGTCTGTCACATCTAATTATTCAAAAGGTTACTGCCAAGGTTGAGCCATGCTTTTAAGGGTCAACTACTACATAATTAACAACTCCATCATTATGAATATGTACCTGTGGTTCCATCAGTGCCTGTGGGTCTATCACTACCACAGGTAGTAGCTATATTTTGTAGCATTTGGTTTCATTCTCAGTAATTGGGAAAGTATCCTTTGAGGTTTTAGCAATTACCCAAAGCATATGCTGTTTTTCCAACAACATCAAATAGATTATGTAGACTTTGTTACAAGAATTTTGATGCTGTTCTGTTACTTGCCCTCCCGTAATTTTGAATTAAAGATGTAATCAGGCACTGAATAGAACTGTTGATATGCACTATGCATGTCAATCCTCTCCGTGTTATGCATGAAGCAACTTTGTATGTTTACGTATGTGGTCTGACTTCTTCCATAAAATAATTCTTAGACTAGATTGAGGTTTTATATAAAAAATTTTATGAGAGTGTATTTTTTCTGGTTGGGATGAGAGGATGTTCAGTCTGATTAAATTGTCCCCAGAACATGAGGGTAATACTTAAGAGATTTACCACAACCTTATGTACATTCATTATTGGTCTAATTTGCTAAAAAGCTCTGCCTTTACTGACAAACAAAAATATTCAGACTTAAGCCTTTTCTTGCGGAAAAAAAAAAAGAGAGAGAGAGAGAAATAAAAGAAGGTTTATTATCATTTTACAGTCAAGGGCAATCTCTTTCTTCTTTTACGTATGGAAGTAAGTGATACCCATCTACTACTTTGAAAATGAAGAAAGTTGAGGTCATTGACAGTGAACAAACTATAATTTTAAATTAAAAATTGTAATAGTTTATTATAATTTGTAAGAATTACTGTCTTTAAACCACTATTGGCTTACTAGTTGTTGTTTGTTTTGTCACATATAAAATGCTTTACTGATTCCAGTTAGTATATTTATTCAACTTCCAGTTAAAGATTATCCCTGTACAAACAAAAAATAAAATAAAATGAATAAAACAAACAACAAAAAATCATCCTGTAGCAGCTCAATTTGAGCAAAAAAAAAATTTAGTTATTTAACAACTATGTGGTTGAGATGTGGCTGGTGGGTTCATCTCATCGTACAGTTCGAATAGTTCTGCCATATTCTTGTAGATATAGCCAGCGTCACCCATTTAGTCCTTGCTGTGGTTGAAAACCTGGCAAGGCTTGTTCTAACCTACTTTTCTCCTTGAGGATATTTGCTTACATTGTCAATAGGCTGAGGGGTGGGGGTGGGGGGGTTGTTTTGAAGCCTGCATTTTGAATTTAAACTGTCAAGCATAGTCTATTAATGTAGAAGGTTTTAAGTTTATAGTTTCCTCAATGAATGCATTTTAAAATGGTACAGATAACTCTATATAATATCCTCCATGTGAATTTAGTTTATATGCTAGCAAAATTTAAAATGAGATTTAAAAAATATTCTGGTTGCTCTGAGGAGAAATCAGTCAGGTAAATCTAGAAAAAGAAAACAGTAAATTGCAATATGCATTCTGTTCATCTGCTTCAGTTGTGTGCTTGCTTGAAACTAATTTGCTGGCTATATTATCATTTCCCTTTAAAATGGTCTTTACTGAGTAGACAAAATATATCTATAACTTTTCATTAACTAGCACATAAGTTTTAAACACAGAAGACTTAATCACGAACACATAATTTGGTAGTAAAGTTTTTTTAGCATCAAATGTAACTATAAATTTCATGCTCAGCAAAACATTTGATTATTTGAATAAGTTTAAGGAAAAACACTTTTTAATGTTGTTTCTGATTATTGGGCTAGTTTTTAAAACTAGTAACTCATATCTGTCATTGCTTCTCCCAGTTTCTCAGGAACTTTACACGCTTATGTACACCCTTTCCCTCTGAACTGGATCCTGGCTCCCATCATACTCTGAAATGTCCAATTTAAGAAAAAAAATAGATTTCCATAACTTTACCTTCCCCAGCTCTTCTATCACCTTCTTCCTTCCTCTTTTACACCCAAACTTTTTTCTAAACAGCTATCTATAACTGCTGTTCTGTTCCCACATCCTCATTTTCTATGCATACCTTTCTCCTGAGGGTCTAAATCCATTTCAAGTTTCAGCCCTCCACGAAAATGATTCTTCCTAAGACCAACAATGGCCTATATTTCTAATCCAATGGGATTTTTGAGTTTTCATTTTCATGCCTTCTCTGGTGCATTCCAAGCTGTTGATGATTTCTTCTTTGAAACACCATGTTCTTGTCATCCAACATAGGGTACAGTACTGGTTTCTTTCCTAACCCTGGGTTTCCTTTGTTGCTCATTCCTCTACCTACCCTTCCAATGCAGGAATTCCTTGAGCCTCCCGTATATGTTTCTGTACCAGCTCTCTTCATTCACAATCATGACTACCATTGTCATGTCTGTGTTAATAATGCTCAAATATATACCTCTAAACCAAAACACTTCACTCATGTCCAAACCTAAATTTTTCCTCAGAATGTCTCATAGCTTTTGCCTAAAATTTATTATATCCCAATAAGTACTCCATCTTGTTTAACAGATTTCTGCCTGTTCCATCTTCACCATCTCAGTAAGTGGCATATCCACCTATTTGGTTGCTCGAGCCAGAAACCTAGAAATCATTTGTTCACTTTGTTCTTTCGTTTAGTCTCCAAAGACATATACAGTTTCTTCCCATTTTAAGTACCATGTCTAAAACGTTTCAAATGTTGTTACAGTTTGGCTGTGTCCCCACCCAAATCTCAACTCCAGTTGTATCTCCCAGAATTCCCATGTGTTGTGGGAGGGAGTCAGGGGGAAGTAATTTAATCATGGGGGCCAGTCTTTCCCATGCTATTCTCATGATAGTGAATAAGTCTCACAAGATCTGATGGGTTTATCAGGGGTTTCTGCTTTTGCTTCTTTCTCATTTTTCCTCTTGCCACCACCATGTAAGAAGTGCCTTTTGCCTCCCACCATGATTCAGAGGACTTCCCAGCCATGTGGAACTGTAAGTCCAATTAAACCTCTTTTTCTTCCCGGTTTTGGGTGTGTCTTTATCAGCAGCATGAAAACGAACTAATACAAATGTATATGTAGTCAGAAAAATTGAAAAGGAAAATTCCCTTTTATATTTAGCCACATTTTTACCTTTTCTAGTGCTCTTCATTTTTTTCAGAAGTTTTGAGCTCATTTGGTATTAATTCCCTTCAGTTTGAAGAACTAACTTTAGCATTTCTAGTAATATAGGTATATTTTTATAGACATCTGTGTATGTCTTTATTTTGCTTTCATTCTGTAAAATATTTTTTGTTGAATACATAATTCTAGCTGAATTGATATTTTTCTTTCAGTGCTTTAAAGATGTTGATTTATTGTCTTTTTGCCTCAATTGTTTCTGATTATTCTCTTCTATGTAATAGGTCAATTTTCTCTTGCCCATTTTAATATTTTCTGTCTTTGTTTTTTAGAAGTTTGACTGTGCTGTGCCTAAGTTTGGCATTGTTCTACTTAAACAGCTTGGGGTTTACTGAACTTCTTAAATCTATAAATTTGTGTGTTTCACCACGTTGGGGGAAACTTTGGCCATTATTTCTTCTGCCTCATTCTCTCTGTACTCTCATTCTTGGATTGAAGACATTTATGTTACAACTTTTGATATCAATGCTCAGCTTCCTGAAGCACTGTTATTTTTTTATTTTTTTTTCCATTTTTTAGGCATAATATGTTTTATCTCTCTTGAAGTTTACTGATTCTTCAGTCATTTTATTCTGCTATTAAGTTCAAATATACAATATTAGATATTTTAATTTTTACTTATAGAACTTCCATTTGGTTCTTTTATTATAATTTCCATTTCTCTGTAATATATCTTCTATATTCATTCATTATAAGCCATTTTTTCCCTTGATATCATGAGACTAGTATGGTAAATATTTTTAAATAGCGTGAGCTAATTCTAACATCTGTGTTATCTTTGGATCATTCTCCCTTGATTTTTTCCCCCTGAAAATTGCTCATATTTTTCTGTTTCTTCTACTATCTAGTAATTTTTTATTGTATCCTTGACATTGTCAATGTTTTGTTACCGCTTCTTAGGATTCTGTTAATCTGTTGATCTCAAGAGTGTTGAATTTTGTGTATTTGTTGTAACAGCCAATTAACTTGGATTCAAGGCTGCTATTCTTGTGCAGCAGCTTACATTTTTGTTATGTTCTTTTAATCTTATACAGGCTGCTTGGAGTCTGTTCATGCATATACGATTTGGGGTTCAGACAGAAATCTGGGGAGAGTTTATTTACAGAATTTTATGCATTGCCTCTATAGTTCTCTCCTCTCCAGGATTCCCCCTTGCAATATTTCTAGTAGCTGAGGTAGCCCCTCTTCAAGTCAGAAAGTCAAGATTTTTTAACAGAGTTTTTAGTTATCTCCATGACTCCCAGTGCAGTCCATACACATACACAAACACACATAGAAACTCACCAGTGCAATTCTCTTCTTCCGAGAATTGACAACCCTGTAGAATCTTCCACTGGTTACATTTCAGTGCTTTTGAGCAGTTGTTTCTTACATTTTTTCCTGTGTTTATAGTTATCTGTGAGATGATCGGTATAATAAGAGTTTATCTAGTCATTACTAAAGGTAAAAGCTAAACTCTGGGCCGGGCGTGGTGGCTCACGCCTGTAATCCCAGAACTTTGGGAGGCCAAGGCGGGCAGATCACGAGATCAGGAGATTGAGACCATCCTGGCTAACACAGTGAAACCCCGTCTCTGCTAAAAATACAAAAAATTAGCCAGGCGTGGTGGTGTGCGTCCGTAGTCCCCACTACTCGGGACGCTGAGGCAGGAGAATGGCGTGGACTAGGGAGACGGAACTTGCAGTGAGCAGAGATCATGCCACTGCACTCCAGCCTGGGCGACAGAGCAAGACTCCGTCTCAAAAACAAACAAAAAACAACAACAAAAAACTAAACTATGCAAATATATTTTAGCCACTTTGTATCCATTTATAATATTTAAAAGAATACTTGAGAAGAAATCTCAAGATTGTGATTTTTTTTTTGGAAATAAATATTTTATGGGCGGCATGAATGATGATTTAGATTTCTCTGAGCTTATAATAAATAACCTCAGATTGGTTCGGTTTTTAAGTTCTAGCATTAACATGTATAACTTTCCTAGTGCCACTTATCACCCTTCTATTTTATTGGTGTATCATCAAGCCAGTCACTGAACATTTACAGGTTTTTTAAAAGAATATATTGTGTCTAGTCTATAACAGATTGAGGAAAAAAGACAATAGAGCTTGATAGAAGTATATCTAAAATAATAAGTATTTTCACAGTAAGATCACAGGAAACTCTTCTTTAAATAAAATTCATATTCTATCTCACTTCAAAATTTTCATTGTTTGGTTTAAAAAAACTAAAAAACATTTCTTCTCTTGTAGTTTGTGTGTATGCAATATTTATGACTTATGATAATTTTCTCTTCTAGTCATTCATGTTATTAATAGAAAAACCTTACCAAAATGAGGCAAATATATACTGCAGGATAAGGTCAGAAAGTATAACTATCTAAAACTGGTACTAGCAAAAGTCAGCATGGTGAATGGAGATAGTTTATTTTTCAGTTGATGAGTTTAAATAATCAAAATAACTCCTAAAATATTATACATAGAATACAATATTTAAATTGCTAATATTTTAATGACATGAAAATGCTTGGAGCACAGCAGAAAGAGAGTGGAACATATGAATTTCTGGCTTTTTGCATTATTTTCTAGAAAGAGAGACAATGAGCTTTGGACATATGCTTTTAGACCACTTGACAGAAATTATATGTATACCAACATTGCATATGCAGTCTGCCTTAGGTTGTTAACATTCTTTATAATGACCATCGTATACTATTTATTCTGCCTGCACGCCTTCATGCAACTTGCCAGTTCATTCACATCTGCTTGTCAGTTTTATGATTTTTTGGAAAATTCGCTGTTGAGATTTTGAATTAAATAGCCATTCCCTATGAACTTACATGGTGTTTATCAGTCCCTTCAAATCCAATTACACCTAATGTGTGTATCTGCAAAGCTTTCAACCATATATTGTACTATGGGAATTCAATTTATTTGTGACCAGTTTACCACTCCGTACACCCAAAGCACACACACAAAAAATAGGTTAACCTTTATTTATAGAATCTTTACATTCCTTAATTTCCATCCAAACAATCTGAATATACACATTTTGGCATAATCTGTTAACAAACAAATTAATGATGCCCCCCAAAAAACACACAGTTGAAATAAGAATAATTTAAACGTTTATTCATTCATTGTCCTCAAATTTCTGTGGATCACCTGAAGTCAGGAGTTTGAGATCAGCCTGGCCAACGTGGTGAAACCCAGTCTCTACTAAAAATACAAAAATTAGCCATGCGTGGTGGCACGTGCCTGTAGTCCCAGCTACTCAGGAGGCTGAGGCAGGACAATTGCTTGACCCCCGGGAGACAGAGGTTGCGGTAAGCCAAGATCGCACCATTGTACTCCAGAGCCTGGGCAACGGAGAAAGATGTTGTCTCAAAAAATAAATAAATACATTTCTGGTGTTTTTAAAAGCTCTTGTCACTGGAGTGATTGTGTGTCAGGTGTGTATGTTTCTGAGTGGGGTGTGTTTATATTGTGAAGTCTGAAACAGTTTCTAAGAGGTGGTTTGAGAATGAAGCAGAATTCTGCACCTTTGACTTAACAGAAAATCATAGTGCTCAGATGCAAGTCCCTCCAAAGCATGGCTTCAACATGGCAGTCATCTGGAATTGTTGTAGGGACATGCTAGGCCAACGTGTAGCAAAACAGATCTTGGGGTGAGAACTTTTCTCTTCTCCATCCATAGCAGAAAACTTGACTTTAGTTTTTTTAAGCTTTTATTTGCTATTACTTTGAACGCTTTGTAAAATTTACGTAAAATTCACATAAACATTATTTTCTGAGAACAATATCCATGTTGGGAAATGCTTACTAGAGATATAAGTACTATTGTTTGTTGTCCTGATCTCATAAAGTAAATCAGCAGAATTGCTTTCTAGGGGATTCTTTCCTTTGTTTCCGCTCTCGTGGAAAGAAGGCACTAGAGAGTAAAACCCTATTGTCTGATTGATGAGATTTTGTTCAGGCTGTGACAGTGCATAACTCCTCTCATTGCCCTATCTGTTGACCCCCAGAGAGGCTAAAAGTAGCACAACCTTGGGATATAAGAAGTTTTTTGTTTTGTTCTGTTTTTTTTTACTAGCACTGTTTACAAAAATAGAAACCATCAGCAGCCTTAGGGTGAAAAGTGAAATGTATCTTTTAGCCAGAAAGTTAAGGAAAAAATTGGTGGACTCAGATTGCTTAATGGAGCTAATGAAGCAAATGCCATTAGACTAGGTTCCTATATAAGACACATAAAAATATTTTGTTTTCCCAAACCAAAAACTGAGTCCATAACTACAGACTATAATCAACTTTTAAATCTTACTCACTGACTGCAAGCAGAACCAGGGGAGACTTTGATTATTCACAGCTTAATGCTATTTGTCTTCCTATACTGGAAAACAACTGCAATTTCATTTTTCACTGATGGAATTGATGGCTTAGTTTTTACACTTCTGTTTTGAAGCACAGAACGTATGTAGTGCTGATTATAGGTCACCAAGTGAAAAATGTAATATTAGGTATTAAAATGACTTAAAAAGAAGTAAAATAAACATGAAAGATGGTATGTAATTTTAAATTAGTAAGTTTTTCTTATCTTTTATAAGAAGACTAATTCTACAAGAAGTCCATAAATACAGGTTTTAAATGGTGTCCTTACAAAAGGGAACCAAACTGAGGACATTTTGTTGGTTGAATTTCTCCACATACTACATTATGTGAATTAAGACAGAGTTAGGAATCAGAGGTTTTCTTTTTTGGAGGAAAAGAAATAAGTTGAATTTTTTTTTAAGTTATGTTTTTTCTTTATCTGTTACTTAGGTATTTCCTAATTTTTTCCTTATAAAATCATAAAGGTGTTATTTGAACTATTTGGCCAATTCATTAAAGATAAATAGTTTATATGTTTAACTTCAAAATGAGAATTAAATTTATTCACTTTTTCACTATCTACTGAATTTTATCAGGTAATTTGAGAGTCAACAAAAGTATTATTTAATAGATTTCATAACCGTAGACCAAGTAACCCTAAAAAGAAAGCTTAATGGAAAATAAATTAACAAAAGAGCCAAGAAACATTACTTGAAACCTGATCATTTTCCACTAATATTAACGCATATTTTATTTTATTTTATGTTTTTCGAGACAGAGTCTCACTCTGTTGTCCAGGCTAGAGTACAGTGGCGTGATCTTTGGTCACTGCAACCTCTGTCTCCTGCATTCAAGCTATCCTCCTACCTCAGCCTCCCAAGTAGCTGGGACTACAGGTGTGTGCCATCACACCCAGCTAATTTTGGTATTTTTTGTAGATATAGGGTTTCACCATGTTGCCCAGGTTGGTCTCACATTCTTGGCCTCAAGTTGTCTGCATACCTTGGACTCTGAGTGCTGAGATAACAGGTGTGAACCACCATGCCTGGCCCTTAATTCATATTTTAAAAGAAAATTTTCAAAAATCTCAAGTAAGAGCTTTTTTTTTTGTTTCCATAGAATATATTAGGAAAATTTGAATTATTATTATTATTTTTACTATCATTACTTTAGTATAGTTGTCCATTTCAGAACAAATAAATAATATAAAAACCACCAGACAGTTCTGTTCATTTTGAATGATACCACATGTCTGAGACCAGGCCAGAACTGGAACACACCACACAAGAAGGGTAAGACTGAAGCTTATCCTATAGCTTTTGATAAAGTGTGTTTGTTCAGCCTATACTTTATATTAAAACACAGCATCTGTTAGAATGATGTTGTTCTATAAATTTTATATTAAAAAGCAATGTAATTTGCTAGTTCATTGTTTCGGGATTTGTGACTGAAATCACAAATTTCAGAATGTGTGGATTCAAGTCTTTCTCTGTGAGTCAGTAATTTTCCAATACAAAGATCTGAGGTGCTTCAGAAAAAATAATACCCAAGAACATGTAAGTGGTCATGGCTACCTGAGGAGAAGGGAAGCCAGACTGGTCTTCATAGAAACAACTAAATTTCCCTTTGTCCCCAGCCAATTTTCCCCCTGATTCTCAAGCTAAGGGAATTAGTAGAAAACCAACTACATTACAAATGAGTAAATAAATTTAGATTTTACCTAGGCTTTCATTTTTCAGAAAGATTTCTTTGACTTCCAACTTGGGGATTTACCTCTCATATATGCCCACTGCTGGAAGATAGCAGGCATCATGTATTATTTCTTTGTCACAATAAGGTAAATGAGGGGAGAAGCTGTTTCCTAGTCATCATTTACTCATTTCTGTCCTGTTTACTCATTAATAAATATTTGCAGAGTGCCTAGTATGTGTTAGGCATTAAAGTGAGCTGTGATAAAAAGAGGAAAGGGTGGGAGGACAGATAACAGATATCAGTAAAAGAAAGATACTAGGAGAACTTTGTGATTGATTAGATGTGGGTGGCTGAGAGCAGTAGCGAACTCCAAGGTGACTCCCAAGTGCCCAATTTTGTTGCTTGTATAGATGGTCAAATTAGTAACTAAATAGAAAATATAAGGAGAAGCTTATGGATGATAGGGTGAGAAAAATAAGAAAATAATTAGTTCTGTTTGTGCCTGTGAAATGTCTGTGAAACATCCAGGTGAAAAGGATTTGTGAGCAATTGCAAATGTGGGGCTAGATCATAGGAGTATTGCCAAAGCTGGATATACAGTCTTTAAAAGATCCCTCTACAAAAGGATGTGGTTGGTATAATCTAAACAGCTGCAGTCAGAGAAAGAGAAGGATCATGCAGGAGATCAAGATACCATGGAGATCAAACAAGGAATGTGTATTATAGAACACATGTAAACAGAAGTTACATTGGGGTGAAAGGGGATGAGATGAACTACACATAATAATGAACAATTTTTATCAGATTTATAGTTTGCTATGTATAGAATGCCAGAGCTTAACTTGCCTGGGATTATACAAAATCCAATTAAGTGACAAGTACTTTTTAACAAGTTATGTGTTCTTAGACAAGTCTCTTACTGTCCCCTTATCATATTTTTTCTTTATTTATAAAAATGAAGATATTTGACAGTGATCAGAAAGCTGTCTCCTAACACTAATATATTACATACAGTATTAGAGGTATAATGGAAAGCATTCTTGGTCAGAAGCAATTTCCTAACAAAAGTAGACAAACATAGCCATTATATATCAAATACATATTATATATTAGAAAATCAGCCATGTGAGGAAATACTGAAATAGTACAACTAGGAAAGTTACGAAGTAACTGTTTCCATTTTTGCTCTACTGGATGAATTACTTTTGTTATATATACTTTTATATATAACTTTTGTTTTATATATATATTTATATGCATATATGTATAAATTGGGAAATCACATCAAGAATATCTATGATCCAGATATCTGTGATATTCCCTTTCATCAGCTAAATCTAAATGGCATGCTGGCATACCCAGACTTTTACAGAAAAAAAGGTTTAAATCTCAGTGATTTAATTTCAGATGACCAAAAGGTCTGTGAATCAAATTATTACTAGTCAATATTAATACATATGGTCATGGGAGGAAATAGTCTATTGATCGATTTCTACATAGTTAATTGAAAAATATTTACCAAAACTCAAGCTTTCTCAGCCAAAGTCAACATAGATAACTTTCAGAATGTCCTTGGTACCATGAAGATCTAAGGATATTAATACATAGTAATACGAGGGTCAGGCCAATCAAAGGAGAGGACAGAAGAGGAATCATGAACATCCAAAGGCATTTTTACACTGTGATAATTATCCCCATTTGCTCAGGTTAATATACTTTCAATGGAAACATGTGGAATAAACAGCTGTCGTGGACATGTGCCACCAGAATAAAAGCTTTTCTCAGCCAGAAAAACAATTGGGAAGTTAGTGAACCAGTACATGCTCATACCTTAGGAAAGCAAATACTTTTCACTGAGCCCATAGACAAGATTAAAGTCTGGAAGAATTCTTTTTTTGGTGGGGAATAGGAAATAACGCAAATCTTGAAAACATTCTAAAATATTCAGGTAGGTCCCATAAATATTTGTTCAAAAATTAAAATAGAATAATCTTTTATTCATTGTTCAATTTTTATCTGTCAAATCTCAAGTTATGAAAATAAACTACACTATGCTTTACATAAAGGACTAGAAATAAAAGTAGGCATAGTCTGGTAATACCAAATCTTGCGTCCTTAATGCATCATGAAAAGATGCCTGTGGATGTTTTGTCCAAATGGCTGGCATCAACACCCACATACAAACTGCTCCTGCTCAAAAAAAAAGGCCTCTGTTTTGCTTTGAGTACTGCATTGATTATGTTTGGAAGAAATCTTATTATAGTCCTGAAACAAAGCTAGTAGATAATCTAGTTTATTTTTGAGACTCCAGACAGAACTGCATTTTGTGTGTGTGTGTGTGTGTGCGCACAGCCACATGTGTGAGATAGAGAGAAAGAGTCCACTGCATAACCAAAAAATATGAATGTTTCCCAGAATGCAAAAAAAGGTATCTAACCAGGTATATTTTAACCCAGAAATGTTAAGTTTTGGCATTAGGTCTATAATAATATGTGGAAAAGTTTGATCAACTGTCATTTATTCATTTACTTAATAAATATACACATAGTAAATATTTATTACTATAATCATCTGTGTTATTGTATGAAAATCATATTAATGAAATTATATATTTACATGCTTTGGTTTTGGATTAAGCAATATGACATTGCCTGTAACTGTTCGTTTTTGTCTCAAAAATGACTACTTCATATTTTTCTGCCTAGTATTTGATTTAATCACTGAATAATTACATATGTTAATTCAACAGCTTGTAAAGTCAATTTAGTACAAGCACAAATTTATATGTATGAAAATAATGGCCTGCAAAGTTAAGCTTTGACTCTGCTGTAGAAATGGACACAGATTACATCAATTTACCAAAAAGAATAGTTCTTAAAATCAGATTTAAGCAAGGACTTGCTCGTCTTGGTGGTTTACCAACTGCCAAAATAACAGCAAGATCAGATTTCTTCATAGAAAGTTATTGCTATGAAACTTTTTGAATTAAACAGTTGTTTCTATAACTGTTAACTAAATCATTAAAATGGTTAACCTATTTATAGTAACCTTGAACCTTTTAAATTTAATGTTTTCAGATGAAAGCATTGATCCTTCCATGCGGCATAAAATGGCATCCCACTGGGCAGTGTCATTAGTGATAGTCCTACTGGGAGAGACACTAGTCCAAATTATTGAATGAAGAGCCTAATATAGTGATAGATATTTCTAAAGTGCAGCTTGATGTTTTAAAATGCTTTCATGCATAATGGATGCTTACTGTACTCAGCTATTTGAGGTGTTGTAGCACTTACTGAATTTTCACATAAATTGCTGCTCTCTGAATAAGACTATTGTACCAGTTTATAAGGCTTGATATATTTTCTACCTTCCAAATGGGCATTCAGCAAACTTCAGTTTTATCTTTATATTGTACTTAACTGTAACTCAGTAATTTTTCTTAAAGGAGGAGAACAAGTTATACAATACAGTCCATGTTAGGAGGAATTTGTTTTTAAAAAGGGGAGAATGTGTTTTATATCATTTGACATTTTCAACTTATACATTTTAGCAAGTATGCTTCCATTATAATTATACTGGTTTTTTACTGTGTAATTTACCACAGAACAGAATGCAGATACCGACAGTTAAATTAATCCACTAGATAGGGGACATATAGGAAAGTCAGCTTCTTACAGTTAACCAATCCAAATATATTTATAAAAATATAGATGGAAAACTTGATTCAAGAAATAGCTTCCATTTATCTTTCAACAGTAATTTTCAAATTGGTTAGCTTAAGGTCCAACTTTAAATGGATGAATTATGTTTTGAAAATAAATACTTGCATTTAAATGATTATTTTTAGCAGTGATTATTTTTTCGGCTATCTCTGCACAGAGCATAAGACATTTATTTTATATATATGTGTGTGTGTATATATATATTTAGATGCTTTTCTAGGCTAAGATTCAAAATAGGTTACTAGTGAAGGAAGAGGAGTTTTGCCTAGTTTGGCAAGAGATTTGTCTACAAGCTCTGTAAAAAACAAGCTTTTATTTGGTGAAACCAGTTAAGATGCAAGAGTTGGAAATTTTGGAGTTGGAGTAACTATTTTTTAAAAAAACTAACCATGAAAAACTTCTGGGGTCTGTTGTCATTTTGGATAACAAGGATCCTTCCCATTCTATTCTCCCATCCATATCCATTTCCCAGATCCTTATGGGAAGAGTTATGCCCAATGGACATTCCAGGTAAATTAATACTTTTTATTACCAATTATGGTTTACTCTTAATCTTTATGTGGTTTCTGCTCTTGGCTAGCTGCACAGAACTTGCTTCTAATAGAAGGAGTGTACATCTAACATAAGGCCACGACTGAAATCAAATTTGTGGAGCCAACTCCATGTTTCCTTTTCCCTAGTTTATGTCATAGATTTATGAGAAGAAAATGAAATGTTTCTGCCTTCAGGTTCTATCAGCTACACCGGAGGAATAGAGAAAAAAATTGAAAATGGACAAGTAATCTAAGAGTTGTAGGAGGACTAGAAACATAAGAGCTATCAAGTTCTTTTTCTTTCACCAGAAATTATGTTCTCCTAGCAATTATGACTTTGTCATGGCTAACATTAGTACCTCTTAAGAGTAAGTGTAGGATCAGAAAGGGTAGAAAGTAAAACTGAGTTTTTTATTCTAACCCCAGAAATGAGACTACAAAGACTTTCAGCAAGAAAACAAAACCAGCTCAGGAGAGCTAATTATATACTAGGGAAAGGTTAGGTTACTGGTTTAAGAAGAATTCCCAGATTGAGCCAACAATGACCAAGGGGCTTGCATGAGAGTTCCTAGATTGAGCTAGTGTTACAGTTTGGATCTTTCAGTCCTCCAAATCTCATTTTGAAATATGATCTCCAATGTCGGAAGTGGGACCCAATGGGAGGTGTTTGGGTCATGGGGGCAGATTTTTCATCAATAGATGAATACCCTCTCTGGGGATTGGGAGCTGTGAGTGACTTTTTACTTTTGTGAGATCCTGGGAGAACTGCTTATTTAAAAGGGTCTGGCAATTTTCCCAACCCTTGTTTCCCTGTCTTGCCATGTGATCCCTGCACACACTGGCTCCCCTTCCCTTTCCGCTATGAATGGAAACAGCTTGAGGCCCTCACCAGATGCAGATGCTGGGGCCATGTTTCTTATACAGCCTGCAGAGCTGTGAGCCAAATAAACCTCTTTTCTTTATAAATTACCCAGCCTCACAAACAGACTAATACAGCCATCAGTGGTGAAAGAGCTTGAACAGAATGCCACCGGCCTGAATATAAAGGCCAATCCAGGCAGAAATGGAGACCAGGAGAGCTGATTAAAAACTAATAAAGCTTTAATTTAGACACAGGTACAGTAGCAAAGCTGGAACTGTGAGGCAAAAATAAATGGGAACATTATTACAAATTTTGATAAAGACATTTTAGAGGAATCTAAAGAAAGAATAAATCTATTAAAGAGCTTTTACACTAATGTGTGGGAAAAGAATGAATACATGAATTTCAACAGAAAAAAAAAGTAAAAGAGAGACAGAGGAAGAAGGGAAGGGAAGGGAAGAAGGGAAAGAAAGAAAGGAAGGGAGGGAGAAAGAGGGAGGGGAGAAAGGAGGGAAGGAAGGAGGGAATGAATGAATATGCAGACCTGTGATTAAGATAGAATACAGGATGTTAATGCTTGATTACTGTGGTAAACAAGTCATTTCACCTTGGTGGACTACAGTATTCTCTTCTGCAAAATGCAAGATTAGATTGAACCTGGATGATTTATAGTGTTCCTTAAGGATTTAGAAACCTACAATTCATGATATTAAGCCAAGTTGAATAATGGATCCATTTGTCTGTAACAAACTTGTTTAAAGCACGAGAGTTTATCACAAAGATAAGAAAATTTTAGTTAAGAGTACGTTATACAATGAAGACATCCATGAAGGTGGACTGAAGAGTATTAAGGGGAAAAGTTGAGATCTAAGAACATAAAACCCTGACTTCACAGATGCTAGTAATGGAAGTTCATCCCTGGAGAGTTTTTTGTTGGAAAGTGTTATGCTCAAAATCAATGCATCTCAAATTTAATGTGGATACAAAGCATATGCAAATGTTATCAAAATTTGGATTCAGTAGGTCTTGGAGGGTGGGGTGCTGCGATTTTTATTTCTAACAAGCTCCCATTTGATATCAATAAGTACCACTTTGCTTTCATATCCAAGTATATATTATATTCCGATGACTTACAGTGAAAAAAAGCAAATTTATGTATACCATAATCGTTCAGTCAAAAGTTAGACTTTTGGCCCTATTGATAATGATAGTTATCCAGAACTAGTTTTATATGAGCTGATTCATTCTCTTAAATACAGGACAGTAGTTATGATCATATATCATCAAAAATAGGATAGATTATATTCAACATATTATCAAGTTTGATGGATAAATCAGTGTTCAATGCCTTTTAGAAAAATTGCCATCTAAAATGTCAAAGCATGTTTTGTTAATATAATTATATAATTAAATGGGTATATTTTAGGTATTTTGAAATTTTTTTCATCAAGGACATTGTATCATCCAGGGAAAAATACATAGCAGAGGTACCAGTGTAAATACACATTTTTATGCTGACTTTACGCATAATTCAATAGATTTGATTGTACTAAATGTAAGCTACATTCTCTGAATACTGTCCTGACATAGAGAAAAAAAGTATTCCTGTTAAAAATATAAAATTGATCTGGATATTCTTTTTTATATATTACTTGAACCTGTTCATCTATATCACCATTTACTGATTTTCACCTGTGTTATTTATCACATTCCAGTCGTGCCACTAACACTTTAGAAAGTAGAATTAGTGCTGCTGCTATTAGTTCCTACCATTCAGATCTGATTCCAATGTACATTTTAAGATATTTTCTTTACCTAGCAAAGTAACTAAGAAGTTTGGAGAAGTGAGGCTAAAAAATGTAGTATGTCTTAGGCTGAAAGTGGCCTCTCTTGCAGAAGTTTTTCTTTGTGGAGAGTTTCTAGGTTGCAAGTGTCTTCCTTATTGAGGCACTGCAGACAAGTTTTATTATCTCACATTTTCTTAATACCAACTGTTTCAATTCTCTTCTGTTCCTACCCTTTTACAAGCATTCAGTTGATGCCTTGTACTAGAAGAATGATGTCAAGTGACTATGCTGAATAAAATAGCTTTACCTGTTAAGGAAAGAAGCTGGTGTATAAATAAAGATATCTGTTCAGATTTGCTTTGTACCACTGAATCCTCTTAGCCTGTAGTACTTTTGAAAACAGAAGTGAAAGTATTTTTCTTTCCTAAGTACACACGTGTGTTCTACGATTCTTTATTTTTTGTATATTTTCTGTTCACATTTGAAGCTGTGTGTGTGTGTGTGTGTGTGTGCATGTGTGTTGTGTGTGTGTTGTTCGGGAGGAATGGTTGGGAAAAAAGCAGGTTATAGATTATGATTTAGGATATGGTTTCTAAACATTATCTTGTCCCATGCAAGTACAAAATACAGCAAGGTAGTCAAATCTTAAAGCTCCAAAATATCTCTTTTGACTCCATGTCTCATATCCAGGTCATGCTGATACAAATGGTAGGTTCCTATAACCTTGGGCAACTCTGCCCCTGTGGCTTTGCAGGGTATGGCCCACTCCTAGCTGCTTTCATGGGCTGGCATTGAGCAGCTTTTCTAGGCACACAGTGCAAGCAGTGGGTGGTTCTACAATTCTGAGGATTGCAAGACAGTGCCCCTCTTCTCACAGCTCGACTAGGCAGTGCCCCAATGGGAACTCTGTTTGGAGTACCAACTCTACATTTCCCTTCTGCACTGCCCTAGCAGAGGTTCTCCATGAAGTCCCCACCCTTGCAACCAACTTCTGCCTGGACATCCAGGCATTTCCATACAGACTCTGAAATCTAGGCAGAGGTTCCCAAACCTCACTTCTTGACTTCCGTGCACCTGAAGGCTCAACACCACATGTAAGCTGCCAAGGTTTGCTGCTTGCACCCTCTGAAGCCACAGCCTTAGCTGTACCTTGACTCCCTTTAGCCAAGGCTGGAGCAGCTGGGATTCAGGACACCAAGTCCCAAGACTGCACAAAGCAGCAAGACCTTGGCACCAACCCACGAAACCATTTTTTTCCTCCTAGGCCTCTGGGCCTGTGATGAGCTCAGCTGACGCAAAGGTCTCTGACATGCCATAGAGACATTTTCCCCACTGTCTTGGCAATTAACATTTGGCTCTTCATTACTTATGCAAATTTCTACAGCTGGCATGAATTTCTCCTCAGAAAATCAGTTTTTCTTTTCTATCACGTCATCAAGCTGCAAATTTTTCAAACTTTTATGCTTTGTTTCCCTTTTAAACATAAGTTCCACTTCCAAATCATACCTTTGTGAATACATAAAACAATGCTTTTCACAAGACCCAAGTCACCTCTTGAATCCTTTGCTGGTTAGAAATTTCTCCTGACAGATACCCTAAATCATCTCTCTGATGTTCAAAGTTCCACAGATCTCTAGGGCAGGGGCAAAATGGCACCAGACTCTTTGCTAAAGCATAACAAGAGTTACCTTAGCTCCAGTTCCCAACAAGTTCCTCATCTCTATTTGAGACCACCTCAGCCTGGACTTCATTGTCCATATCACTATCAGAATTTTGGTCAAAGCTATTCAACAAGTCTCTAGTAGGTTCCAAACTTTCCCACATCTCCCTGTCTTCTTCTGAACCCTCCAACTGGTTCCAACTTCTGCCTGTTATCCAGTTCCAAAGTCACTTTCACATGTTTCAGCATCTTTACAGCAGCACCCCACTATCCGGTACCAATTTACTGTATTAGTCCGTTTTCACCCTGCTACAAAGACATACCCGAGACTGGGTGATTTATAAAGGAAAGAGGTTTAACTGACTCACAAGAATGGCAGTCTGGAGGTAACTGCCTCCATGATTCAATCACTTCCCATTGGTTCCCTCCCATGACACATGGGAATTATGGGAACTACAATTCAAGATGAGAACTGGTTGGGGATACAGTGAAACTATATCACATCTAAACTAGAAATATCACCTATGGAAATTTCAAATGGCTAAATTCATTGCTGAACAGATTTTTGGTCAGATACTACCAATTCTTTTGTTAATGAAGCAACCTCTTCCGATGGGGTGCCAAAGTAAAAAGACAGAATGCATAATTGCCCAAAAATGTAATGATTAGGAGTGATTTCTTTGATTATTTAAATTTTATTTGCAAGATATAATCAGTCTGTGCTTATTTCCATCTAGCAGGGTATATGGATAGACATTTTCAAACTATAACCCAACATATGTCAAATAATTTTGGTGGGTAGCTCATTTGAATTAATATGGAAATCCTTGGAAGATAAAAATGTAATAATATGTTAGCAATGTAATGCTGTCATACGTTAGAAATGAGAAAAGTTGTTTTATTTTTGGGGTATTAATTTTTCCTACTGAACATGTATATTCATTCAGAACTATAGAAACAAAAAAGGGAAAAGCAAATAAAAAGATAAGCATAGAAATATAACATTTGTGCTCTAAAATTTCACTTTTTCCAAACTTAATTCCAACCTGACTTTAATATAGTTTAGCCATTATAAGCATTCTACCTAATGGATTTTTAAGAGCATTTATATGTAAAATAGAAAAATTATTGTTTTGATTTTTTTCATGTTCTCAGTTGTGCAAATTAAGTATTTTAGCTAGATATATTTTAGGTTTGATACAAATTAAATTTCAACTTATATGTAAATATTAGGTGTACATTTTATAGTTCTGTTCTCAGCACTGTAGTGTGAGAAAAGCACTGTGTTGTATCAGAAGATATGAATTACACAAAATCAGCATTAACTGCTCAGATAGCCTTCTGCAAATCATTTCCCATCATTTGATCTCTCAGTCCTCATCAGACAAATTTCAGAGGCTCAGTCACTAAATAATAACTAAGTTATAAGAATCTACAGGGGTATGACCATGCTTACGTCAATAAAATAGTAATGATGGTGATAATAATAATAATCGCATTTATTGAGCACATTCTGATGTGCTAGGCTTTGGTAAGCAGAGTAATGACCTCCCCAAAGATGTCCAGATTCTATTCCCCAGAACCTGAAATATGTTAATTTACATGGCAAAATGACTTTATGATGTGATTAAGGTTAAGGGCATTGAAATGAAGAGATGATCATAGATTATCCAGTTAGGCTCAACCTAATTACATGAGGGCTTAAAACAGAGCCATTTCCTGGCCGCAGTGAGGAAGAGGTAGATACAGTGTGGCTGGTTTTGGAAAAAAAGGCAGAAAGTAGGACAAGGAGCGCATGCAGCTTCTGGAAAATGGAAAAGGTAGGAAAATGGATTCTCCCTTAGAGCCTCCAGAAAGTAACAATCTGCTGACACCTTGATTTTAGCCCAGTGAGCCCTATGTCAGGCTTCTGACCTCCAGGAACTATATGACAATACATTTGCATTGTGCAAACCACTGTGTTTGTGATAATTTGTTACAGTAGCAATGAAAATTTCTGATGTACCAGGCTCTCTGCTAAGTAATTTATATTAGCTTATTTTTTACCTCACAACAACTCTAAGAAATACGGGCCATTTTTATCCCCATTATTATTAAGGTTTAGGATATTTTAAGTAGCTTTTCAAGCTCATCACCTGTAAATAGTAAAGCCAGCATTTGATCCCAGGACTGCTTTGGTTGGATAAAGATGATGTGCTTAAAATCATTAGAAAACATGTATCTCAAAACCACTTAAGAGTTTCCTGTTTTCATTTCCTCTACCATAGAATGAAACTAGTTTTTCTTTACTAACTGCATGCTGAAAAGAAGGGTCAATGAGGAAATCTCTGTGAGATATATGGGCTCAATGTGAAAAAGAAAAAAAGCTATTATATACTTGGTGTAAAATTAGTCTTACTTTTCTTTCTAAAGTCATCAATTTTCTTTTTTTTTTCTTTAATCCAGTATATTCAGTATAAAGTCATGAGTTTTCAACCTTCCTTTAATCAGAGTTATTTCCTGGTATTTTATAAGGGAAAAATAAAATGTGACATCACTAGCTTGTTATATTGTAAAATATAACAATGAATCTTTTGTTTTATAATGGGCCTGCCTTCCTTCCTTCCTTCCTTCTTTCTTTTCCCTTCCTTTCTTCTCTTTTCTCTGCCTAAGCAGGAACTCATTCACCTAAGAAAACAAGGTTTGCTCCCTCTTAAGAAACACATCCTGCTGATTTTGTTAGGCAATAATGATTGCTTGCTTTTCTTTTCCTTTCTTTTCTTTTCTTTTCTTTTCTTTTTTTCTTTTCTTCCTTTTTCTTTCTTTCTTTTCTTTCTCTTTCTTTCCTTCCTTCCTTCTTTCTTTCTCTCTCACTTTGTTTCTCTCTTTCCCTCCCACCCACCCTCCCTCCCTTCCTTCCTTCCTTCCTTCCTTCCTTCCTTCCTTCCTTCCTTCCTTCCTTCCTTCCTTTCTTTATTTTTCTAGAGCCTGGGTCTTGTTCTGTTGCCCAGGCTGGAATGTAATGTTATGATCATAGCCTACTACAGGTTTGAACTCCTGGGCTCAAGTGATCCTCCCACCTCAGCCTCCTGACTAACTGGGAATACAGGCAACCACCACCACACCTGGCTAATCTTTTCATTTTTTGTAGAGATGGAATCTTGCCATGTTGGCCAGGCTGGTCTGTGAAATCCTGGTCTCAAGTGATCTTTCTGCCTCAGCTTCCCAAAGTGCTGGGATTATAGGTGTGAATGACTGCACCTGGCCCAGTGTTTTCTCTTTACTCTTATGATGCCCCCATTTATCTTATTCTTATTGCAACTCCCAGATACCTCCTCTCTCCTTGGCGCATCTAAGCATAACTTTCTCTTTACTCATACAGACTGAGAGAGATCTTTCTGCCTGGAAGCTTTGAACATTTTATAAACTCCTTACCAAAATAACACCACTTAATCTGTGTCATCTGTGGTGATGAGCTTGTGAAAGCTATGTGGACTCTTTGGCACTGCATATGATACCACATTCCATATCAGAAATCTGGAGCAACCAGAAAGTAATTTAGCTCCTTGTTTTCCTCTTTGGTGCTGAAAGCCCTTGAAACCAGTTAGGGGCTGCTGGTAGCTCAGATTCTCTCTAAGTCGGAAACTTTTTGATTAAAAACTGCAGTACAAGCAGGACTTTTCAGTGTGATGAGCAGTAGAAGAATGAACAGGGTTAAATTTGTTTTGTTCCACAAACGGAAAAAAAAAAAAAAAACCATGAAGATGGGTATAGACAGAAAGAGAATCTGTGAAAGATAGAGTATAGAGTCCTGGTTCAAAAAAATGACATATTCAAACTCAGGCGATGGGACAGTGAGACAATAAGTTTTAAAATAGATGACAGCAACATAAATAAGAACTTATTTTTGTATGAAGAACCTGAGGTTGTACTTAAGTTTGCAAAGCAGAGTGGAATAATACATTTTACACAGCATGTACTCAGAATCCGTTTACGTCTAAAATTACCAAACAAGATCAAAGTGCCATTTACTACCTTTGGCTGCAAATTAATGATTAAAGAAGAACAGGTTGATGGTTCTACCTAAAAAGTAAAAGAAAAGTTAAGGGAATTGAAAATCACAGTATTGTAGAATAGGGTCTCCGTTAGATAATGCATATGGATGTTTTACAAAAGGAAACTAAACTAGTTCTGCTTTCTCTCTCTTGTTTTTTCTTAACTTTCAACAATTGACTGTTCTCAAAGCCCAAATATTTCCATTCATTGTAAGTTTCAAGTGCTTAGCAAAAATGCTGATAGCTTCACTTTAACTGTTTTTGGAAGTATGTGGATTTTTAAAATACTCATTTTTCTGCTATCAGAAAAGCTTAAGGGACATATGAGAAAAAAATATGAGCAGAAAAGGCCTTCTTCATATGTGAAACATTACAGAGCATAACAATACTCAAGTTCCCTATACATTGTAGTTTCCTATAATGAAATACTTTTTTTCACAGAGAGGAATATATCTTAAATTTTCAAATTAGGTAAAAATTTTATAGCTAAATCTTTTAGTTTATATGGAACCAAAATGCTTAATATATCTTTGTTATATAATAATATTTTATATTGTTGTCTTAAAGCCATTCAGAATGGACTAAAGTCATCTCCCCAGAAAAGTCAATTCTGTTACAAGAATTTACAGAGAGCTTTGCTTCTTATTTTGTAGTGTGCAAAGAAAAGGAGAAAAATGGGATAAGGATGGAGGGAAAGAGGAAGGAAAGTTAATACTTTGAATGCTAACACTAAACAGGCTGTTACAAAAGCTTTCTGTCCTCCTGAGTCACTGAAGAGGAAATGCCTATTTTGTATCTCCCTCATTGTCTTTGCTTTTGCTGGACTTGTCGTACCAGTCACCCCAGAAGTCACTCAGCACGCCCCCTCTCATTCACTGGTTCTCTGCAAGGTCTTTTGACACTCTCGATGTTAGGCACATTAACAGAACAGAGTGACTAAGGTAGATAAGATTATCTTTAAGTGAATTGTGAGGTCATTTTTTATTAATAGAAGAGTTCCATCCTGAAGAAATTACTTCTCATTCTACTTAGTGCATTGGTGCAGTTAGATATTCTGGTAGTCAATTAAGGGGTGTGTGTGTGTGTGTGTGTGTGTGTGTGTGTGTGTGTGTGTGTGGTGGAGCATACAGAAAAGAGACAAAACAGAGCAATGAAGAGGTGTAATAAAATTATTCCTCAAATATGGAAAGAACTAAATAGACCTTCCCATCTCTTCTTTCACCCTATTACCTCATTCTAACTATTATTAGCAGGTAAAGAAAAAATGTCTTTACTCTATTTTTGAATCTAATCAATGCAGAATAGAAAGTTTATGGTACCCTTAAGGAAAAGAATTCATATAAAGTGTATTCTCACCAAAACCCCCAAAACCATAAGAATGTTTTCTTCTTAGTTTCTTTAAAAAGCTATGAAGCATTTTACTAGGAAAATAGGATTTTTAAAAGGTCACAGAATATACTGAAGACAAAAAAATATTTTTTCTTTAAATACTATATAGGAAGAGGAAATAGAGGAGAAAGAGAAGACTTCCCTAGCCATTTAGGATAAGGAAGTTCTTTTTGCCTTCATATTTGTATAAATTTCCTAATTGGCCAACACTACAACTCACAATAACATGAACTGTATAATGCATGTAATTTCTTCAGAGAAAATGCCTTACTGGATGTGTGTTGTGCACTAGTTAGCTTTGCTTATTATTTTTTTAAGTGAAACAACATGGGTTGTTAGCAAATACAATTTCTTTAAAAGTAAATGTACTCGGATACTCTCCTGATGTCTACATTCCTTGTGGCATAATAAATGCCCATCATGGTTTTGTGGTGGCATTCATAGTTTCAAATATTTTGTCCTGCTGTCATCATAAGTGCATTCATACGTGGAAGATCATGTCCCAAGTTTGCATTTAGAAGATATAGTCACTGAACCCATATGTTGCCCATCAGAATTTTTTGATTCTTACTGCTTGAAAGGGGAAATTGGGTGGCCAGGCACAATGGCTCATGCCTGTAATCCTAGCACTTTGGGAGGCTGAGGCGGGTGGATCACAAGGTCAAGAGATCAAGACCATCCTGGCTAACATGGTGAAACCCCGTCTCTACTAAAAATACAAAAAAAAAATTAGCCGAGCGTCGTGGCAGGCACCTGTAGTCCCAGCTACTCGGGAGGCTCAGGCAGGAGAATGGCGTGAACCCGGGAGGCAGAGCTTGCAGTGAGCCGAGAACGCCCCACTGCACTCCAGCCTGGGGGACAGAGCAAGACTCCATCTCAAAAAAAAAAAAAAAAAAAAAGAGAAAAAGAAAGAAAAGAAAGTGGAAATTGGATTATGCTTTGTGAAGAACCCACCATGTTCCAAGTTACTGATATCATACATTCATTATCTACTTAATGCTGAAAGATAGACATGATTGTCCCTGCTTTACAGTTTGTGAAGTAGGGAGGTACAGTGGTTATGGTTAAGAAGCCTAGTGTCAGGGTTCAAAACCAGGACATTTGAGTTCCAAACTGCTGTTTTTTTCCCCCACTCTTTATAGTATTCTGCTTATGTATTCTGTAGTTTCTGGTCACACAAAACACAATGTGAAATGTCAGCATAAGTGGGAAGTCTTCTAAAAAGTAAACATGTGAATAATGTGCTAAGAAATTCAGGACCCAGGTCTCAACACTACATAGAGAAGAATAATGACATTTGTCTTGAGTTTGGTATCCTTGACACCACCATGTTTTGTTTGTCAGCCTGCCAAATGTGTGTGTATGTGTGTGTGCATGTGTGTGTTTTAATTATCTTTCTCTTTATTAGTATAATATACTTTTACCTGCCTTGATATCATGTGGGTATAAGGTATTAGTCGTGTTCCATTTGTAAAGATTCCTGGAGTGTTCTGCTTTTTATAATACTTCAAAGTTTTGTGCTTGGAGCTCCACTATCCAAGAGAGGCAAATGGCTGTTAAGGAATCTAGTAAAACATTCCAATATAAAAACCTTCAGGGGCACACGATGATCCAATAATAAAACAGAAGTTCAAATGAAAACTTTAGTTTAACAATTAAGATGACCCTGACTCCTTGCTAAGTTCCCATTGTCTTATCGGATACGAGAATGTAATATGAATATTGTACAATGCCTTTAGTATTTTTTCTAATAGATTTAGTTCCATCACGAACTGCTAAAACAGTGTGAGAAAATTCTTGAAGAAATTATATAAATATTAATGTATTTCAGAGTTTTGTTTATTGTATTGATATATGTCCAAAATGATGTATTTTTCAGCAATACAAAAGATATAACTTATCTTTCTTAAGGCAAATGAATGACAACAAATTACAATAGTATAAATATCACTAGATACTTTCTGCGTTCAGTGATTAAAATGTACCTACTAAAGAGAAATAATGTTTTCATCACTGTAAAAACTCAAGCAAAGTAGAATTTTTCAAAGCCCTGTGGAGTGGCAACCCCATATCTTTAATATCTAAGAACTAGAAAATAATTTTAAATATACATATATTTTATATTCCTTAAGAGCAAGTGACTTTAGGTGAGAAGAGACCAAAACTTAAAGTGAATTACCATTTAAAGCAAAAGATCAAACTAGAATGTTAAGTTGTAGCAAAAAAGGAAGAAATTAGGTGACTCTTTCATACTATAATATTGCCAGTTTAGTAAACAGGCCCAGTAATAAAGTTTATTTTACAAATTCTTTGCAAATTCCAGGCCAAAAATATCATGTAACTTTAACATGGCTTTCATTTTCAGTCATGTACAGCAGAGTCCTTTAATCTTACCTTGCTAAAGAAAATAAATATTTTTTGCCTTAAAACTATATTCTATAAATCAGTTCATGTCTGTCTTTCTACATACAAATTAATTTCTGTTGATTAAAATCTGCTGGGGCGGAGAGGTAGTTGTTTGATGTAATTGGTCTATCAAGTTTAAGTAGGGTAAACATTAGCAGGGATGGCAAACAGAACCAAAAGCATTTTCTCATGGTACTCTGCTGGAAAGCAGATGTGATTTCTAGACAGAACAGACAGCTTGCCCAAAACGATCTAAGTTCAAATATGGCTACCTCTTTTTTCTACATTGTCTCTCATCCTTTCCAATTAACTGTAGGAATCCTCAGGGAGAACTGCGTTTCACAATTAGATTTCAGAATTGCGATACCCTTAATAAATATGGGTCCTTTTAACGTAATATCTGCTATCTTTTCTTATTTCAATTTACCTCACCTAACAACCACTTTGTTTTCAGAGCCTCTTTGTAGAAGGTCAGTGTGCAGTAGATGGGCTTCCATCACAGACTACTCAGGGTCCTCACTGCAGGTTTTGTTTAGAGCTCATATCAGTTAATGTCTCCCAAATTATTTCTTAAGTGTTACACTTGATTTACCACCACAGTTTTCACATTATTTCACAATACAAACACAAAAAATTGCCATACTTATATTAATATACAAAGAACGGCAAACTTTTCCTGTAAGCCTGCCTGCCTTCCTCTTCCTCTTTTCTCATCTCCTTCCTAGCTTCTTTCACTCACCATCTCTCTTCTTTTTTCCTTTTCTTTCTTTTTTTTTCTTAGGATTCTGTATTTTTATGATGCAAGCTCTGTTTGTGGTGGGTGTTTAGATGACATTAAAAGATCTCCCTTTTGAAATGTTTCCTCTCCTACTTCAGCAACTATGGAGAAAATACTGATACAATATTTAAAATTTAATATATGAAAGTTAATTTTCTATTGCATGCTCCATTGAATGTTATAGTAATGCACTTGAAATATATTATCTCCATTTCATATCACTGTGACAAACTTACAGAAACTCAGTATCTTTAAAATACCAAGACTATTTAGAACAAATACATGATGGGGTGTTAATAAAAAGAATATTGGATTAAGTCACAAGAGTCATTTCCTTAACTCAGTTCTATCTTCCACACTTTAAATTCTCTGGTCCTTAGCTTCTTTAGTTATAGGATGAGTGACTGCAATAAATTATCTCTAAGGTCACTTATTTCAAATATACATCCTAGAATCACTAAACATTTCCTTATAAAAGGGCAATAACAGAAATATTTCCTACAGCTAGAGTCTTCTTATCTGCCAAACTCAACCATTCAGAGCCCAGCCCTGTGGGAAACACCCAGGTTTTGAGCAGTCAAAGTAAATGCTGATGTCCATGAACCAAACTTTATTCACAAGGAAACTCCTTGGGCCCCTCTCACAGAGACTGTTTACTCTTTACATCGAATCTCTTTTAAAGTTTGATTATGTTGTTTTCAAAGGCCTGGCACGTTAGTGGCAAATTGGAAAGGGAGTATGAGCCAGTCACAGAAGGGAGCAGTAAATGGGTGAGTGCTTCGCAGGCTCTGAGGTGCTGTGCAAATGTGGGATGTTATCATTAGCGAGAGTGACTGACAACTGACAGGAATAGTGAGAGAAAAGATAAATTATTGTAAACAAAGCACAGGAATTTCAAGATCCTCTTTGGGGTGGGGCTGTTTAGTGTATTGGCAAGTTGGTTGAAATAGTTCAGTAATTCCTGAAATTCTCACTGAATTATAGCATAGTATGTGCTTATAGAAATAACAGTTATCAAGGAGATGTTTACATTCTGAATAATATTTGGTTTAACAGATGATGTACTTGGAAAGTGAAATCTTAAGCACTATGTAATAGTATTTTGACATGTAATTTTATTTGACATCAGAAGAGTATGCAAGATGCTCCAAATGTTCCATATGTTCTCTATCTGAAATAATTTAAAAATAAAAATCTATAAGGTATAAGAATCTAGATTTCAAATACCTAGAAAATCATATCTGAATGATCTTGAATACATAAAATGTTACTTTAATTTTGAAATGTAGTTAATTTTTCTTACCCATAATGGTAGTAATTAAGATGAATAATATTAATTCAGTTTTTTCCCTATTTAAATGAAAGAGTACTATGCCTGGATCAGAATTTCCTGCATGCAACATGGCTTCTAAGCTCACAAGCTTATTATGATAGTAGCATTGGAAAGATATAAATCATGGTGCATGCCACTACTCAAAACATATTACATGCTGAGGCAATGCAATAAAAGTCTTTAATAATTCTTAAGTGATAGTGGCAACCAATCTAAAGCAAACTCAAGTTACAGCTAAAAACACTTATCAATTGATATAGAGTTAGAAACCAAAATCAAAGTTTGTTCAATGTCAAGTTACTAAAATATTCATTGAAAACTCCAACAGCAAATTAAATTATAAGATGAAAATAAGAAATCTGACATACTCTCTTTTTGCCAGTCCAGGCATAAAAGTAGTAGGGCTAGAAATTCCAACTGAAAATTAACTGTATGCTTTTTCTCATATTGGAGAATCTGAATCCTAGACTATTTAAGCCTTGTCTTATATCATATTATGCATAAATAAACTGAAGCCCAAGAAAGCAAGGTCACAATGAGGTTAAAATGAAACAAGAACCTTGTTTTCTCTAGTCTCTTTACAGTACACTAGTGTTCTTTCAAGTATGAGTTATAAAACAGATACTTTATGCTGAATTTTTTAAAAAGGTATCTTATCATTTACTACCTAACATTAGTGGCAGAGAGCATTATAAGAATGAAGACCTGGGTGGTTATCAGAGTCCATGTTCTTCAGGGCTTGAGGCCATGCTTTTGGAAATGATTTCCCAGAGCCGGGGCATTTGAGGAGAGTACAGAAAAGCAAATGAATGGTGAATAGGAGAAAGGCCATCAGCCAGGCAGCTGCAGGTTAGTGGGATGGATTGACTTCCCGGCAGATCAGGGCACAGTTTGCTCAATTACCCTTTTGTATAGCTGGGAAAGAAAGACAGGAACATCAGAGACTGCTATCTCTCAGTTACCAATAACTTTTGAAAGAGGTATTTGGAAGACATATAAATGATATTTGCCACTGCCTCCCTGTGCAGGGAAAGCATTGTATGTCAAGTCAAAACTGAAATTCACTAGTAACCAAAGTTAACAGCCATAGTCTTTGGCAACTATCTTTGGTCACACTATCACCTAGAATTGGCTTTGTAGTTTGTATCACAGCTTTACATGAGGTCCTCGATCTGCTCATCAGTGTTTCCAGAAAGACTTCTGGATTCCCAAATAAATTCAGAAACTTCTCCTAAAAAGAAAAATGAGTACGATTAAAAAGCACAATTTTACAGGACTTGTTATTAACATTTTATTTTTGCATTTTCTTTTTCCAAGCTCAAATTGGTAAGCACAAAGCTTTAAGAAAACAAACAACAATATTTCTTTAGGACTGTTTAAGTTCCAACTTTGGGTTTTTCTCTTTCTGTAGTTTATAGTGTGTGGCAAAAAGGGCTCACATGTGTTAAGGCCAAAATGCATTTTGCATTAACAATTTGCGTTTAGAAATCCAAGCACCTAACACCACCAGAGTTAATATTTGCTTTGGACTGTTCTACTTATTTAGTCTCAAGCTTTTCCAAAGAGCTAACACAAAACGACAGCTTTCCTGTTTGCCTAGTGAGTGTGTGATTTCACACATAGTGTATGATATGCTTCTACAGAGACTTGGTATTAGCTGTTTTTCATGTGAGCTGTGTACTTAGTTATGTTGGGAAATGTGAACTTTGTAGTTGAAAAATGTAGCAAACTGACTGAGGTTCCTATCGATTCTACTTTAGAAATGTCTCCTGTCTCCTTTTCACTGTGCCTCTTTTTTTCATTCCCACTGCCCCACTTCACTATGAGTACATAACCTAAACACTTTAACACGATTACCTTCCCCGAGTCCCTTCCCCAGCTAGTTTGCCTTCATACTGCTGTCACAGATAATTTTCAATAGCAAAAATCTGACCACCACACTGCCATCCTTATAATGAACCAAAAATCCTTTTTTCGACTCCACATTCTTTACAGAATAAAGTCCAAATTCTTTAAGTTATTATATAAGGCTTTCAAAGTATCACCCCCATTGCTTCTTTCCCAGATGCCTTTCCTTCCATCACCTCCTACAGCCCCTAAACCTCAGCCACACTGGCTGAACATGATCATGTCCCTGCTTCAGCCTTTCTCTTGCAAGCAGTTTCCTTCATCCTGCTTCCCACTTGAAGAAATTCTTATCTGTGATGATTCAATATAAATATCCATTCCAAGCAAAGCCTTCTCCAGCCTATTCATCAATCCCTCCTCTGCTCCTGCAACGTTTGGCATGTAATCTCTATTATTCCAATAAATAAAAGTCAAAGAGACATAATAACTTTCAGCACTTACTGTATGAAAAGCACTTTTTAAAGCAACTTATAATTATTAATTTAGTATATTCATGATAACACTAC
The DNA here is from genome assembly GCF_047675955.1 of Chlorocebus sabaeus. Lineage (NCBI taxonomy): Eukaryota > Metazoa > Chordata > Mammalia > Primates > Cercopithecidae > Chlorocebus > Chlorocebus sabaeus. The sequence goes on from NC_132925.1 coordinate 25,383,560, forward strand.
GAGCATGATACTATTGAAAGGGGAAAGTTCCCTTGTCCTCCTCACAGGGCGTGCGACAGGGGGAGTGGCTCGCTTCTTCAGTGCCCCACTGCTCAAACCTCTAGGGGAGCACACAGATGGGCAGGCTATGGGGCTCTGACCCTATGGCAGTGTCTGGCGCTCTTTTAGTTTTGCCGTCTATAGGCGTCTTGTGTTAACCAGCTTAATTAGACCTTCTACCTTGTCACAAGGACAGAGGGCTTTCTGTATCTCGGGTTCTTGCCTTGGTGTACCGGAAGAATCAGATCACATATGGGCTTGGAGAATGAGTGCAAGCTTTTATTTAGTGGAGGTAGCTCTCAGCAGATGGGGGAAGCCAGAAGGGGGATAAAGTGGGAAGGTTTTCTTCTGGAGTCTGGCCACTCAACAGCCTAGCCTCTCCTTCAACTGCCCCCGCCAAACTCTGCCTCATTCTATTTCTGCAAGTTCACGGCCTGCCGGCCTGCTGGTGCCTGTCAATACATTCCTCTTGAAGTCCCGCTGCCTGTGTGTTCCGCCACTGATGTGCTCCTCCGGACGACCAGCCACCTGTGTGTCTGCCTGCTAGGGTCTCAGGGTTTTTATAGGCCAAGGATGGGGGCATGGCAGGCCAGGGTGGTCTTGGGAAATGCAGCATTTGGACAGGAAAACAAAAATGCCTGTCTTCACCTAGGTCTGGGGATACAGGCCTGGGGGCGGAGCCCTAGCCAGGGACCACACCCTCCTCTACCCAGCACTTCCCTTCCCCATTCTGTATCACGTAAAGGGACCACGCTCTTCCCTTCCCAGCATTTCCCTTCTGTATCACTGTCATTGTCCTCAGTTTTATAGTTGGGACACATTAGTGCATATTGGCTAAGTAACTCACTAGAAGTCACCTAGCTTATTAGTAGCAGAGCTTGATTCGTCCTGACCGGGTCTGAGGCCAGAAACAATGCCTTCATTGCTACGCTCTGCTGCTAATTGTGTTTCATTTCTATCTTCTGGATTTGTATCTCCTTGGAAGAGGTAGCTTATTTACATTTATATGTTGTTTTAGACCGTCTTCTCATTGCTATAAAGAACTACCTGAGACAAAGTCATTTATAAAGAAAAGAGGTTTAATTGACTCACAGTTCCACCAGCTGTACAGGGAGCACAGCTGAGGAGGCCTCAGGAAACTTGCAATCATGGCAGAAGGTGAAGAGGAAGCAGGGGCGTCTTACATGGCCAGAGAAGAAGGAAGAGAGTGAAGGGGAAGCTGCCACACGCTTTTAAACCTCCAGCTCTCATGAGAACGCACTATCTTGACAACAACATGTAGGAAATCCACTCCCGTAATCCAGTCACCTCCCACCAGGCCCCTCTTCCAACACTGGGGATTATAATTGGACATGAGATTTGAGCGGGAACACAAATCCAAACCATATCGTATGCCCAGCAGGAATATAATATCTGGCTATTTTAGCCAATCAATAGTTTTATGTCCCACTTATCTGAATTAATATGAATCAGAGCCTTTTAGATGAAGGAAATTTTATTTTTAAAAATAAAAATATTTTCACAGAAAAATATTCTTAGAAAAAATATTGAGGACTGTTTGGCACAGGTCAATAGTAAATAACTTATTAAATTCTAATGAGATGAACCTTGCAGCTCTTGATGTTTGGCATATATATTTTACAGTCTGGATTATAACAACAATATTAGATAAAGATTTAACCTACACTATTCTTCAGGTATATTTAATTTTTTTCATTTTCAAAAGATTTCATTGGCTTTCCCATATAAATCATTCGAAATATTCTCATAGCTACAAAGGCTTTAGAACAAATAGAAAATTTCCATAACTGTGTCTTTCTGAAGTATAATTGTAGCAAAGCATAATCAGTTATTTTTATTGATCTTATGTATTTACCTTGGTGACTGTTAAATAAGATTTTGTATTGGAAATTTTCTTTGTAGAACAGCTCCCTGTTTTTAAAATTAGAAACACAAATTTATGGATTTCTACATAACAAACTCTCTAAAATGATGCTCTTTACCTAAGGTGTGTTTAATATATGCCTATTAATTGAACATGTACTAATAATCATATTTGCATGTTGAGGCTTCCTGCAATTCACAAGACATAAAGAAAATGTTTTAAATGGATTCCAGGCATAGTGTTCTTATCACCTGTTGTAAATACAGAGAGAGGTAGAATTGTAGCTGAAGAACACACACTTATAGCATATTTTTGTAGGTCTCAAGTGGGAATAAAATTGAAAATTACCTTTGGATTTTCAGACAGTAACACAAAACATTTCAGTCTTTTCCATTTGGTTTGTTTGTTTGGTTTCCAATTAATTACTTCCTGGGGCAAGCATTGGGAGTTCTTTCAGTTATAGATTCATAACCAAATGATATTTGTAAACCAAATACATGATATAATCTGAAGCCCTGCTAGGACTCTTACAGTTCATCTATATAACCTAGTATTCCTTTAATGAGTAGGAACAGTGAACATTTTTTTAAACCCAAATGGCACTATTGTCTTTAAAAGCTGTTAAAAATAGCAGAGCCAAAGATGTAATATTATAATATTCAGTTAGGGGAATTTTGAGAGTCATTATTTCCCTAAGCAGTAACCATGAACAAATTATCAAAGCCATTGTCTCTTTTAAAATGGAAAGATGAACCAAATGTATTAACACCTCAGTGGGATTGGGAATATCTGAAAAACATAATCATAAAACAGCAATTGCTAAGCCTCAACACAGCTACCCAGGACACTCTTGTTCATCAGTGGTTTGGGTGCTGTTGGAAAGTCAGCACCTGCTGAAATCTGCCTGGGGATTCAGCTGCCTAGACTGGAATCACCTCTGCTAATGGATGCCAAAGCTTTGCCCTTGAAGATGTTTGTGTCCTTCCCTCTCCCTATAGCAGTGGAATTTAGATGAGACTGTCTAAATGTAGAATATATTGCATAGGTTGAAAAAATGATGTGTATCAGTTGTTTTTAATTAATATACTCTTTTTGTCTGTTCTTAGTTTATGGAAAAATTTCAGTGGAAAGTAAAGAGCTCCTATATACACCCACAATTTCCTGTCTTTCACCCCCTTGCCCCTAGTTTCCCCTATTATTAACATCTTTGCATTAGTGTGGTACATTTGTTACAGTTGGTGAGCCGATGTTAATACATTATTATTAACTAAAGTCCCTAGCTTACGTTCGATTTGCCTGTTGTGTTGTACATTTTATGGGTTTTGATAAACATTTGATAATGTTTATTCATTATCATATCGGAATAATTTAACTGCCCTAAAAATGTCCTGTTCTCCATCTATTCATTCTTTCCTCTTCCCTTGAGATCCTGGCAACCACTGGTCTCTTTGCTATCTCCATAGTTTTTCCTTTTCCAGAATGGCATATAGTCGGAATCCTACAGTATTTAGCCTTTTCAGACTGGCTTCTTTTACTTCGCAGTATGCATTTCAGGTTCCTTCGTGTTTTTTCATGGCTTGCTGGCTCATTTCTTTTTATTGCTAAATAATATTTCATTGTCTGGATTACCACAGTTTTTTCATTCATCTGTTGAAGGACATCTTGTCCAAGTTTTAGCAGTTATGAGTAAAGCTTGTGTGAACATTCTTGTTCAGGTTTTTGCGTGGACATAAATTTGCAACTCATTTGAAAAGTTGTAATTGTGATAAGTGTTTTTGATAGAGAGGAAAGACACAGGTCTTTAAGTTAGAAAGACTTTAATCTCAACCTTGCCGTTTTGGTCATTCAGTACGTTTTTTATTTATTTATTTATTTATTTATTTATTTATTTATTGTTATACTTCAAGTTCTAAGGTACATGTGCATAACGTGCAGGTTTGTTACATATGTATACTTGTGCCATGTTGGTGTGCTGCACCCATCAACTCATCAGCACCCATCAACTCGTCATTTACATCAGGTATAACTCCCAACGCAATCCCTCCCCCCTCCCCCCTCCCCATTTATTGGAGGTCTATTGTGCTACCCCTGCTGTTTTTGGTGTTAGAAATGCATATAGGGCTCCTCTGCCTGTAACCTGAGTGCCCACCTACATTTAAAAGTCTCATTAGACTTCTGGTTCCTGATCTGAAAGATGCCTATCTTCTTGAATATTCATGATTTTCTATTTTATTTTGAAAATTAGAACAGCTGCCATGGACAGGACTTCTTTTTCCAGGGAGCAAGTGCCAAATTGCTACATAGTATCCCATTGAGAAAGAAGTGATAAAATATGTTAGTTCATTTTCTTTCTAGTCCTAACCTATATGTTTTTTAAAATATTTGTCTAAATATGGAAAGCATTTTAATACTTTCCAAATGATATTCTTGAATTATCCACAATATAAAATGAAATAAGGAAATGGAATCATTTTTTGTATATCCAATAGTGATGAGAATTGGGCTTGAGCTGAGAATTCATTTTGAGCTCTAGCTCCATCACGTACCGGCTTCGTGATATCAGCTTATTCTCCTGACTTTGCAGGCAGAACAGTTTCTTATTAGTGAAATGAAGGATAATAATATATGTACATCATACAGGTTTCTTTGCTTATCATATAGGACTTTTGTGAAGCCTAAATGAAAAAATGTACAATGTATATAAAAGAATGTTTCAAACTATAAAACGCCATAAAAACATTCAGTATTATTACCAATTGCTTTAATGTATTTCTAGGTCTATTTAATCTTTTATTATATATATGTAACATATACAACATGAGGTTTTGATATACATATGCCTTGTGAAATGATGGCTACAATTAAGCAAATCAACATATCCCTCCCCTCACTAGATATCATTTTTTGTGTGTGATGAGAGTACCTGAAATCCACTCTCTTAGAAAATGTCTAGTATATAATACAGTATTATTAACCACAGTCATCATGCTGTACTTTACATTTCTAGACTTGTGTGTCTTATACAATTGTAACTTTGCAGCCTTTCTCCCCATTTCCCTCATCTTCCCACCCCTGGTAATCACCATCCACTCTCTGTTTCTGTGTATTTTCCTTTTCTAGATTCCACATGTAAGTATGATTATGTAGCATTTGTCTTTCTTTGGCTTATTTCAATTAGCATAATGTTCTCCAGGTTCCTTTTTTGTCACAAATAGCAGGGTCTCCTTTGTAGAGGCTGAGTAATATTTTATTGTGTTTATATCTATATAGACAATTTCTTTATCCATTCATCCATAAATGGGCACTTTGGATGGGTCCATATCTTGGCTATTGTGAATAATGTTGCAGTGAACAGGGTAGTACAGGCATCTCTTTCAGTATTAATTCCTTTCTTTTAGTCATATACCCAGAGTGGGATTGCTGGAATATATAGTAGTTCTATTTTAACGTTTTGAGGAATCTTCACACTGTTTTTCATAATTGCTGTATCAATTTACATTGCCACCGAGAGTGTACAAGGATTTCCTTTTCCCCACACCCTCACCAATACTTGGTATCTCTCGTTTTTTCAGTAAGAGCCATCTTAACAGGCATGAGGTGATATGTCATTGTGATTGTGATTTACATTTCCCCAATGATGAGTGATGTTGAGCACCTTTTCATATACCTATTGGCTACTTATATGTCTTCTTTGGAAAAATGTCTATTCAGGTCATGTGCCTGTTTTTTTTATCTGCTTCTCTGTGGGTTTTGTTTTGTTTGCTATTAAGTTGTATGAATTCCTTACATAGTTTGGATATTAACGCTTTATCAGGTATATAGTTTGCAAATATGTTCTCCCTATTCGCATGCTGACTTTTTATTTTGCTGGCTGTTTACTATGCTGTGTAGAAGCTTTTTAGTTTAATATAGTCCTATCTGCATATTTTAATTTTGTTGCCTGTACTTTTGGTGTCTTACCCAAAATAATTATTACCAAGTCCAATGTCAAAGAGCTTTTCCCCTGTGCATTCTTCTAAGGGTTTTATGGTTTGTCTTATATTTAAGTCTTTAATCAATGTTAAGCTCATTTTTTGTATATTTTTTATTTTTATTTTAACTAACCCCTTACTAAATTAAGGCGGGATTTTTTTCACCACATCCATACTGAAATCTTTTATTTTCTGGAATTTCATAGTCTACTAATGTCAGTGGGTCAATATGGTTATGATCTGCCTAATTTCCCCCAGATGTTAGGAAACTCTGAAAAGCAGATGTCAAAATGGATTTAACATACAAAGAATGTATTAGGAAAAACACTTATGCGAGAAAAAATGAGGAGGAAGATGGTGGGGCGGGGTGAGGGGTGGAGAATAAGCATACTGCAGAGTAAAGATGGTCCCAAGTGAAAGAGAGAGGACAGGAAGGTTGGGTGGAAGCGTTCTAGACTGTCATGCAGTCTGAGGAAGTTTCATCAGGGAATCAGGGTATCCGTGATCTATAGTCAGCCCTCATAGGAGTCTCTTGTATCCAAGAAACTTGCCTGTCTTAGTATACTTGTTGCATTCAGTTACTAGCTGGGAATAGCTGGTAAAATTGTAATCTTAGCCCAAATCTGGTAATAGACGGAATGCAGCAGTTGGGTAAGTTATGTTCCCAGCAGTTGAGGATCTATGAGGAACATTTTCATGTCCACTCGACTTCACAGAGACTTTTTTCCCTTAAATAATAAACAAAATAGATTAACCACTTATTTAATAATGTTTAACTAAAGATGTGAAGAGGAGAAGCAGAGACAGGTGAGACGGGATGCAAATATTACCAAGTGTGGGAAACCAACGGAATGCAGGCACATTCTCAGAAGAGGCGCTCATGTCAGGGTTTAGTAACACTGTCCACATGTTCAAGTTCCTGTGCAATCAGTCTATAGGTGCCATTGGCCTGCTGTAAGAACTTGTTTTCCTTATCCAGTGTTTTGTTTATGTTTTGCCACCTTGTTCATGATAGTTAGCCTTCCAAAAATTCTTCTGGGGTGTTCATTTAACCATTTCCTAAATTGCGGAATAAATATGAGACATTAAAAAATTACATTTGGCCTCTGGGATATAAAATGAAGTTTTCAAAGAGTTAAAATCTTTGGAAGTACTGGAAAATTTCAAAACTGGAGACACCTTCAGATGTAGATTTCATACCCTTAGAAATGATAAAACTACCTTTCAATACAGCTTCCTATATTTCTCATCTCTACTCACTGCCTTCCTAAATTATCTTGTTCTTTTTCCCATCTTTCCTCCCACTCTTCAATTAAGAAGAATGACTGTCAGGAAAAATGGAACACATGAAAAGTTATTGTTAAAATATTAATAGATGTCAGTATGACTCTCTAAGTTCATGCATTCCAGAGTTACCCCACTGGGCTACCATTGTGGGCAAGCTACAATGGCTGTGACTCTCCATTCTCACTCAGTCCTTGAGGTGACACGCCATCTCTTAAGGCAGAAAGATGATTTTATCTTCAGATATCAGATTATGCTGATTGCCCAACTGTATACGACTATTTGTTTTATTTTTAATTTCCTCTTTCCTGTGCTTTTAGTCTCTTTCAAAAATGTATCTTGGATGAACATTCCATCTCTCCTTTCTCCTCAAAGCTGGAAAACTGATCTTATAGTAAGCTAACTTCACTTCTTAAAGAAAGGACAAAATGCCATAGAAAGCCGTAATTTTCTTCCTATGACCTTAACTTATATTGCAACCCCTCCAGGGAACTGTCAATTAAAAGCATGGAATTTACACAAATCTAAGTTTCGGAAATCAGCCAGCAAGCTACACCAAATATGTGGAAAAACCTATTAAATACCTTTTTAACCTTTATTACTTACCATGTTTGATTGTACAAATCTATATCCTCAGGAGACATAAGCAATGCTAATTGTGATTCATGTGAAGAAAAGAGCAAAAAGTATTTCAACTGATATAAACATTTTTCAGTATGAGGTTAGATACTTAATGTGGAATATACCAGAAACTAGAATACTGGACAAGATCACTCAACCAATTCAGAAGCAGAAATCTACTACTCTGCTCATTTAGTAGCCCTAATAATTCCCTTTTTTATCCCTGGTAATTCACTACCTCAATTATAACACAACATTTTGTAAGTCAGTAATTCTAATACTATTGAATGCTAAAGCAATACAGTTCATGTAAGCTATTATTGACAGACGCTTTCTGTGAAAACGATGATCTTATTGGCTAAAAGTCTTTGTGATGTATTTTTTCTAAAGCATTTTGAGGAATATTAAGGCAATTAGAAATTTTTTGTTTTGGAGTTTGGGAGTGTTATCAAAGACAGCTTTGATTTTCTCAAATCAAGAGATCTTTTTGTTGTCATGACATTAAACTATTTGCAAAAAACAAATTTAATAATGTCACAATAACTGTGAGTTCTTTCTGAAGACAGACTTCATTCTAAACTCCCAAACTTTCCATTACTTCAGATGATTTAATTAAGATCCTTTGGAAAGCATTATGCCTGCCTTTCTGTTGATAATATTTTTACGAATGCAGTACACTCTTCTTCTTGCTAAAATAATTGAATTGTATTCACAATTTCAATACAACTTATGCGGTAAAATGCACAGGAAAGTGTAATTTTTCTCCATTTAAGTAGAACTGATACTCTGAAACAGTTAAACTTAGACTTTCATGCTCCAAAAATGTACAGAGCAATAGAATCTAAATGTATTCATCTTTTCTTTGCATTAGTTAACCTGAATTAATATAACTGGTATTTCAAATATAAGTTTCTACATCTCCAGTTAAGCTAGTTCCCAAATGAAGTCAACCGGATCAGAATCCAGACTAAATTGAAGAAACTTTAGTTCTTTAGCAAGAACTAAATTGAGAAAATGAATAAGGGGAGAGGGGAGCAGAAGGAAAATCATACTTTGCTGGCTATTTTTATTGTATTGACTAATTATCTGAGTGAAGGACTCTCCTTATATGAGCACCTTAAAGACTTAGCCTCAAATCCTGATTAGAAGTATGATAGTAGGAAATAGTCAACTTTAGGAACTTCATTTAACATAAATTATTAATTACATACATGTTTTTGAGCAAAATATGTAGTATAAAGAAAAACATGCTTAAACATTTCTCCTGTTTAGTCCTCTTTACTATGAAAATCTACTTTAAAACAAAATAGAGACAATTGTTCTTTCTACATAGAAAATCTAGATTTTTTGGTTCATTGTAATCTTTCTGCTCATCCCCCACAAAGCACCCCCTTCCCACGCACTCAGAGCATGAAGTATTTTTAAATGTTTTTATTTAAGTTCATCAGCACTTAAGGGACTGTGCCTTAGCATGTTGGCATAGACCCCATAGCCCAGCCAAAAATACTCATCATTTAGGAATGATGACTTGGTAACACAGGGGTTTCATTGTAGTCAAGTATGTGGAATCTCAGTCTCCTGCTCAGAACAAAGAACGCGAGGATCATTGCCAAGGAAACCCTAAAGCCCAGTGCTTTTAGTGACATTTCAAATGTAAGTCTAGATCTGTGTACTTTTTTCCATCTATATTATATTCCATTAAAATGTTTTGTAAAGCAAAAATAGCTTTTGGGAGGACAATTTTAAGAGGGGACAATTTTTGGGGATCACTAATCTCAAATCACCACAGTGCTCCCCTCTCACTACCCTGTAGCTGTATTCCCTAAAATTTCAAAGCATAGTATAGTAGATGCCTTAAAGTTCATTCCTGGATCTCAAGTTAAGAAATGCTAATGAGTGCAGTAGAATCTGCACATACTCTGATTTAAAATTCATGAGGCAACTCAAAAAATAAAAATAAGGTTCACAACTTCAATCAATTCTGTTGCTTTTTGATCATTTCTCAATAAGTTTTTTGCTTATAATTTTAAAATGGCCCCAAAAGGAATTCAAATGCTAGTGTTGATGATGAAAGTAAAGAGAAAATAGAGATCTAACATTTTATTGCATTTTATTAGAGAAATTTTATGTGCGCTTATGAATTTGGGAAAACTGCCAGTCTTAGGACATGTTCCTTATGAAGATCAAAGATCTGCTCTGTAGGAATTGTTATAATAAAAATTGAGTTTGCCCTAAGAGAGAAAACCAAGCGTCACTCAGTGCCTCTCACGCACTGTGCTATTGAGGTAGTTCCTATCTTCCCATCTATAGAAACCTCAATTCAGCGATGGGGTCATATGAAATTTCCTCCAAGAAGCTTTTACCAATATCCTCAATCTCATTGCTGGGATTTCTTTCTATACAGTCCCACAACATTTAGTTTACCAACCAAAAACATCACACTGATTTCATCTTGTTTCTTAAGGAAAAGGCCTCGGTGTTTTACTTACACATTTTCTTCACAAAGCACACCTAAAACTTGCCCTGTAGCAGGTGTCCAGTGAATACTTGATGCATGATTGAATGATTGGATGATTTTTGAGATAGGCCTTAAAGGAAACATAGGAATCTGAACAGAGTGGATGGGACGAAGGAACCATAAAAATTAGGTAGAGATGGGGTAAAGCCTAAACTAATTGGGTGAAACTGTGACTCATCCAGCCTCATAGATCATTTCATACTTGAAGAATAACAAACTATCAGACTAAGGTAAATTAAGAAGGTAATTTTCTGCACAGCAATGTAAATATCGATAATGTATTTTTAAAATGTTATTGTTTGTGTAATTCTTTCTATGACCTATAGATTATTACATTGGCTCATAGTTTAATAGAAAGATAAATATTTAGAGCATCATATTGTATCAAACTTGGAGGTAAAATAGAGTACCTATCTTAAAACATAATTCTGGGTACTACTAGTAGTTTATAATTTAGTAACATGGGCATTTTCCCCCTGAAGATTATTCCACAGTGGAAGTGGTGGGGGGAAGAGGAAGGAATAATTATATTTGTCTTATTTGTAGGCCGTACTCAATTATGTCTACATTATAATGTATAACACTTGAGAAAGGCAATGCAGAAAATGAATTTTGAACAAACATATCCCTACCTCAGATGCAGCAGACCCAAATTGGCCTCCAACTACCCCCATTTGTTGAAGGAAAATTAACAAAGAAAAAGAAAGGAGAAAAAGCCCTTCTTTCTGTTTCACAAAATGAAATTAGATTTCATCAGGTAACTTCTCTCACTCAGCATCCCTTCCAAATTACTTGGCAGTTATAGCCCCTTGTATCTCACACACGCACATGCACAAATGCACACACAGATAACTTACTTTATGTATCTTATGACCTTGATGATAATCTTAAACTCTTGTTTATACAATAAAATATGGGAGAAGTTGAGAGAGGAGATAACTCTGTGTGATTGAATCATAAAATCTCAGGTTTGAAAAAATATCTTTTTCACTCTATCAGTAGAACTATGATATTTTATCGGATTAAATACAATATATGTGAAATGCATAGTTTAGAAAGTACAGTATGCATATGTATACAGTATGTATAATTTATACTTGATTGTGATACAGGAAATAGACTTGCTAAAATAAAATATCTTTGTCGTTTTTGTAAAGAGATTGGGAATCCACTTCCTGAAGTCAGGAATTAATCCCTCGTTGTGGCTTAGTATGTTTCTGTGAGGCAAACAAATTTGATAATAACCAGATACTATCATGTACCATTTCTGCCTCTATCCCTTCACTTGTATTCAGTGACTATTTAGTCCTATGCTAAGATTCTATTTTTCTGAAAGTTCCTTTATTGGAAACCCAGTTTAATCACATGTGAGAAACCAGTGGCTGAAGGTTTAAACCAGTGATTCTCAACTGCATAAGGTTTGGTGGGCAATTTTGCCTCCCATTGGATATTTGTCATGCCTGGAGACTTTTTGGCTGTCATAACTGGGAGAAGAGTGGTGCTGTTATCTAATGGGTAGAGGCAAGGCTACTACTAAACATCCTGTAATGTATACAGCACAGCACTCTCACAGTAAAGACTCATTTGGTCTAGTGACCAGGTTGAGAAACACCACTATAAACTAGTGTTACAAAATACTTACATTTTCTTTAGAGTTGTACGTATCCTAATTCATTAGTGAAACAAATAGAAGCATTAGCATGTCTGTCAAAATTAGTAAAAAAAAAAAAAAAATGAAAGTAATTTCTAAGGATAAACTTCTCATTTCTGTCTACCTCCTCAGTGATAGTTCATTTGTTCAAGTAAGTCTCTGTAAAATTTTTGTGAAACTGGCATTTAGTTCTTATAAGTTCTGGGTCCATTGTAATTGCTGTTAACCCCTTTATGACACTGAGCAGAGCTAGAGCTCAAATTTTCTTTTAAGGATGATGATGCTATTAATGTATTGGTGCAATAAATAATAATTAACCATGCTAAATTACAGCATGTGAAAATAGACTGTCTAATTACCATTCCATTTTCTATATTATTTGATGTTCTTCTGCTTGAAATGTGGTAGCAGATTCTGAATTTTAATCTACCCCAATTCAAATGTCTATCTGTCAGGAATGCAAAGAGAATGATTCCTCTGAATCTGGCAATTAGTTTTATGGAAAAAAGCATTTGTCACCAAAACGGCCAAAATTACATTTTTATTATTTCAATTAGAAATAAAATGTTTAGCTAACTTCAAAACATTACCTGAGTCTGCTTTCAGTGCCTCTTTTAAATCATTTTCTATACAAAACATATTACTGTAACTAGCTTATATGTTATGGTCACTTGCCTGAGAGTCTATATATCAGAATTGCTTCATTAAGAGATTTTTCTTTTCCTGTTCTCACTGCATTGAATTTCCATTAATACTTCTATGTAACCTTTCTAATTCTATTGTTCTTTACCTTTGGTTAATAACCTTCTATTTAAAAATGCTTAAATAATTACACACTGCTTCTCAAGTATGACACATTTTCTGTCTTATTGTATGTTGACATTTTAATAGCTACAGTAATAATAAGTCATAAAAATGTCTTAAATTTATAGAACACATTTAATACAGAAGGTTCTAGTCCAATTTAAGGTTTCTTTTGACCTGTGCTTATATACATAGCTATAACACATACTGAACACACTTATGCTCTCACACATTGGTTTACACTTGACATTTAGCCTCTTTGAAGAAGGACGTCACAGGCATTCTATATTTCCAGTAGTGCCCGATAATCTCTAGGCTACAAAACCATGAATAATTTAACTAATAAATATTAGAGGGTGAAAATTGCAAGGGAATTCTAGTAAGCTAAACTCAATTTTTAGACTTGGCAATTCAAAGATAAAAAGCTCTTCCTTCTATGAAAAGTGTAAACAGAATCGTTCGAGTTGACAGGTACTTTGGGTCTCGCTGACACTTCGTCTCAAAGATTAAGACATCGCTAAAAATTAGGACATAATTTATTACCAAATCACAATGGTCTTTGTAGCGACTTTATCCCTAGGGGGCACAAGATCTTAGCTCTCCCACAGATGCAGGCCTTCAGTGCTTCTATCAGATGAACGTGGGAGTTAATATACTCTTACAAGAAGAGAGAAGTTGATTATTATAGCAGACTTGAAAACTGATTCTAAAATAAGCACCATTATGGCTCCTAACATGCAGCCCAACTTACTGCCACTCATTGTGCCCTAGGCCCGTGAAAGGAAGATACTTATGTCTATAACTGTTGGGTTTTTACTTACTGCCCTCTGTTCAGTGTGGTACCTTATTTCTTTGTGTTTGTTCTGCTCTTCAGAGTTCTTTCCTGTCTGAGGATTTGGATTTGGATTTGAAGCTGTCATTAAAAGACGCCATTCATGAATTTCTGATACTTGAAGTGTTTAGTTTATGGTCATCACAAGTGAGGAAAGAGACATTTCATGGTATCATTTGCAAATGAGGGAGCACAGATAACTTTTAATTTCTCTTTCAAGGAAAGGGAGAATGTTCTCTCTTGTCATTCCATCCATGAATTCCCATAAAATGTGTTTGCTGTTTGTTTCTCAAGACAGAGATTGCCACCCAGAATCAATATCCAAGTTCTCTACACACCCCAGATAAGATATGAATGGCTTCAGAAAACGTGACAGAAATGAGAATTCTCAAAATTCCGGTGTTGTCAACTGCTCTCTGATTTTCCAACATGTTAATTTGATAACCAAAATGGAAAGAACTCGAGTCATTTTAGTAGGTGTCCATCAGATGCTAGACATTGTTTTTGGAGATACAAAGCTTAAAAATACACAATCTCTTCCCTGTTCTGATTGTGCTTTCATCATACCAATACACTATGTACTTGAAATTCATACAGCTTTAAGACTCATTATAAAATATGATGTATATGTAGCACATTAAAGTTCTGTAGGGAAGAGAAAAGAAAAACGGTCTGTGAGAAAGGGCAGAGCATTACATTCTTGGAAAAGGAATTTTCCTATTTCCCTTTACCTGGCAAAGGATTCACTTCATTGGTACCTAAGCTCTGTAAAGTGTTTTCACTCCTTGGCCAATCATGAAAGCACTGTTAGTTGCCAAAGGAAGGTATGATTTCAAATAATAGGAGACAATTACAGGTGCATGCCCTGACACAAATTAAGGTATAGAGATAGATCCTCTCAAAATTATTACATATTCAAGTGACTTGTTATAAGCTGATGAGGAAACAAAATATGAAATTACAAAATGGTTTCCCTGGCTTTGCAGACCTCCACCCGTGAAGTGTATGAACAAGTCTTAATACACACAGCAGAAATTCCACATCTAGGAGCCAAATATCACAGAGAACAAGTAATGTAATGTGCAATAAAGCAATTTCCTGAATGTTATTAGTCTGCATGTCTGCAGCCACATGTCTAAACCTCCATTATTTTTATTTTAACAAAGTTGAATTAAAAAAATTATTCATGTACAGTCTTATGCTTGGTTTGATGTTAAAAGGGATTATAATTGCAGTATGGAGAACACAAAACAATTTTAAAATTGAGATAAAGTGTTACTATGAGACTGAACATATGATAAGCAATTTGAAGTAAACCTCATGTTGCAAATAGTAAGTGAAAATGCATTCTCGCTTTGTGTATTTTGTATTCTGTGTCTTAACAATGTTAAAAATGCTGAAAACCAGTTGTTATGTTGCATATTTACATGAAGTCTGTGTTCTTTGTTATGTTTTTGTCCACTGGTGCAAAATTCTGAGCCTTCAATGAAATTTTGGTATACGTGGTGATTGATAGATAACAATCGAAAGATGGTATTCTCCCAGTCCTGTTTCTTCAGAAAGTCAGAAGATGGTTTTATTTATGTGTTGCAGATTGCTGTCGCTCTGCATTTTAGCACCACCTGGTGGACAAAATATCATTTGTTTGTTTTTTTCTCTACCGTTTAAAATAGCCCCTTCACACTCTATACTCAATTATGATACACCTTAATAGACATTCAGTTGTGAAAGTTCTAAATTTTAAAGATTGTTGTAAGTAAAATAAGGTTAAAAAAATTGAAATGTTTCCCAAGTACTATTGCCAATTTAAATGCCTGAGTTTTTTAACCCTCATAAATATATCCAGATTTGAATAGTACTTTTCATTCATATGCAAAAATTGCTTCTTTCCACATTTTAATTACTTATTATTTATATTTTTCTTAATATAGAATTAAATAAGATGAAGAAGTTTTCTGTATGTACAAAATTGTGGTTTAAATTATATTGTCTTCCAAAAATTCACATAATCACTTTGTAAATAGCACTTTATGAAGAATGTTCACACTGTAAATTCTTACTATGCTAATATTTTATACAAAATTAAAATTAGTATTTTAATTTATACTACTACAGAATAATCCATTTTCCCCTTATAAATAAAATTCAGTTGTGGTCTTATGTGTATTAATTATCAGTTTTTAATAGTTTTTTTGAATTTTACAGAAGAAAAATTTGATAATATCTTCAAATGAAAAATACAAACATAGTTAAAGCTAGTTTTGAGAATTGTAGTCGTGTTAGTCTTTGTATAGTCCCACATTTCTGTAAAATATGGTGGAAATTATTTCTATGAAATACAGTGAAGAAGATAATTCATCTGCAGATTCCACTATGTTCCTTTGGAATGTACCACTTATCTGTTCTCTGGTAAAATTGGAGATCTACAAATTTTGATTGTGTAATATTCAAAGATTCAAAGATTCAGTAGCTAAATAGAAAGGTGGTAATTTTTAAATGGAAAATGTATTCCAGTCTCATACCTTTTGCATACCATTTAAAATAAAACTATAGCAGATGACGACCTTCATCGACATGCATCTTGAAGTTATTTGTCATTTCAAGAAAACATTTAAAATTTTGTTCTCTCTCTCTTTCTCTCTTCTTTTCTTTTTTTTTTTTCTCCCCCCCACCAAAGGTCTTGGATGGTACACTGTAAATTCAGCATATGGAGATACCATTATCATGCCTTGCCGACTTGATGTACCTCAGAATCTCATGTTTGGCAAATGGAAATATGTAAGTGTGACCTACCTGGGACTTGGTTAATTGCCCTTGTTCTTTTAAATAAAATTCTTTCTGTGAGTAACAGTGAATTTCAAATTAACCTGAATGCAATATTGAACTGTGAGTACCAATGTAGGAAGGTAAAATTAATGTGTGGAATATGGCAAAAAATAATTCCTATCTTACATAACAAATGATATTTTAAAATAAAGCAAATAAACCCATAGTTCTTAGAATGTGTTAGCCTGAAAGATTCCACCTTACATGTTAGAGGCAAAGAAAAAGGCAGAGTTCCAGAATAAAATAAGTGTATTATAGGACTGAACTCAGTGGAGGATGGCAACCTTTCTTTGTTTGCTCATGTTCTATTTGACGTGGTTATTGCAGAGACAAGATAGATCAGTAGATAGAGCCCTTAGACAGTATTTCAGAATTAATCGTCAGTATTACAAGCTTGATTCTGACATTTAGCCTTAAAAATGTGTTGATATATAACACATTTTTATATATAACACATTTTATAAAAGGTCGTTTTTATATTTAACAATGTTGATTTTTTCCCATATTTCTTGCAGATAGCAAAATCAAATTTTCTCAGGTATGAAGGTACAAATGGGTCTGGAAATGGAGGGTAGAGATCCTGGTAGGGAGATGTGGAATGACTACGTAACTTTGGCTAATAAAATATCTCAATTTAATTAATCAATATTAATGCAAAATGTTTGTGTGGTACAATTTCCTAGTGCTGGACCACAGGAGACTCAGGACAATCTGCAAACTTCAAGTAGATTGTGTCCCTGGACACAATAGCAAAATTCCCCTAGCTCCTTGAAATGTTAAAAGGTATTTGCAAAGGAAAAGAATTTGATGGTCAAATACTTTACAAAAAGTTTGTTGCACCACTTCTCAGAGCCTTTCATACGTAAAATGCATTAAGAATTGTCTGAGGGCCATAGTTTGATTCATTTCTTAGGTTTATTTGACCACAGAACTTTTCTCCTCAGATATCTCCAAGAACAAACATTCTGCAGAACACACTCTAAGAAATGTGCTTAAACTTGCACTCAAGGGGTGCACAGCCTTTTAAAATATAGGTTTTGAAATCAGCAAGTTCCACAATGTGCTCACTGTGAGATTCTGGACAGATGAATTAATCCCTATTTTTTCATCCATAAAATGAGATAAAAATATCTTCCTCATAGTGTTGTTGTGAGATTACCTGAAGAAACTGATATCAAAATACTTACCTAGTACTTGCCGTGTAGTAATCATTCAACAAAGTGAACTCATGTCTGTGATGCTGCAGAATCCTAACCATACTATGCTCGTGTGAGTGGGAAATGAAAGGAAAGGAAAGGAAAGTGGTAAGGCAGCATAGCATTTCTCTGTAGCCTCCTTCTATTTAGTATCTAGCTCACTCGAGGTAACTTTGAACTATTTCCGGTTTCCTATAAATGTGGAAATTTGACGTTAAGGCCTCTGAGGACAGAGTCTACTAGTGCCCTCAAAATTCCAAGTGCCCAGGAGACTACCACATAATGCACTTGTTCAATCAAATTTGCTGCCAAAATAAATGGAGTCAGGTGATGGCAAACTTTTATGATCATAGAAAATTCTAACTATAACGCAGGGAGTAGCATTCACTCAGGGAGTAGGGTTCACCTAAACTGAACTGGCACAGTGGCACTGGAAATCAAACAATCATGGCAATTTTCACATTCTTAGGTAAGCAAAAGACTTCAGCAATACACTGAGATACATTTGAGGCACTATATGCCCTAAAGTCAATCTTGATTTGCAGAAATAAGATAATATGCTCTAATTTAATGTAACCACCTACAAGACAAAATAAAGTTTTGGAAAAATTAGCCGAAGTAAACATAGAGAAGAAATGACCTGATTTCTCCTGGATCATATTGTAAATTCCCTATGAATGGAGATCATAGCTCCCTGTTCATTCCTCCCAGCCCTACTCCTGAAACCTCCTCACCATTATCTGTCATAGTGCCTGGTGCAGAAGAGGGATTGAAGGCTATCAAGAGTGGTGCAGTGTAACCATAATAAGACCAAGCTCTAAGCTCAAATTTTTGCTCTGCTAAGATTTCCCAGCCAAGACCTCGGGAAGTTATTTAACCAAACTCACCCTCCATCGTCTAGTCTGTAGATGAGGCTAATATTTAAGTTTAACTTATAAGGCTGTTATGAATATTAAACTAATTACTGCATAGAAAGCCCCCCAAAAAATCTGCCATATAGTTAAGTGCTCAAAAATTAGTAACTGTTATTTATTGCCTAAGGCAATGAATAAGGTAGTGGTCTAATATACTTTGCATAATGAAGGAATGACTTAAGACGAGGATTTGCATTGTAAACCTGTGATAAATCTAAAAGAGTTAAGAAGAATGTTATCGATATATTCAGATATTTAAGCAAATAAAACTTTTGGACTCCAGTATTAACTTAGTAATTGATATTATTAATTCTTAAAACTTAATCCTCCTTGGAATCTTAAAATTTCTCATGGACTATAACATGTATCACATTTAATTTTCTCCAAGGTCTTGTGTGGTACATAAAGGAGGGACTGCCCCTGATTTTCGATTAAATTGCTTATTAGATGAGAGAATTTTTGTGTGACCAGAGGAAGAAATGCATTATATGTCTTGGCATAATTGTGTGTGCAGAGTATATCTTATTTTGGTGATAAGTTTTTGTATGAAAGCCTTTTGAGCTCATTGTTAAGATTCAGCAAAGCTATGGGTTGTGTTAGTTAATCTGATTCATTCCTTAATGGACATAATCATTTTACAAGGGTAAGTACTATTTCTCCATCAAGACTGGTTAAACTATTCTATGTATAAAGGTCAGCTACAACAGTTTTGGTTAGAGGTGTGGACATTTAAACTATGTGGATTAAAGTAAAGAATATTCCAAAGATAATTGCCCAAAATATCCAAACTAGTGTTTGCAGCTCAAGTGTATGCCTGCTGTGATGGTTATCTGAACATCATTTTGTACCTTTGTTTGCATTTATGTATGTTTTATTTTATATTAAATATATACAACCCATGTAAGTTTCAAAACTATCCTCTCGGTGAAAAAAAAAAAAAATCTCAGATTCCTAGAGCTCTACCCTGTCATTTTTACTCATATAAATTGATACCTGTAAAAGATCTTACAGCTCTCTCTTATGAAGAATTTTCTGTAATCAAATATTTACGTGAGAATTGTATACAAAATTATTCTTCGTAGACAAAAAATATAGATATTGGTAGAATATGGCCAAGGAAATGTTGTTATTTTGAATGTAATCCTGAAACATCTGAATATGCTTGTGTTTAAAATGTATTATTATTTTAATTTTTAGGAAAAGCCCGATGGCTCCCCTGTATTTATTGCCTTCAGGTCCTCTACAAAGAAAAGTGTGCAGTACGACGATGTACCAGAATACAAAGACAGATTGAGCCTCTCAGAAAACTACACTTTGTCTATCAGTAATGCAAGGATCAGTGATGAAAAGAGATTTGTGTGCATGCTAGTAACTGAGGACAACGTGTTTGAGGCACCTACAATAGTCAAGGTGTTCAGTAAGTAGTCTGCAGCAGTGTCACTGCTAAGTGGGATCGATGGCCAGTACCAGACCATGTTCTTTAGAAAGAAGACTGAACTCTCTGTAGTGTCTCTATAGCAGGTATCTATATAAGGGGACTTAAGGAGATCTTCATTCTGCTCGTGTATAATATCAGCAAAGAAAACAAAGAGTATGAAATTCAAATAGGAGATTTGCAGTGAGGAACTAAAATGATATTCTCTGTTGCTTTGTCATGTGAAAATGTCGTGAACTATGATATGAAGTACTACTACTGATAACTAGCGATCTTAACTACTGATAACTAGTTAAGTTATCAACTACTACTGATAACTAGCGATCTTACTGATAACTAGCGATCTTACTGATAAAAGTGACCTTAACTTTTACTGACATGTACAAATAAGTGTTATGTGATACATACGTAGATATATGATACATATGTAATCATGTATATCATGCATACATACACATGTATTTGGCTGAACCATATGAAATTGCCATTTTCATACATAACATAAAATATAAGCAAATTCAAACTACATTTTAACAGAGATCTAAATTTTCCATTTATATATATCCACATATATAAGTATCCTATATATATCCATATAAACAATTTATATATTATATATATTAGAGATATAGATACATTTCCATCCTGACCTTTATTGATTAGTTATTGATTTAGATTTCAAAAAGTATTCACTCGGTTTAGAAAATTATCCTAAAATTTAAAAAACTCACCACACCCTGAATGCTTATGTGGGATACACCAAGGGGAGAAAGTAGAGTAGGGATGGAAGAAGAGAAAATTGTAGAAGAAACTTGGAATAATTATAGTCACTATGACAAAATTACTTTGCATAATGATAGCATATAGTTAATGTTATTGTGCAAACAGCTGTGCAAATGAATGACTCGAGAAGTTATAATTAAAGCATTTCATCTTTTAAAACTCAAATAAAAAGTCCCACCTCTGTTACTTCACAATATTTTAGACACTACAGGGAAAGAAACAGGTCTCTAAAGTTTCAGAATGCCAGTCTTTCAGTCTTTTTTAATTAGGGAAGAAGGTTTCACTTTACAACTTTTCCCCCTCTGTTTTCTGATAACTTGACAGCGCCTAGAAATTATTAAAATAAATAGGGAAGAAAGGAACCCAGAGGGCCTTCCAACTGCAGCAAGTAACTATGGATTTTTCCTGTTTCTCTTGTAATAGCCTATGCAACTAAGTAGGTCTGTCCCTCAAGTATTTATGTGGACTTCAAAGCTCCTCTGGGCTCATGATGCAGATTCAAAGCATGCTTATACTATCAAAGGAAACCTTTGTTCCCCAGAAGAACCTTGTAAAAGCATATTACATGTTTCAGTTAATTACCTTTCAGCTTAGAAGGCACTTTCCAGAAACCATCCACACTTCTCGATCGTTTTATGAATCAAACCAAGTACCAAGTGTTTGCAGTCATGCCTGTTTCCATAAAACATCCCAAATAGTCTGCATCCTACATTTGCCAGTGGCCCATGTATTTTTTTTTTTTTTCTTTTCTTTTCTTCTATTTCGCTTTCACGTTATTAGAAAGATGAATAGTGCACTGCTCAGGACACTTTTCTAAAGTGAGTAATCCAAAAGGTTTTTGGTGAAAGTTATAATGTCATAATATAACCTGTCATCAAAAATGGACCGCAGTAGGTGCAGAGGTTAAGTCGCAGCACTCTAATGATTATGTGTATTAATTTGTCATTGTCAGGTTTCATTTTTAAGGTGTTAAAATTTTCCTACATCGAGATGGTAGTATATAAGGGAGTTGAGAAAATTCATTTGGTTTCATTTGGAAGAATTGTTTGTGATAGTTATCAAAACATTTTTTTGAAAAAAAAAAGCATTAAGCTATACTTCATATGCAAGAAATCATACCTATAAATCAGCCCAAATCTGATTTTTTCAGAAATCTGAAAAAAATCAGTTGGCCTAATTCAACAAAATTTATAAGCTGATTTGGAATACAGGGAATTTCTATAATTGTAAAAACAAACTCACACCCCACCTACCGCCAGCACCCGCCTACTCCCTTCTCTTTTTGATGTTGTTGAAAACAAAGTGATTCTCAGAAACAGAATTTGCATTCCAGGATGTGGGCCAGGGAGAATTTACATAGACAAGTTACACACTCTTGAAAATGGTGTTTTATACTAGAAATCGTGAGACCCTCCGAATCCAGTAAAATGAGCAGCAGAACTTACTATAAAGACAGTGTTTACAAAAAGCATATAGGGGCTTCGGTTTTGTTTTGTTTGTTTTGTTTTGTTTTGTTTTGTTTTGTTTTGAATGAATTTACTTTGGGTCACTTTCTGTGAAGCAAAAAAGTAGCTGTGACAGGATCTGCATGTATATATTGCAGTCACTTAAGAGTTACTAAGCCCATCAATCAGTCCTCTGTTTCCCTCTGTTGAATCACCTAGCAACGTGCACCGTGTACCATAGAATCAAGTGTGGTTAATGGGAGCCAGTCTCAGATCAGGCTGCTGCTGATTGCCATCCTCATATGAGAGCTAAGTCAAATTGTTTTTATTCAAACTAGAGCCCCTGGCGAATGACCTTGCTATCTTTAATGTACGTTTGCTTGTTTAATTTTAAGCTATTCCTCATATGCAAGAAACCATACCTATAAATCAGCTCAAATCCAAAAAAGTGGCTTTCTTAGTCACCACTAATCAGCTTTTTTATTTTAGTTGAATGGCATCAAAATCGAACTGTGTTTTTATTTAGTGCACATTTGAGGTTAATAAAACCATTCAGAAGCAAGTGTCAACCTTTAAAGGTGCCCAAAGATTCATTCTAGTGATTGTGAAAAAGGTCTAGAAGTCCAATGGGTACCCAGAGAGCCAGAAGGCTGTTAGTGGTGAGATGGAGCAGTCACTGAGCGGGTCACCAGGAGACCTTACTTTGTGAGATCTGGTGCCAATTTCTGACTTTGGGCAAGTCACCTCCCCAGTCTGGGGCTAAGATTCACTCCTCATCAGTAAAATGAATACTTTCGATGATGAGACGGGAGGTTTTCCCATTCTGCTGCTAGGATCTTCTTCAGGAGTTAATGAAGACAGCTGAGGAAGGCGAGGAACTATTTCTACCTGATAAATGAGACTTCGGTCTATTCAACATTTCAAAGTTTTTCATGATAATTTGTTCATGGAAAAAAAAAAGGGAGGAGTGGCTCCAGCTCTAAAAAAAATTTGAAAACCACACCCCATGCTAATTGCAAGTCTAGTCTACTCTGGTGGTTCTCTGTGGTATTGGGGATGCGGAGTCTGCTCTGTGGTACATATGCACCAGGTCTTATGAGGATGATGGGCCGGGTTTTGTGACTTCGCACAGAGGTATTTCAGAACTTTTATTTGGATTCCTCCCATTTGAATACTGTTCCAACTGCTTTATCAGAATTAAGTGTCTTTGCTTTCACCATCCTCCTAAAAGTCATTCAACTTAAAAGTAAAATTTTGGGGGGTGTCGAGGGGCGAAGATGCAGAAAATGATCTGTTTAACAATGAGATCTACACCAGATATTTCATTTTGATTATTTAAATATAAAAGATACCTTTTGCCCACAGTAGTTTGCTTGAAGTACTTCATGATTTATGAGGGGTGATTGCTGACAAAGTACTGGGAGGAGCAGTTTTGAGTCAACACGACCATTTGCATCTGCCTTCACTTGCTCTCCTCTCTTACTAAATTGAACTATCCTATGTGTGGGTTTTTATAGTAATACTAGAACGCTGTGGGTGACACAGAGCAGTTGTGCCTTCTTCACTACATTCTCACCTTGCTATGAGCTAGCTGGATGCCAAAAAATATACATTTTAGTAGTTTGCTGATTTTTAGATTCTCTGAAGTCTAATGTTCATAGCTCTTACCAGCAATAGTCTGGTTATTAGAACAAAAGGAGCTATCTATCTCAGTATATTTCTTTCTGACCACTCCCCAGCCCCTTACCACAATTTCTTTCTTCTCCAGCTATAAAATCTCCTGTATAACTCTGAGGATGATATAAAACAAAAAGAAGTAGAGGGAAAAGTAAGGGCACTATTTATGAAATGTTTTAATTGGCACTAAATATTACATGTAGCTTAACTTTTCACTATATATGATCAGCCCTTAATGGATATTAGTGAGAGCCCTACAATTTATTTGGTTGAAAGCCACTATCCATAGCAAGTTAACACAGGAACAGAAAACCAAATACTGCATGCTCTCACTTGTAAGTGGGAGCTAAGTGATGAGAACACATGGACACATAAAGGAGAACAACACACACTGGGGCCTTTCAGAGGAAGGAGGGTAGGAAGAGGGAGAGGATCAGGAAAAATAACTAATAGGTACTACTAGGCTTAATGCCTACGTGATGAAATAGTCTGTACAACAAACCCCCATGACACAACTTTACCTATGTAACAAACCTGCGTTTGTACCCCCGAGCTTAAAACAAAAGTATTTTTTAAAAAATCATTTGAGTCTTAGCATTATATATCATTGCCAAGATATTGGCACACACTACATGTTGCCATGAATATCAGCTGCCTCCGTCTCTAACACACACATCCATGCACACACACACACACACACACCTTGTAAACTACTATCAGATTTAGAATAAACCTGGTAAGATATTTTTAATCTCCCTATTCTATAATTTTAAACTACTGTAGTGTGGCCCTATTATAGCTTCTAACTACTTAAGATAGCCAGATTAGCAAAAAAAGAAAATAAACAAGGCATGATTTTTCCATTTGATAAATATTAAGTTGAGTGATTTAGAGAAACTCAGGCAAGAAGATTCAGAAGCAAAATTTGGCTTAAATCCTTACCCTTGATTAAATTACTTTAATGATGCAAGTAAATTTGTAGCATTGCTTTTCCTTTCAATTATGTCCTTGGTTATGAATCCTTGAGTCATGTTAAGATATAATTCACATAGACTATTTTTTAACACTTTGGAATCAATATGCAATTTTGCTAAAATAGTACATGTCCTCTTTTATCGTCCTCCAACTAATACCCATCAATTGTTACAACCTAATATAAAAGAAAATTACATTCAAGATACATAGTTAATATAGAGGGCTCGAAACAAACATTTAAGGAGAAAATAACTCAGGAAAATGAAATAAGTATTACCATTACATTGACAATACTCACTGTGACCCTCTTTTCCAAATAGAGAGATGAATCGTAATGTAAACAGGATTAAACTTTAAACATCCTTTCATCGGGTTTCCTTAGATTTGCTACAGTTTCATTTCACTGAAAAAATAAAGAACTTTATAAAGCATTTATGGCAAGAAAACACATATGACCAGGAGTAAAGGACCAAAGATCGAAATACAAAGTGTTTATGATTATGGGTGCATCGATAAAACATCACAGGGTTTATAAAGCAAAGTAAAGGTATACATTTTCTATTAGAGAAAGAGTATGTGCTCAACAGTCTTGATATTTTACTTTGGTGAACTGGAACGTAGTGAAACTTGGCAAAGCGACCTACCAAATCTGTGTATTTAGAACCTAAATTTATGGGGAGAATTGCTGAATATCACCACTTAATCCAGGGATAATACTCTTGAAGGAGAAACTAAGAATGTCTTGACCTTTTTTTCATTCATTTTGATTCTTGATTAGCCACATAAATTAACTGCATATTTTACATCTATTGAGCTCTCAGAGAGGGTGTCACTAAATAACTGATTTCAGTTTACAGAAAACTTTTACTTACTTACACCCCAAGAATTTTATTTTTGTTTAAATATTTCAGATGCATCCTTCTCTCAAATGTATTAGATATATTTGCCTTTTTAAGACATGGATTCCAAATAAGATTCAGTGTTTCATCAATAACTCAGAGTTGCAATTATGAACATTAATAACATTCTATTAGAATAGCGATAATGACAAGGTTTACTCTGACGTGAAAGACTTTAACCCCCACACAATATGTTTCCCAGAAACTGGTGTCTATTTTGAGAAGCTTTTTTTCTTGATCAGTTTTTTATCATTTTATGGTCACCATCCTACTAATCAGGTCGTCAGGTGTCACTTCTAGTTTGTGTTAACGTTAATCGCCTCTGTTGTGTCTTTCTATTTTTCTAGATTTATTTTTTCTATTGTTCTATCTTGTTTATGTTTTGTTCCCAATCAGTGTACTTGGAAACTAGAAATCATCACTGTGAAAATTGTACCTGTGGAATTATATTTCTAGAATTAATAGTTAAGTAGGCCCTCTTATAAAGTACATGAGTTTAACACGTGGGAGGATTTATTATTTTTGTTCGTTATTCTAATATCTAATATAAAACATATATATGAGGGGAAATTAACTAGATATTAACCTAAAGAAGGTTATATTTGTTTCTCATACAGTCTAAAGATATTCATTTTGCTACCCCAGAGACATTTTGTCATTTTCCTTGTTTTCTATAATGATCTGGGGAGGTAACATGTCTAATAACTGAACTACAAATTGAATAATAATTATACAAAAGCCAAGTTTACTTTGGTAATCAAAATTAAAAGTATTAGTTGGTAAACAGTAAGACTATAAAAGAAAAAGTAGCTGATTGTTTAAATACATTTGTTTATAAGAAAATAAAATAATTTTGGTCCATGAGACTCACAAAAATCAGTGACAATGAGGCAATATACTTTTTGTGTAAACGAATTGTTGGAGCTATTTAAAAAGCGCAAAATCCATCATTGATAGAAAATAGCAGCTAAGAATAAAATAACTTAAAATCAGTTTAAGTAATAAATTGTTACTGCAACTTTTAATCAATTGCTCCTGAAGTTTTTATTAAAATTTATGTTTCTTAGAACTTCCTATATTTAAAATATTTTTGTCCATCATCTCAGGTTCCACATTTGAAAGATTTTCTCACATTTACAATTTCATATTGTGACTTGGCTTAAGAGGTAAAGTTAGAGATATTTCAGAAATTTGGGTTTATAAATTCCTTAACTTGCTTTCTATTTCCCATGATTTTAGAACAGTGTTTCTCAAACTTTATGGTGACTGAGAATCCCCTAGAAACTTGTTTAAAATGTAGAGTTATGGGATTTTGTTTTTCAGGAATTCTGATTCAGTAGGCCAAATAGGGCTCAGAAATCTGAATTTTAAACAAGTCCCTTTGTGATTCTGTTTCATGTACATTAATGTCTTCACTTAATGAGGGGGAAGTTACTGATAAGTAAGAAGTGCTCATGGTACTCAATTAGAGGCAATATATCCTATTCCCTGTTTCACTATGAAATCCATATTCACTATTTATAAAGC
Organism: Chlorocebus sabaeus; assembly: GCF_047675955.1. Classification (NCBI taxonomy): domain Eukaryota; kingdom Metazoa; phylum Chordata; class Mammalia; order Primates; family Cercopithecidae; genus Chlorocebus; species Chlorocebus sabaeus. The sequence goes on from NC_132925.1 coordinate 25,410,842, forward strand.
ATTCAGAAAGCATTATTGATATTTTATTCAAAGGAATTACAAGCACTGAAAATAATATTTAAGATAGTAAATATTTGAAAGGGATAGACCTATAGATTCCCTAAGTCCAGATTGTATAACGAAATCTATTTTTATTCTGTTGCCTATTCTTCTGTATTGAGTAAATGAATTGTTTCTGCTGTAAATCAAATCACAGAAGTCCCATTTTTCTTACGTATGTACTTAAAATCTTTCTCTGCTTAACTTTAGAGCAACCATCTAAACCTGAAATTGTAAGCAAAGCACTGTTTCTCGAAACAGAGCAGCTAAAAAAGGTAAGAATTGTTTTTCATTAATACCTTTATTTAGCCCAGTGTTGTAAGTGCCTTCTTCTGACCTTACATTCCAGGACAAATGAGATAGGCTTTGCTCTTGTGGAGATGACAGTGTTGCAGCTACCAATCAGAAATTATGCACAAGGCACAGAGGGTACAACACGCTCACAGTCTCAGGTGACCAAGGGGACAGCAAGGAAGGTGGGGTCGTTTCTGAAAAGAGGAGTCTTTCTTATTTGAATTGATGGATTAATAGAAGGATGAAGCCAATTGGCGTGATTCATGCCTGTGAGCCTAGCAGTTTGGGAGGTTAAGGTGGGAGGAACACTTGAGCCCAGGAATTCGAGACCAGCCTGGGCAGCATGGCAAGACCTTGTTTATAAAAAATATTGAAAAGTTAGCTGGGCATAGTGGTCCTACCTCCTCGGTAGGCTGATGTGGGAGGATTGCTTGAGCCTAGGAGGTCAAAGCTGCAGTGAGCCGTGTGGCACCATTGCATTCCATTGTGGGTGACAGAGCAAGACCCTGTGTAGAAAAAATATAGAGAGAGAATGATGAAAGTTGAATAGATTTTCGCCAAGCCAAAGGTAGAAAGGGCTTTCCAACAATATGAAATAATAGGATGTGAAAGAGAACGGTGTGTTTGGGAAACAGCAAGTTTTGGCATTGATGAAACTGGGTGCCAAGACAGAAAGCAAGAAAGGATTGAAAGAGATCGATCTGGAAAGGCAAAGAAAAGCTGGATCATGACAAATCTTACATACTAAATAGGGAGTTTGGACTTTATTCTGTTGGCAAATTAAACTATTGAAAGATTGAAATAAAGAGGTGAGATCAGATTTGATCAACGCATTAGCAGATGTGTGAAGGGAAGCGGAATTAAAGTGGGGGACAAATTTGTAGTTCCATATTGAATAATAATCTAATGAAAATACCAAAGTTTTCCTTTGCTGGGAGGTGGAAACCCAAGTCCTACATTCTTTGCGTCAGATTAAATTTTACTGCATAAAATTATTTGATGAATACCAAATATTAAAGTTAATATACATTTAAAGAAAGTGAGGGGAATTATAGAGCATGATAATATATATCATCTTGAAATATATGTAGTATGAAACTGGAGAGGCAGCCCCATTTTAACACCAAATTATTCTTCCATATGAAGATCTATGATTCATGGTAATAGTCAATGTTAACAGAGTAATGTTATTTGGTTAATGTCAAAAATGAACAGTGTCAAAATGAATTTGGCAATGCTTTCAAATGAATGTGATTTTATAATAGTGACACCATCTATTGCACATTTCAAAATGGTCAAAACTATATTTTCAAATACAATTGTTAAAAATGTCTTAAAAAGACGTTGTTTTTATACCAGAGAGCATATATTCAGTCTTTTGTCGGTGTTGAAAAATAAACCGGTCAAGAAACCTTTGGAATAACTCTGCATTGCCTGAGTTTCTGGAGTTTCCAAATTGACAGCCCCTGATTGAACTGAGGTAGTAATATTGCCTTTTTATTTTGCAGTTGGGTGACTGTGTTTCAGAAGACAGTTATCCAGATGGCAACATCACATGGTACAGGAATGGAAAAGTGCTACATCCCCTTGAAGGAGGTGGGTATGAGGGCAGGGGGACAGGGAGTACATTCAGAGGACCTGTTCTGAGTTTCTTTTTTCTAGGTATTCTTTAAGCCAGTGGTCTCCAACCCTTTTGGCACCAGGAACTGGTTTCATGGAAGATAATTTTTCTTTGGATCGGGGTGGGGGGAGGGTTTCAGGATGATTTACAGGCATTACATTTATTGTGTACTTTGTTTCTATTATTATTACATTGTGATATAAAACGAAATAATTATACGACTCACCCTGATGTAGAATCAGTGAGAGCCCTGAGCTTGTTTTTCTGGAAGCAGACAGTCCCATCTAGGGGTGGTGGGAGACAGTGACAGATCATCAGGCGTCAGATTCTCATAACAAGTATGCATCCTAGATCCCTCATATGTGCAGTTCACAACAGGATTTGCATTCCTATAAGAACCTAATTCCACAGCTGATCTAACAGGAGGAGCTCAGGCAGTAATGTGAGCCATGGGGAGTGGCTCTAAATACAAAAGAAGCTTCTTGTGGTTGCCCACCGCTCACCTCCTGCTGTATGGACCAGTACCAGTCCTGGGGGCTGGAGACCCCCACTTTAAACTATTCAGGATCTAAATATGTTGCCCTCTTTTGAGCTGTGACTCTTATGCTCTGTTACTTTAAGTATGTACTAAATTAATACGTGATTTTTTAAACACCATTTTCAGCCCTTGTACAGAAGAATCAAGAGCAGAGAAAATAATTTCTGTATATGGCATGACTAGAAGTTAATTAAAGTGAGTGGGAAATAGGATTCCAGGATTCTATTTCCGTGTCTCTGATTCACGGTTTTGAAATGACATCTAACCTCACTATATGTCAATTTTCTCTCCTGCTAAATACAGTTAGAAGGAAAAAAAAAAACACTTTTCAAAGGTGTGGTGCTGTTTCGTTAAGGATTGTGATTGTCAGATGAAAGACCCTATCATCAGTGTTCTTTATTTTCTTCAGCGGTGGTCATAATTTTTAAAAAAGAAATGGACCCAGTGACTCAGCTCTATACCATGACTTCCACCCTGGAGTACAAGACAACCAAGGCTGACATACAAATGCCATTCACCTGCTCTGTCACATATTATGGACCATCTGGCCAGAAAACAGTTCATTCTGAACAGGCAGTATTTGATATTTACTGTAAGTTATTCAATATATAATTATGTTATTTAATGTATTAGAAATAATATTCAAATACTATCAATCTTTGAGGTCCCAATCCAATTACTCTTTGAATTCTGCTTCCAATCCGCACCCCAAATTGATGGCACCCAAATAATCTCTTCCTCTTTAGGAGACCATAGCATGAATAAACATTTATCTATCCTATAATACCTTTCACTCTCTACTTTTTATCTATAGCTGTCTCTTCTGAATTCCACTACACACTAAATTCCTTTAGATAAGATTTCTAACTGATCATTTTCTGGATGAATGACAGACAAATATAGACTTACGACTGACTGGCTTTCTAAATAAGAGATTACCATTTTAATGAAAAAAATTATTTTAATAATGAGATCAATTGCATAAGTTTGATAGGATGTTGTATTACAAGACATTTTACTTAACTAAATCATGTATTTGAAACAGAGTATTTGTCTACAAAGGAATCTTCATGGTCATCTGTTTTAACTTCATTATGTTAGTTAGTAAAGTGAGGCACAGAGCCTTGCCCTAAATTAGCTGTAGATATTAGAATAGAATCTTTTTCTCCATTGCTGTGCTTTCCTTGTAAGACAGGTGCCAAGATAGTCTAATGATTAGGAGCAAAAATGCTGGCATTCTAGTCCCAGCATTATCAATTACCATTTCTTGAAAAGTAGCTTAACTACTCTACATCTCAGTTTTCTTACTTTGAAATGGGAAAAATGTAATACCTAACTGATAGAGTTGTTATAGAGAGTAAGTGAAATCACAAATCAAAAATAGCATACTACATCACACATTAAATTGTCATTATTAAGTACTTCATTATTATTGCTATATGGTCATTATCACAGTATAAACATAGAGCTGAAGATATTTGGTGGCAGGGCCGGGCGCGGTGGCTTACCCCTATAATCCCAGCACTTTGGGAGGCCAAGGTGGGCGGATCACGAGGTCAGGAGATCAAGACTATCCTGGCTAACACGGTGAAACCCCGTCTCTACTAAAAATACCAAAAATTAGCCGGGCGAGGTGGCAGGCGCCTGTAGTCCCAGCTACTTGGGAGGCTGAGGCAGGAGAATGGCGTGAACCCAGGAGGCAGAGCTTGCAGTGAGCCGAGATAGTGCCACTGCACTCCAACCTGGGCAACAGAGCAAGACTCTGTCTAAAAAAAAAAAAAACATATTTGGGGGGAAAATACAATAAAGGATTTTCTCCTTATTATTATTAATTTATCTAAAATTTTTGTGATACTGGCATGTGTTCTAGAGTAACCTAGCTCTTCTACTTCTATTTTAAAGAAAAGCCAAGAATGCCTGCTGAGCGTTTCGAGAGTATCACCTCACCTACATTTCTTTTTTAGGTTCCCTAGGGCACAATATCTTACACGGGAAAAAAGGTGAAATTCTTCCAAAGTTGCCCTAATATTAAAAAGTAGTTTTGCCTTAAACTTGGGAAGTAAGTTTCAACTTGATTTAAATCCAAGAAATTAGTATATCATTATGTATAGCTTATCTAAAATCAAACTTTTTTTTTTTTTTTTTTTTTTAGGTGAAGGCAGAATTCTTTCTTTCTTTCTTTTTTTTTTTTTTTTTTTTTTTTTTGGGTGAGATGTAGTCTCACTCTGTCGCCCAGGCTGGAGTGCAGTGGCACAATCTTGGCTCACTCCAACCTCCACTTCTTGAGTTCAAGTGATTCTCCTGCCTCAGCCTCCTGAGTAACTGGGATTACAAGCACGTGCCACCACACCCTGCTCATTTTTGTATTTTTAGTAGAGGTGGGGTTCCACCATGATGGCCAGGCTGGTCTCGAACTCCTGACCTCAGGTGATCTGCCCACCTCAGCCTTCCAAAGTACTGGGATTACAGGTGTGAGCCACCATGCCCGGCCCAGAATTCTTTCTGTTAGAAATATCCAATTGGAAATGAACCATATTGGTGTAAGTGTAGGTGTACAAGACAGGAGAGAACATCAAGATAAGTAATAAGAATTGGGAAACTGGCTTCAGAAGAAACAGAAATATCTGTGAGTGTGAGGCATACAGAGTTGGGTAGACAGAGAAATCCTTGAATGGATGCGAAGAAAATGATTTTATCATGCAGGCTGTGTAAGGTGCACTTGGCATGGCTTTTAAGAAGCCACAGTGTATGCAGTGCTGAGCTTCATGGTGAAAACGCGAAGCAGGAAGAAGCAGTTTAAGACAGTCCTCACATTCAAAGAGTGTACTACTCCAATAGAGAAGCAAAACACCTACATCAGAAGGAAATTGCCAATGCAAGGTTGTAAGGGTAAAAGCCTCAGGAACTCAGTATGAAGAGTCTTGAAGGCTCAGGTGCCCGAGGACAGTGGTTCTCAAACTGTAGTGTGCATCAGAAGAACATGAAGAACTTTTTAGAGTACAGATTACTGCACTCTGGCCTTGAGTTTCTGATTTAGTGGGTGTGGGAAAGTGCTTGACACTGTGCATTTGTAACAAATTCCCCGATGGTGCTAATGCTGCTGATCTGAGGACTACAAGTGGAGAACCACTGCTTTAGGAAGACTTCAGAGAACAGAAGGAGAGTGCTAAATGGAAAGGAGAGACGAGTCCATTTCAAGAAAAAAAAAAATTGGCAAATTCATATTGAGAAAGCTTGAGAAAAATGTACCAGTCCACTCCTTTCTTACCCTATTCAATCAGGAATGAGGTTTTAGAGAATCTAGCTCTTTAATCTTTGTTTTTATCTGATTTCTGCCTTCTGACACTGCTTATGTTTATGCCACCATTCCTCATTGCCTGTATTTCTACAATGGATTTCAAAGTAGTATTTTTCCAATGAATTGCAAAATAGTATTTATCTTGTCTGCCCACCATTCTCTGTTCACCCCCAAATAAACTGCCTTCCAACCTGAGGCCAGAAATATTTTTCTAAAACACAAATGTGACAAAAATTTCTCAGTGACTCCCCAGAGCTCTCAGATTAATATCCTTCCCCCTCCCCACACTGCAGTATGACTTGAGTTCGTTTTAGCCATGGTCCTATGTAGTGCTCAGCCCTCATCACTGCCTGTATCCACTGTGGTCTGTTCTTCTTTCCTGATTCCTTCTGTAGAGTAATACTTACATGGCTATGCATATGCTGTCGTCTTCCCACCTTTATCATTTAGCAAACACCCATTTATGTGTCAAAACCCAGCTCCGGGGTCAGTTCCTCCAGGAAGCTTCCTAATCTCCTGTATCGATGGCTACCAGGATCCCTATGCTTGTGTCACATGCAGGTTTTATGTGGTCATACTCCTAATTATTAAGTTTGGTATACTTACAAATAGAGGAAACGTTCATTGAGGCAGGGTTTTAAACTTTATAATTCCAGCACTTAAGGCTTGCACAAAATAAATGCCAAACAAATGAATAAATGAAGGACTGTAGGATAAATAAATACCTGAAAAGAAAATTTCAGTAGACAGTGTTAGTTATTTTGTAGGGGTTTATGTAGCAGAGTAAGAGATAAGACTCTCACTTGAGCTGGGTTCAAGCCAAATTGTGGATACCAGGCTAAGGAATTTTTATTTTTAATCTTTATATATTGGGAATGTGTAACAGATTTTGAGTATCATTGTAATATTCAAAGCGCTACTTCAGAAAACTGATTCAGAGGAAATATATATGAAAGGATCAAAAGGAAGGAGACTCAAGGTGAGGAACCAAGTGAAATTTGATGGCATTGCTTCAGGTGTAGGTTAATTAGGACATGGACTAGGGAAGTGTAAGTGAGAATAGAAAGGGAGAATCAGACCCAAAATATATTGTAAAGTATTAATCATCAAGACATGGTGACTGAATGGATAAGAGAAGGCAAAGGAGAAAGCCAGAGTAATGGGCAAAATGATGATTTACTAATGGGCAGAGTAAAATTCAAAGTCGGGGCAAAGGCAGAGCAAGAGATCATTAATTTTGAGGTAAGCATGTTAGTGGACATGCAGAGTTACTGTCAAAATGCAAATGTGTTACATTAACCCTTTGATGACTCTCTAATACAAAACAGAGCCTGTTGAAAAGGGAACACAGAGAAGTGGAGTTTTAAAATAGAGAAAGAAGTCGGAGATGGCCATCCCGGGCTGTTCTGTTGTGTCAGCCTTGATCAGAGATGTGCCGCAGTGACATGCCACAGGCCAAACCTGAACACCAGTCAGAGAAAGGCCAAGTAAGAAAGCAAGAGAGGCCCAGAAACAGAAGGTCAGCAGGGCACCAAAACCAAATTGTATTCACTTTTCAACCTCACCGGGAACTGCTGGTTAGGAAACTACTTCAGGCAAATCCAGAAAAACAAATATGAAGTATATTAAATCAATCACCATTTAACCTCAGAATACACTGGACAAATATTCAGAGATGCCCAAGCATAGAGAAAAGGCAAAGAAGCAATCTGTAACAACCTTCTATAACAACCTTCTGTAACAACCCTTTAAGTTTTTTTTATCGGCACTTTATTTATAGAAAGGTAAATAAATGACCGCAAGACATAGAACAAAGCCTCCAAAAGTATAACTTACTCATTTCATTTGTTAGCTAATAAGAAAAAAGTAGGTTTTTATAGATAATTTTTAGTGTCACCAGCTTGGAAATATAGACACATGCCTCAATAATTATTAAGTCTTGTGGAAAACATTCTGTAAAACATACCTTGGCATTATATGATTTCAAAATTTATTATTCACTGTATTATCCAGCAATATAACAAATGGATACGTCAGTGGATCATTTCTAACTGCCAGCACCACTTCATTTTATTTCCTGTTTGCTAGATATGGTTCACTGTATCCAGCATTCAATTTCATTAGCATTCTACTATTGAGCAGTAGCCTGTGCTGAAGCATACCCTTTAGCCCTATTTTCTCCATAAATATGACCAAAATGGAATGAAAGTTGCATCTTGGCTCCAGTGAACAGGACAAAATTATAATACATTTACAGTCCTGTCAATTGTGTCAAGGGTCTCCCTCAGTTCATAGGATTCATCTTTTTTTAAGCAGATCTTCTCTTCTGCATGCAGGAAATCCTTGTTGGTGTTAACTCATGTCTCCTTTTTATTTCATGTGAAGTATTATTATGCAATATGAGTACAGTGGTATCTAATAGCTTTAGCTGCTTGCTAGCTGAATTTTGTCCTTCCAAACTGTATGATGTGTATAATATATAATTAAATTTCCCTATAATAAAGCCATGCAGTTTGATTGTTCCTATGGTCTTTTATACATAAAATAATTACCACCATTCCTACCTCAGTTAAAGACATTTTGCTAAGAAGAAATTGATTTTGATGTAACAGGTTTTCTTTGTAGTTTGCCCTAACTAAGATTAGTACTTGTATAGCAAGTAGCTATTAGCTTCAATCCTTCTATAAAAAGGTATATTTAAGCAATTACCATTACTAGCTTCTTGAGAAAATTATGTATAATTTAGTCATTTACATTGTATGCACAGAGCAATGCGGTACTTGACAAAAATGGTTAACTTGTGTCTGTAACTCTTACAGATCCTACAGAGCAGGTGACAATACAAGTGCTGCCACCAAAAACTGCCGTCAAAGAAGGGGATAACGTCACTCTTAAATGCTTAGGAAATGGCAATCCTCCCCCAGAGGAGTTTTTGTTTTACTTACCAGTAAGTGCTTAAGTATTACTTGAGTTGAATGACTATCATTTTATCTTGTTGTTTGACTTCCGGCTGACATGAAGAATTGTTCTTACATGGATAGATGGAAGTGAGAAAAAATGTTATTGCTGGGGACAAGAGACACCACCTATAAAATTTCATGTGGAAGCTTTTTCTGCACCTGCCAGTGTTCTTGCCTTTTTTCTCAATGCTGAGAGATTTCAAGGACAAAGAGGAAAAAAAAAGTCAACCACAGGAAACCACAATTGCAAAAACTTAAAATTTAATTATCCAAATAAACTGTAAGAATCTGCTCTTCAGAAGCAGATAACTACAAAATGAAAACTGAAGACAGTGAATGAACTGATGTGGATTCTAAATCTGCCCATAGCATTGCCCCGAACACACCTCTAACCCTCTGAAGTAGGGATAGTTCTGTTGCACGTTATATTTAGGATAATGCTATGGCTCTTTTTTTTTTTTTTTTTTTTTTTGGTCATTATGTATAATCTTGAAATGCCATTTCCTCAACTTTTTTCCATATCATAGTTGAAGGAAATTATATGCATAGAGGATACTTTGGAAAATTCGTCTTGGATGTGCTCTGCATGTCATAAGGATGTGGAAACAGACAAGGAGAGAGCTCTGTCTGAGGATGCCTGTTTGCACTCCTGTAGCTTTGTGTTTGACATCACTTTCGCATTGAGGGAAGCCATATGCAACTCAATGTTACATTTACTGCAGGGATGTGCTTACAAATTTCATCTATCACAGTACTCATTAGTACTTAAGAATATCATTCACTACATTATTCAAAAGACTAGTATAAGTAATTTCTTTATGCTGACAGAAAACTTTGTTTCTCCTGATAAATTAATTGCTGTTTTTATTTCATTTGCGAAGGAAAATTTGAAGCTAGTTCGGTTTCCGCTTTGGCTATCAGGGATGACAGAGCCAAATTTGTGTCTCAGTTTTTTCAATAATATCTACTGAATATCTTTGTTAACATATATTATTCCTACATCATCTATATTTTTCCTACTCTTAATTTCTTAATTTCTTTTCTTTTTCTTTTGTCATTTTTTTCCCTCTCTTCTCTCTCCTCCTTTCCCCTTTCTTTCTCATTCTTCTCATTTCATCCTTTCTTCCTTTTTACTTTCCTTCCTTTCTTTCCTTCCTTTTGTGTTTTTTCTTTTAATCTGGATATATGGCATATTTCCTTTTAAGCTGCCTCAAATATTTTTATCAAATTACATAAGGCATAAATATAAAAATAAAGCATTGGACTTTTTAAAAATGTACTTGAAACTCGAGCAAAAGCCATGCTGTCAATAAAATAAATGTCGTCAATAGAAAATAAATCAGCTCTCAAATTCCTTAGATCCAAAATATCAATTATTTGCCCAGGAATCAGATGTTGGTAACACAAACTGTACTATTTTTGTGTGATCAATGAAACACATTCCGTTTTTTTTAATCTTACCTGATAAAATGCTATCTTCATCAAGAAATACAACTGTTCTCATTGTAGCGATCAAGTATAATCATCTGACATTTTGCCTCTATCAAAAGGGACAGCCCGAAGGAATAAGAAGCTCAAATACTTACACACTGACAGATGTGAGGCGCAATGCAACAGGAGACTACAAGTGCTCCCTGATAGACAAAAAAAGCATGATTGCTTCAACAGCCATCACAGTTCACTGTAAGTCACTTACTTCTTCATCAGCAGCTTCACTTCAAAGGCTTCTAATAGCTTAATGTAGCTATCTTTTCAAATAAACTGCAGATATATCTTTCTTAAATAACTTGGTTGCAATAGATGCGGTAGAGAGAGCATCAGGATAAGCTCAACTTTGATCCAGATTTGCACTGCAATATTGAAACCTTGCATGGCTCTGATAACCGCAACATTTGGCAGTGGTACATCTCCATCTTCTAAGTGTCTTCAATTTGTGGTGTCAATAAACAATATTCATATGGACCTTAAAGGAACAACTCCGCATATTTTAAGAAAACATTTCCATGTTCTTGAAGTACACCAGCTTTGCAGTTGACCCAGCATTATCATTTGTGTTACAGAATAAATTTAACACCCAAACTCAGGCAATACAAAGTTACTATAGACTCAGTTTTGGGAACAGGAAGTAGAGATCGTTAGAAGTTATTTATTGGCTAAATGTACTCTATATAGAGGGACAGGAAATTTCTGGAAACAGAACTTCTTGAAAATCACTGTGGACATAACTCTCAATTTGCTTTTGATCTCCAAATACTCCAAAAGTTATATTTGCTTCGGTGTAACAGAAAAAGACATACATAAATACCAGACACTTAACTTGAGTTCTTTATGTTCTAATTCATGACAGTCCATATTATTGATGTACCTGATGAATCATGGAAACAGTAAACTAATTTATACCACACCCTGGTGACACTAGAATTCAGAGCGCTTTGAGCAAATGTCAGTCTTGCTTGGAGGTATAGTACAAACTTCCTAATAAGTCCTTTGCACTCAACAGTACCTTCAATAAGGTTTCCTCTAGACATTGTCCACTACAATCCTACTGAGTATAAAAAGACTTTAGAAATTGTCTTGAGTACATAGTTCTAACTCTTTCATTTGACTCATAATACTTTAAAAACATGTGGGATATGAGCTAAAATTTTGAGAGAGATAGAGGGGGGTGCATTGGGGAATAAAGCAACCAGATGGTTGCTTCTGATTGTCTGATGTTGGGAGTGCTCCCTTGGGAGCCCTGTAAAAACAGTGGACTGTTATGCTCACAGCTGGGCCATTTCTCCATTTGCTCCTTGCTTATGTTGCTTAGGTTTGAATGTGTCTACCACCAGGGGCTAGTTACAGAGAAAGCAGTAGCCTCCAGTATAACAATATTATCCAGTCCTGTTCCATAAAAATAAAATAAAATAATGAAGAGAGAGAATATAGCCAGCAGACAGAACCACATGTGGAATAGCTCTCTATTATCATTGTTCATGATGTCTTTGGGTCAATAATCAATAATCTAGTGCCTCAGAGATGGTGTGACATGCTTATTTTTAAGAGATGCAAGGTACACGGTCTCTAAAAGAAGAGGGCACTTGTTTGTTTGCTTGTAGATAAGGCAGGGAAGGATAGATAGCAGACTGACAAAGCAAAAGACTTGGTTGCAGCCATATAGTGCCTACGTGTTTAGCTGTGATGGGGGGAAATTAAACAAAAGTGTGTAAAAGTTTAATTGAATTTTAGTGCATTTAATTAGATTTAAATGCATCTTGGTTTTGACAGGTGGACTCTAACATTGGATTTTAACTCTATTGCTGACTCTATTGCTCCTCAAAAGCTGAAAAAAAGTATTTCAAGTAAATCAACATCTGATTCTAAATTATATGGAAACATAAAAATCCTATTTTTACCCACTTATCTTTGATTGCTTGCTTATTTTCCAGAAACAAGATTTGTTTCCTTTTCAAACATGTCTAAAGGAAGTGTGGGTAGAGAAGCATCAGCCCATTCTTGCACATGTTTGCAGAATAGACTGCTCATCAAGTCTCACAGCCTACAAATTCCTAGTTGCTGATGAAAGTTACTATTTCCCTGCCAATATGTGCACACATAGAGTCTTCATCAGAGCTTACAAAGTCCATCATTGTCCTGTAAAATTGTTTATCTCCTCTCTGGAAAATTAGCTATCCAGCTAACAAAAACTTCTAACTCATCCAGAATAAAATTTTTATCTAAATACAATTCACCCAAATATTCTGAGGAAACTCCACTTTTCTACATGATGGTACATGGTTTAATATTAATGAGAAACTGAGAAAACATGCTCCTTCCCTTCATTCATTCAATAGTAGTGTTTGAGAGTCTACCATGTGTCAGGCACTGTGGCTATATCAGTGACAAACTAAGTCACAATCACTACCCTCATGGTGCTTTCAGTATGATAGGAGAGACGAACTTTAAAAATGATGTTGCAGTCAACAAATTGCAATTATGACATGTAAAATCAAGGAGAAACGCGGAGTGTAATGGCAAGTCTTCATATTGTAGAACAAAGACACAACTCCCAGTGTGGCAAGCATGGTCCTCTTCAGTCTAGTCTCAATGAACTGTATGAGTTTAACTTTCATGAGTTGTCATCACTTATACCCAATTACTCACCATTACAAAATCTGCCAAGCTCTCGCATCTTTTTGCCTTTTCTTATGTGACCAAAGTTTTCCTTACATCTTCCTCTATCAAAGTCCTTCTCAATCATTTGAGGCCACGAACATATAGTGTTCCCTTTACAAAGCCTTTATTACTGCTTTGAAACCCAGTTTGGCTCTGTTCTCTATACTTCCATTAAGTCTTCGTCTGTACCTCTGTTTCTAGCCTGCCTTTCATCTTTCAACAAATATTTCTTGAACTCCAAATCAGTGTCAGGCTTGCTACTAGGTGCTGATTTCATGGACTGTGTGTTATAGTTAGCATAGTACCTCTACCTCATTGACTTGTAAGCTCATTATTTATCGCTGCATCTCTCATCAGTGCTTGGGACATAGTAGCTGTACAATAAATACTTGTTCAATTGAGTTGAAATTTTCTTATACAGATCAGACTATGAGAGTAAAATTTTTATAAAAATTGTTTTCCATCAACTGGATGAGAAATGGAATCGCACTTTTTAAAAATATCTGCTACTATAGTCAATTTTCTCTGAAGAAACACAACTACTATCTCATGGTATTTCGATTTATCGCCTGCTGTCTAAAGATGCTTGATTTTCCAACATTTATGCCTTACTATCTCTTTATGTAATATTTACCTAGTCATCATCTTTCTTTATTTTCTTCCAGAAGTGACTTAAGATTTTTTTTCTTAAGGTGATAGACCCAAGGGGAATATTTATGTCCCCTCAAAATATCAATCATGTTAACTGTAAATAAATGGATAATCAATTAGATTGACCATTCTCTTGTCTAAACTAGTCTCAAAGCTGGCTTGAAAAACCAGGCTAATCATGCTATAGTCCAATTATTTCAGTCCTATAAATCAGTTCTGAATGTTCAAATGCAGTTTGAAGAAATGTATTTTCTTTCATCTTTTCTTCTCCAAAATATTTTGACTATTTTACATTTCAGAGTTAGCATTTTGAACAGATTTTCTGCTTCACAGATTTGGATTTGTCCTTAAACCCAAGTGGAGAAGTGACCAGACAGATTGGTGATGCCCTACCCGTGTCATGCACAATATCCGCTAGCAGGAATGCAACTGTGGTATGGATGAAAGTAAGTAATATTTTTGGCACTACCCTGCTGTTTGGATTGATTTATTTCTAGGTTTCTTATGCACTTTATATTGTATTCAAGTAGATACATTCATGGTTGTGTTTATATACCGGCTCGCTCTCCCTCTGTGTTTCTGATAAGATAAATAAAATAACAATAAAATTTTAGAGGTGCTTATCAACAGGGTGACATCCATAATTGGTGTTCTGAAACTTAGTTTGGGGTGTTATGTCAATTATGTGTATATACTAATTATACACACACACCACACACATGTGTGCACATACAAACATAGTTATATACCACATGGCTTAACAATTCACAGTGTGTTTTTGCCCACATTATCCTTATGTGATATTTACAACAACCCTGTGAAATACAAGGATTATTATTTTCCCACATTATTCGTATAAAAAAATTGAAGGAAAAGAAATCAGAAAGCTCATAACTGACAGAGACTCAAGGCCAGGCCTTACTGAGTATAAATACTATGCTTTGTAAGACACCTTTTTTGTCTCTCTGCAGCTGAGACCACTCTTAAGTTTCTGAAAACAGATTCCACTGGATCAAGAACTCCTAGAAAGGAATCCCTTTTATCCCTGAGCTACGGTAGAATACCTAGAACATACTAGGCGTTAATTCAGTATTTCCTGAACAAGTGCTTATACTCCTGTAATTGTCTGAAATGTAGGCCATTGGCTATCCTTTTAGAATAAGGAAGTGTGACTGATAATTGGCGATCTGAGACAAGGTTATCACCAAAAGAAAAGGTTGTGTGTGATCCCTCCACTTAAACCCTTGGCTAGTATATCCAAACTCCCAATGCATTTGTTACCAGAGCATGACATGTGACAAGAACCCTTAACCCTTGATGGGTTCGGAAAACACACATACCATTTGAAATAGGAGTTAACAAGAATTACCTTTATAAGAAACTGTGGAGAAATATTTTTTCTAGAGTTTCTTTTTAATGGAAATATATTAATGAAATTATTTTGTATTGCTTTACTGCCTGCCTTTTGATCCCGTTTAGCACTCGATCCTCTGTTACTTGTTGTGTTACTCTGTGAGCTCAGTTTCTTATTTTACTCTCTTTCAACCACAGCCTCATCACAACTTGTTCACTAAAATAAAGTGCCACTTCCTATGCTGCAATCTAGCATGATATGTATATGGTAATCAGTGATCACAAGGCTAGAGAAGTTCTAGGCAACTAGACTAATTCATAATCGTTTGAACACTCATTGCATATTTTACTGTAGGACTACAGAAACTAAGTTTACTGTGGCTTACACTGTTTTTACATCAACTGCGATCACTGTTATGAATTAACTGTCATGAACAGCTCATATATTCAAAATAGTGATGATCAGTATTCCCTGATTATTGGTTAGTTAATGGGGAGTGGGAAAAAATATCCTAATGGACAAAGACCACATAATCTTAGGATCATGCCTAGTTGCCTGCTTAGGAGCATTTCAATTCCTGACATAATGGGATTATTTTCTGTATATCAGGCAAGTTTTTAAAATTAAATGTTACATTTTCTTTGTTCATAGAAATTGGAATAAAAGCATTGTAGAGGGCATCACATGGTGAGCCGGCAAGAGCATGCCAGCTCAGCTCTCTATTCCTCTTCTAATAAAGCCACCAGTCTTATCATAAGGGCCCCACTATGATAACCTTATCTAATCATAATTACCTTTTGATGGCCCCCACCTCCAAACATTATCAACATGTGATTTTGGTGGATTAAGTTTTCCACACCAAATTTGGGGAACACATTCAAGCCATAATACTCTATAATAGGTCCCATGTGTTGATAACTGTATCAACAGTTTATGTGTTTGATAAGTGTATAAAATGACTTTCTTGCATGTATGCTCATCATCGGTTAGGTACCGCAAGTCTCCATGTCTGTCAATCCTATATCACCTACACGTACTATAAGGAGTAGGTACTATAAACTGAAAACTCCCCTTAATGTAAGCACAATATATTATTTGTATAATTAAGTCCTCAAAACAATTTAATTGTGGTATATTATTACCCCACTTCACAAACAATGAAACTTGATTCTTAAACGTTTATGAACACTTTCCAAATTATAAATTCAGTAAATGAAAGAGCCTGAAATAAAAATCTGGCATTTCTGACTCTAAAACTACAAAAGGAAAAGGAAATCTATTTTGAAAGCATGTGAAGTTAAGAAGAATATGTTTGCATTTTTATTATTCCCAGAAGAATCGTTTTAGGCTTAATTATTATCTAATAAATACATTGAGAGTTTTAATTCTGCCACATGAGGTAATTTACTTTTTATTTAATCAGGATAACATCAGGCTTCGATCTAGCCCATCATTTTCTAGTCTTCATTATCAGGATGCTGGAAACTATGTCTGCGAAACTGCTCTGCAGGAGGTTGAAGGACTAAAGAAAAGAGAGTCATTGACTCTCATTGTAGAAGGTAATAAAATACTTGGGCACTAACTCAAATTATTCTTTGAGAATTTTATACCTGGTTTCTTTTATGATCTCAGTTCAACATCTTATTTTAATTGTAATGATATTTTAGGCAAACCTCAAATAAAAATGACAAAGAAAACTGATCCCAGTGGACTGTCTAAAACAATAATCTGCCATGTGGAAGGTTTTCCAAAGCCAGCCATTCAATGGACAATTACTGGCAGTGGAAGCGTCATAAACCAAGCAAGTATTTGTCTTCTTGTTACATGCTGCACTCTGTCCAATGTGTTTTTTTTTTTCTTCACGAACTTACGCTGTAGGTTGGTTTGTTACCCCATAAAATTTGCAGTACATGCTCAGAGGAAGCTTTTGCTAACTTCTTAATTTTCCCAAAGGAAGAACATGGCTCAAAGAGAAATTTTATCCCAGGGCCATGGAGAAGGGAGGAACCATTGTGTCATGGTCAGTATCTGTTTTTAAAAGAATATAAATTGGGTATTACTTCATGATCATTCATTCCTGAAATTTGAGTGATTAAAACATTAAGATATACACTTTTCTGCAAAATAAGCTCATGCATCTCAGTATAACTGGGCTCCAATACTGTGCTCAATTTATGCACGTTAAGGGGTATTTCTTCTTAAAACTATGTCCTCGTGTAGGGATGGTGGAGAAGAACAGTTACTGCTTATGAATGTGTGGTCTGACATGCCTATGCAGTGCAAAGGCCAGAATAAGGCAAGCTACATACATAGTGTCTAGGATGTACCCTTCTGAACAAAAGGCTCATAAACCAGACCTTATTACGTATACCTTTTTATTTTAGTGATAGTAAAGGGTTAAGGATTTATTAACATTACCTGTTATTTTCTCTTACTATTAAGTCTTTGACCCTCCCCCTAAAAGAAAGATGAGAATCTGGCCTACACTGGAGGGTTTCAGAACTGTAATCCCAGTAAATTGCCAATCTGCTTGGGTTGCTGACATACTTGTTAATTCCATTGTTCTCTACAACAGTCTTCATGTCTCCCTCTTCTCAGTATAATCAGTAAAGGCCTCTCAGGAGCACCCAGAGGTACCACTGGATTATTTGAATCTTCTGTGCTTCTTCTCAGATTTTGACCTAGTTGAAATTCGAGACGCCATATATAAAGCAAAGAGCTGCAAATTAATTTTAAGCTAAAATCTCCACTCTTCCTCTGTCCAGGGAAGTTGGGCCACTGTCCCAGCTTATGCCATGCAGTTTTGCAGTGCAAAGTGGATTTTGGCTCTTTCAACTATAGGTGATGCATATATAGCTGCTTAACTCTAGGTATGGAAAGTCCCCAAAAGAGTAGGCACACTTGAAGTAAATGACTCCTGATTTGGTTAAGTGTGATGGGGACACACAGTGAGAAAGCATGTAAGAGGAGGCAAAGAAGCTCTAGGCTCCTTAAACTTAGGAAAATGCAGTTTTCTTGATTTGGAATGAAGACTTGAGCCATCTAAATTGCAGACAATGTGCAGATCTGTTTTTAGCATCAAAAATGATTGCTTCTTTTCTACTCAATTGTTTTTGCTCTCTAGTTCAATTTAAGTGATAAATTCAGCAAAAAAAAGAACCTTTAGGTACTGGTGATACAGACATAGAACACAGAAACATAAGCACACAGTAAAATTTTGATTAATGAAAAGATATGAAGATTTAAAAGACCATCCTAGAAATGAGAAAATGTAATTTGTAGAGTTTAAAGTAACAAAAACAAAGATTCAACGAGAAAGTCAGATGAAAACTCCTAGTAGGAAGTGAAAAAATAGCAGGTAAATTTACTATGAGGGTAAAAATAATAATGCCATCTTTCATTGTCAAGGAGAAAGATTGATTCTGGCCCACTGGGTGATATGCTATTTTTCTTGTTCTAGGTTTGTGCTGATGTATCCATAATCTTTTATTTGTTCCCTCTCAGATTTATGGTGAATCTGTTATTTTACAACTACAAAATGTCTCTGCCCCTCCTCCTCCCCTCGCAACTAGAAGATACCCAAAACATGAGACTAGCTCTTGTCCTCAAGGCACTTACCATGTAGTTGAGGAGAAAGCAAACAGTATAGAAAGAGAAAAATGTAGGGAATGAGTTCATAAGTTGACCAAGAAATGAGTGCAAGTACATCATTTGCCTCAACCATGTTGGGTTTAGGAGTCAAATCCTAGGGATGAGATTAAAGTAAATTGTATTTTATATTTGAAGAAATTAAATGCAGTGATTACCCTCATTAACACTTCACAAACATTAGATGGACAGCAATCACTGAAAAATCATCCATCCTCTGTATTTACAACAGAAAACTTCAGAAAAAAATGGTTTCATGTACCCATGAGCAAATTATACATACATATGTACTTTGATATAATGGTTTAAGATAAAGGAATTAATTCTCACAATAAAGAACAGTGACTAAATTTAAAAATAATTAAATTTATATATTTACTGACAGAAAATTGGTCATTAGATAGTCACCAATTATTTTGAAACAAGTATCATCAGGCCAAAATATTGACTAAACCTGAGATTCTATTTAAAAATAAGAGTTTAATTAACTTTATTATTAGAATTCACAAAAACCCAGAAATTTCATTATGGATTTACTAACCTTTGTAGACATTCGCATACACGAGTGTTGATCTATGATCTTACATAGCTTTTGAACACTAGAACGCTCTACAGAGCCCCACACCTATCCTATTACATTCATTATTACTCTTTCCTATGCTTTTTAATCCATTTTCATTTCTAAACCCATCTTTTTTCTTCTTTTTCCAGACAGAGGAATCTCCTTATATCAATGGCAGGTATTATAGTAAAATTATCATTTCCCCTGAAGAGAATGTTACATTAACTTGCACAGCAGAAAACCAACTGGAGAGAACAGTAAACTCCTTGAATGTCTCTGCTAGTGAGTATTTTATTTCTGGCATTACAAAAGTAAGAAAATTTGAAGTTATTCTTCATTAGTTTAAAATCTTCAATTCCATCTTCCTGTACTACATTATGGTAAGTTTTATTTATTTATTTTGCATTTTGTATCATCATCATAAGGTTATTTTTTCTTTTTTCCTGGTGTCCATTCTTGTACTATCCTTGTCTTGACAGTTAAATCATTTCATGTTTTATGGGTCAGAGGCCTTATCCTGTACAGGAATCGTTCGCAAAAGCAACAGAGAACAAAAAATACGTTTCTCTTATTTAATTCATGCTTTATGTTCAGAGTGGAGGTAATTCAAAGATCATCTTAAAACATTTTTGTGACAGTTTTAAATCTGTTAAATTTTTAATTCCCTTTGATCTATTATTTTGCCTTTTAATCCTTTGTGGTATTTATCCTACCCTTATCAACATAAGGGTACTAGCATGCCACATGGTTAAAGTCATCTAGCAAACTAGCAAGAGTGATTTTAGAATTCATGAATCTAGTTTACAAAATTGTTCCTTTTGTCATATCATATTTGAACTATAGCCAAAAATCAGATAAGCGAAACTATCTCCGAGAATGTGGAAAAATCTGTCGATGTTGAAATCAGGGTAATACAGACATACCAACAACAGCTTCTTCAGAAAACAATTGTCATTTAATGTGAAATTGTCCATAATCTTCAATTTTCTAGTTGTTCCTATTGCTTTGTCAACCTTAAATCAGGACTGGCCTAGAATGAGGCTCAGTTCTGGACAGGATGCTAACTGACCTGCCATACTTTCATTCTTCATTCAGTTGGAAACCTGAATATGACATTAGCAGGCTAGGACTACACTAGCTGGGAATTAGCAAGAGCTAGGAGAAAATAATCGTCAAAAAATAATGGTCCCTCACAAATTATGACTGGAATATAAAGGCCTAATGGATTGACAGGAGAAAAGAACCAAACAAATTTCACTCTAAAATAGGAGCATTGACTTCTCAGAATGCAATTCAGTGAGTATTGATTTGTCCCACCTAGAAAGAGAACCTACCCTTTCTTCCTGAACACAAGTTTCTCTTTTTATGTTAACCCATTGAATGGTATGCTTCAGTTTTCTAGGCCTTGCAGTGACTTTATCAACATTTAATACAGTCGTTTTCAAATTCAGTGAGCACCTCCTGAGATGCCAATTTAGTGTGTATGAGGAGAGGTCTGGGAATCTGCATTTTATCAAATGTCACTGGCAGTTCTGATACATGCCCATGCACTTTGAAGATTATTTATAAAGTTTAATGTTAGATAATAATTCAGCACAGTGGTAATTCTTAAAATGGACCAAGAGCATTGCACTATCAGAGTCATTTAGAGGGCTTTGCAAACTTCATATATGTTGCTTCTTAATCTCGGAGATATTCCCAGTCAGTTTGAACCTCTACTCCTACTACTTTGAGAACATCTCTAGTCATAAGTCCTTGACACTAGAGAAAGACAATGAATTCTCCTATATCAGGGCAGGAAAGTTGAGAAAAGTTGATAAACACCACACTGTAGACTTCCTAGGTGCCTGTTTGTTTCCCTAAAAAAAGAATGACTATTAAAAGGTGGTAGATAGTGGAAAAATCAATATGGATTTCAGATTAATTCTATAGGCCAACAGTTATGAAATTTTCTATAGTAGATTAATATCTTTGCAATTGTAGCTCCTCTCCTTTCCTTAAAACAAGATTAATTTCTTTGTAGGCAAGGTCATACTTTATTAAGTGTGATTTTTTTTTTTTTTACTCTTAGTTGTAGAATAGACATTTTATCTTTGAGTATTATTACATCATACTATAATGGTAAAGGTGACTTTCATATATCAACAAATTTTGTTTTTAATTTCATATAACATTTTTCATTTCAGTAAGTATTCCAGAACACGATGAGGCAGACGAGATAAGTGGTAGGTACTATGCTGCCGACTCTTCTTCCTTAACTATCAGCTCAAGATTTATGAAGTGTCATGGTATAAGTAATTTTCTTAGCTGTCCACAATTTCAACTTGAATTGAAATACCAAATGAGACAAGATAGTAAGAATGCTAAAATTTTACCCTTTAAAAATCACAAGTTTGCATGTTAATTACCGTAGTGAGCTTTAGTCATTTTTAATACAAAGTAATAGCTAGACTGACTTTCTGAAAATCCTTGGCATTGTCTGTAATTGCATGGACTTTTCTTCTTTGTTGCAGATGAAAACAGAGAGAAGGTGAATGACCAGGCAAAACTCATTGTGGGAATCGTTGTTGGTCTCCTCCTTGCTGCCCTTGTTGCTGGTGTCGTCTACTGGCTGTACATGAAGAAGTCAAAGTGAGTTGTGGAAAAAAGATCTTCATCGTTCATTGAATTTCACTGGGAGAAAATACAATGTACTAATTTTGCTCACTCCAGTTGTGCATATAACTTATACAATAAGGAAGACGTATCCCCCAAATCAGGTTGATTATATATTTTGTTTCAACTAATTTTGACTACATTGCCCTTGTCAGGGACATGGCCTGGGATACTGTTTCGCACGTGTCCCTTTATTTGTCTCAATCAATAGTCTGAATTCAATTATTTGATTTTTTCAGTGCTTGAGTGAATTTTTTAAAGCATATACTTCCTAAAGGTCAACCACCATAGACCTTTTGGTTGAGACTGGAGAAGATTAATTAAAAGTACCTACTACATCTATCTTGTAGGGACTGCCAGGTAGGTCTTTGCAGTGACACATCTGGCCAGCAATGAAACTGCTACTGAGGTAGCAATATCTTATTGTTATTACTCACATATTCTGGTTAGTTGACTTTGATCCATATGAGAGTCTATTTCAGAGAAAAACATGTCATTATGTCAACTTGAATTTTTAAAAATGGATTAAAGTACCAAGACTACTTTAAAAATTCTTTAGAGATGTTAGATTACACATTATTAGTTATGTGATATTACAGATAGTATGAACCTTACCAATTATCTAATGTGGTTTATAAGGAAAATTTGATAAACTCATAAAGATTCTTAACATACACACATGCCTTACACTTCTCATCATCTCACTCCCAACCTTAGATTCAGATGCAATTGATAGGGGTGGGGTTCCAGCATTTGCACTTTTACAAAGTTTCACTAGTGATTCTGTGGCATGCTGCTAGTTTCAAACACAGGTTTTAAACCACCTTATCTTATAAATGAGTAAATTAATTTTTGCAATGGGATGTCTATAGCTAATGGAACTTTGTACTTCATTTTATATTTTCCTTATGTCTGATATGTCCCCTTTAAAAAACATAAGAAAGTTGATTTAAAAGAAAATCAAAAGAAAAATCAGATTTAAATCAGGACCCATGATCTCACCCTGTAAAGATGCCAACTCCAATGAAGCAATATTCAAATGGAGCTGCCATCCAAAGGAGGCAGAAGCTCTGAAATGGTGAAGTCACATAGCATCATGAGCATGTATTGAGCTCGTGTTCTCACAGCACATCTATAAAGTACATACCATTATTATTCGTATTTTACATTTGAAAAATCTGAGGCAGAGAATGGCTAAATGACTTTCCTAAGGTTACATAGCTTGGAAGGCACAGAATTGTTATTTGATTTAAGGCAGTGATGTTTTAGAATCTTTGTGTTTAATGGGTAGGCCGTACTTTCTCTCATTGTGCTTTATTTTGTGCCACATAAGGCAGAAACATTTCTCCTGTTGTGTGTTGTCACTGATGTATATGATGCCCACTCTCACCTTATAGCACAACTGCTCCTCATCTTGGGCTTTCTCTCCTTAGTCTTAAGCAGCCCGCACCAATACTTGGTGTACGAGTCAGGATTCTCCAGAGAATCAAACCAGTAGAGAGAAAGAGTGTGTGTGTGTGTGTGTGTGTGTGTGTGTGTGTGTGTGTGTGTGTGTGCAAAGAAAGATTTATTATAAGAAATTGACTGACATGATTATGGAGGCTGAGAAGTACCAAGATCTGCAGTTCCTGACAACTTCCTAGCTGGAGACACAGTAGAGTTAATGTGTAGTTCCAGTCTATGTCCAGAAGCCTGAGAACCAGGAAGGTGTAAGTTCCAGTCTGAAACCCAGATGGGCTAAGACCCAGGAAGAACTAATGTTTTCGTCCCAGACTGGAAGCAAGAAAAAACAATGTACCAACTCAAGTGGTCAGGTAAAGAGAAGTTCCCTCTTACTAAGCCTTTTTGTTCCATTCGTATCTTCATTGATTAAATGAGGCCCACCCACATAGAGGAGGGCAATCTGCTTTACTTAGCCTGCTGATGCGATTCAAATGTTAATCTCACCCAGAGGCACCCTCACAGACACAGCCAGAATAATGTTTGACCAAACGTCTGTGTACCACATGACCCAGTCAAGTGGACGTATAAAATTAACTATCACAACTTGGTAACAAATATGTTCTTTTTCTCAATGAACATTTTATCCATAAACACTTCACATGGGTTTGTGTCCATGGCATCTATAGAAAAGTTGGAAGACCTGTGCTATGTAAGTGAAAGGAAAAACAGAAAGTTGCCCAGAGGCAACATCCATTTTATAGAAGTTCTCCTATGTGTACAGGTTTCCTGATATTCAAATCTTGTCTTCCCTTTATAATCCGTGATAACTTACTCACAAATCCAACAGCTTGGGTTCTAGGGTGTCTTCATTTTATTATGACTTCTGATTCACTCAACAGTAATTTTATTTATTAAAATAATGAAAATAAAATTTCCCTGTATCTTGAAAATTAGCTGAAAAAAAAAAAACAAACTATAATTCTCTACATTAGGGTCAAATACATGTTAAATTCTTGGAGCACCACCAACATCCAGTATTTCATCAGACACCATTTGTCCCTCTATGAATAAAATAAATTTGTGTGTGTATATGTGTTCTTTCCTTTGTTTCTTCGTGTGGTAACCCCAAATTAAAATCATGGATAAATAAATGCTGGACACTGGCTTCATGGTGTCTTTAGGTGAAAGCCTCAAGCATTTCCTTTAAAATATTTCATTAAATTAAGCTCAACTTCTACCACCTGACCTGACCATTCATCTAAATAACTGTTACCTAATTGAAAAGTTCACTAACTCTGACAGAGTTAATATTATTGGTAATCAAAGTAATAAGTTGCCATTATCATCCAAAGCGTCAAGGCTTTTTATTAAGAATTTGTGGAATACTTCAGGTTCGCTAAGTGCTTTGCATTCCTCTTAATTATTCCTTGCTTGTGCCTTCTGAAATAAGCCAGCATTTTTGGAATACGAATTAGTCTTCTTAACCCTTCAAACTGCTCATTCAGAGTAAGTTCAGATTCGTAATAAGATCTTTCAAGTTAAGAATGTCTAAGCCCATTTTTGTGATACACTAGCAAAGCAGTGAAATTTTAGCAACATTTAGCTAAATTCTTTGCACTGATAATTTTAAAAGTCACTGGAGAGAGATAAGAGAAACAGTCTTTTATTTCTAATAAAATTTAAGAGTACATTTGTTAATATACCTAGTGGTTATTCAGCCATCATTCACTCGTTATTCCACTAATAGAAGCTACATATTTTTATTATAATTTTCAAAAATAGAAAACTGGAGCAAGAAAGACTTAGCAATTGTGTTCTTTTTCTATTGTGAAATGACATATTCATTTAGGAGTAAGGACTCATGACTCTTTGGCTGCTTTAATCCATATGATTTCCCAATGGAAATTTTTTGTTTAAAAAAAAAAAAAAACTGAAGATGTTTTGATGACGAGAATAGATGACTCTGATTTTTTTCCATGTGTGTAGGGTATTAACTATCAGAGTCAGGAAAAGGCATTAATTAGTCCACCCTATATCTAGTCGTTTAACAGGTGGAAAAGCACTGAAGAACTAGAGATACTTCAGTGGTTACTTTCTACTATGTTTTCCATTTCTCTCCACCCTGTCCTCCAAACATGGTTTTTAGTTCTACAGGAAGATAAATGTTCCTATTTAAGATCTATTCCTATCTTGCATATCTCATAGTACAAGAACTAATGAAAAATTAAAAGAGCTGAAGTTAAAGGAAAAATGTAAAGGTAGAGTAATGTAGCCACAAACTTCTTCACAAATACATTAAGACCGTAATCTCTGGATTGGTTGTGTTTAAGAGATTCTGACCTCCATACTTCCTATAACTAACTGGACGCAAGTGTTAACTGAACATTTGTAATCTCAAAATAGTCATTGTGTAAATCTTGGAAACTTACTGAGAGATTTACCATTTGCAACTATGGAACTCAAGACTATTTTCATGAAAATTAGTGTGTAATATATACATAATCTGGAAATCTAAAAGTCAGAAATACCCTTTGTTAGTTCTGCCTTATACCATGCTTTATTATTCCAGTACTCTCTTGGAAGAAAACAGACAATCCTAAATTGGCTGAAGGGCTAAAGAGGACTTGCCTACAACACTGAAACCTCAATAAACAATGTTATGTTAACATTGTTAAAATTAACATTGTTAATTAAGCCTTTCTAGAATCCTTCCTGTTGGTGTCCCTTAATATATGGAACACGATCTTGCAAGAAAGTTGATTTTAACTGTATTCTATTTCCCAGTCAATACTCAGCTAAAAGCAAATACATGTTCTCATAAGGGAAGAGGGACTCATCACTGAATAAATTGAAAAGATAGTGCTGGAGGACCACTTACAGCACATTTTAAGTGACTTTTCTCATTTATCACTACATGAGAAACTACCGTTTTTCTCTTTTTTTGGTGTTGTTTACTCAACAACATTAAATCCTCAACAATTTAATGATGTACATACCATTAACCCCATTTTGTAGTATCTAAGTCTCAGTGGGATTAACCTGCTCAAGATGTCATAAGTAGTATCTTATTCCAAATTCCATATAGTATTTTCAAATCTATTTTGCTCCCTTACCCGGACTTTTTTGGAATTAAAATTTTAGCTCTGACTTTGATTGGCTGCTGGCATTTAATTGTTACTATGGAGGAAAGGGCATGATCTTAAGGGCAGGGCTGACGCAGCCTGTCTCTCTCCACTTGTCTGAGAAGTCAGACTAATCCAAACATTGACTTCTCTCTCTTTCTCCACCCATGACCTGGCAGGCTGCCAGAAGGAAGAAAAGAATATACTTCACTATCTTATCAAACCATAAATAATAGAGGGGACTGACAGGAAATAATGTGGAAATGCCGGAGTCTCCATCTAGTCAATCACAGGGTCACTGGCCACTCACACAGCAGCACCATCCATGGCCCTCTCCTCTTCTACTGCGTGTGACCTGAAAGTTTCCTCAAGGAAGAAAGGGCTTGCATCAAAATATAATGTGTTCATATTTCAAAATGTCCTCTCTATATATTCATTTCATTTTATTTTTTTAAAAAAGATCACACTTGTTTTAAATACGTTTTCCAAAGGTGAAGGAACAAAAATATCCCATTCTCCGGCATGAACCAAGCTGTATGTATCCCATCATCTGCCCTAAAGAAACATTTTGAGCTGTGATGCTGAGTGCATGCAGGCGGCATCCTGTTTTCATGCATATTCAGTGTAGTTGCATTTATTTGATCCCCCAGCCTTTTACCTAATGGCTGTCATATTCACTATTGACCAAGATGGAAAAGCCATTTTCTGTTTTCACTGAGGACACAAGCATTCCCTATTTCTTTGTAGAGTCTTAGAAATTCTAAAGATATAAAATTTTAGTGAGGAATTTCTTTGTAGAGTCTTAGAAATTCTAAAGTTATAAAATTGTAAGTTGTAGTAATAAGACCAACTATTTATTCTTCTCTATTTCCTTCTTCAATCAAGAAATTGCTGACAACTCTCAGTGGGGATTAGTGTCCTGCTCTCCTCCTCCAGTTTGTCATTAAACTTGGCCCAAGGGGAGACTCCTACTGAGCTGTGACCGAAGAAGGGGAAAAAATAACCATACTCCTGGGCATGACCCTAAATAACCTGCACAGGTGCCAATGGCCAGTTTGCCAGGAGTGGTAACTCTACACTGCCAAAATGCCAGTCCTAAATACCAACAGCTCTGGTACCTTCTGTGGTGTAAGGCAGGCATGCTCACAGAAAACACTCCTCTAACTATCAAGATATAAGGATTCTTTACACCCCGTCTAAGAGAGTTTTCAATTTGTTATACAAACTGAAAGCCTGCTTGGAAAACCTAAAATCTCATGTACTCTTTTATATGTGAATCATTTTAAGTGAGTATTGCTTTGGTTTTCTAAATATAAAATTCTATTATAGCATTTTATTGAACTTTTCCAAATGATACCAACCAGATTGTGATTTACTGGTTGCACCTACCACTGTCATCCCCCTTCACTTGTCCTGCTTCCTCCATTCTCTCAATGTACCATGGTTCAATTAAAGGTATACTTAGGGGATACCCCCAAAGCAGTCCCTTACCCCTTTTGAGATCTCAAAACAAGTATAGAATATTGGGAAAATCTCACCAAAAAAGGTTTTAAATCTTCTGAAAATGTATTTGAAAGTGACTTTAGCCTTTTGAAGGCACTGCACTTAAGGGAATTTCACAGAACGAGGAGTTGAGACTTAGATTTAAATTCTCTTCTGCTACTCAGTAGCTTTATGGCCTTGGCCATTAGCTCCCTGAGTCACTTTCAGTTTGGTGACGCCTTGCATGTCACCTGCCAGCTGCTTTCACATACACTATCACATTTATCCTCACACCAGCTCTACGAGGAAATCCTGTTGTTTCCCCTATTTATAGATGAACGGGCATGCTTAAGAGGAGGGATTGTCTAAGATCTTGCAGCTCAGATTTAACACATGAGGATAAAAACCCAGGCTTGCAGACCCCAAGGCTAAGAACCCTCTCTGCCTTGCAGCTTAGACTAAAGGGTCACCTTTAGTGCTTCTTCACACGGTAACTTACTATGATCTTGTAATTTAAATTTTCTCTCATATTTAATGTTGTTAAAAAGAGGTACCAATGAGAAAAATTTTAAATAACCATCATAATGTATATTTTATAAATTATAAAATATATATACACACCTATATTTTAAAGCCAGCCAGGTTATGGTTTTTTGTTATGCTATTATAATGAAATACTATAAATTGGGTGGCTTTAAAAAAAACAAAAACAGAAATTTACTTCTCACAGTTCTGGAGACCGGGAATTTCAAGATCAAGGCACCAACAGATCTAGTGTCTGGTAAGGGCCTACCTTCTAGCTCATAGAGGTGCCTTCTTGCTGTGACTTCACATGATGGCAGGAGGCAAGAGAGTTCTCCAAAGTCCCTTTTATGAGGGCACTAATCTCATTCATAAGGGCTCCACCTTTATAGTTTAAACATGTGATGATCATGTCATCTATTTCAGGGGGACACAAACGTTCAGTATATAGCAGTGACTACTACTCCTGTCAAGATACAGAGCATTCCATCACCCCAGAAAGTTCCCTTAGACTTCTTTTTTGTCCAACCCCATCATTCCTGTCTCCTTAGGAAACCACTGTGCTAATTGTTAAGACCAGAGTTTGCTTGCCTCATCTTGAACTTCATACAAATGGAATTATAGAGAAGGCACTCTTTTATATTGGGCTTCTTCCCCTTCACATGTTTTTGAGATTATTCATGTTGTTACATATATTAGTGGCTTCTTTTTTTATATTGCTGATAGTGTTTAACCATTAGAATATGCCACATCTTTAAAATCCATTCTCTTCTTGGACGTCTGGATAGTTTCCAGTTTGGGCTGCTCTGAATAGTATGGCTAAAATAAACATTTTTATACAAGTGGTTTTTTTTGGCCATATGTTTCTGTTCTCTTGGGTAAAAACATAGGAGTGGAATTGCTTGATCTTCCAGCAGACATTTGTTTATGAGAAACTACCATGCAGATTTCCAAAACAGTCATCTGGCTTACAACTCCCACCAGTCGCATATGAGAGTTTTAGTTCCTTCGCATTCCTGCCTAAATCTGGTGTTATTCTGTTGAATTTTAGCCATTCTAGGAGGTGTGAATTAATAACTAGTTTTGGTTTTAACTTACGTTTCCTTGAGATCTAATAATTTTAAGCTCCATAAATGTATTGGTTATCTTATATCTCCCTTTGTGAAGTAACAAGTCAAATCTTGTGCCTATGATTTTATTGGTATTTGTCTTTCTGTAATTGATTTGTAAGAATTCTTAACATATTTTGTATTAAAATCCTTTGACATGTATAGATATATTTGAATATTTTTTCCTAGTCTGTAGCCTGGTTGTCCTGTACTTAATGCTGTCTTTTGATAAGCAGAAATTATTCCTTTTGATGAAGAATAGCATATCAATTTTTCCTATTATGTTAGTGCTTTTTGTGTCTACTATATGAAATATTTGCTTATCCCAAAGTGGCAAAGGTATTTTCCTATGTTATTTCCTAGAAACTTTTAAACTTTGACATTTAAGGATATGATCTATCTAAAATGTGGTGTCTCGTGTGAGATAAAGGTGGGATTTTGTTTGATTTTTGGTTGTGCTATATCTATTTATCAAGCCATTGCAGCACTTTGTCAAAAGGACATTCTTTCAGTCTTAACACATATGTCAAAACTTAACTTACCGTACTAGTAGGAGATTTTCAACTGTGATAATCTTCTGGTTGTTTCAGAGATCTTATTTCTTTACATGTTCATATAAATTTTAGCAACTTGCAAATTTCTGTGCCACAAAAAAAATTTTTGTGGCATTAGCATTGCTTTTAATATACAAACAAATTTGGGTAGATTTGATAACTTACAAATATTTGGTCTTCAAATCCGTGATCACGTATCTCTTCATTTACTTGGTTCTTTTCAATTTTTTCTTAGTAATATTTCAAATTTTAAATGTAGATACTTGATATGTTCTTAAAAGTTTATTCCTATATGTTTATGCTTTTTGCAGCTATTATAAATGCAATTAATTTTGTAATGTTTCCAGTTTTTCCTACTAGTATGTGAAAATGTGATTAATTTTTTATGTTGAAATGTATACTACATCTTACTAAATTACCTTGTTAGTAGTTATATTAGTTATTTTGTAGATTCCCATGTAAACAATGATTGCATCTGCAAATGGGGATAACTTTACTCCTTCCCATCTATTCTATATACCATTTATCTATTTTGCTCACTATTTTGCACTCATAGGCAGCTCCAATACAAGTCTGAATAGAAATGTTCAGAACGGACGTCTTTGCATGTTTCCAACCTTAGAGGGGAAATTGCTCAATAGTTACCATTATGTATGATGCTAGCTGTATATCCCTACCCAGAGTTAGTCAAACTGCAGAGTTAAGGGTATAGTTCTCCAGATTACCTACTCTGCCCAAGAATTCTCACTCCACCTGCAAGGAGTTAGGGTCCAACCACAAAGTAAGAGGGAAGAGTACACACAATATCACCCTTACTTCTGACACCAAATGCAAGTTTTGGTGTTTCCCAAAACAGTCCTCAGGTTTGATAATTGACTAGAAAGATTCACAGAACTTACTAAAAGTTTTATATTCCTGGTTATATTTATTACAAGAAAATGTTACATTAAAAATCAGCCAAGGGAAGAATAAATAGGACAGAGTCTAAGAGATTCCAAATGTGAAGTTTCCATTGTCCTCAGGGATACATTATTCTACCAGCATCGACATGTGACGAAAGCATGGAGTATGGCCAACCTGAAAGGCTCACCCAAACTTTAGTGTCCAGAGTTTTCATTAGACTTTATTACACAGGCATGATTAATTGGCTGAACTTAACCTCCAGCCTGTCTCCTCCTGAGGTCAGTCTGATATCACGTAGCTCAAAGTTCCCTCCTTAAACTATGATTAGCCTTTCTGGTGTCATTATACCCCACCCTAAGACTGATTAGTGTAGAAGGCCCTGCCCTGAGACATCTCATTAGCATAAGCTATCAGGTATAATTTAAGGGAGCAACATAGATAAGAAAGCTTATATAACTCATAAAATTCCAACAGTTTAGATGTTGGCTCCCAGCAACTGAAAACAAAGGTCAGATCTCTCTTTGGATGAAGCCAAATTCTTTACTACAAAATATCCTTTATCAGGTTGAATAACTTTTTCACTATTCCTAGATTACCAGTAGTTTTTTTTATCACAAATCATTGAATTTTCTCAAATATTCTTCCATATCTATTAAAATAGTCATATTGTTTACTCTGTTAATATGGTAAATTACATTCATTGATTGTCGAATGGTAAGCCAGTCTTGCATTCTTGAAATACATCTCAGTCTATTATGATGTGTCATAATTTTTATATATTGATGGATACTATTTACTAACATTTTATTAACAATTCTTTTGTCTATGTTCATGAGGAATATTGGTCTGTAATTTTCTTATAACATTCCCATCAAGTTTTGGTACTAGAGTAACGTGGATCTTATAAAATGGATCGATAAAGGGGCCCCATCCTCTTCTTTTTCCAAGTTTGTTAATTCATTAAATGTTTGATAGAATTCAATAATGAAACTAACTGGACCTTGAGTTTTCTTCATGAGAACTTGCTTCAAAACAAAATGTAATTTTTTTTTTTTTTTTTTCCTGTTTGGACAGAGTTTCACTCTTGTTGCCCAGGCTGGAGTGCAATGTCACGATCTCAGTTCACTGCAACCCCTCTGCCTCCTGGTTTCAAATGATTATCCTGCCGTAGGCTCCCGGGCAGCTGGGATTACAGGCATGCACCACCACGCCTAGCTAATTTTTGTATTTTTAGTAGAGACAGGATTTCTCCATGTTGGTCAGGCTGGTCTTGAACTCCCGACCTCAAGTGATCTGCCCTCCTCGGCCTCCTAAAGTGCTGGGATTACAAGCATGAGTCACCGCACCTGGCCAAATTTCAATTTATGGATATAGGGTTGCTTCTTTTTGAATACGTTTTGGCAGGTTGCTCAATAATTTATCCATTCCATTTAAATTATTGACATTTTTGCAAAAAAAAAAAAAGTAGAATTTTTTTATCCCTTTTATGCCTATGGGTTCTATAGTGATAACACTTTTTTGTTATCTGATATTGCTAATTTTTTTTCTTTTATCTTTCTTAGTCTTTATAGGATGTTATCAATTTTCATAATGACCTCAAATAACTTTTTGCTTTGTTTTTTATCTCTATTACTTATTTTTTTATTATTTTACTCTTATAATTACTACTTTTTTCTTATTTAGAGTTCCACTTTCTCTCTTTTCTCTAATTTCTTGAAATAAAAATTTTGATTCTTAGTATTAGCCTTTCTTCTTTTATAAGACAAGCATTGAAATTATAAATTCCTCTCAGCACTGTCACCTGTATTCCACAAACATCGGTATATTGTATTTTCTTATTCATTCAGTTAATGTTTCTCTGTGGTTTCTTCCTTGAAGTCAAGTGACTAGACCTGTATTAAATTCCAAATATTTCTCATTTAATTCTTTTTTGTCAACACAACCTGCTACATAATCTTTTAGTCTTTCAAAGTACATTGAGATTTATTTTTTGGCCTAGCATGCAGTTTTTCCTTGTGAATACTCCATGGACACTTGAAAAAAAACTTATTGGGGGCTTATGGATGTAGTGTTTTATAGTTGTCAGTTAGGATTAGGTTAAGGCGAATGACAGTTTATTTAAATCTTCTTACCCCTACTTACTTTTTTTAAATTATACAAAATCACTTCACATGTTATATAAGAAGGTAACAAGCATACACTTCCATTTCCCCTTCATGTATTTTGTGCCATTGTTGTTATTTATCTTACTTCTAAGTACTAAGCCTCACAACACACTGTCATTATTTTATGCTCTGCGGTCTATTATCTGTTTTAAAAATTAAAAGTTATGAGAAAACTTTCTTTTATATCTACTTATTTACTCCTTCCAGCACTCTACTTATTTTTAGTGGATCTGAGCCTTTGTCTATCACTTTCATTCTGAAAAACCTCCTTTGACATCACTGGGAGTGCATGTCTACCGCCAGTAAATTCTCTGAGTTTTCATTTTTATGATAATGTTCTTATCATTATCATTTAATTTTGTTTGATATTTTCATGGGTACAGATTCCTAGGTTGATACTTCTTAGAATATTGAGCACCTTAAAGATGTGCCATTGCCTTCTGGATTGTATTGTTTTTAATGAGGAGTAGTTGGATTTTGGCCAGGTGTGGTAATGCACACCTGTAGTCCTAACTACACAAGGAGATCAGCCGTGTGGGTGGCTCACACTTGTAATCCCACCAATTTGGGTGGCCGAGGCAGGCAAATTGCTTGATCCCAGGAGTTTGAAACCAGCCTGGCCAACATGGCAAAACCCTGTCCCTACTAAAAATACAAAAATTAGCCAGGCTTAGTTCCACACTCTTGTGATCCCAGCTATGCAGGAGGCTGAGACATGGGAATCACTTGAACCTGGGAGACAGAGGTTGCAGTGAGCTGAGATTACACCACTGCACTCCAGCCTGGGCAACAGAGCAAGACTTTGTCTGGAAAGAAAAAAAATAAAATAGAGGCTAAGGTGGGAGGATCACTTGAGTCCAGGAGTCCAAGGCTACAGTTAGCTGTAATTATACCACTGAACTCCCGGCTGGGCAACAGAGCAAGACCCCATCTCTGGAGAAAAAAGAAGTAATTGGATATTATTTTTCACTGCTTTTGAAAATTTGGAAAAATTTTCAGCAATTTTTTTATATCTGTTTACCCTCCTTCTTGCTTCATAAGACTCCTGGTATACATACATTAGACTTCTTGGAATTGTCCCACAGATCTCTGTCTCAATTTTTAATGCGTTTGCTTTTTTTGAAAAGATTCATATTGCATAATTTCTATGTCTGTAACTTAATTGTCACTGATTTTATTTCAGTTGCAATATCTGATCTTCCAGTAACCCCATACATGAAATTACCATTTCTGATCTGTGTTTCTCAGTTCTAAATATTCAACTTTATTTTCAATCTTCTCTTTCTCTTATTATTATACTAATGTTTTCCTTTAAACTCTTACAATCTTCGTAATTCCTATTTTCTAATCCTTGACTACTAATTCAATTATTTGTAGGGTTTTATTAACTTTTTTCCTCCTAATTATAGGTCACATTGCTCTATTTCTTTGTATGTCTAGTAATTTTTGTTTGGATGTTGGAAATCTAGATGTTATATTGTTTTGAATTTTGTTTGGCAGCTAGCCAAGTTACTTATGGATCAGCTGAACTTTTTTGGAGTTTGATTTAAACTAGATTAGGATGGATGTATCCAAATTAGTACTTGGAGAAAGAATCAAAGGAATGCTTATGTAAATTTCTAATGCTGTTTTCTTTGCATAACTCTACCTCTTTCCTGCAATTTTCATCATCTCCTTCCAGCCAAGTGTGATTTCTACCTCCTCAACTCAGTGAAAACTCTGTTTTCTGCTTGGGTCCTCATTTTTGGCACCACCAGAAAATACTTCCAGGCACAAACCCTGGATTGTCATCGAGTGCGGCTTGTGGCTTTTCTCTTAGAAATCACACAGATCACAGTACTTTGCTACCTGTTTTCCAATGACAGAAAATACTTGTTCTTTTATCCTTTTTCTTAAAAATACATGTTTATGGCAATAGAGCTAGCCCAGTGAAGCAACTGGAACATCTGTGGATTTTAGTATTCAAGAGGGGTCCTGGAACCAGTACCCTGCAGATACCAGGGACAACTGAACTATTTACTTCATCAGGATCATACATATTAAATGTTGGTGTAATCGTCTTATCAATTGTTGAGAAAGTGATATCAAATTATTCACTAAAGATTGCATATTTATTTACTTCTCCCTTCAGTTATGTCAGTTTTTACTTTATACTTTTATTAGGTACATATACTTACAATCGTTATAACTTCCTTATATATGAAAGCTTTTGTAATTATGAAATATCTCTCATTATCTCTGGTGATATGCCTTGCCATGAATTTTACATTGTTTGATGTTAATATAGCCACATGGCATGTATATATGTAGTATGTACATATATATCTATATATCTTTTTCTTTTTATTTTCAATTATCTCTTTATATTTAAAATTCATCTTTCATGTAGAGTAAGAGAGCAAACTCTGACCTCGGGCTGTTGGTTAATTTTATAAATAAAGTTCTACTACAACACAATTATGCCCATTTCTTTATATATAGCATATTTTATTTTCACGCTATAATGGCAGAATTAAAAACAGTTGGAAGAAAAGTCACATGTCCTGCAAGCTTAAAGTATTTACAAGTCTAAACCTTTAAGAAAAAGTTTGCTAACCTCTGGTGTAGAGCATTTTGTAGAGTCTTGCTTACTTTGTACAGTTTGACAATCTTTGCCTTTTAACTGGAAGAGTTCACCAAGTTATATTTAATTATCAGTTACATGTAAGACCACCTCCCGATCTGTTTTCTAGGTATCTTCTGTCCTTCCATCCTGCCTTCTTTTGAATTACTCAATTAAGTTTTAGTATTACATTTTAATACATCTACTGGCCTTTTAACTATACCTCTTTGTGTTTGTTTATTGTGCTTGCTATAAGGATTACACTAAGAACTCAAAACAATCTACTCATGTTAAAAATCTAAGATTTTTGAAGCATAATCCCTTTTAACTTCCTCTATCTTTGTTGCTATTATTGTCACATCTATTTTGTCTGCATATATTATAAAGATCAACTGTTTTACGTATATATGCATATAAAGCATATAAACTGTTAGTTGTCTTTTAAAATATTTTACATATCTACAATATATATTATTTTATTCTTTCTCATATATCTGAGTTCCCATCTGGTGTTATTTCCCTTCAAAGAACTTCCTTTAGTGCTTCCTTTAGGAAAGGTCTGATAGTGATATTTTTTTCTACTTTATTTCCATTTAATTTAATATGTCTTTCTTTTCCCTTTAAGTGAAGGATCTTTTCACTGATGTAAAATTTTGGGTTGAAAACTTTTCCTTTCAACATTTTAAAGATGTTTAATTATCTCTGGTGTGCGTTTTTTTCTGACGAGACATCACCTGTTATTTATGTTATTGTTCTCCTGAGAAATTTTTCTGTGGCACTTTCAAATATTTCTTTTTATATTTGCTTTTGGTTAGTATGTCTATGATTTACTTGAGTGTGTTTTTCTTTTTGCATTTCCTCCTTCCGGACTCCTGAGCATTTTGGATCTTCAAGTTAGTGGACTTCATCAAATCTCGGAAATTTTCTCATTGTTTCTTCAAATATATTTTTGCCTCATTCTCTTTCTCTTCTATTTGACTTCAAATCCACACATGTCAGCATATGTTAGCCTGCTGACTGTCATCTCACAGGCCACGAAGATCTGCTCACTTTTCCTTTTTTACCACTGCCCCGGACTCCATCTCCTCACTTTTTTACTGTTTTCTTTCTCTCTGTTTTCTAGAACCTATAACTTACATTTTTTTCCTTAGGTTCACTAATGCTTTCTTGTGCCACTTCCAATCTGATGTTAAGTGCATTTAGTGAATCATTCAATATCGATATTCTAGTTTTCAGTCATATAATTATTTTTGTTCACATTTTTTGCTGCTGATATTTCCATCTGCTCTCTCATTGTTAGCATCTTTTCCTTTAAGCCATTGAGTGGGTATTATAATAATTGACTTAAAATTCTTGCCTGCTGATTCCAAAATCTGTAAATCTGCATCACCTAAGGACATTCTCTGGACTTTGTGTTACATTTTTCTATTCTGTATATGTATTGAAACTTTTTTATTATATAATGGATTTTGTGGGTGATATGTTTTAGATTGTAATTTCTGTTATATTTTTCTAAAGGATATGAGTTGTTTTTCCTAGCAGACAATTAGGTTACTGGCTAATTGCTTTCTACTGTCACCTTGCCCTTGTGATGGTTAATTTTACAGTTTGTATTCCATGTCTGTCTTAGGATGAACATCTAGTGTCTAGTTCTTTTTGTTTGTTTGTTTTGTTTTTTTGAGATGGAGTCTTGTTGTGTCACCTAGGCTGGAGTGCAAGGTGTGCTATCTCGGCTCATTGCAACCTCCACCTCCTGGGTTCAAGTGATTCTCCCGCTTCAGCCTCTCAAGTAGCTGGGATTACAGGCACACACTCCCATGTCTGGCTAATTTTTGTATTTTTAGTAGAGACGGGGTTTTTCCATGTTGGTCAGGCTGGTCTTGAACTCCTGACCTCAGGTGATCCACCCACCTTGGCCTCCCAAAGTGCTGGGATTACAGGTGTAAGCAACTGAGCCCAGCCTGTGTGTAGTTTTGACACATAGTCTTTCTTGGTTTTTCTAGAGTTTCAGTACAAAGACTGATGTGTTTACTAACCACTTCTGGCTTGGTGAAGTTCAACTCCAAACTGTGCGGGTAGTGCCTAAAGATCTATCAGGTTTCTAAGCCTTCTGGTATTGCTTCCCTCTAAGCTCTTTGAAATTTCTCCCACATATGCTATTCACAGGGTCATCCAAGGAGCTTATCATAGTATGTACACAAATTTGGAATTCTTGCCACACTGTGGCTGTCTGCTTTCTAAGATTTTTCCCGCTTGATTTCCAGCTTTTGTTCTACTTAGTCCATACCTCCCAAGCTGAGAAGTGCCCTCAGAGGAAAAGTCATGTAAAATTTTCTTTCAATTTCTATCTTATTTTTGTCACTCAAATACAGTAGAATAGTTCATTCTGTACTTTTCTGAGGGTTTATAATTGTTATAAATATAAGAGTTAACAAAGTACAATTTGTTTTTTTTTTTTTTCAGTATTACTCAAAACATAACTCTTTGTAGTCCATGCTTTATTTCAAGGTTATGAAATCATTTGCACACTTAATGAGAATATGGCTTTATTCTTACCATACAAGTCAAGGCAAGTTGAAACAAATTAAAATTGCAATTTGTATTATATTAATTATATGCAATTTATATTATATTATAGTAGTCACTGTCCTCATGTATTACATTGTTGATTTATTTTATTTTATTTTTTAGGATTTACTTACTGAATGTTGA
Organism: Chlorocebus sabaeus; assembly: GCF_047675955.1. NCBI lineage: Eukaryota > Metazoa > Chordata > Mammalia > Primates > Cercopithecidae > Chlorocebus > Chlorocebus sabaeus. The sequence continues at coordinate 25,449,231 of NC_132925.1, forward strand.
CTTTTTTATCTATCACTGTCTACTTGCTCCAAACAAGTTATAATTCTTACTTTAGATGAAAGGAGTGAAAGTTAATGAAATGAGTTTAAAAGAAAACAGACAAAAAGAGAAAGCAAATGGAGAAGTAGAAAAAGAAAGAAGGAATGGAATAGAGAAAAAATTTAGAGGGGTGAGAGAAGACAAGGGGAAGAAAAAAAAGGAGAGAAGAGATTTTGGGGATTATGTGGCTTTTTAAAATTGCCACAATTCTTACTGATTTATAGAAATTATAGTTATTAGAATATAGAGTTAGTAGCTATTAGAATAATCAAAGACATGTTTATGCATATAATTGTGTACAGAACTATCTGGAAAGGTTGGATTAACAATTACTCAAGTTCTGTCATTTCAATGTAGTATTCTGTCCACCTCCTTATAAAAAAAGCAGCTGGGTATGTATGGACTTCATATTGGGGAGCACTAATATATTAAGGAATAGTAGAAGGAAATAGACATTTTATGATCACGTCAGTTCAACTTAATAGAATAACGATCTGTTGGATGCCTACCATGTTCTAGTCACGGTCTTATGTGTTATGGATAAAATATAAATAAAACAAGGTTGTTATTCTCAAAGATCTTATGTTCAAGTCAAAGAAACAAGATTTCCCACATCACAGTGTTTCATGGGGCAGATGGATGGAGAACTGAGCTAAGAGCTTGAAGGGAAAAGCTGGATTTCTCTACATTTTTAGAGCTAAAGAAATGGATACTTTCTAGGATGTCAATTAGAAGCCTGAAAGAACCATGCCTTAGGAATAGGAGCAAGCCAAAGGTAGACCAAGTTTTACTAAAATTGCAGTGGGGCTCCAACGTAGGTCAATACTACCTGACAGAACTGTGGTAATCAGCCCCTTGGCCTGACAAAGGAAAGAGGGAGCCATATCTGGTAGAAAATAGCGTTCTGTAGAGTCTCTACAGTTCTTTTGTTGATCAAGTCAGTGAAATATAAAAGGACAAGATATGCAAAGAGTCAGGAAAATACAATCAATAATCAAGAGAAAAAGTAAATAAGATAAGCAAACAACTGAATTATTTGAATATTGTTGTTAATAAATAAGGCAATGAAAATAACTACAAATAATATATAAGAAAATGTGTAAGAAAAGATACTCAAAAAAAAAAAAAAAGGAATAGAGAATTGAAATGCGATAATTCAAAAGATAAAAAGAATGAAATCTTTCAGTTCCAAAATGTCAATTTGATTTTAAGGGATCAAATTGACGTTTTGGAACCTAAAGACATAATATTAAACACTAACTTTTCAGTGGATGAATTTAACACAAATGGGCCACAACAGAGCACAGGAGAAGGAAACTGGAAAACATATCAATAGAAGACACCCAGATCAAAGCACAGAGAGGAAAAAGAACAACCAAGACCAACAAGAGCATAAGAAACATGTGGAAACACACACAATGTATAAGTTATGTATAAAATTGAAATTCCAGAAGAAAGAAAGAGCAAGAATAGCAATCACCAGTAAAATAAATAAATACATTATGGTTTATTCACCCTATGACATCCTATAGACCAATGAGAATGAACAATCTATAATCATATGCACCATTATACATGTATGTCACAAACTTAAGGTTGAGTTTAAATAAAAGGCAAACACAAACGAATGCATGTGAGATGATTCCATTTATGTACAAATTACAATAGCATGTAAAACTATTATGTGAGAATTCAGGTTGTAGTAGCCTTTGGGCAGTGTAAGCCCTGCAAGGGCTTATAATGGTCTGCAATTGTCTCTTATTCTGGATTCTGGGAGGAAAGGAAGGAAGGGAGGGAAGGAGGGAGAGAAGGGAGGGAGGGAGGGAGGGAGGAAGGAAGGAAGAAAGGAAGGAAGGAAGGAAGGAAGGAAGGAAGGAAGGAAGGAAGGAAGGAAGGAAGGAAGGAAGGAAGGAAGGAAGGAAGGAAAGGACTCTTGGACATACAGCTACCATTTGCTCTGATTTCTCCTAGTTAGCCACAAAGCCTTAATTGTGTAATTAAGAAAACCTGATTTCATGTCTTAATGAATAGAGTCTAGGCATGGGTAATCATAGTAGCTGCTAAGGCATAGGTTTTCAAACTGTGGCAGGCAGTGGAATCATCTGAGGAGTTAACAGATTGCAGGTCCCATCCCCACAGTTTCTGTTTCTGTTTCTGTAGTTCTGGTGTAGGGCCCAAGAATTTGCATTTCTCACAAGTTCACAGGGGATGCTGATACTGCTGGTCTGGGACCATAATTTGAGAACTAGCCATGTTAGAGTTGCTGTAGCTTCTGTTGTCAATGTTCTATCATAAACTTGTTCTCAATAATCTTGTTGCTGATATATTCAGTAAAACAGAATCTATAAAGTTAGACTTAGGGCTTTGGTTCAACTGGGATACATGATAGGGAACACCAAAAGGGAAAAGACCTTCATGAAATGTCCTAAGAAATTTTTTTGCAGAAAATTCACTTAGAAAGAAAATTTACACTATCAAATGAGTTACTTCCCAGAAAGTGGAGAGAAAAATAACCTAGCTAAAAACATGATGCAACAAAGTGTTGTATAGTCTGTGTTCAAAATAATTGATTTTTTTTTTCTTTAAGCATACATTTACTGCAAACCTATCACCAAACTTATTTCAGCAGAATGTGCTCTGTTATCAGTCAAGGCTCACAGATGAAATTTTTGCCTAGTGGTTTGCTGTGAAACATTTGCTTTTCAAAGACACATTAATTCAAATCTTAAAATTAAACATAAAAGTTGAACATGTATGTGTCAATGTGATGAAGTTTATTTCTCTTACAGGACTGCATCAAAACATGTAAACAAGGACCTCGGTAATATGGAAGAAAACAAAAAGTTAGAAGAAAACAATCACAAAACTGAAGCCTAAGAGAGAAACTGTCCTAGTTGTCCAGGTGAGTAGTCTGTATGAGTTTCATAGAAATAATTCCCTAGCAAGTAGGAAACATCCTTAAAGATGAAAGCCTTTACGTTAAGATGCTTCATAATTACAGCTTTCAAAACAAGAAGAGAGGTTTTTTTTTCTTTGTATTATACTTTAAGTTATGGGATACATGTGCAGAATGTGCAGATTACATAGGCATACACGTGCCATGGTGGTTTGCTATCAATCCATCATCTACATTAGGTATTTCTCCTAATGCTCTCCCTCCCCTAACCTCCCACCTCCCACCAGGCCCCAGTGTGTGGTGTTCCCCTCCTTGTGTCCATGTGTTCAACTCCCACTTGCGAGTGAGAACATGCGATGTCTGGTTTTCTGTTCCTGTGTTAATTTCCTGAGAATCATGACTTCCAGCTTCATCCGTGTCCCTGCAATGGACATGAACTCACCCTTTTTTACAGCTGCATAGTATTCCGTGGTGTATATGTACAACATTTTCTTTATCCAGTCTATCATTGATGGACATTTGGGTTGGTTCCAAGTCTTTGCTATTGTGAACAGTGCTGCAATAAACATACATACGCATGTCTTTGTAGTAAAATGGTTTATAATCCTTTTGGTATATACTCAGTAATGGGATTGCTGGGTCAAATGGTATTTCTGGTTCTAGATCCTTGAGGAATTGCTGCACTGTCTTCCACAATGGTTGAACTAATTTACACTCCCACCAACAGTGCAAAAGCGTTCCTATTTCTCCACATCCTCTCAAAACAGGAACAGAGTTTTTCAAAAGGAAACTTTTGTGATTCAGAAAATGTTTTTGGAAGAATGGAAACTTACCTGTCTCCCCACCTCCCTCCTCAAAATAATCATTATCCTCTGAATAATAAAAACCAACTATGAGATGTTAACATTCAATTAGCATTTTATATTTTAATGCAAAAACTTTAAGTGCAAAGAAGCTTTATTTTTTGAATTAGTATTTGGGTTCAATAAGAACAGATTCTAATACCTTAAATTTACTTTAAATAAATGATTATGAAAATAATTTTAAAATATAAAAATTTTAGGCCGGGTGCGGTGGCTCATGCCTGTAATCCCAACACTGGGAGGCTGAGGCAGGCGGATCACTGGAGACTAGGATTTCGAGACCAGCCTGGCCAATGTGGTGAAAACCTGTGTCTCTACTAAAAATACAAAAATGAGCCAGTCCTGGTGGCAAGCACCTATAATCCCAGCTACTCAGGTGACTGAGGCAGGGGAATCACTTGAACCCAGGAGGTGGGGGTTGCAGTGAGCTGAGATGGCGCCGCTGCACTCTAATCTGGGTGACAGAATGAGATTCTGTCTCAAAATGTAAAAATTTAAAAAAAAAATTTAATCTAGGGATTTAATAAAAGCGTGAGTGTATTTATACAGCCAATATCCCAAGTCATTTTAATGAAAAGTCTAACAAACTTGTGCATGTGTGTATACATATACACATATGCTTTTATAGGTAGTATATGTATGTATATGTGTATATATGTATCCATGTATCTATATGCACATATGTAGAGGCATATGTCTGTTACATATGTTATATATATTTAACATATAAAATAGCTGTGTGTGATTTTTAAGACAGTCTCAAAAAGGAGTATGTTTCCATAGCATTGCCACCTGCAATTTGAGGTTTTTCTTTTTATTTGTGTTCCCTTAAACCAACCAAATAGGAGAGCCATTTGCACTAACTATTTAATGTGTCTTTTAGAATAACTGCTACTATAGCTTACCAATATGATATGAAAAGCCCCGACTGCCACAGTAAACCTCGGGTTCATTATAAATAAACCACAAGTCACAATTTGAGTGGGTCATCCAAGTTAATCCCACAGTAAGAATGGGGTGTGGGAAAGTACTGAATTTAAAAGGATGCACACAGGGGAGAACAATAGAATAATTGAAATAAGACTTGTTTTTTTAAAACCTGAAAGCCAGGTTTTTAAACTGATGGAGTGAAAGAAATCAGAACTGGATTGCTTCTCTATCTTGCCTTTCATTGGAGGTCAAGTATGCAGCATTCCCACACGACTTCTTTTGTTTGTTTGCTTTTTCCACTTCTCTAGGGTTCTTTTCCCCAGTCCTTTGTAAACATAGATTTTAACTACTGTTTTCTTCAAAATTGTATAGAGTAACTTCTCAATGAAAAACTGTACTTGAAGGCACATCCCATGAAATAGTGTGATTTGAAGGAATGAGTATATTTTTAACCTAAAGAGAAATGCAATGAAATATTTTCTTGATTAGTATTAATTTTACAAAAAAAAAAAAAGAACACTCTGAATAATTCCAAAAATTATTTGTAGAATGGATGCAGCAATGCCTGAGATTATAGATGGGCTGGGGGACAATGGAGTTTTATAAAAGGCCCTCCTGTAAAGTAATTCACTAAATTACTTTTAGTACAAAGTGTCTGTTGATGTTAAAAAAAAAAAAATTATTGCTACGGCAGCTTATCTAAAGTATGCTTTTTTTTCATTTCAGAGATAAAAATCATATAGACCAATTGAAGCATGAACGTGGATTGTATTTAAGACATAAATAAAGACATTGACAGCAATTCATGGTTCAAGTATTAAGCAGTTCATTCTACCAAGCTGTCACAGGTTTTTAGAGAATTATCTCAAGTAAAACAAGGAAATTTAATTACAAACAGTAAGACCAAGTTTTGGCAGCCATGATAATAGGTCATATGTTGTGTTTGGTTCAATTTTTTTTCCGTAAATGTCTGCACTGAGGATTTCTTTTTGGTTTGCCTTTTATGTAAATTTTTTACGTAGCTATTTTTATACACTGTAAGCTTTGTTCTGGGAGTTGCTGTTAATCTGATGTATATTGTAATGTTTTTATTTCAATTGTTTATATGGATAATCTGAGCAGGTACATTTCTGATTCTGATTGCTATCAGTAATGCCCCAAACTTTCTCACAAGCACCTAAAACCCAAAGGTGGCAGCTTGTGAAGACTGGGGACACTCACATTGCCCTAATCAAAAACTGTGATTTTTATCACAAGGGAGGGGAGGCCGAGAGTCAGAGTGATAGACCCCATAAGAGCCGACTCTTTGATGTGCCACCAGCAGACTCTCAGAAGTAAATCACAGATGCATATAGACACACATACATAACGGTACTCCCAAACTGACAATTTTACCTATTCTAAAAAAGACATAAAACAGAATTCGGTAGCACTTACCTCTACAGACACCTGCTAATAAATTATTTTCTGTCAAAAGAAAAAACACAGCATGTGTGAGAGACACTTTGGAAAAATCATGGTCAACATTCCCATTTTCATAGATCACAATGTAAATCCCTGTAATTACAAATTGGTGTTAAATCCTTTGGGTTATCCACTGCCTTAAAATTATACCTACTTCATGTTTAAAAAGATATCAATCAGAATTGGAGTTTTTAACAGTGGTCATTATCAAAGCTGTGTTATTTTCCACAGAATATAGAATATATATTTTTTGTGTGTGTGTTTTTGTTAACTACCCTACAGATATTGAATGCACCTGCAGATAATTTAGTGTTTTTAACTGATACATAATTTATCAAGCAGTACATGAAAGTGTAATAATAAAATGTCTATGTATCTTTAGTTACGTTCCAATTTGTAACTTTATAAACATGTTTTATGCTCGAGGAAATTTTTGGGGTGGTGGTATAAATGGAAACTTTTTGAAGTAGACTGGATATGGGCTACTTGTGACTAGACTTTTAAACTTTGCTCTTTCAAGCAGAAGCCTGGTTTCTGGGAAAACACTGCACAGTCATTTCTTTCCCAGGATTTACACAACTTTCAAGGGAAGATCAATGAACATCAGATTTCTAGATATACAGCTATGTTATTTGAAAGGAAAAGGAAAACTGGTGTTTGTTTCTTAGACTCACGAAATAAAAAAATGATGAAGGCAATGAACATAAATTGAAAATTAAAGTCAGATGAGAATAGGAATAATATTTTGCCACTTCTGCATTCTTTAGAAACATATGTTATTGTACATTTGTAAACCATTTACTGTCTGGGCAATAGTGACTCCGTTTAATAAAAGCTTCCTGTAGTGCATTGGTATGAATTAAATGCATAAAATATTCTTAGACTCAATGCTGTATAAAATATTATGGGAAAAAAAGAAAATATGTTATTTTGCCTCTAAACTTTTATTGAAGTTTTATTTGGCAGGAAAAAAAATTAAATCTTGGTCAATATTTAAACCAAAGTAAAAGGGGAAAAAACCAAAGTTATTTGTTTTGCATGGCTAAGCCATTCTGTTATCTCTGTAAATACTGTGATTTCTTTTTTATTTTCTCTTTAGAATTTTGTTAAAGAAATTCTAAAATTTTTAAACACCTGCTCTCCACAATAAATCACAAACACTAAAATAAAATTACTTCCATATAAATATTATTTTTTCTTTTGGTACGGGAGATCAAAGGTTAAAGTCTAACTTCTAAGATATATTTGCAGAAAGAAGCAACATGACAATAGAAAGAGAGGGTGATGCTACAATTATTTCTTGGTTTCCACTTGCAATTGTTCATTAAGTCCAAAAACAGCTGTCAGAACATCCAGAGCAGAACATGAGAAACTCAGAGCTCTGGACCTAAAGCAGAAAGTTTGCCGGGGAAAGAAGAGTCAGCATTGTTACCATCAAATCAGTGCCTGGATAAAGAGGAAAGCCTACTCGTTTAATGGCCTCCACGTGCACGGAGATGCTGAGAAGAAAAAGAATTCCAAATCCTCACCTTCTGAGGTTTCGGCTCTCCCATTTAATTCTTTGGCAACAGGAAACAGGTCTTGCAGGTTCAAGGTTCACTCCCTGTATGTGATAATAGGAATTGTATGTGGAAATGGATTAACATGCCCGTCTATGCCTAAAAGATAATAAAACTGAAATATGTCTTCACAGGTCTCTCACAGCTGTCTGACTCTTGTCTAAAGTAGAATGTTCATGTGTGGAAAGTGATGGTCTTTATCAAATAGTGAAAAACTCACTGTGACTCTCCATCTTTCCAGAGAAGGAGTGCAGAAAAATAAAATTCCCCACGCCTTCCTGCTAGGTCAGGTGGGCTACCTCAGCTAGTCCCCAGATTTCACCAGTGATTGATTCTATAATGCATCTGTCTTCAAGGATAGGATCATACTTACTCTTGGATGTCCCAGGTAACTGTCCTAGGACCTTAATTAAGAGAACATTTTCATATTTGTTCACTTCTGCCAATAACGTTCTATTCCGATTGTCATTTGGAATTACCCAGGCCTGAACTTTCAGAAAACGTATTCCCTCCAAAATAAGGTAAAGCCGGCTGTGTACATAAGAGAAGGAAATTAACATTTATTGAGCCCGTACTATGTGCTAGGGTCATTCATACATTAATGGTTAAGAGTTAACAGTTGTAAACAGTACTAAATATCCGCCTCATTTAACAGCTGAAAACCTGAGATTTAGAGGAACTCCATAATTCCCAAATGCACTTGGCTTCAAAGTAGATAAGTTGGGTATCAAACTAGATCTGAATCCTTGCCCCAGTCTACGTACTTCCCTAAGTTCCTCTAAAGAATGCTCCTTTTCATAATATGTAAAATTGGAAAACATTAATTGACACATAGACTGGTTATACCATTGATAAAAGGATTATTCTGAAATATTTAAATCATTCAGAAGGGCAAAATTGCATAACTTTTCAACAGTATTTGGATTAAACATATTAGACATGTTATTAGAATGTATAATATATTCCACATCATATTTTTAAACATCACATATGCCATTATATACTAAGTGCCTATTATGAGACAGATACTGTATTGGTGCATGTTTTAAATAATGTTTCATTGAATTTATCTGATAGGAGAGATGTGATGTCTATTTTAAAGATGAAGACTCAATGCAAATAACCTTTTCACAATTCCAGATACAGAGTGGTTGAGCCAGGACCCATGCTCAAGTTGCTAAAGTTCAGACTCGATTCATTATATTGTTTATCATCCCATTATAAGAACGTACATCTGTCTACACTTGGAGAGACTAACAAAAAGATAGATTAGCATTAAATAACCTATTTGTTTTTCTAACAACTAGCGCCATTGATATTCAAGGTAGTATGATTATAAATAAGACATACATTAAAACTGCTTTGAAAACAATAAATGATGGCATAAATGTTAGCTGCATTTTAATCTTATGTCTAAGGAATTAAATTGAACTAACTCCTATTTGAAAAGTTACTGCAGTATATTTGGCTGTGTAAACATTATACTTTCACAATAGGAAATACTTCAGTTAAACACTGAATATATATTTCTTATGTAGACTTCTTCATTAAAACTTTTTAAAAAATACTCTGTATTTTCACATGAAGCCAGAAAACTGGGGCCCATTTTTTTCTTAGCACACAATCTTCACCTGTTCATCCTCATTCTAATCCAATTTCTTCTTTTTATCCTAATTCTGCTTCTCACATTTTTTCCTGATAACTGATTTTAACATGCACAAATATTCATTGGAAAATGAATACCCAGGCACATGACCCCAAAAGCAGATCTGATTCTCCAGTTATTTATCTTATGCCTTTTTACTGGCTATCTCTGGGAAAGATTTTGCCCTGTAATGATCAAGCCCCTAAATGAGAGAAAAGATCTTCAATTAGGTGCATGCACATGCACACAAATACACAGAGGCAGACAACACACACACACACACACACACAGTGGGCTATTTTATCCCTTTTTTTGTTTTTTGAAGAGAGAACATAGGATTTGCTTAACAGAAAAGAAATTGAAGGACTACAAAATATTTGTCAGAAATAGAAAGCAGCTAAGAGGTGGAAATATTGATGATGCTTTGATGAGAGGCGTTCGTAAGTCAAAGGTCCAACAGTGCATTAGACCCAATAGTTGCAATAAAATTGGTTTGAGTAAACCTAATCATACAATCTCTATACTACCAAGAAACAAGTGACAGCCTCAATATCACAAAGGCTCAAAATACTGTTTTTTCATTCTTTGAAAGACCATGTATTATCAGAGAGCAAAGGCTACAGTCTCCAGTAAGTACAGTATTTGATTAAAAAAAGAAAATTCTGGGGCTAGGCACAGTGGCTCATGCCTGTATCCCCAACACTTTGGGAGGCCAAGGTGGAAGGACTGCTTGAGCCCAGCCGGGGCAACATGGTGAAACCCTATCTCTCCATCTCTACAAAAGACACAAACAATTAACCAGGTGGGGTGGCACAGGCCTGTAGTTCTGGCTACCTGGGAGGCTGAGGTGGGTAGATCACTGGAACCCAGAAGGTGGACACTGCGATGATTGCTCCACTGCACTCCAGCTTAGGCAACTGAGAAGACCCTGTCTCAGGGAAAAATAAAAATAAAAAAAGTACCTTTGGACACTGTCAGAAACTCAATTTGGACTATTTTGGAGTTCATAAAGTAACATTTTAAGATTTCCCAAAAATATCTTTTTTTTTTATTGTACTTTCTCAGGTAGACCATAAAAATTTTAGCTTCAATTAGCAGTTTAAATTCACAGCTTGATTCACATAACATCTGAGAGGTTCACTTGCACAGAGATAGCAGTTTTGGACAGCTCTGTGTAATTCTTTGAATTCTCATCAGTAAGGAAACCACATGTTTAGTTAAATAAGATGTGGTTACTGCTTGAAAACTGATTCACAACTCTCCCCGGAATGACTTATTAAGGAAATGGAATATTTCTGTTACAAAAAGGTTTATGGAAGCACTAGAATCATTCCTTGTATGCTAAACCATTTCTAAAAACCAAGTTTGCTCTGAAATTTTGGGCTACTACATTGTTGGTAATAACTAAGTTTCTTTTTCTTAGCTTGATTATAATTGTCTATGAATAACCTTAAAATAGTCTTTAATTGAAAGCAAATAGTCATAACCTATTGTTGAATCTGATTCCAAGAAGAAGGATTATTGGAAATATTTGGAGGTTTATTTACTGCAAATATTTTAAATTACTACAAAAGTAGTAATCTTTTTATAATATTTCTTAATTTAGAGAGCTTTTTTTTTTTTTACTAAAAGCTGCATACAAGCTGTGGAAAAGGTGATTGGTTTTTGGTCACGTTGGCAACAACACCACATAAACAGTAAATCAATCGGCCTGCATGTTCCTAACTGATGTATCTGTTTACAGAGAAATGTCATTAAAAGATTGCCTGTAGTGGCTTTGTTACTCTTCTGTTAATCTGGGTTTAACTTTTCTTGAATGTAATAAAATAAACTCATTAGAATATCAAATATGTACTTCACAGTTACCACTACAGCACTTAACTATGTTTTTTGTTGTCCTGGTAATAATAGTAATGTATGTATTCAGTGTTCATTTCAGAGGTTTACATTGATTGAGAAATACAGTTGATTTCATGAAGTTTCTATGACATAGATGGAGTGAACTTTACATTAGTCTCTTCAGCATCGTTGCCCAGTAGTACCTTGCATTGCACCAAAGAAAGTCCAGTACAGGGGCGGGGCAACTGTTGTTGGTTCAGCCTCATCATTCCTCACTCTTATTATTGGATATCGCATATGAATGTGTGTATAGGTTCTGAATGGGAAATCTGCTTCTCAGTTTCTCCTTTAAAATGATTTTTCCAAGCTTTTGATCCAATGGGGAAATCCTGTGGTTGGGAGCAAAATCAAGTGGGCTTTACCAAAATAGTTTGCATTCCATTTTAAAAATTAAAGTCCAGAATGGAGCAGCTGAGGTTTGGAAGCTTGAACGAGTATAGGGAGCGGTTCAGTTATGATTTGGGTCTCCAAATCAGCTTGAATTTCCAGATTTAAATCACATGTGTTTATGATAGCAATTAACTGAGCATTTGCTAAAAGATGCCTTTGTGTGATGAAGCATGTGACTATCAGCACCAGTCAACACAGTTGGGTTTGTCCCTGGCTCACATTTTCTTCTCTCCTTTTCCCTCCCAGGGCTTCTACAAAAGGGGGAAGTTTGTGTTCAGTTTTAAGGTGAGTCCCAGGCAGGCAGGGATGACTCTCTGGTCTGAGGAGGCAGCAGCTTCTTAGAGGAAGCTACCAGAGTGTGAGTCTTTTCCCTCCATTCTTGTCTGTGCAGGTACCAGAAGATGCCTCCTTAAGTTAAAAGCTTTTCCCAAAAGCATCCTGTCATTTCTTAGATGATCCATTTGTTGCATTAGTTGCCCTGACTTATATCCATATCCTTTGTCATGTGACTTTGCAGCTCCTTCCACAAAAGTGCCAGAGCATAATTTCCCAACTCTTGATCCTACATTGGGCCATATGATTTGCTTTGGCCAACAAAATCATGTGGAAGTAACAGTCCGCTAGTTCTGAGCCCCGGCCTGAAGCTGCCTACTGCGTTTCCTCTTGCCCTTTTGTATTTGTCACTGCCATGAGAAAAACAGAAGCAAATTACCCTGCTAATGCCAAGAGGAGGTTGAGAGGCACACAGAGCAGATCTGTACCACATAAGGTGCCTCATTCAAGGCCAGCCTGGAGCAGAGCTCCTAGCCCATCTACAGCTACATGAGCAAGTCCAGCCAATGTCACTAAAGCCCAGTCTGCATCAGCTGTCTCTCAGACGATCCACAGACATATGGGCCACAATAATAAATAATTGTCGTTTTAAGCCACTGCACTTTTACATTGTTATTATGTAACAATAACTAACTAGTACACCTTTTCACAGGCAACTGAGTTCCTGATTGACTCATTGGTCATGATAATATCAAGAACAGTCATTCCATAAAAAGTCAGGGACATTTTATTAAAACTCCACTGATAAGTCTTTTGTGCTGTCAAAATGCTTCCTTCCTCCCTTGAGCTTTCTGGGACCAACATTCACCACCCAGAACCCTCAACATATAGAAATATACTATTGAATATACTTTAGTATCAACAAATAAGAATCTATTGTAGTAATGCCAGGTAGCAATTTAGAGATCATTGTTAAGTATATAAATCATACACAAGTCTCTTGACAGATTGGGCATGTGATATGTTTTGCCTGGTCTGGGCCACATTTGCCCTTTTTCATTGTTCCCAAAGTTCATCGTTCAAGATGGGTTCATACAATTGCTCTTTCTTTGTGCCCACATAATTACATGCCAATACCTTTCCTCAAATTAGAAATTATATTCAGGCAAGATATTCTGCTGACACCGCACTCCTCGCCAAATGTCAGAGTCTCTTAAAAAATACTGTGAGCTCAAAAGGCCTAATTAGGTTTTCAGTAATTCATGTCATTGGTCATTAGGACAATCATACAAATCAGCAAGCACTCAGGTGTCCAGACACTAAATGGAGACATGAATCTAAAAGATCACCGGCAACAGTCCTAAAAGAAATCAAAAAAGTTTTCTCACTGCTTTCATTAACCTTTTCCTTATGTTTTCACATTTCAGACACTTATTCTCTAGACCTATAAAATTGTTCAGCAACAAGGTTCAGGGAAAGGAGATGGAAATAATATGGATAGTCTATTTAAATGATATGTACATGGGAAGTAGTTATTAAACATACTTACAGATGCATACATCCTCACCCACTTTCCTGCAAGCTTTTGGATTCTGACTATCCACCATATCCTGGATGAAGCAACAGTAGCAACAATGAAAGGGCAGACGGGCGTACTTTGTTTTTGTGTTCCCAAATGGCACAGGGCATTCTTGAGGGACAGATGAACTTGATGATTTAATAGAAATACCTTTAGAAATAAGCAGACTTTGATTGGACTTCTAAATGAATACTATGGATCTACAATTTATTAGAAGTGAGGCCTTGAGCATAATACCTAAACCCCTGAGCCTCAATTACATCATCTGTAGGATGCAGCAATACTAATTGTGTCAGAGCTTGTTACTCTTTAAAGGATAAAATGCACACATGGAAGAGAAAATGGGGGCTGGGCATGGTGGCTCACTCCTGCAATCCCAGTATTTTGGGAGGCCGAGGTGGCAGGATTTCTTGATGCCAGGTGTTGAAGACCAGCCTGAGAAACACAGCGAGACACTGTAACTACCAAAAAAAAAAAACAAAAACAAAAAGCGGGTGTCATGGTGTACATCTGTAATCCCAGCAACTCAGAAGACTGAGGCAGGAGGGTCACTTGAGCCTAGGAGTTTGAGGCTGCAATGAGCTATGATCACACCAATGTACTCCAACCTGGGCAACAGAGCAAAACCCTATGGTATAATTTGGTTGGGTCACTACCCAAATCTCACCTTGAATGGTAATAATTAATCCCCATGTGTCACAGGCAGGGCCAGGTGAAGATAATTGAATCATGAGGGCAGTTTCCCCATACTCTTCCACAGTAGTAAATAAGCCTCATGAGATCTGATGGTTTTATAAATGGGAGTTCCCCTGTGTAAGCTCTCTTGCCTGCTGCCATGTAAAGCATGCCTTTGCTTCTCCTTCACCTTCTGCCATGACTGTGAGGCCTCCCCAGCCACGTGGAACTGTGAGTCTGTTAAGCCTATTTCATTTATAAATTACCCAGTCTCAGGTATGTCTTCATTAGCAGCATGAGAACGGACTAATACACACTGTGTAAAACTATAAAAAAGGGAAATGACTGTGGGACCCACTACAAAGTACAGATTAGATTACTACATAGCAGAGAAACCCAATTCAACAGAAAGGATATGTTCCAAATTAGAGACAGTGAACAAAATAATTGTTTTATGTTTGTTTTTTAATGACAGTCACAAGCAGTATCTTTTCCCATCTTGGGAGAGCAATTTCTGAGAGCTGCTCACTTGCTGGTGGTATTTGGTATAATATATTAATCTTTATGCAAATACTAGCCTAACTGCTTTTAGTTACTCCTGGAAATTATCTCCACATATATGAAGCATTTCTCATTTTAGCTAAAGTCAAATCTGTGCTTCTGTCAGCAGGGTAGATGGCAATGTCAAAGCTTGTCATAGGCTAAAGGATCACAGTGATACAAAATGGTTGGACTCCTGGATAAACACTACCCTTAATCCTGGAACTGCAGCCCTAAGTGAAAACAGCTGACCTCATTTTTCCACCCAAATGTTGCTTTTTTGGCCTGCCACACCCTTATCCTGTGCCCCTAAAAAGACTTCAGCTAGCAGAGCAATACAAGCTCTGAACACTGGGGATACAAGCTGCTGAATAGTGAGTGGAGAAGCAGCAACCGAGCATCAGAGACTATGGATAGACATGGCCACCTTCAGACAGTGAGGCTTCAGGTAAGGATCACCTCCTTCCCACACCATCCCCTTTCCAACTCCCCATTCCACTGAGAGCCACATCCATTGCCCAATAAATTCCTCTGCATACACTACCCTTCAATCCATTCACATGACTTGATTCTTCCTGGCTGAACAAGAATTCAGGTGCCAAGAGGGTGGGGGCTTGGACACTGCTGCAGGTCTCTCACAGAGTCTGCTCCCGCCAGAGAGGAGCAACCAGCAGATTCCCGCATACATTCGCTCTGATTCCCACACTTGCTGTGCAATCGCATGCTCCCTCTCTCAAGGAGTGGCAAGTGGCAGGCTGAGTAAAACAAGCCATCCCAGTTCCCACCCACAAAGAGGGTCAAGGGAACTATCCCATCTCAACAGTTACCTCCTACATAGTAGGCACTCAATGTATATGAGTTCATCTTACTTTATCCTTGTCTACTGCAGTTGAAAACAATGTGGACACAGGTGGCTCAGCACAGCTAAGATTGACAGTGTGAAATTTAGGTGACATCACCTCTTTCAATTCAGTTTAGTTATTTGCTTTCTTTGGATCCTGGCCTATTTTGAGTATATAACCCGGTATCCTATGTTGGGAGGAAAAAAATTAAATAATTTAATGAAAGAGCTTTAAAGGACCTCACTGATCAGAGATTTTGAAGGCATCATCAAACAAGAATCTTCCTACCTCCCTACTATTTTCCCTTCTCATTCCTCATGCTTCAAGTTGAGAGAATCAAAGCTGCAGATGCAAAGCAAGCGTTGGGCAGGAATGGAGAAAAGGAGCAGTCAGACCTCACTTCTGTCTCCAAGCCTTAGTTGTAAGAAATAAAAAAAGAAAAGCCACACCTTACAATGAAGATTGAATTGTTGATTAATAGGTCAGACACCCTGATTGAATTGAGTCCATGTTTTGTGATTTTAAGTGACTATAGAACTGTTTATTATCTATGAGTGGGCCAGTTCCCATCCAGGGGCAGGGAACTTAAAAATAAGGCCCTTTTTTCTTGGGGATCTGGTTCTTTAGACTGAAAGTCGTTGAGTGAACAATACAGCAACAAATTTAATAATTGCTAATTTTTGCCATGTTATTACTTTTATGCCTAGGCTTAACAAAGGAAGAATCATCACCTGCACTATGGAGCCATAAGTAACATCCGTTAGAATGCCAAAAGAAATTAGTCAATTGTAGAGAAAAACTCTTAGTGGTAATTTCTTTCTTACCTTTCCTCCTGTTTTTCTTCTCTTATTCAAGTCTTACACACAAACCAAGTCGTGGATGGCACAAATTATCCAATCGCCATTACAACTAATGAGATGAGCTTTCTATTGTATTCAATTACAATTTCAATTTTGTAAACAAATCCATCTTCCATTGTGTCCTGATACAAAACTTAGTAAACAGCCTTATAGAGTCCTTTTAATTATTGCCAGTGACAGTGGATTTAAAGGATTTGGGGTCATCTATCTAAATTAATGCATGGGCTGATTACAAAGTACATCACAATGAAATTCGTTTCTTAAAGGATCTTTTCTGAAATTAAGATAGCATATGGTTAGACTATCATTTCCTTGAAATTCCTCTGCATCCCAGGCAGCTTATAATTAATATGCAAGGATAATCATTCCAAATGCAACTTTTAATACCACTGACATGTTCCTCCCTTAGAAGCTAGCAATTTCTAATCCCTTTATTATTAATTTGATTAATGCAAACTGCTATATGTGGCTGTGAAGGAACAGAGGCAAATCAAAGTTAGCACACTAATTCATTTAAATTTAAATTGCTGGGAAATGATATGCTCTTTAGCCTGTGATCTCAAGCAAAAGAAAAAATATCCCTCATACCAAATAATAGATTTTTTTTCACACATGAAGAATCCAAAGAAATACTTCAAGTTCCAAATGACTCTGAATTCTGGAATGATATACTCATATACTCCGTGGATTTAAGGAGGAAAAAGAAAATTCAGAACACAACTGAATGACAGTAAAGTAACTCCAAAAGCAACTTGGTTAACCAAGAACTCATGTGCTAAATGAGAGGGTCATCCAGGCTACAAACAACACCTTAGAGAAATATAACCAAGATAATTTTATAAACCTCATTTAAATTTCATTTTCCATGCTAGTGTCCTTTTTGCATTTCACTGATCATCATTTTAGGCAGTTTTTCTTGTTCATCTTGAAGAATACATGATATTCTATAGAAGGTAGCTTCATCTGTATTTAGGTTTCTTGTGTGTGTGTGTGTGGTGGTGTTGTTGTTGTTTCTTTTCTTTTTTTTTCTTTTTTTTTGAGATAGAGTCTTGTTTGTCACCCAGGCTGGAGTGCAGTGGCATAATCTCAGCTTACTGCATCCTCTGCCTCCTGGGTTCAAGAGATTCTCCTGCCTCAGCCTCCCAAGTAACTGGGATTACAGGCATACACCAGGACACCGGCACCTGGCTAATTTTTTTTTTTTTTTTTGTATTTGTATTTTTAATAGAACGGGGTTTCACATGTTGGCCAGGCTGGTCTCAAACTCCTGACCTCAGGTAATCCACCTGCCTCAGTCTCCCAAAGTGCTGAAATTACAGGCATGAGCCACCGTGCCCAGCCTGCATTTAGATGTTAAAGTGCAATGCAAACATATAAATACACACACGATCTATTCATGTAAATAAGAAATGAGAAGTTCAGAAAAGTACTTTCTGAAGAGTCCATATTCCATAGTATGAAAAAATATTTTTTTATTTCAGCATTGTTGACTTACTTGCAATAGCTCATTCACCTAAAATGCCTTTGTTTTTCCCTACAATTACTCAAATACTTCTCTTTAAGACTAAAATTCAGCTGAATAAAGTTGTGATCTTTATTTTATTTTCTAATGACTTCCATGCACCTATACTTACAAATATCTGGTTCATGGCAGGGCACGGTGGCTCACGCCTGTAATCCCAGCACTTTCGGAGACTGAGGCGGGTGGATCATGAGGTCAGGATATCGAGACCATCCTGTCTAACACGGTAACCCCGTCTCTACTAATAACACACAACAATTTGCCGGGTGTTGCGGCAGGCGCCTGTAGTCCCAGCTACTTGGGAGGCTGAGGCAGGAGAATGGCGTGAACCCGGGAGGCAGAGCTTGCAGTGAGCTGAGATCGCGCCACTGCACTCCAGCCTGGGCGACTGAGCAACACTCTATCTCAAAAAAAAAAAAAAAAAAAAAAAAAAAGAAAGAAAAAGAAAAAGAAATATCTTGTTGTGATAGACCCTCAGTAAATAAGCATAGGAAAGAAAGTAAAGCAAAAAGGGAAGAAGTCAGGGGAAGAGAGGAAGAAATATCACAGAACACATAGTAACTGAGGAGACCATGTAACTCAACAATCTACTCACTACTCTAATGAGTTTTTTCCACATGCTTATGATATTTAAGCAAATTGTTTTTTTAAACTATCATAATTCAGCAATGCCAAGGTCTGCCTTTTTCTTTCTCATATTTTACCTTCTCTATAACTGAGATGCAAATTATGCTGATGAACCCTTACTTTGCCTGGCAGTAAACATAATATAGTTGTCACTTTGTTTAAAAAAAAAAAAAAAAAAAAAAAAATTCAAAAGTTCCAGCATCAAAACTTGCAAAATTAAGTTTCAGAATGTTGGAGGAAAATTAAGGACACTTTTTTAATCTATAAGATACAAATGTTGTGGGTGGAGATGAGAAGGGCATGGATCAAGCTGGTTGAGCAAGTTCCAAACAAAATTCTAAGATAGAATCCCTTGAAATCATTGCAAAACTGACTTAAGAGCCCAACACCCATGGTCTTTAGTTAGTTTGGCCGTTAATTGGACAAAGAAAAATGTATGGAGAAGCGTAGACCTTGGTGACTGTCAACTGAAAAGCAATGTGGAAGAGTCATACTCAGAATTGTGAGAAATTCTAGCAATTGTTAACCAACATAGTTTACTAATATTGTTGATTATATGTATGTAATTATATGTATAATTAAAAACTAGTGCCTAAATAATACTGAAACGGGAGAGTTTCCTGATTCTCCTAGCAGGACGTGTGACCGAGGTGTGGCTCGCCTATTTGGTTGCCCAGCAGCTCAAACCCCTAGGGAGAGCATGCAGAATGGCAGGTGCAGAGGCCTGGCGAGGCTTTGGGCTCCAGCTCCCTGCTAGTGTCTAGGGGTGGGTGCCTGCAACCCCAGTGTTACAAAGCTCTTTCAGCTTGGCTGTCCACAGAAGGCTTGAGCGTTAACCAGCTCAATGGACCCTCTGCCTTCTCACGAGAGCAGAGAGCCAGTGTGATAGTTTTCTGTATCCTGCACTCTTGTCCAGTGTCCCGGAAAAATCGGACTCTAAGGATGAATGCGAGGTTTTATTGAATGGTGGAGGTGGCTTTCAGCAGGATGGACGGGGAGCCAGAAGAGGTGGATGGAATGGGAAGGTGACCCTCTCCTGGAGTTGGGCTGCCCAGCGGCGAGATTCCTCTCTGACCACCCCAAACTGAACCCCTTTCAGAGTGCAGATGTTCCTCCCCTTCTCCCTTTCTCTGCCGCATCGTTCCACTGTGTGTCTGCTGGTCCGCTGGCTTGTTAGTCTGCTTCTGGAGCTTAGAGTTCGGGGTTTATATGGGTGCAGGATAGGGGTCATGGTGGACCAAAAGGCAACTTTTTGGCATGAAAACAAGAATGCCTGTTCTCATTTAGGGCCACGGGTCTTCAGGCTTGAGGGTGGAGCCTTTTCCGGGAACTGTCCTCTTCTCCCCAGAATTTCCATCTCCTGTTCGTATCAATACTATCAGAACTCTTTCAATCGGCAGAAAACAAAAATTCTAAGTGATACATAAAACAATGTGTTATAGCTTGATTAACAACATTTTTCTTTCCTACCACATAAGTCAATTGTGAGTCTTACAATTGGTATTCTCAATGAAACACAGTATATAATAAATAAGCCAAGGATAAATCACAAAGAATGATTCACGGTAGCTGGAAAAGTATAAGCAATACAGTTGACTCATGAACAGTGGGTGGATTAAGGGCACCAATCCCCACCATTGATGGAAAAAGTGAAAGTCTGTAAAATATTTGAAGAGATTTATTCTGAGCCAAATGTGAGGACTGTGACCTGTGACACAGCCCCAGGAGGTTCTGAGAATGTGTGAACAAAGTGGTGAGGTTACAGCTTGGTTTCATTTGGATTTATAGTTTTAGGGAGCTATAAGACATCAATTGATACATGTAAGGTATGCATTGGTTTGGTCCAGAAAGGTGGGACAACTTGCAACAAGGGAGGCTTATAGGTCATAAATGGATTCGCAGATTTTCTGATTGGCCGTTGGTTGAAAGAGTTAAGTTACTATCTGAAGACCTGGAATCAATAGAAAGGAGTGTCTGGGATAAGATGAGGGACTATGGAGGCCAAGGTTCTTATTAAGTAAATGAAGTCTCATAGGGGACTGCCCTTAGAGGCAATAGATGGCAAATGTTTCCTATTCAGACTTTCAATCAGTACTGAATTCTCAGCTAACCTCTTCAGGATCAGGAAAAGACCTGAAAAGGGAAGGGGACTCTCTTTAGAATGTAAATTTCTCCCACAAGAGACAGCTTTGCAGGGCCATTTCAAAATATGTAAAAGAAATACATTTTGGGTTAAAATGTTTTATTTCTTTCAGGGCCTGCTATCTGTCCTGTGATGCTATACTGAAGTCAGTTTGGAATTTGGTATCTTATTGCTACAGAGAGTTTGTTTTGTCAGTCTTAAGATCTCTGTTTTAATGTTATTGTTAGTCAACTGTGCCTGAATTCCAAAGGGAACAGAGTATGAGGCATGTCCAACCCCACCTTCCCATGATGACCTAAACTAGCTTTTCAGTTTTCTTTTGGAATCCCCTTGGCTGAGAAAAGGGGTACATTCCATCAGTTGGGGGGCTTAGAATTTTATTTTTAGTCTGCACCATGCAGTCCAAAATCTATCAATAACTTTTGATTCCCCAAAAACGTAACTACTAGTGGACTACTGTTGACTGCAAGCCTTACTGATAACACAAAGAGTTGATTAACACAGATTTTGTACACTATGTTTATTGCATACAGTATTCTGACAATAAATAAGATACAGAAAAGAAAGTATGAATTAAAAGAAAGTATGAAGAAAAGAAAGTATGAATTAAAGTATTATGAAAATGGTAAGAAAGAGAAAATATACTTCCTATTTATTGAGTAGAAGTGGATCATCATATAAAGGTCCTCATCCTTGTCATCTTCATGTTGAGTAGACAGAGAATGACGAGGGTCTTGCTGTCTCAGGGGAGGCAGAGGCAGAGAAAGTCAGTGTATAAGTGGACCCGTGCAGTTCAAACCTGTATTGTTTGAGAGTCAACTGTTCTCTCTTCAGTGAATTTGCAGTTCTACAATAGAGAAAGCAATAACATTGAACCTTTGAAACCGTCTGTGTTTAAGTGTTGGGTGCCCAAGCGTAAGCTATTTTACTTTTCTGAGGCCTCAGGTTCTCCATTTGTAAAACAATTAAAATAATGCCTCCCACAAAGCATTGTTGTAAGTAAGTCAGTACAAGAAACCCAACTCCTCATTCACAGAAAGCATTTAAAAGTGGTTACTGTTAATTTTATTTATTTATGTTTACACATTTCTCAGCCAGTCATTCAAGGACTTCCAGAACACAGCCTCAATGCCTATTACTTGCCACAGAAATTATTTGCTACTTCTTTGCCTCTGTGGTTTGGTTCTTACTTTTAATGCCTTCCCCCTCAACCCTCCCTCCTCATGTCGAACTTCAAATACTGCTTCTCATTCCGTATTCAGCTCATTTGTTGCTCTGTATTCCCTGTTAACTGATAGATTTGGATGCTTAAGTTGATTTAGTTTCAATTATTTAGGTAAACATCCCCGACAGGTGGTAATACCTAGTTTCCTTTGTATCATATCAGAAGGCATATGATGTTTGATTGTCCTACTTTTAGTGACAGCTAGATTTGGGCTTTGAGATTCTGTCAGACCGATCATTCCATCATGAAGATTTCCATTAACCTTTTAACTAATGGTTCAGCATACACTGATGACTTCCATTGATAATTCAGTAATTGAAATATGACCGTTTTCTAATTCCATCATTCTTTCTGCATGTATTAAAGGAGATTCTTCCATATAGAAGAGCATGCACAAGTTAATTACTTGGTTACCCGAAACACAGCTTGCATAGGAAAAGGAAATGGATGTTTGGTTCTTCCTCTATTAATTTTTAAAGCAAACAGATTGGATCTAGAGAGCCCCAAATGGAGACCAACAAGTTTTTTTTTTCCTGAGAGTCTTACTAAACAAATGGAATCTTATATATTTTGTGTGTCATGTGATTTGTATATTATTGTTGATGCTCAGTTGTCCTATTGTAGGCCAATGGGAGGGAGCCCTTTCCATTTGGTTTTTGTTTTGTTGTTGTTGTTGTTGTTGTTATATGAGACCATTGGTCTAGATAAATTCCTTATTTCCTACTTACAATAAGATGTCCCAGGTTTATCTTCCCATTTTTTGCCCTAGGCCTAGTTAAGATCAGCTACTTCATCAAAATTCCTAGAATATTTCAGTGGAAATCATGTTTAGAAAACATAAGAATTCTCCTTGCTACTGGGCACTTTCTGGCAACAGAGTCAGCAAACAAAAGTTTTTTTAAGAGAAAAAAATGAATTTGTCATTCAAATTCAAGACTGAAGATTTTTATTTAACCTAGTTTACTTTATACGGGTGTCTCTTTTCAATTTTCTCATGCTGAAAATCTCCTTCCTTAAATACATCAATGTGATTACTTATTCATTTTATCTTAAACATACCTATAATGGTTTTAAAGTTACAATATATGTTCTACTAAAACTTGACACTTGAAATTTTTTAACGTGATGTAACTTTTTTTTCTGTGTTATTATCCAATGGTTGAGTTTATATTTGTTTGTTTTCAATTTTTTCTATTTATTTTTTCTTTCTATTCATTTCTATTGTTTTTAAAATAAAATTTATTAAATTTATTAAATTTTTTCTATTTATTTTTTCTTATATAAAACATTTACATGGTTTCAATGTCAAAATTACAACACAAGTTTGCACTGCAATCTGTCTCTTGCTTCCTTCCCTGATCGGTAACTGTTATATTGGATGTTTTTAGTTATTCTTCAATTCTTTCTATTTGAAAATATAACAAATAACATGTTTACCTATATAACAAACCTTCACATGTTCCCTCGAACCTAAAATAAAAGTTTAAAAAGAAGAAAATATAACAAATACATGTGGGATGTGTGTGTGTATACATGTTTCTGCTTGTGATTATGTATGTATACACATGTATACACATATATATGTATATACACACATGCAGATACATACATACATATACATGTATTTTTGTATATTCTTGTTTCCATATTTCCTACTCTTTTATATAAAGGGTAGCATATTTTTCATACTATTCTGCCTCTTGTCTTTTTTCACCTAGTAATATATTCCAGCAATCACTTCATATAAGTATGTAGAGATCAGCCTCAATCATTTTTGCAGCTGCATGGTACCCCATTCTGCGATTATGTTACAGCCCAGTGGGTTCTTCTTGCTCACTTTCCAGAAAAGCCAATGCAATGACACTAGCAAGAGTGTTGCAGCAGAGAAAAGAGTTCATTTATTGCAGGGCTAGCCAAGCAGAAGGCTGGAAAATGTGTCTTAAACCTGCCTCTCTAAGAATTCAGAGGCTGGGGTTTTTCAAGGATAGTTTGGCAGGCAGAGGGCTAGGGAATGAGGACTACTGTGATTGGTTGGGCTGGGGAATAAAATCACAGGGGGTCAATGTTGTCTTCTTGTCTGAGTCAGTTCCTGAGTGGGGAAAACAGGACTGGTTGAGTCAGTTTCTTGGTATGTGTTACTCGTCAGGGTGGTACTAGCTGGTTCATCAGAATGCAAGGTCTGAAAAACACCTCAAACACGAGAACTAGATCTTACCATAATGATGTTATCTATAGGAACAACCAGGGAGGTTACAAATCTTGTGACCTCCAGCTACATGACTGCTTAACTGTAATTCTAACCTTGTAGCCAATGTGTTAGTTTCACAAACGCGGTGTTGGCCCCCAAGAAAGGCGAGGGTTATTTTCAGAAGGGACTATTAACATATTTTAAAGTCAAAATATAAACTAAATTCCTCCGATACTTAGCTTGGCCTATGCCCAGGAATGAGTAAAGACAAGAATGAGTAAAGACAAGAATGACTAAAGAATGAGTGAGGTTAGAAGCAAGATGGAGTCAGCTATGTCAGATTTCTCACATTGTCGTATTTTTCACAAAGGTAGTTTCAATTACACCATGACTGAGTTAATCAGTTCCCTATCGGTTGTTTTGGTTATTTTTAAAAATAAAGAAAATAACTTTTATCTGAGAAATGCAGGTCCTTTTAAATTATTAGGCCCAGAGAGACATGAAAATGAGATAGCAATCATGTCCTATTACCTTATTGAACCGTGTTTATTTCCATCTCTTGAAACAGCTTGATATTGCCACAACTTAATAATGCCATACCAGAGACTATACCACACACCCTATAACCTAATAATGTATGTAGTCAATCACTAAGCCATGTTATTTCTGTAAACCAATAAGAATTCCTAACAAACA
This sequence comes from Chlorocebus sabaeus, assembly GCF_047675955.1. NCBI lineage: Eukaryota > Metazoa > Chordata > Mammalia > Primates > Cercopithecidae > Chlorocebus > Chlorocebus sabaeus. The sequence goes on from NC_132925.1 coordinate 25,474,086, forward strand.
ACTTTGTATCAACCCACTTTCTCTCCCTCTTTTCTTAACCTTTAAAAGTTTGCTTGTAACAAAGGAGAAATAAAGTTAATATCCAAGGTTATTGGCTCTGAGTTTTCTGGGCAGCTGTCTTTGCTTTGACTTAAGTAAATTCTTTGAATTACATTTTGTGCCTCAGCCTTTTTCTTTTAGGTCAACGTGTGGCCCGTAGGCTCTGGGTCTCCTAAAGGTTTCCTGAAAAATCACTGAAGTAAGGCAGATTGATTAATAGGAAAAAAGCCACACATGTTTATTTAATGTTCATACATGGGAACCTTTACTCTGAAGACCCAACTTCCCAGTGAGGTACAGAAGCTTCTATACAATCTTGAGTTTACAGAAAGAATGGGGACTTGGATCTTGATAAAGTAGGTTGTGGTACAGGAAGAAGAGGAATTCTATGGAAAGGTAATAAATTGCTAGGGAGAAAGATTGGATCCAGGAACAGACATGGACTTGTAAGTAGTTTTCTTCAGAATTTAAATAACCCTCAGAGACAGTCAGATGCTCATAAAAGAATCTACTCAGGTGTGGTCACATCTTGCTTTTTTCTGCAATAGATAATGAGATAATAGGGAGGGGAAGAAAAAACAGTTGTTCTCCTTGGTGAGTCTGGATCTTACACAGATAAAGGAACTTCAGCTTCTTTCAGAGAAATGGTGGGGAGCTGGGGGAAGGTTATAGAGACTTTGGGGTTTCTTCACTTCAGCATGTCAAAATGTTACTGGTGACAGGTATCCAAGTTACCAGCTGTGGATCTGCACGGGTCTGCAGCAACCTCAGTTCTTGCCCCCTGAGAAGGAAGAATTCCACTAAAGAAAAAGAGACCACGGCAAGTTTCAGATGAGGAGTGGAGATATATTTTAAAAGACTTTAGAACAGGAAAGAAAGGAAAAGAACGTACTCTTGGAAGAGACCCAAATGGACAACTTGAAGAACAAGTGCAATGTGTAACCTTGATCCTAGCACTTTATAGGCCGGCCCCTTTCCCATGATTCTTCCCTTAGGGTGAGCTGCCCGCATGCACAGTGCCCTCTTACGCCTGGGAAGTGAGCACATGCAGCTTGTCCAGGAAGTGGTAAACATGCCCATCCAAGACTTTCTTCCCTTTTCCGGTGGGATGTCCCCAGAAGGTCATACTCCACCATTTTGTCTCTTAACGTACATGCTCAGGAAGTTGCTTCTCCCTGGCATCTGCAGTTGATTCACATTTTAGTGCAGCGGGTGTGGACTATCAGGAAATGGTCTCTCCCTGGTGCTGGCTACCAATTTATCGCTTTTAGAAAGGCAATGTGATCATTGCCAAACCATCACCTGACATTGCTAGTGATTTGGGGAGATGCCTCTCCCGCCCTGCTCATGCCCGTCTACCTGGAAAAAAAAAAAAAAAAACAACAAAAAAAACCACCATATTGTGGAGTATTGCTTTCTGAGCACCAACACTGACATGACCAATTTTTTGATATTACAAATAGAGCTTCAGTGAATGGTCTTGTGCACACTTTAAGTCTTTTTTTTTTTTTTTTTTTTTTTTTTATTTAAGCAGTGTATGTTTAAGATATATACCTAAAGTGAAATTGTTGTGTCAAAGGGTAAATGTGGCCAGGTGCAGTGGCTCACGCCTGTAATCCCAGCACTTTGGGAGACCAAGACAGGCAGATTACAAGGTCAGGAATTCGAAACCAGCCTGGTCAACATAGTGAAACCCTGTCTGTACTAAAAATACAAAATATTAGCTGGGTCGCGGCCGGGCGCGGTGGCTCAAGCCTGTAATCCCAGCACTTTGGGAGGCCGAGACGGGAGGATCATGAGGTAAGGAGATTGAGAACATCCTGGCTAACACGGTGAAACCCCGTCTCTACTAAAAAAAAAAAAAAAAAAAAAAAACTAGCCGGGCGAGGTGGCGGGCGCCTGTAGTCCCAGCTAGCTACTCGGGAGGCTGAGGCAGGAGAATGGGGTGAACCCAGCAGGCGGAGCTTGCAGTGAGCTGAGATCTGGCCACTGCACTCCAGCCTGGGTGACAGAGCGAGACTCCATCTCAAAAAAAAAAAGAAAAGAAAAGAAAAGAAAAAATTAGCTAGGTCTTGTGGCCGGCGCCTGTAATCCCAGCTACTTGGGAGGCTGAGGCAGGAGAACCGCTTGAGCCTGGGAGGTGGAGGTTGCAGTGAGTGGAGATCAGGCCACTGCACTCCAGCCCCAGTTAACAGTGTGAGACTCTGTCTCAAAAAAAAAAAAAAAAAAAAAGAAGAAGAAGAAAAAAAAGAAAAAAGGGTAAATGTGTAAGCAATTTGGCTGGATATTACTAAGTACTACATCACAGAGTTGTATCACTTTTTATTCTCAACAGTGTAGGGGAAGAAAAATTAATTTTTCCCTGCAGTCTTCTGCAGTCTTGTTTGGAAGAAATCCCTGTAGCAAAAGTCAGATTAACAAGAGAAAAACAAACAGAAATTCATTAACATGCATACCTCATGTGTGCATGAAAGATACCCAAGTGTATCAGTTAGGGTTCTCTAGAGGGAGAGAACTACAGGATATATATATACACACACACATATATAAAGGGGGGTTATTAAGTATTAACTCACACTATCACAAGGCCCCACAATAGGCCATCTGCAAGTTAAGGAGCAAAGAAAGACAGTCCAAGTCTGAAAACTGAAGAACTTGGAGCCTGATGTTTGAGGGCAGGAAGGGTCCAGCACAGGAGAAAGATGTAGGCTGGGAGTGTAGGCCAGTCTAGTCTTTCACATTTTTCTGCCTTCTTTATATTCTAGCCATGCTGGCTGCTGATGAGATAGTGCCCACCCAGATTAAGGGTGGGTCTGCCTTTCCCAGCCCACTGACTCAAATGTTAAAAATGTTAATCTCCTTTGGCAACACCCTCACAGACACACCCAGGATCAGTACTTTGCCTCCTCTATCCATTCAAGCTGACACTCAGTATTAACCATCACAAGTCCACCCCTTGTCAGCTTCAACCCATACACATCTCCTGAGATCATGCATAATCTTCAAATAAAGACAATAACAAGGTCATAATTATGACCATAATACAACTATCCTTCACACAACTAGAAATCCACCAATCCCCAACCCAAATGCTATTATGTAAAGTTACCAACACTTAAATGCGGATATGAAGTCAATAAACCATGTCATATGATAAAGGAAAAAGGAAATAAAATGAAGATATTTTCTTAGTACAAGTGTATACATGAACAAACATGTTTTTAACAAAAGAAGGAGGAAATACTTATGACAATTACAGTTCTCATTTCTGCAGCTGGTCATGTGGTCGTAGCTGGTATTGATGACTACTTTCTTCTACCACCCATTCTGTATTCCCTTTGCCTTCGGCAAGCACCTCAGCAGGTTGTGGGTTTTTTTTTTTTTCTTTTCCTGGTGGAGTGACCCAAACCTTCATTCCTGAAGGGTCTGGGCCATTTATAGTCCTGCCTGGACTGGGCTGTTGTAGATTCCCATTGACCTTAATCATAGGGCATGATAATACTGAGAGATGCCCTAATGTGTCTCCTGGTGGCAGCGTTCCACCCTCTGGAACTGAGACCTCCAGGCCAGCAGAACGTAGTGTCATGAGAACAGGAAGCAAAAGTTCTGCAAGTGGATCACTATGGGTGATGGTGAGTGGGGTCACTCCCACTTCCACCTCTTGATTCGTGGACCCATAAATCCTGGCTATGGGAGAAACAGTACCATATGTTGGATGCTGATTTAGAGCATACACAGCCTTCTGGAGAACTTTGCCCCATTCCTGCAAAGTACTTGTCACCTAGTTGGCATCATAATTGTGACTTCAAAAGGCCATTCCACGGTTCTATGAATCCAGCTGCTTCTGGATAATAAGGAACATGGTAAGACCAGTGAATTCCATGAGAACGAGCCCACTGCTGCACTTCTTTAGCTGTAAAGTGAGTGCCTCGGTCAGAGGCAAGGCTGTATGGAATACCATGATGGTGGATAAGGCATTCCCGTGAGCCCACGGATGGTAGTCTTGGCAGAAGCATTGCGTGCAGGATAGGCAAACACATATCCAGAGTAAGTGTCTAGTCCAGTGAGGACAAACCTCTGCCTTTTCCATGATGGAAGAGGTACAGTAGAATCAACCTGCCACCACGTAGCTGGCTCATCACCCCCAGGAATGGTTTCATATCGAGGGCTCAGTGTTGGTTTCTGCTGCTGGCGAATTGAACCCTCAGCAGTGGCTGTAGCCAGGCCAGCCTTGGTGAGGGGAAGTCCATGTTGCTGAGCCCATGTGTAACCTCCATCCCTGCCACCATGGCCACTTTGTTCATGGGCCCATTGGGTGATGACAGGGTGACTGGGGATAGAGGCTGAGTGGTGTCCACAGAACAGGTCATCCCTAACCACTTGACTAATAAAATCCTCCTCTGCTGAGGTCACCCATTGGTGAGCACTCACATGGGATACAAATATCTTCACAGTTTTTGAGCACTCAGAGAGATCTATCCACATACCTCTTCCCCAAATTTCTTTGTCACCAATTTTCCAATCGTGTTTCTTCTAAATCTCTGACCATCCAGCCAAACCATTCGCTACAGCCCATGAATCAGTACATAATCGCACATCTGGCCATTTCTCCTTCCATGCAATGTGCACGGTCTGGTGCACTTCTTGAAGATCTGCCCACTGGGAAGATTTTCCTTCACTGCTGGTTCTTCAGGGATGTCCTAGAAAGGGACTGTAGTGCTGCAGCTGTCCACTTTCAGGTGGTGCCTGCATATCATGCAGAACCATCTGTGAACCAGGCCCTAGTCTTCTCTCCCTCTGTCAATTGATCATAGGGAACTCCCCATGAGGCTACTGGTACAGGCCAGGGGAGAGAAGGCAGGGTGGCAGGAGTGGAGACCATGGGCTTTTGAGACACTTCCTCATGTAACTCACTTGTGCCTTCAGGGTCTGCTCGAGCCCAATCACATATATACGACTTTCGTTTGATGATGGAATGCTGCTGTGCACAACCCATTTTATGGTTAGATGGGTCAGAAAGCACCCAGTTCGTGACAAGCAGTTCGGGTCACATTATGTCTTGATGACCCATAGTCAAATGTTCGGTTTCCACCAAAGCCCAATAACAGGCCAAGAGCTGTCTTTCAGAAGAGTAGTTATCTGTGCAAGATGGCAGGGCCTTGCTCCAAAATCCTAGAGACCTTCACTGTGATTCACCTATGGGGACCTACCAGAGGTTGCAAACAGCATCCCTCTCTGCCACTGACACCTCAAGCAACATTGGATCTGCTGGGTCATATGGCCCAAGTGGCAGAGTAGCTTGCACTGCAGCCTAGACCTATTGCAGAACCTATTCTTCAGTTCTGGAACACACTCAAAACTGGCAGCCTTTTGGGTCTCTTGATAAATGGGCCAGAGTAACACACCCAAATGAGGAATGTGTTGCCTGCAAAATCCAAATAGGTCCACTAGGCATTGTGCCTTTTTCTTAATTATAGGAGGAGCCAAATACAGCAACTTATCCTTCACCTTAGAAGGAATATCTCAATGGGCCCCACGCCACTAGACCTCTAGAAATTTTACTGAGGTAGAAGTTCCCTGAATTCTAGTCAGATTTATTTCCCATCCTCTGGCATGCAAATGTCTCACCCATAAGTCCAGTGTGTTTGCTGCTTCTTGCTCACTGAATCCAATCAGCATAATGTCATCAATGTAATGGACCAGTGTGATACATCGTGGAAGTGAAAAGTGATCAAGGTCTCTTTGAGTAAGATTATGACACAAAGCCAGAGAATTGATATACCCCGAGGCAGGACAATAAAGGTGTATTGCTGGCCTTGCCAGCTGAAGGAAAATTGCTTCTGGTAGGCCTTATGGACAGGAATGGAAAAAAAGGCATTTTCCAAGGCAGTGGCTGCACACCAGGTACCAAGAGAATGTGTTAATTTGCTCAGGCAATGAAACCACATCTGGTACAGCAGCTGCAGTTAAAGTCACCACTTGGCTAAGCTTACAATAATCCACTATCATTCTCCAAGATCCATCTGTCTTCTGCACTGCCCAAATGGGAGAGCTGAACAGGGATGTGGTGGAAATCACCACCCCTGTGTCTTTAAAGTCCTTGATGGTGGCACTAATCTCTGCAGTCCCTCCAGGGATGCAATATTGTTTATGATTTACTATTTTTCTAAGTAGAGGCAGCTCTAATGGCTCCCATTTGGCCTTTCCCACCATACTAGCTCTCATCCTACAAGTCAGGGAGCCAGTGTGTGGGTTCTGCCAGATGCTAAATATGTTTGTGCCAATTATGCATTCTGGCATTGGGGAAATGACCACAGGATGCATCCAGGGACTAACTGGACCCACTGTAAGTCAGACCTGAGTGAAAACTACATTAATTACCTGACCTCCATAAGCCCCTACTTTAACTGGAGGACCACAATGACGTTTTGGGTCCTCTGAAATCAACATCAGCTCAGAGCCAGTGTCCAGTAGTCGCCAAGACAGCTGATCATTTCCCTTTCCTCAGTGCAGTTACACTAGTAAAAGGCCAGGATCTCCTTGGGGAAGGATGGGAGAAAGATTAACAGCCTCAATTGTCAGTAGTGTAGTGGGTCCTTCCCCCAAGGGGACCTGGTCTCCCCTTCATTCAAGGGGTTCCGGGTTTGTAAACTGGATCAAGTCTGGAAATTGATTGAGGGGCTGTGATTCTGTTTTTATTTATTTATTCTGTTTCAAATTATTATTCTGTCCATTTGCCCTAGAAGTTTTCTGCTTTTATAAATTAAGTAGGAATGCAGTAGGCTTCTTAAGAACACCTTGATTAATTAGCCAATGCCAGAGCTCTACATGAGTCAGACTACTCTGGTTGCTGCTTTGCCTCTGCTGTCCATTACGGTAGCTACGCTCACTTTGCCTTTGATGGTTGAGCACCGCCACTTGGCCCCTGCCACCTCAGGATCCAATTATTCCCATTGTATTTAAATTTTTTAGTTGAGCGACTATGATTCTCACTGTTAGATCTGACATTCAGAGAAGAGCAGTTACAGGGCTCTTCAAAGATGCAGGTGCTGCCTTCACAAATCTATTTTGGAAGGCATTGGTCAAGGGTATAGCTTCTGGAGCCTCCCAACTGGGATGAGTAGGTCTAAAGTGACTAATCCAGTTCACCATTCCAATCTCCCTAAGCCTTTGGATCCCTTCCTATACATTAAATCAAGGGAAATCAGGCATTTCCAGCTTGTTCACAGTGGGCCATCTTTTAATCCATATTTCAGTTAACCAAGCAAATAAACTGTTAGAACCTTTTTTAACTCCCCGAGCTGCAACATTAAATGCAGAGTCCCTACTTCGTGGGCCCAAATCAATAAATTCATCCTGATTCAACTCTACATTCCTTCCACCATTATCCCACACCCTTAATATCCATTCCCATGCCTGTTCTCCATATTTCTGTTCATATAAATTAGAAAACTCAAGCAGTTCTTTTTGAGTGTAGTGCACCTCCTCATGGATTACACTCTCAGCCTCACGTCTAGGGGCCTGTGGGGACTTTAGTCTAGTTGTAGGTCTAGAAGCAAACAGGGGTGTTGGGGGTGGCTCCCAAGGAGAGTCAACATTATCTTGCCTGGCAACTGCCTCAGAGGAGGCAATCACTGCTGGCTCAGGCAGCACAGGTTTTATCTCCTCAGACGAAGGTGGAAAGGCTGATGGCAGCTTGGGTCAGGTTGTACAGGGGATGTTGCCACTACTGGGGACAGGGAAGCTGTTTCTTCTGGCAAAACAAGTTTCACCAGAATTCACAAACTCAGTGTCCCCAACTTCATCAGTGTCCTCCCATACATCCCCATTCCATGTTGCAGGGTTCCGTTCTATTCCAACTGATGCCCTCGCTTCAACAGTAGACACCTGGCAAGGCTATGCATGCAACTTTTGTTGCAAGTCAGCCACTTTCATGATAAGAGTTTGTGTTTGTTTTTCCAGTTTCAACTCTTTCTCTATAGGAGATAAGACTCTCACTCAGGCGATCTTAGCAGATTTGAGGCTTAGTATCTGCTTCTGAAGCCAAGAGTTAGAATCCCTAATGTCACCATTTTCTTCCATTACTTTTTCCACTGAACTTAAGAGCAACCAACCAGCTTAATTATGTTCCTTGGTTCTCCACATATGGACAAAAAAATTATGGATAGAGTCACTAAACTCCTTGCCTCTCAAGAGTGGTGAGTCAGGAGTGTCAAATGCATTTATTTTGCATAACTCTCTAAACAGCTAACACCAAGGACTATCATTGTTCTCCATACTATTAGAAGTAGAGTCTTTAACATTTTTTTAATCTAATCACATTAAGCAGCCAACTCCAGAAACCTTAAAACCAACAAAAGAACTCCATCCTTAACATTGTGTTCGTCTGGAAGCACTCCTGGTACCAAAATCTGTATATCTGTATATACACACATATATATTGTATATATACACACATACATATATATACTCTGTAAAGAAGGTTAATGTCTGTAAATAGATGTCAATATTAAATAGCAATAAATATTTAAATACTTACTGTATCCAAATTTGTTTTTTCTGTTTGTTTGCTTTTTGAGACAGGGTCTCACTCTGTTGCCCAGTCTGGAGTGCAGTGATGTGATCTCGGCTCACTGCAACCTCTGCCTCCCAGATTCAAGTGATTCTCCTGCCTCAGCCTCCTGAGTAGCTGGGATTACAGACACGTGCCACCATGCCCGGATAATTTTTATATTTTTAGTAGAGACGGGGCTTTTCATGTTGGCCAGGCTGATCTCCAACTCCTCAGGTAATCCACTTGCCTGGGCCTCCCAAAGTGCTGGGATTACAAGTGTGAGCCCCTGCAACTGACCACCATATACAAATTTGAGCTAGACACTGTCAGAAAAACAGTTGACAGCTTGGTGAAAACATGCTTGTAATTTGTGGTGTTCATTTTGTGTGTCAATTTGTTTAGGCCATGGTGCCCTGTTGTTTGGTCATATATATATATATACACACACACACACACACACACACACACATACAGGGGAGTTTATTAAGTATTAACTCACACTATCACAAGGTCCCACGATAGGCCATCTGCAAGCTAAGGAGCAAAGAAAGACAGTCCAAGTTCCAAAACTGAAGAACTTGGAGTTCCATTTTCAAGGACAGGAAGGGTCCAGCACGGGAGAAAGATGTAGGCTGGGCAGTCTAGGCCAGTCTAGTCTTTTCACATTTTTCTGCCTTCTTTATATTCTAGCCATGCTGGCTGCTGATGAGATGGTGCCCACCTAGATTAAGGGTGGGTCTGCCTTTTCCAGTCCACTGACTCAAATGTTAAAAATGTTAATCTCCTTTGGCAACACCCTCACAGACACACCCAGGGTCAGTACTTTGCATCCTTCAGTCCATTCAAGCTGACTCTCAGTATTAACCGTCACACTGGGGAAAATGAGTAAATCTCAAGGAGATAATTTTTGAGTTCAGACTAAAATACAGTCATCCCATTAATTAAAGAGGAATGGGGAGGCTGTTTATGGGGAGGTGATCAGGAAGAGTACAGTAAGCAAGGATAAGTTTGTTATGCAGATTTAATACTGTGCCTTCTTTATGGATAAGAATCTCTAGTGAATTTTAAATCATCCTTCTCTTACTGATACAGACGAGGACACACCCTTCCAAATGGAGATTTCTCTTATAAATCTAAATTTCCCCTACAAAAGGGTAACCTCACTTTTCAGGGCATTTCTGTCTTCGGTGTCTTTCCATAATCTGTTCAAAATAATCCTTATGGCTAAAAGGCATATTTTGGAGTGGCATATTCTGGTCTCCTACACCAGCAATGTATGAGAGTCCTGTTTTCCCACAACCAATGAGTATAACTGGGCATTTCTTTCTTTCTTTTCTTTCTTTCTTTTTTTCTTTTTTTTTTTTTTTTTTTTTTGCCATTCTGATGTATAAGAAACACATTTTAATTTAGTTTTAATGTGATTTCTCTTATTTTAAGCAAAATTAAATATATTTAGCATTTCTTTTTATGTTAAACAATTTAATAACTTTTGCTCATTTCTTCTTGAGTTACTGGTTTTTTTTCTTAATTTTATATACTCTTTATATTTTATGTATTTTGCATTAGGGTTCTCCAGAGAAACAGAAACAGAACCAATAGGACATATATATGTATACATATATATATATGTATATGTATGTGTGTGTGTATATATAAAACTTACAAGTTACCATAATTGTAAATGTTTACTCATTTTCCCTGAGTATCTTTCATGTACACAAGAGATATGTATACACACACACACACACACAGCATTATATATAATGCCTTCTACACACACACACACACACACACACGCTTTTCTGATGGATATATATATGTATATGTATACATATATATGTCCTATTAGTTCTGTTTCTGTTTCTCTGGAGAACCCTAATGCAAAATACATAAAATATAAAGAGTATATAGGAGTATGTTCTCCTATATATTATATATGTGTATGTCTGATACAGAACAGCTGGGTTCCCAGTTTAACCCCACCCTTACACCTGGAATCACAGCCCTAAGTGAAAACAGCTGACCCCATTTTTCTACCCAAATGTTACCTTTTTGGCCTGCCACACCCCTAACCTGTGCCCATAAAAGATTCCAGCTGGCAGAGCAACACAAGCTGCTGAACAGCGGGAATACAAGTTGCTGAATGTTGGGAATACAAGCGGCTGAGCCTAGGAGACTAGGGATAGAGCTAATTTCAGAGGGTGCGACTTCAGGGAAAAGCGGCTTTTTCCCCCTCACCATCCCCTTTCCTACTCCCATTCCGCAGAGAACTATCACCCAATAAAATCCTCCGCAATCCCTTCAATCCGTTCCTGTGGCCTGATTCTTCCTGGACACCAGACAAGAATCTGGGTGTTGAGAGAGCAGGGACTTGGACGTTGCTGCGGGGTCTGCACAGAGCCTGCTCTTGCTAGAGAGGAGCGACCAACTGGTTCCAGCGTTCATTCGCTCTGGTTCCCGCACTCACTTGCTCCCACGCTCCTTCTCACCAGGAGTGGCCAGTGGCAGGCTGAGTAAAATGAGCCACTCCAGTTGCTGCCCATGAAGTGGGTCAAAGTCAAGGGAATAACCAACCCTGTATCATGTCCATCAGAAAAGCATGTGTGTGTGTGTGTGTGTGTGTGGTGTGTGTGTGTGTGTGATGTGTGTGTGTAGAAGGCATTATATATAATGCTGTGTGTGTATATACATATCTCATGTGTACATGAAAGATACTCAGGGAAAATGAGTAAACATTTACAATTATGGTAACTTGTAAGTGATAGGTCTAAAATTTGTAGAGCAGGCTAGCATCATGGAGGAATTGAATTCAGGAAGGAATTGATGTTACAGTCTCAAGTCTAAAATTCACAGGTTGGAAAGTCAGTCAGTGTTTCTATGCTGCAGTCTTGAGGCAGAATTGCTTCTTGTTCAGGAAATCTCAGTCTTTACTCTTAGGACTTTGAAACAATTAGATGGGCCCCAGTCACTTTATGGAAGCTAATCTGCTGCTTTACTCAGTCTACTGATTTTTAAAAAGTTAATCACATCTAAAAATTTCTTTCAAGGAAATGTAGAGACTGATACATGACCAAACAATGGGGCGCCATAGGCTAGACAAATTGACACACAAAATGAACCATCACGAATTACAAGCATGTTTTCAGCAAGCTGTCAACTGTTTTTCTGACAGTGTCTAGCTCAAATTTGCATATGGTGGTCAGGTGCTGTGGCTCACACTTGTCATCCCAGCACTTTGGGAGGCCCAGGCAGGTGGATTACCTGAGGAACTGGAGATCAGCCTGGCCAACATGAGAAGCCCCGTCTCTACTAAAAATACAAAAATTATCTGGGCATGGTGGCACATGTCTGTAATCTCAGCTACTCAGGAGGCTGAGGCAGGAGAATCGCTTGAACCTGGGAAGCAGAGGTTGCAGTGAGCCGAGATCACGCCACTGTACTCCAGACTGGGTGACAAGAGGGAGACCCTGTCTCAAAAATAAATAAATGTGTATACAGTAAGAATGTAAACATTTATTGCTATTTAATATTGACATCTATTTACAGATATTAACCTTCTTTACTGAGCCTAGGATGCCCACTGAGAGCTATTAAAACTTTATTAGAGTTTTGTACAATTCAATTACAATATTTTTGTTAAATATTAATAATTTGTTTAATGATTATGTGAAGGTTATTAATAAACAATACTTTGCATGAATTTTATAATCCTAGGACTGAGGTAAATGAAAACTTTTTACATGATCGCAGAAACATTGTGTTTCTTTAATTTAACAGATATCTGCCACAATGGAACAGGGAACATTCTTTTAATTCTCAGATCAATAAATATGTGGTCCTTCTGTGATAAGTGAAAACATTTGAAAATCGAAGAAAGAATTCCCACAAAATAATATTTCACCTCAGGACCAGACCCAGGCACCTTTTTCTTTCTGGGAACCTTTTTAAATCTTATTTAATTATATCTTGCAACTAGTCACCACTATCATCTTAAATACCTTGCCTCTTGGCCACAGTGATTGGTTCTGATCAAGACACGACCATTGGTGTCCTATCCTGAAACTTTTAGCTTGGGAAGACAGAAAATCAGCCTCAGTCTCTCGCTTGTATGAGTGATGTGATCATCTATGTTTCCTAGCATATATTATTTGGTCAGCTGTGAATAATGCCTACTGAAGGAGGAAAGCAAGCCACTAGGCTGAAGTGGCAACCTGGCTGTATTCCTGGACCTGGTTCCACCTGTTCTTGATACCCAGGCTTCCCAATGTACTTTATTTAAGCTCCTTTTAGTTTTGTTTTGTTTGAGACAGAGTCTCGCTCTGTCACCCAGGCCGGAGGGCATTGACACAATCTCGAATCACCACAACTTCTTTCGGGTTTCAGTGATTCCTGTGCCTCAGTCTCCTGAGTAGCAGAAATTATGGGTACCCGGCACTACATCCAGTTAATTTTTGTATTTTTAGTAGAAACGGGTTTCACCATGTTGGCCAGGCTGGTCTTGAACTCCTGACCTCAAGTAATCCACCCATCTCAGCTTCCCAATGTGCTGGGATTACAGGTGTGAACCATTGTGCCTGGCCTAAGCTCTCTTGGATAAGTTACTAAGATTTCAGTTTCTGTCACTTGCAATACAGAGAGTCAACATACACATGTGCACGGTTTCACACATCATTTTAGGGAACTCATGGACTTCCTGAAGAAGTTCATGTTTGAATTCTTATCCATAGATCTCCAATATGAACCTCTGTTTGAAGCTATCCTGTGAACATTAGTTTCCATATGTTCTGTATCCAGGGAAAAATAGTTATTAAAACTCTTTCACTTGGTAGTTTTCATGTACTTGATCATTTCAATCCTTATTACCATAATTAAGTCAAGTATATGTCATCCTTGTTTTATATTTAAAGACACAAGGCTGTGAAAGTTAAGTAATATTTTATTAAGCAGCACATCTAAACTAAACCTGGTATTTTTGTATAAAATCTGAAGTTCTTCCTCCTACAGTAAGTAATCACCCAACTGGATTCTTCTCGCCTGCTGCACAGATAATGTCAATTCACTAAGACAGCGGTGTTGGAGCAGAGAAAGAGTTTAATAACTGCAGGACCAGCCAAGCAGTAGGACAGGATCTATTTCTCAAATACACCTCCCTGAAAGCTCAGAGGCTAGAGTTTTTAAGGATAATTTGGTTGGCAGAAGGCTAGGGAAAAGGTGCTGTTAATTGGTTGGGGATGAAATCACAGGAAGGTTTGTATTATTTTGGCATGCTGAGTCGATTTCTTTTTTTTTTTTTTTTTTTGAGACGGAGTCTCGCTCTGTCGCCCAGGCTGGAGTGCAGTGGCCGGATCTCAGCTCACTGCAAGCTCCGCCTCCCGGGTTTACGCCATTCTCCTGCCTCAGCCTCCCGAGTAGCTGGGACTACAGACGCTCGCCACCTCGCCCGGCTATTTTTTTGTATTTTTTACTAGAGACGGGGTTTCACCGGGTTAGCCAGGATGGTCTTGATCTCCTGACCTCGTGATCCGCCCGTCTCGGCCTCCCAAAGCGCTGGGATTACAGGCTTGAGCCACCGCGCCCGGCCCGCTGAGTCGATTTCTAAGTAAGCATTACAGGACTGGTTGAGCCAGTTCCTTGGTATGAGTTATTGGTCTGAGTAGAGTCAGTCAGTTGCCAGAACGCAAAAGTCTGAAAAATATCTCAAAGACCAATCTTAGGTTGTGACAATAGTGGTGTTACCTAACTGAGCAATAGGGGAAGTTACAAATCAAATGACCTCTGGTGTAGCAAACAATTATAGAAAGGCAAACTAGGGAACAATGGCTGGTTATCATTGAACTGTGCATACATCTTAGCAGAATTCAGGCCCCTCCCATAACTCTAACCTCATGGCCTTTTATAAGTCTTACAAAGTTGGTTTTGGTCTCCAAGCAAAGAGGGGGTTAGTTTTAGGAAGGGACTGTTATCCTTTTTGTTTTAAAGTTAACAAATGCCGTTCGCTTGTGAGGTTAGAAGCAAGAATCTAAATCAGTTTCGATTTGCCTCACTGTTACAATTTTTGCAAAGACAGTTTCAACTAAAGTTGCTTCTAAGCATTATTGAATCTGTTGGTTGTCTTTAATTATTAAGTTACAACTTTGAAATTTTCCTTTGAAAGAATAAATATGATTCAACTGTAAAAGGAAAAGATTTGCTATTGGCAAATAAAAATGTAATAATAGAAACATATATAAAATATAATTTTAAAAGAAGTTTCAGCTTGCTTATTTGCGTATCATCTCACTCCAATTTTTAAATAAATAAGCTGTGATGAATAGCAATAAACTTCTAAAGTACTCTGAAATCAGAAAATCCTTAGGAGAAAAGAGCCAGAGTAATAAAAGTGTCATTATAAATAATTAGATATGCTTGTCACACATCCACCTTCAAAGGCTTCTATAAAGTGATTGACATGTAAGCCACCTGGATTAATCTTCCAGCTTCAGTTTAGTTTCTACAAGAATCTATTTATCCTTTGGAGAGTGAAACTCACAGAAGAAAACCAGGAGAACAAAGCCCCCCATGACTGTTTGGGAGGGCCCAGGTTTTCCTAAACACAAGCACGTGAATTGGTCTTTGCACGTCTGCATTTCAGAAATAATTGAGACAGCAGGGGAAATCATGCTCCACATTATCTCCAAGTGGAACAGCCTGCTATTCAGAGTTCTTCTCTGGCCAGGCAGAGGAATGATTAAACAACAGAGCTACCCAAGAGTATGCTCAGCCTCTACAGGCTACATGCTTCCCCTATCTATTCCCAACCCCATCTCTGGAGAAACAGATTTTCCTTTTAATCAGGCAATATTCACAAATGACAGTGACAAATCAGGAAATTTTAAAGGAAGAGTTGAGTAAATAAAGACAACAGGAGAATTTTAGCGGTGGCTTTATAGTAACCGCCGTCCTAGCTTTTGTCCTCTCTGTGGACTGATTGCACAGCATCTACCTTCACTGGGCTTACAAAAGGCTTCTGTGCTCCTTTGTGGTTGGAATACATGCTCTCACTGTTCTCAACGGAGTTTCCAGGTTGTTCAGCAGCTCTGTGATTTACAAGGCCCCCTGGGTGCCCTGGATCTGGTTAACTCCCAATTCCTTTACTCCAGGAATTAATATTTTCTGTGCTAACAGATAGAACAACTTGCCAGCTTAAAATTAGCTCCTCTTGAGTATAATGCATTGTGGTGTGACAATTTCCAGCCAGCCCTGACTCCCCTGCTTCTCTCAGGCTTCTAAGCAGCTGGTTGGCTGAGCAGTCAGGCAGGAGGCCCATCTTCTCCTTCCTTTGTAATCTCTCACTGGGTCTAATCAGGTGCTTTGAGCCCAGTGGGTGCCCAGGAAATATTCTTGTTTGTCAAGCCCCCTATGGTCTTACAGAAGGTGAGGACACAGTGTGGTCCCTTCCTCCCCAGGAAGGCTCCATTCTTCCCATGTCCCACTACCACGCACAGAGACACAACTGGAGAAGTGTCCACTGTCACTTGCTCACCATTTGCCTTTCTCTATTTATAACAGAGCTAGTTGAGGATAGAATCTAGCAATTAAAAAAAATAAAAGTAGCCATTTTTTAAAAAGGAAAATGTGCAAAAAGTTCAGAGTAAGAGTTTTTACAGAAGGTGTATCCAGAAGATAGATGAAGAAAGTCTGTATGTGTAAAAGTATTCTGAGTATCACAAAGTATTGAGCATCAAACATGTGCTAGCCATTTTCTATTATGTATTCAATTAAGCTTCAATAATTCTTTCTACCAGTGTGCTTTACTCTCTCCTTTTCAGAGTTGAGACAATTGAGGCTAAACTGATGTAGGTCCCATGTAGATAGAAGATAAGCACCACAATGTACTGTAAAACCCATGCCCATGCTCCCAAGATTATTCTGCCTTTTTGAAGGACTAGTAAAGGACTCATATTAGTATTCACTTACAATCTCATGAAACACCCAGGTGGGAGATAGAATATGAAGGAATTGTGGGAATAGATTAAAAGACGTGCAATAGCTTAAATCCAGAATGACTGGAAATATCCTGGAAGAAATTCTGCAAAACAAATTTAAGAATATAATTGGCTTTAAAGATCAAGATAAAAATTAGGGCATTTTGGGTGTGCAGTGATAATAACTGAGCTTTACAGGGCTGTGTAAGCATATAAAATTGCTGAAAATGGTGTAGTCAGGAATGTGATTCCATTTGTATCCATCTAGAACCATATTCTGAATTGGCTGACAGCATTGGTTCACCCACTTTATTTGGGTCTCCTCATTCCTCCAGAGAAATGGTCAGCTGACTGGGGGCAATAAAGCATCACTATCTGCTAACAGCACATTCCAGGGAACACTTGTGTGGCAGTCAACAGCAACTGCTGCTTGGAAAGAGATAACATGTTTCCATCAATCACTCAAGAGTAAGAAATGATGTCTGGGGCTACAGCCCACTTATTCAAGTGTGGCATCCTCTTGTCTAGAGTGGAGACTCTCATAGTGGAGGTTTAGAAGGAAATGACAAAAGCATTGACATGTGTTAATCTCCTATTACTTCCTAGACACATTACATTAATTACTTACAGCAATCCTATGAGGTAAATATTACTGTCCCATTTTATGGATAAAGAAATGGACATTCAGGGAGGTTAAAGTCAGTTAGCCAAACTCTTGTGGTGGTCAGCAAGTGGCTTTCACACTCATGCTGGTCTAAGTCCAAGATCAGCTTCTTTCAGTATACTATAGCTGACTCATTATGCATAATTGTTAATACCTAATTATAGAATACTTTGGAGCCAGACACAGTAGCATTGGTAGTAAAAAGAGAAGGACAATAAGGATGAGGAGGATGATAGGGACTAGGATGAGGAGGAGCAGCATCAGCAGGCATTTTTGTGAGATTTCCATGTGTGAGGCACTTCATAAAGATTGGCTCATTTAATAATCAGTACATCTAAATGAGGTAAATATTTGCACTCTGATTCAAGATGTGAAAAACTTTGTCCTTCTTTTCCTTGGGACTAGGGTGGTGGGGGGGGGGAGAGAGAGAGAGAGAGAGAGAGAGAGAGAGAGTTTCAGGTGGGAGGAATACTGATGACTGCTTGGACGGTCGTCTGGTGTTGATAGTGATGAAATAAATCTTATGAGTTCTGGTCTACATCTTTGAAACTAAATAACAGGAGGGCATGTTTTTAACCAAAATTTGGGGTGACAGTGAATCCATGGATCTTTTTCAACTTGACATATCTTGCTTGAGCATTTTTCCACTCCATTGGGTAGAGCTGTCATATGGGACAGTGATAGCCAGTTGAATATACACGCATCATGATCCTGATCATTTTCTCCTACATAATGAGCTACATCCATTAATCTAAGAATATTATTTATTACTACAGACTATTTCTTGTTTATTACTATAGATTATTATTTAGTTATATTAGTCTTATGTATGTACTTTAAAATACATATATTCTTGAGGGTCATTTTGCAAATAAACAGTACTCACGAAGGATATCCCTACAAGTATTGGTATGGACAAGTATATATTACAAAACCCAGGGAAATATGTGAAGCTATTACCTAGTTTTGAAGAGGAAAGAGAGTCCCGTCAATAGAGATTCTCTCTCCTCCGTTCCTGTCACAACTCAGCTCAGCTCAACCCCCCATAGTGACAGTGTTACATCCTGTATTTATTAAACAGTTAGGGTCCTGGCTTTCTTTCTCTTTCAGGTGTGTAATGTGAATTAGATATCACTCTCCTTAGGTTACTGGGTATTTCTCAACTAATTGAGCATTAGATTTGCATTCAATTATATCCATTGTTACCAGGTGAACACGCTACCACAGATCCATACTGAACTTACACATATCTGTCACTTTTGTCCTAACTCTGGCAGTTGCCTTGTGCTGAGAGATGGGAACGTTCCTGAAGGGAAAAAGCCAGTGCCTCTCTGAGAATCATCCAGGAGATTGATTTTTATTTTCATTCTCAACTTGCCCTCAAAACACAGATGCTGTGCTTACAAGACTAATTGATCATTTTATTTCAATTGCACAGAAATGATGTTGAAAAAGTGAGCAGACCTTGGGCCATTATAGCTCAATACTGGGTGGAAGGTCATTGAGTTATCAATTAAAATTAAAAACTAAAATCCCCACTGTTTTCAACTGTCATGGTAATAAAGAAAAATGTACCCCCAAGTGGTACTGTATTGATCACTTAATTCATTCATATGAAACTATGCCTAGTACAATGTTGATAATATCAGCAATGTCAATTGCAGTAGAAATCTGCTGGTTCTAATAGCTAATAATTTATATGTGTTTTCCTTTACCACAAGCCATAAGTGAAATATGATAGTCTTTATAGGCAATAGATCTGATTCCCTTTTCTACCACATACTTTACATAAAACCATATACTGTTGTTATCATTTGTGTAAGTTAATAACTTCTTCCACAGTGTTCTTTATAGCTTGCAAATAAAATGCCATTTGGGTCATTAGCAGTGAAGAAAGATCAGAAAATCCAAACTACTTAGACTTTTTGTCTAAGGCAAAATTCAAGACTTCCATGGCTGTTACCACGTCGTTTCTAAATTTAATTGCTAATTCCAATCAACATTCAGTCAGTTCCAATTATGTGTCTTGCACTGCGCTCAGCATTATAGTTGAATCAAAGAAAATTAAGACAAGGGACTGGCCCTCAAGGAGAATAGATAGAAACAGATGTGAAAACTGAGTATAATAAAAGGCCAGCCAGGATAAATAATACAGCACTGGTAGGACGTTGTCAGAATGCAGAGGAAGAAGGAATTATTTTAGACTATAGGGTGCTGACAGGATTCATGGAAAAAGTAATGGAGTCTGGAGAAGAAACGAAAAGAACTTTAATATACGAAAAAGAAGATGTTGAAGTCTCCCAGCTAAGGGAAGAAAACACAACAGGGCCCAGAAATTCAACTGTATTCAGGGAACGGGTTGGGATTTCTAGGTCTCTGGACCAAGTGGCAAGGGGAGGTGACTAGGAGATGAATCTGGAGAATTAGGTTTGGAAAATTTTGAATGTTTTTAGGTACTGTGATAGAATGCAAAAGTAGTCAAAAATTATCATCACCCCTTTATGCACACAACTTGCCCACCCCCCTTTCAAATAGACTTTTTTTTTTCTAAAAGCATTTTAGATTTATAAAAAATTGTGCAGAAAATACAAAGATTTCTCAGGTGCTCCCTCTCCTCCCCCTACACTCTGACACTCGTGGTTTCTCCTGTTATGATTTTATATGAGTGTCATACACTTGTCACAGCTCATGAACCCATATTGGCACATTATTACTACCTAAAGTCCATAGTTGGCATTAAGGCTCATGCTGCGTCACACATCCGACGGGTGTTGATAAATGTATAATGTCATGTGTCCACCATTAAAGTATCAGAAGGAATAGTTTCACTGCCCTAAAAATTCCCTGTGTTTCACCTATTCATCCCTCCTTTCTTCCCTCAAACCTCTGGCCTTCATTCATCTTTTACTGTCTTATAGTTTTGTCTTTTCAAGAATGCTATATAATCAGCTGGGTGCGGTGGCTCACACCTGTAATCCCAGCATTTTGGGAGGCCGAAGCAGGCGGATCACGAGGTCAGGAGATCCCCATCTCTACTAAAAATACAAAAAAGTTAGCTGGGTGTGGTGGTGCACCTGTAGGCCCAGCTATTTGGGAGGACGAGGCAGGAGAATCGTTTGAACCTGGGAGGCGGAGCGTGCAGTGAGCCTAGATTATGTCACTGCACTCCAGTCTGGCAACAGAGTGAGACTTCGTCTCAAAAAAAAAAAAAAAAAAAGATGTGATCTAATCGAAATCACACAACATATGAAGCCTTTTCAGATTGGCTCCTTTTACTTAGTGAAATGCACTGAAGCATTTAAGAGTCTTCCATGTTGGCCGGATGCAGTGGCTCACACCTAAAATCCCAGCACTTTGGAACACTGAGGCAGTCGGATCACTTGAAGCCAGGTATTCGAGATCAGTCTTGCCAAAATGATAAAACCCTGTCTCTACTAAAAATACAAAATTAGCCAGGTATGGTGGCACGCACTTGTAGTCCCAGCTACTCTGGAGGCTGAGGCACAAGAATCGCTTGAACCTGAGACAAGGAGATTGTAGTGAGCCAAGATTGGCCACTACACTCTAGCCTGGGTGACACAGCGAGACTTCGTCTCCAAAAAAAAAAAAAAAAAAAAAAGGAGTCCTCCATGTCTTTTCATGGTGTGTGATAGCTCATTTCTTTTTATTGTTAAATAATATTCCATTGCCTGGATTTATCACAGTTGTTTATATATCCATCTATTGAGGAATATCTTGGTTGCTTCAAATTTTAGGTAATTATGAATAAAACTGCTATCAGTATTCATGCACACCTCTTTTTAATGTGACTTTGCAGCTCTCCTCAGCAACATACGATATCTGTTTCTCTACCCTTTGAAGTCAGGCTTCACCATTTGATTAGTTTGGGTCTGTGGCTCACTAGGAAGCGTGAAGAATCAACAGGGGGACTTTGCCTGCTTGCTGCTCTTGGAACCCTGCCACAGTTATGCAAAGAAGCCTGGGCTAGTATGCTGGTTGATGAGACACAAGACCCAACTATTCCTGGTAGTCCTGGCTGATAGCCAATGAGACCACCCTAAGCTATTCAGTCACAGACTGATCTGCAAGTTGGCTTCAAATGCATGAAAGACTGATAGAAATCAGCAAAGCAGGCTCAGACCAGAAGAACCACCCAGCTGACCCAAGATTTTCTCATCTAAACAAATGATTGTTATTTTAAATCACTAGTTTTGGGGTAGTTTGTTATCCGGCGAAAGCTAACATAACAATGCTGTACTAAATATGAAGTGATCTGTATTTTACGATGAGACGTTAGACACTGGAAACAAGAAGTTTAGAAGGCTATTGTCATTAATCTACAGAAAAGATCATAAGGTTAAAAACTTTTGGATGATTATTAGATAAATTGCGTCTTGCATATATTGTAGCAGAGAAAACTGGAAAAAAGAATATCCGTTTCTTCATGGAATTTAAAATAATACATCATTCTTAAACATAAAAATCAACAAATATCAATGAACTATATAAATATCAATCTCCTTTTATTCAAGAATAAACATAGACCTATGATAAGAACGTTTCCATGGTATTTCTGTAATCATACTGACCAAGTTTTGGAATCCTGTGGACTCCCTGCAATAAAAGATTTCTGCCTCTGGAAATAAATGCTTCAAGGCAAGCACAAGCTATAATCTATGAAAGTGCAGACAAAAAAACTTGAAACGCCTACTATCTTTTATTCTAGATGCCAACCTTGGACTGGACTCAGAAGATCGGAGTTGGAGAAGTAGTATAAAGAGATTTGTTTCTCAATTTTTTTATTTTTATTTTTTTGGACAGGGCCTCGCTGTGTTGCCCAGGCTGGAGTGCAGTGGCAACCATCATAGCTCACTGTAGCCTTGAACTCTTGGGCTCAAGTGATCTTTCTGTCTCAGACTTCCGAGTAACTGGGGATATAGGCACGCACCACCATACCCAGCTAATGTTTGCATTTTTTTGTAGAGACGAGGCTGATTTTCTGAGGCTGATTCTGAAATTCTTGCCTCAAGAGATCCTCCCACCTTGGCCTCCCTAAGTGCTGGGATAGCAGGCGTGAGCCACCATGCCCAGCTGTAAAAAGAGCTTTATAATTAGAAACTCAGCAGATACTTTAGGCAGGGACAGACCCTTGGGAGCACAATCAGTCACAGGAAGAGGGAGACTAATCAGGCAAGTGGAACGTGTAGCACGAGGGCATAGTGAAAGACAGTGGTTGACGAGTTCATGTTCTAGAAATGTGGCTTTTGAATGCCCACTAAGAGCAGTCGTATTTTGGCAAGTGGACTGAGACTGGCTACAGAGAAACTTGTAGACATTTAAGAGGCAGATAAATAAAATCATGTTGGTAATAATGTGACCTAATTAAAGAAAACTCACTCACTGGTCACTGGATCAGATCCTGGAAATAAGAGAGTAGCTTAATACTAATTTCCATGCTATCAGGAATGTCCTTCCTCCCTGTAGGTACAGGGGTCACTCTCAATTAAGTCGCTACTCAAATGTCACCTATCACAAAGACCTTCTTTGACTCCAGATTCTAAAAGGCCCCCCACCTCTTATGGACATGCTTCTTGTCTCATAACCTGCTCTACTTTTCCTTACACTTATTGCTTCTGGTATATTTTTTATATAATTTGTTTATTTTCTCTGGTGTGTTGTCCCCACAAGAATGCAAGATCCATGACAACAGCAGCATGATTCTCTGGTGCATGTCAGGGTCCAGCAAAGGCCCTGGCCTCAGGCCCTTAGCAAATATTTTAGAAGTATCAAGCAAACTGAAGAATGGTAAGTTAATGAATAAATGTCAAAGCAGGACAAGGTGTATGATTCTGTCCTACCTCAGTCTGGAGTGGCTCAGGTCCTAGGGTTCTTGTAAGCCCACATATAGGCAGTCCCTATAGACTTACCTATAAAATCTAAGGCACAGAGAATCAGGGGCTGGTAAGGCAATTGACAGATGGTGATAATAAAAATTCTATCCACTGATTTTGTTAAGATTCTGTTGATAGTAAGACATCACATCAAGAGGTGTGTGTGAAGAGTTATACCTCAGAACTGATGAAATGTAGTATTATCAATTTCATAACAATTCTCTCGTTTAATTATTATTGACCTGAAGCTGAAGATGGAGAAAAATAATTCAGATTAAAGTCAGGTACTCAACTGTGGCTCAGGTTGCCATTTTCCTATGTAATATCCATTTTCTCTTTCTTCTTAATGACAAACCCCTGAGTTTTACCTTGAGTACACATCCTCTCAGAATTAAAGACTATTATTTCCCGGATTTTCCAGCAGCCCTTATAGTGAGGTGTGGAGGTGCGGTCATGTGACTAAGTTGTGACCGAGTGAGACGCAGTTGGAAGTGCTGTGGGCATCTTCAGAGACGGTTGCTTAAAAACAGCGGACTCAGTTTGGGAGGACTCATTTTTACCAGTGTTCTGCAGTTCTTCACATAACCCTCAACTCCGAGATGATGGTGGGAGACCCTGGAATTGCAGCAGCTCTCTTGGGACATAAAATGATACTGAAAATGGCAGCCATGCACTAAGATGGTGAGGCGTAAACGTAGGAGCTTGGTCCCTGATAGTGCCATAGTGTCACCAGAGCCGCTCAATACCACCCAGCTCAGAATACGGACGTCAGTAAAAGGCAACTTCTATCCTGTTGCTGTTGTTGTTACATGCAGTCGAACCTGATTCTAACTAATATATCTGGTTACCAGAATTACAACAATAGGCTATTAATTTTAAAAATACTGGATTTATGTTCAGAAAATATGAATTCCTGTTGCCAGTTTCCCTGAAAACTGTTATCACTGACAATGGGAAAAGTGATTTTAATCCTTCTGGGAATCTGTTTCCTCCATTTTAAAATTTGAGAAAATAAGGTGTATGTGTAATGTTGTTCTGAGAAGGAAATGTAAAGCTACATATGAAAAGTATGTTGTATACTTTAAAGTACTAATAATTATACATTTGGGGGTGTGTGGGGCCTTTGCAAAAAATAGTTTAATCCTTGTTTCCGCTGGTCTGCTTAGACATTCTGAAAAACAAATCAAACTGTGTCTCATCATACAATTTAACTGATAATTAGAGACCAGCTACTATGTGCCGATCTGAATGGGGTGCTCTGGTACAAATAAATAAATAAATGATGATACTAGCTACCAATCACCTCTAAACTAAATAGAAGGGAAACATTTTTTTGTTTTGTAATCAACTATAATCCAGCCGTAAATTACTTCTACTTCCCTTACAGATAAACTAAATATTGCAAGCAACAAAAATTAATTTTGGATTCTCTCCACCACAAATCAATATCTGACTAGACCATAGCATTTCTTAGAATAATAGAGTGGAAGAGACTGAGAGTCTGCTGATTATTTTCTGACAATTTCTATGCAGAAAAGGTTTTAAACCACATTTTAGAATGAATTTGGAAAAGTTTCACATTTCAACTTTGGGCTCCTCTATGGCATAGCTAAAATATTTTGGGGATAATTTTTAGAAAAAGGAAACTGGAGATTAAAGGGAAGTAATATAGATGGCAGAGTAAAAAGAGCTGTTTGTGCAACATATGCTTGCAAACAATAAAATTAGTAAACAAGGGACAAATAGTGCCGAAACCTTAGACCACCACTTCTGCGTTTAGCGGGGAAAAGAGATAAGAAGTCGGTTAAAGGTTATTAACACAGTGTAGTAATTGCTAGTAATGTCTATAAAAGTTTCTGGTTTACCACTTCTGAGCACTTTGGGGTCTCTTTATGGATGGGTGATAAGGTATGAACAGAATATATACGTCACTTTTTTTCTTTTTTTTTTTAATTAAAAATAAACAGACGGGTCTCCTTTTGTTGTCCAGGCTGGGGAGTGCAGTGCTGTGATCCTAGCTCACTGCAGCCTTGACCTCCAAGGCTCAAGCCATCCTCCTGCCTCAGCCTCCTGAGTAGCTGAGACTACAGGTGTGTGCCATCATGCTTGGCTTATCTATGTCATTTTTGAGCCTAAGCATTCAGTTATTACTGTCAGATCCCTAGAGCTTTCCTCTGCCATTGTGACTAGCACTGTTTGAAATGGTGGTTACTTCATCAGACTGGGTCCTAAAGTGTGGTTAAAAAAAAAAAGCACAAAATTCCAGCTGACCAATTACAGACACATAGAAGGAGCAA
Organism: Chlorocebus sabaeus; assembly: GCF_047675955.1. Lineage (NCBI taxonomy): Eukaryota > Metazoa > Chordata > Mammalia > Primates > Cercopithecidae > Chlorocebus > Chlorocebus sabaeus. Next base: position 25,499,495 of record NC_132925.1, read on the forward strand.
GAAACACATTTTGATTTTTTTTTTGTCACTGAGATCTTTGATTTCTTTATCACTACAACATAATCTAGCCTTTCCCAACTAGTCTATACAATAATAGAAAGTTTGCCATATTCTGTCATGAAGAGGCCATACCTAGAGGTAAGGCTATAAACTATATACTTACAATGAAGACATTTAAAAAAAATAGCTGCATGTCCATGGAGATTTGCTCCACTAGTCATGTGAAGCTAAGCAAGGTAAAAATATGATAGAAAAAATTACAGTAGGGAAATATAATCAGTTATTTACTGATTTCTCACAGGAATGGCAAATACAGAAGCTGTATTGTTTGCTGAGCATAAGGTGAGGCTGGGAATGAGTGCTACATTGCTCTGGACCTAGAGAGAAGTGCAAAGGGAGAGATATAGCAAAAGCTGATGGTCGAATAGTGAAAAATAACAAAGCCAAGAGAGCTGGAAGAGTTAGATGCTGAAAGAGTGAAAGGGAAATGATGTGACTATAGATCGATTAGAACTTTGGGGGTAAAATTGAAATGTCTAATTGGAAATTTTATATATATATATATTTGATATATATATAGATTGATATAGAGATAGATATCTAATATATAGATACACATATCTAATATATTAGATATGTCTCCCTCTGTCTCTCAGGCTGGAGTGCAGCGGTGCGATCTCCACTCACTGCCTGCTGCCTCCTGGGTACAAGTAATTCTCCCGCCTCAGCCTCTCGAGTAGCTGGGATTACAGGCATGTGCCACTATGCCTGGCTAATTTTGTATTTTTAGTAGAGACGGAGTTTCACCATGTTGGCCAGGCTGACCTTGAACTCTTGGCCTCAGGTGATCCCCAGCCTCAGCCACCCAAAGTCCTGGGATTACAGGTGTGAGCCACCGCACCCGGCCTTATTCCAAGCTTTGTATTCTCCCATGTGTCTCTGACTCCTTCAGCCTTGTGAGTGATTGGTGAATTTGTCAAAGTCAAGCACCAGGACTTCAGCTACCCATCTTTAATTATAGAAACAAATCAAACCAAAATAACATCTTCAAAGCAGAAATTAATTATGAGATAATTTATATGTGTGTTTTATGATCCAAAATAGAGTTACAAGAAGGGATTCTGGCATGTTTCAAATATAAACAATTTCTATTTTTAAGACAACTCTGCCAGGAGAAATACTGATTTATTTCTAGAAACGGACAAATCTTCCAAATAGCCTAGGAAGGCGTTGGTAAATCAGGCTCCCAAGTTTTATTCTTCAGTCAACTTGTCATAGGAAACTTTCTTACAAAACCAAAAGTGTGGGATGAGAGCAAGAAGAGCAGTGCATCCGGTTTAAGTGTGTGTGTCAATCACTTGGTTATGCAAATTTCATGTGCCTGTAGGAGCTGCTCAAGTCTTATCTCCTATATACCACTTACATTGCATAATGAGCTGCTGCTGCACATGCCCAGATATGGTTTAGTGGAATAGAGAACACTCCAAGTAAGACGAGTATTTTCAGTTCCTGGTCACTTGTCCTAGGTTGAACACATGTTTGGTCTCCACCAGGACCAGGAACAATCCAGAGCTGTATCTCAAATGGAAAGTAACTACTGAAGAACACATTTTATTGCTCAAAAACTGTGAAATACTCATATGAAGGTTTTTGACAGGCCTCACCCCACATTCTAATATCTCACACACACACAGAGACACACACACACACACACACAAAATTGAAGCACCATTGGATAAGCTGGTGTTAAGGTTAAAGTAATAGGGTATTTGGAATGCAACCTGGGAAAGTTAAGGAGCCTTCTCCAGGCCATAAATAAAGTTGTACAGGTTACTTGGTAACTGGTCAGAGGAGCACACACAAATATGATGTATGTTACACCCCAAATCAATGATGCTCACTAAATGTTTAACCATTCTCTGCGGTTGGTAGTACAAAATGCAGGAATGGTCATTCCTTGGAGAGTACAACTTGACATGCCCCAGAAAACTGGGGATCCGGAAATTTCAATGAACTGGCATGCTCTAGAATTTTCTTGGGGTTTATCCTTCATTAACATGCATGTGTTTTTCTTCCCAAGATATTTTGCGTATTATACTTACCAAGTACAATAAGTCTGATATTTCAATGTCGTAGGCAAATGTAATATGCTGTGGAAATATAACATGATCAACATCCCTGTTGACTAATTCATGATAGAGAATCAGAAAGCTAACAGAGATTCATAAGATTGTGAAAATATACTGTTGACTCTTTCATGTAAAATAAAATTGATTCTGATAATCCTGGCTTGTTGGTACTTAAAAATCATTTTTCATCTCAATAGTTTCATGTCAGTTTGCTAAAATGCTTTGCTGATTTACTCCAGTCAGGTGTCCATGTTTGGCAAAGCAGTTCCAATTCAAGTGACTACCTGACCTGTTAAGATATTCCAACATCATTCTCCAAGAACTATCTATTTTTTTCAGTGGTAAAACAGAAAAGTTAAATGAAGATGTGAAAGAATAGCACCTGTCTTAGTTTCCTAGGGCTGCGGTAACAAAACACCCCCAAACTTGTCTAAAACTGGAAATTTATTGTCTTAGAGATTTCGATGCTAGAAGTCCAAGATAAATGTGTTGGCAGGGCCATGCTTTCTCTGAAACCTGTAGGATAGAGGATTCCTTGCCTCTTCCTAACTTCTGGTGGTGGCCGTGAATGGCTTTCCTTAGTTGCAGGTGCACCACCCCCATCTCTGCTTAGCACATCACGTGGTATTCTTCCTCTGTGCACACCTCTGTGTCTTAACATAACGTTCTTCTCTCTTTGTCTCTCTCCTCTTCTTATAGGACCACTAGTCATAGTGAATTAAGAGCCTACTCTACACTAGTATGACCTCATCATAATTTAACTGGTTACATCGGCAATGACCCTATTTGCAAATAAAGTCCCATACTGGGGTTTAGGACATCAGCATATATGTCTTTTGGAAGACACAATGTAAACCATAACATCACTCCTGCATCTTTTCAAAACTTTGATGTTGGTACTCATTTCTGCAATTTCCTCAAAGATTCAGTGTTGGATCTGAGAAGAACAATTGCTTTAGGGGCTTCAAATATGCCCCTTTTCTTTCAATAACCTTTACTTCATTGGTCAGGGACCATTTATTAGGATTCTGCTAATTACAGTTTATGTGTATACCAACTATGCATTCAGAAGCAAGGAAAATAATCTCAGCGTGTATTTACAAACTCATGAGGCCTATTCTGACATGGACTCAGGCTGTTCCATTTACCTCCTGACCCTATGCCCTAAGCCCCTGGTATGACTTGTCTAGCGATGGTGTTCTGGCTTCCCAGGGCCTGAGTATTGTCTTTTCTAGTTGACAGCAACTTTGGTAAACAGCTGCAGGACAATTTGGGAAAGACCACAAAGAAACTTCACATTACATACGTGTGGCAATGTCAAGGGGACACATTATCTCTTCATTCAAATGTCTGTAGAAAAAGTGGTCTGGAATTGCTACAGGTCCGGAAAGTGGGAAGAAGTACTAATCATTATAGCGATAGCAATTCAAGTGAGGTGTACACAAGCCAAACCTATAGTTTTTTTGTTTTTGTTTTTGTCTTAATTTTACATAAATCTGTAGGGCAACAATCTTCTGCCCAATTATTTTAATATATTGCCAGTGATTTCTAATTATAAAAGCATTTTGATTATGACTCTGGACTTGATTTCTACTACAGCAGGAAGAGGCGCAGGAGAGAAAGAGAGATTTCAAAGAACTGACTTAAGTGATTGTGGTTGCTGGTCAGTCTGAAAATCTGTAGGGCAGGACTGCCGGCTAGAAACTCTCAGGCAGGAGCCAACTTTGCCCTCCACAGGTGGAATTTCTTCTTCCTCAGGGACATCTTAATTATGTTTTTAAGGCTTTGGATGAAGCTCATCCAGATTTCAAAGAATAATCTCTTTGAAAGAAGCTCATCCAGATTTCAAAGAATAATCTCTTTTAAAGTCAACTAATATTGGATGTTAACCCACTTACAAAATACCTTCAAAGCAACAGCAAGATCAGTGTTTAACTAAATAACAGGGTACCAAACCCTAGCCAACTGGACACATGGAACTATTACAGTCCTATTTCTAAGATACGTTAACTCAATGAAATAAGTCAGACCATTTATATGTCAGCATTTCCCACCTTAATGCTGGCCTACAGGAAACAGTGTCTACAGAGCTTTATGATAATCTATAGAGTATCTCTCACTTTGCATTTCTGAGTGCTTTGGTGAAGAGTGTGTTATCTGGGTCCCATCACAGACATAATTACAGGCCGAATGGGTAACAGAAAATAAATCGATTCCATCATTCCTACCTTCCTAAATCTTTGTATTCCTCTTACTACAATATACTAAAACCTTCCTTGAATGTTTACATCATTGCATATAAGACAACCTTGAGTCAGAAGCACTCTCAAATGCTTGAGCTCACACACTGATTTACAAATCTCTGGAAAATGCATGTACGTTATAAATTTCACCTAATCTAATTTTGATTATTTTTCCCTAATTTAGAACCTCAGGGATCCATTCTGATGCCTATTCCTCATGTTGTTGCAAGGAAAATAGCAAAATCTTGAAAATTTTTGCTGTAAAGCTATTCCATACCATTGAAGACTTTCTCTGGGGCCCCCTGGGCATGCTGAGGTCTGATTGTAACACAAAAAGCAATAACATTGAGGGTGGGGTCACAAGAAAAGTTGTTTTTCTCAAGGAAATGACCCCAAGTGAGGACTTACAGGATCTATAAACAGAGTAGAATCAGCCTCATAAGACAAGGAAGAGGAGTTGCTTCTGCTAACATGGGAGGACCATAGATTTGGAGGCCAGAGAACTCAGATTCTTTAGAATCCATCTGTGGATTCCCACCTATATCTAAAAAAATGCCCTAAAATACACAGGAGAGCTGCTTCAGCAGCCTACATGATCAGACTTTGCCCTTGAGTTTTAGCTAAATCATCCTGATAAGACATCATTTTAGAGTAGTGACAAAGTCTCCTGGTCCTTATCAATTCCTGAAGCTAAGAATTTAAAACCTTGATTTAATTATTTTCTTCCTCTTTTTCTCCCTCCATCTTCCCCTCCGTTCTTCATTCCTTCTCTCCCCTTCTTCCTATCTCTCACTCCTTCCTTCTTCTTTCTTCCTTTTTTTTTTTTTTTTTTTTTTTTTGAGATGGAGTCTCACTCTATTGCCCAGGCTAAAGTGCAGTGGCATGATCTCAGTTCACTGCAAGCTTCGTTTCCTGGATTCACGCCATTCTCCTGCCTCAGCCTCCGGAGTAGCTGGGACTACAGGCACCCACCATGCCTGGCTGATTTTTTGTATTTTTAGTAGAGATGGGGTTTCACCGTGTTAGCCAGGATGGTCTCGATCTCCTGACTTCGTGATCTGCCTGCCTCAGCCTCCCAAAGTGCTAGGATTACAGGCGTGAGCCACCGCACCTGGCCTTTTCTTTCTTCCTTACTTCCTTTTCCATTCCTTCCATCTTTCCTTCTTCTCCTCCTCCTATATAGATTGCAATCACAAGTTTTCAGACCAATTTACACTTTGTATTCCTCTTTGTCTCCAAACAAGCCTACTTTAGAAACCTGTTGTTCTAACAAAGCCTAACCTTTACTTCAGGTGGCAGTGGACAATAATTTAAGTAACTTTATTTGGTCATGTGTACCCCATCTATTTTGTGTATCCCATTTTCAATAGTACTACATCCTTACTTCCTTTAATCCAAACCAGGTGAGAAAATCCCAGATGCTTACTCTTAAGTGTTAACTTCTTGCTCCAAATATCTTATCAGTGTTGAAAACGGAAATGACTCTAGTTATATTCAGAAGAAAAATCTTGACACAGATAATTAAACGATAAAAAAAAAAAAGAAAAAAGAAAAAGAAATTATCAGAAGGGCTCAGCCAGACTGCTCTAGGCTTAGCCTGTAGGAATGATTTCCAGATATATATAGGACTGACCCACAAGAGTCTGTTTCATTGGAGGCCATTACTAGAGCTGAGTTGAAGAACAACCCTGAGGTTTTGATTCAAGCTTTGAATTTTAACACACACACACACACACACACACACACACAAAAGAAAAAAGAAAAGACATTGGACATTGGAACATTGCTTCAGGAAAATCTCACTTTTCCACAAACTCTGCCTCTCTTAAAACTTCCAAAACTTAACCTAGTCCATTTCATGGGCAGAATGTAATTAACATAAATAATCTAAGTTGCAAGGAAGTCTGGGAAATAGAGATTTCGGTTTTCCAATCTCACAAATAAGGGGGTGGATTGATGGTTGAGTAAGCCCTTCCACAGTTTTTATCAGAAGTAGAAATTGAGCTGGGTGTAATGATATGCACCTATGGTCCCAACTGCTTGAAAAGCTGAGGCAGGAGGATAGTTTAAGCTCAAGAGTTTGAGTTTGAAGTGCAGTATGATCATGCCTGTGACTGGCTACTACACTCCAGCCTGGGCAACATAGTGAGACATCATCTGCAAAAAAGAAACTAAAACAATCTGTGAGATGGAGACCTGCCCTTATAAAGTTGTTTTGCTAAGGACTTATCCTGCTTGTTTTGACACATATGTTGGAGTTTTGTGTTTCCAGTGTCCTATAATTTCCATTATAGATGACAGAATCCCTTGCCCTCATTCTCATAGTGTTCCTAATTCAGTCTTATCGCAGGAAGTATGAGGTCAGAAGACTGGGAAAGGACTACTTTGAAGGGCACTGAGTTCATTTTCAGAGACTGTGTTGGTGTATCTAGCACTCAAAATTGGTTGGCCAGGGCAGGCTTCTCTATTCCATAAGTAGAAATGCTACCTATAGACCTGTTGTATTAATCAATCTGTGTACACCTCATAGATGATATTCCTTCTTGTAGAACCCTAAGACACTCATAAGATTTTGGGAACCCTGCAGAGCTGGTGATAAAACAGCTCTCTGGGGGGCAAAACCATTTTTCAATGGTATAACATCAGTTACTTCCTTTAATCCAAACCAAGTCAGACAATCCCAGATGCAGTGTTTATTGTTTGATTTGTAGTGCTTATTGTTTTTGGAGTTTACATTCTCCCTGCATGTCTGATTTCAGGGTACCAACATGATACCATTGAACATGGGACATGATGTGCATAATCAGCTCTTGGGAACCTTCAGGAGTGGGCTCCAGCACCTCACTGGACCTCTGGGTTCCTGGTAGAGTGGAGAAAGTGTTCACTTAGCCACAACTTTGCCTCACCCTGGAGGCCAACTGAGGCATATTAGTATACCCTCTCCCTGTAGTTCTGGAGTGATGACATTGGAAAGCTAAACAGTGGTGCTTGTTTCAAGGTGCTTGATCCAATTTCTGTGGCCTTTGTCTGAAAAGGGAAGAATAAGAATGTGTCAACCTGGAATTCCCAGACTGCCTGATTGGGTCACATTTGGAAAGCTGCTGTGTGCACATCTGATTATCCTGAACCCAGGACTTTGATTTATTCTTTCTTTCTTGGGATGTGCATCAGTTTGTTATATTGATTAGCATGATTGTCTGAATAGTGTCTTTCCGTGTCAAATCTATGGAAGTTTGAACCCTATATGCTTTTGCTCAATACTGTATTTCCAATACCTAGCAATTGTACCTAGACTGACACATAGTGGGAATTGTAAAATAAATATTTTTTGAGTTAGTGAATGAACAAAGGAAACTGCATACCAACTCCTTGACTCACCTATACGCCCATGAATGGCCCCCAGATCTTCCTGGGTTATATTATAATGAAATAACTAATTTATCCTTCTTTCTTCTTTGTGAGCAATATTCAAATATAGATGTACTTTTCATTTACTTTGCTAAATAGACCTATATGTGCCCTTTAAACCTTCCTTATAAGTCAGGTGCCTTTATTTCACTCTACTTTAGATATTGTGTAGTCAAATACTAAATACAAAGAAATCCATCCTGGCTCTCAATAAAGTGATGTTTCTAGCTTTTATTTATGATAAAGGCCTTCATATTATTCACATCTAAGAACACAGTGAAACCCCCAAAGAATGGGGCAGATGAATTATACTGGGTTTATTATTAAGATAAATGAGAAGTATTTTGGATAATTCTTCAATTTTGGAAAGATCAGGGATGCCTCCCAGTGAGACACTGCACTTGGGAAGATGAAATCTTCTCCCTCAATGATTTTCTGCTCCCATTTCTAAATTAACCTGCCAATTTCATGTCTACAACAGAGATCATTCATTCATTCAAAAATGTATTATATAACTATATTCTCTGATGTCCTCTTTGCCCACTTTTAAATTGCTGTTATGTGTAGAGGGGCTGTTAATTTCTTCAAGGGAGATCGAAAAGAAATCTAATAAATGATACTTGAATATTAATTTCAAAAATATTTAGTGCAAAGAGCCAAAAGTAATAGAAAACACGGGAATAGCTGGTGGCAATACCTTTTTGATTTTCAATTTCATCAGTTCATTACAATTTAAAGATTCTAGGTAAAATTTAAAGCACTTTTAGAAAAAGAAATTAGTCATTAAAATGACATCCAAGGAACTCAGTTTGTGGCTCCACAATCTCTCTCTTGTGCTGATGTCCCCTGCCAAGGACAATCATGATTGATTGAGAAACTTTCAGATTATGGAAAACCTGTGTCAAAAACAGGGAAAAATTAAGAAAGGGCTGGCCTAAAATGGAAGGCCAAGCTAAACTAGGTTGGATCTCCGTCTGCTGGGGTTACTGGGGAGAATGTTTCAGCATTAGATGAAGGGTTGAAAGACATATAAAGCCCTCTTTAACCCTAAAATCTGTGCATGCATATGCACATACACACACACACATGATGAATGTTTCAGTCAATGAACTGCATAATAGTATCCATCTAAGTGCATTGTAACATTACCTGATTGTCTACAAATCTTAATGTCAGTTTACAAGCTTCATAAAGTCATGAAATGTCCAACACTCTCATTGTACATGAGAAAACTGTGCTTGCTCCTGCCTTATTTCACCATATTGATGGTGTCTCAGAATGCTGACGTGATTTGCTGAGAGCTATAAAACTGTATGCAGTTACAGGAGTAGAGCTATAGACCAGATCTCCTGATGCTAACATGATAGGTGCAATTTTTCTACCACCCTGCCGTGCATCTTAAGTTGCGATCCGCTACAGGAAAGAGACCAGGTTTATTTCTTTCTGTGCTTTCAGAAAATAAATACATTCACATATATATTTTTGCACCCTTCTCACTGAAGAAAACATTAGTGTTTTTAAATTGTGGAATTAAACATTTAGAATGAGGCAAAGACATATTCCCTCTACCTTACATTGAGCTGAAAGGTTATTTCACAGCAAAGCAATTGGGAGGAAAGAGGGATGGCTAAGAAGTATAAAGTATCGAGCACAAATAAGGCCAAAGATAAGAAATAGTTATTTGTGAAATTTTCTGTAGAAGTTACCTTTTGTTTTGGAAACTTCTGAAAGAGCAGTTTAGCAAGTCTTCCACTGGTAAAAGATGCTTTTAAATATACTTTTAAAAACACACTGCACTGAGAATTAAATCACCAGGCATCTGTAAACTGTAGGACAAATAAAACTACAAATTACATTTATAGGACACATTTCATCCAGAGGAATCCCAGAGCACTTTATAAATGGATTAGAAAGCATGCATCTAGGAATCAGCGCACCCACAACTGAAATACTTCTGCCTCCGGGGCCCGTCCTGGCAGCTTGTTAGCAAAAGACAGCCATGTTGCACTCCAACACGGGCAAAGAGAGCCAGGTCTTAACCGACCCACGTGTCAGCTCCTGATTCAATGCCACCGAGCGGTGCATTACAAAGCATGATCCTGAAATGAAAATTTCTAAGAAATTTCATTAGGACCAGTCATCCAGGAAATTACGGTGTTTCTCTCTCGTAGCACAGTGAATAGGACATGAGCTTTGAAATCAGACAATCCTGGGAGAAAAATCAGTTTGGCCATTTATTAGTTGTGTGGTCATGGGCAAGTTATTTAACTGCTCAAATTCTTAGTTTCGTTATGTGCACTTGTTGCTATAGTAAATGAGATGATATAAGACCTTAGCCCTCTGCTTGGGAAATAGCAAACATTCAATAAATGTTTGTTTTATTCTTTTGCTATGGAGTACAGAAATTATCCCTTCTTTTTAAACATTACTAAAAACCAATTTAAATTTGCTTTCTTATTCATGTTTGTGTCTTCCTCACCACTATTATATAGGCACATATATATATATACCACACACACATATAATATATAATATATGACATATATCAATACAACTATTTTACTATATGTGAATACATACGTATCATATGATGTACACATATATACTTGGTTGGGGGGATATGACATTTGCACCCTTTTCCTACACCCCACAATTGTTAGGAATTTGCCTGGAAAGAGAATGAAATCTGGCACACATATAGAGGGAGTAACTTACACAGGAGCAAGAAGAGCTCTTTTGTGGTGTCAGGTGGGGAGGTTGAGTCTACGAGAGCAGAGGGTTGTAGGTGGGCAGACGTGGTAGTGCCAGTCTTAGGAAGGTTTTACTGATTGGTTCAATGTTCTCGTATCCTCAGTGCCGTGGAAGTAAAACAATCCCCTAGAGTGAAGGTGGAGCAGGAGATGAGGGAGATATAAGGAAAGAGAAAGGATATAAAATACTCATCTAAGAAACAGTGAGAATAAATAGCCTGGATAGATAGGCAGGATTTCTGGCCAGCATAAAAGGCCTTCTCGAAGTCTGGGATCATGTTTTTAAAGTGAGACTAGTTAGTGTGTTGGAATCTTTCTTTTGCCACGTGTAGCTGCCTGGCTGTAAACACGGAACAGGTGGATAATTTGATTTAACCAGTGTTTAAATTTGATTTAATGAGGACTTAGTTGTGCCAAGAAAATCTAATGACAAGAGAGGGGCAAGAGAATGGAGAGCATTTGCGATGAAGGGATTATAATGGTTGGCTTATAATTTAAGCTGTGAAAGGAGAGAAAGAGAACATCAAGGATGTGAGGGAGAGTGACAAGGTGGTAGAATTAATAAATTGGAGTCACTGAGAAGACTGAGGAATCAGGACCCAGTATATTAGAGGGGGTGAATTAGAAAGATAGGAGCTAGTGGTCAGATAACTTGCTGTATGAAATTGAGACTATAGAGGGTGGTTGTTACTAGCATTGACAAGGTCTACAGTGTGACCCTAGGTGTGAGTAACCAAGGTAGAATGGAAGACAAGACAATTAGAGTAAAGAGGGTCAAAGAGCTAGGAGGCCACGGTGTTGGAAAAATCATCTACTTATATACTAAAATCACTAATTTTTATAACAGCAATAGTGTGAGAGAGACCTTTATTCATCCAGGTTTTAGCATAGTAAGGGTAAAGCCAAATGGCCCGGGAGTTGGTTAAGGTTTGCAACAATACAAGGTAGTTAATAATTTAATCTAATTCCATGAGATTCAGAGCCAGTGGGACCCGAGGGTCTTTGCAACCTGTGATAATAGAAACAAAGAGATTTAGGGGGAAATTAAGAATAAACCATTATCCTACCACTATAGCATGATAGTATTTTGGAATGCATTCTTGCAGAGTTTTAGGTACTTATCCATACCGAATAGAAAGAGTATAGTCAGTAATAATAGAGATCTGTAAGTCAGCCGCTCTCTTTACCTCCCTGGAGAAATCAAAGCTCCTACCAGTGATTGAGGAAAACTATTTTCACTGGATGATGAAAGAGAAATTGGGAAGAAAGCATAGATTACTGTCTCACTCAAGGAGCCAGTCAAGCAAGGAACAACCAGAAAACTCAGTCACATGCTTACTCCAGGCACGAGAAATATAAAATCCAGAGTCACCTACAGCCCACGTGTAGTGGGAATTTAGGAGTAGTATCACCAGTCATAGTCATTGAAGGTATTTTTCCCTGTCTGTGGTTGTTTATCTTTATTCTAGGTAATTAGATGTGTGAACTTTATCTGTTGGGGAGATCTCCTATTCCTCTTGGCCCAAGTTTTCCCCCCAGGTACATCCAGGCAAGTATTCTACATTGTGAAAGTAAACTGGCAGAGGAACAAAGTCGCTTTCTCCAGTGAACTCCATCAGTAACGAAACTGATCTTCTGATCCACAGCTCATGAGCCTTATTTCTAAAATTGTTCTGAAAGTGGGGAGAGAAAATAGGGGAGTTATGTGTTTGTCCATCTATCCCACCCATATATATATATATACTTTATCCTTTATGTTTTCTGACTTTTTAATGTCCTGTTTCAAAAGGTCTTGGCCAGAACAAGATAATGTATTTTTCTCATATTGTATTCTAGCACATATATGGTATCATCTTTCATATTTAAGTTTCTACTCTAGCTGAGATTTGCATTGTTTGAAATAGTGATTCAATTTTATTTCATCAAAATGTTGTTACTTGTTCTAAATAATAAATAATAATAAACAAACCATTTATTAAACAGCCTAGATTTCCCCCACTGATTTGAAATGATAATGTGTATAGCCTAGATATCAGATAGCTTCATCTTGTCTTATGTATATCAAATGAAATGGTCTCAAACCATAAATCTACAATTTCTTACACTCTCTGGATATTCTCGTGGAAGTGTCATCTCAGGCTTAAGTTGAATTACCTCAACCTTTGTTTGTCTGAAAGACTTTGTTTAGTCATCTCTCTCTTTTTTTTTTTTTTTTTTTGAAGTATACATTTTCTAGATTGAAGTTTTGCTTATTTCATCACTTTAAAAATGTCCTGTATGTGATGTTTCCTTTTCTTGGTGTGGCAGCAGGAAGCTGCCTATGAGATATTCTCTTAATATTTGTTTTTCAGAATTAAAAATTGCATGCCTTCGTGTGTTTTTCCTAGTGTTTATCTTACATAAATTTGTTGAGCCCCTTAGATCAGGGTCTATAGTTGTTATCAAATTTCAAATTTTTGCAAAGACTATTTCTGCAATGTTTTGTTTTGTTTTGTTTAGAGACAGAGTCTTGCTTTGTCACTCAGGCTGGAGTGCAGTGGCACAATCTCAGCTCACTGCAACCTCCACCTCCTGGCTTCTAGCATTTCTCCTGCCTCAGCCTTCCAAGTAGCTGGGACTACTAGAGGTGCACGCCCAGCTAATATATATATATATTTTTGTATTTCAGTAGAAACGGGGTTTCATTGTATTGCTCAGACTGGTCTCGAGCTCCTGAGCTCAGGCAATCCACCCGCCTCGGCCTCTCAAAGTGATAGGATTATAGGCGTGAACCACCGCGCCCGGCCTATTTCTGCATTTTTTTTAATGTTCCTTCCTCTCTCCTTACGTCTCTAATTATGTGCATATATATATGCATATTATATATACACATATAACTTTATCCTCAGGCTAGGCTTTGTCCTTATCCTAGGCTATATACATATATAGTATATATAATTATATATAATGTATATACCTAATATAATATATATTTAATCATGTATATGTAGATGATTATGTGTATATATTATACATAACATATATCCTAGGATATACACATAAATAGCTTAATTATATATATAATTGTATGCAATATTGTACATATGTAATTATGTATATGTATAAATATATAATAAATATATATGTTAGAACACAATATTAGACTAAAGTCACTAATATTTCTTTTTCAGTTTAACTTTCTGCTTCATTTCGATATATGTTATTGATATATCTTCAAATGCTGTGTTTAATTTGCTCTTAAACTAATCCAGTGAAATTTTTACTTTCATTTGATTTTTCAAAAAATGTCTAGCATTTATCTAATTTTATTCATATTTTTCTTTCTATACAGTTATGATAGCTATTATAATATACTTATATGCTTGTTCCGTTATTGCTGGCATTTCTGTATCTGTTTCCATTAATTGAATTTTCCCCTGGCTATGAGTTGCCTTTTATGCTTCTGGCATATCTAGTAATTACGACAGGATGCTGGATGTGATGATGATTACTTGGTCGAAGGTCTGGATTTTATTGTCTAATTTTAAAAAGTGCTGAGCTTTCTTTTATCAGGAAATCAAGCTACTTACAGATGAGTTTGATCACTTTGAATCCTGCTTTAACTTTGTGCTGGTGGGCCTAGATAGTTCAGGCCTACTACTAAGGCATGATGCCTCTGGGTTCCACGGAATGACCTGATGACCACTGCGGACATTCCACTGTGCCTGACTGGAGCTCAGTAACCCTGTACCCATGGTGAGCTCTGGAAATTGTTCTTTACACAATTCCCTGGTCATCCTTCATTCTCCTTTGTGGAGTTTTACTCTATGCATGTGTGGCATAGTCCTTAGCAAACACTCAAGGAGAAGCCAATGCAGGTATTAGGGATATATTTTCTGCATATCTCTTTCCTTTTCTGGAACTCTGCCCACAGATTTCACCTGCATTGGTCTCCCTTAGCACTGATTGCCCACTTAACTTCGTAAGACTGCCACACTCTCTTTAGTTTTCACCTTTTTTGCCTATAGTCTGGAAACTGTTGCCTAATATCTGAACATGGTTATTTTTCAAACATTTTTCAATATTTTTTCAATACTCAGGCCTAGTTTTCTGGTTATTTATATCAGGAAGCTAAGTCTTGCTTTTGTTGTCTTCATCACTGGAAGCAGAAGTCAAATCTTCAGAAATTTTCTGTCAGTCTACTTATCTGTTTGCATGTGATGTATCTTTTTGCTACATATTATTTCAACCTTTTTCATTTTTTTCTTTGTGAATTTTACTATAATGTATCCAGATATGAGCTTACTTTTATTTATCCTGATTTGTCATTTTTGTGCTTCTCAAACATAAGATTTCATTTAGTTTACTATTTCTATCACATTCTCACACACTTAGTGTTTTCAGCAGTGGCTTTTCACACATCTCTCCATTTTCTCCATCTGGAATTCTTTTCAACTTGTGTTGGGCCTTTTAATTATGTCTTCCAGGTCTCTTATTCTATCAGTTTTGTTGTATTCTGATTACTTTCCTATAATCTGTCTTCCCATCATTAAGTCTCTATTTCTAGATATTCTATTTTATCCTTATTCAAATCTTTTTTATTGTTCCTTTTCACATTGACAGATTTCATTTTACTTTGCCTCAGTAATTACATATCCATATTTATTCTGTATTATTTTCAGACTATATTCTATCAATTAAATTCTTGCTTACATAACCCTCATGGTTGCTGGGACTCTGACTCCTCTTCTTGATGTTTTCTCATTGTGTGTTGTATTAGTCCATTTTCACACTGCTGATAAAGACATACCTGAGACTGGGCGATGTCCAAAAAAAGAGGTTTATTGGACTAACAGTTCCACATGGCTGGGGAGGCATCACAATCATAGAGGAAGGCAAGGAGGAGCAAGTCATATCTTACATAGATGGCAGCAGGCAAAGAGAGAGAGAACTTGTGCAGGGGAACGCCTCTTTTCAAACCATCAAATTTCATGAGATTTTTCACTGTCATGAGAACAGCATGGGAAAGACTTGTCCCCATGATTCAATTACCTCCCCCCAGGTCCTTCCCACAACACATGGGAATTCAAGATGAGATTTGGGTGGGGACACAGCCAAGCCATATCATTCTGTCCCTAGCGTCTCACAAATCTCATGCCCTCACATTTCAAAACCAATCATGCCTTCTCAACAGTCTCCCAAAGTCTTAACTCATTTCAGCATTAACCCAGTAGTCCACAGTCCAAAGTCTCATCCTAGACAAGCCAAGTCCCTTCCACCTATGAGCCTGTAAAATCAAAAGCAAGTTAGCTACTTCCTAGATACAGTGAGGGCACAGGCATTAGGTAAATACAGCCATTCTAAATGGGAGAAATTGGTCAAAATGAAGGGGCTACAGGTCCCATGCAAGTCCAAAATACAGTGGGGCAGTCAAATCTTAAAGCTCAAAAATTATCTCCTTTAACTCCATGTTTCACATCCAGGTCATGCTGATGCAAGAGGTGGGTTCACATGGTCTTGGGCAGCTCTGCTCCTGTGGCTTTGCAGAATACAGCCTCCTTTCTGGCTGCTTTCATGGGCTGGAATTGAGTGTCTGCAGCTTTTCCAGGCACACAGTGCAAGCTGTCAGTGGATCTATCATTCTGGGGTCTGGAGGACAGGGGCCCTCTTCTCACAGCTCCACTAGGCAGTGCCCCAGTAGGGACTCTATGTGGGGACTCCAACCCCACATTTCCTTTCTGCAATGCCCTAGCAGAGGTTCTCCATGTGAGCCCCACCTATGCAGCAAACTTCTGCCTGGACAACTAGGTGTTTCTGTACATCCTCTGAAATCTAGGTTGAGGTTCCCAACTCCAATTCTTGACTTCTGTGCACTCGCAGGCTCAACACCACATGGAAGTTGCTGAGGCTTGGGGGCTTGTACCCTCTACAGCCACAGTCCGAGGTGTACCTTGACTCCTTTTAGCCATGACTGGAGCGGCTGGGATGCAGGGCACCAAGTCCTTAGGCTGCACACAACAGAGAGGCCCTAGGCCCAGCCCATGAAATCATCTTTTCCTCCTGGGCCTCTGGCCTGTGATGGGAGGGGCTGCTGTGAAGATCTCTGGCATGCCCTGGAGACATTTTCCTCATTGTCTTGGGGATTAACATTCTGCTTCTCATTACTTATGCAAAATTCTGCAGTCAGATTTAATTTCTCCTCAGAAAATGGAATTTTCTGGAATTGTCAGGTTTCAAATTTTCCAAACTTTTATGCTCTGCTTCCCTTATAAAACTGAATTCCTTTAGCAGCACCCAAGTCACTTCTCAAAGGTTTTGCTGCTTAGAAATTTCTTCCACCAGATGCCCTAAATCATCTCTCTCAAGTTCAAAGTTTCACAAATCTCTAGAGCAGGGATAAAATGCCACCAGTCTCTTTGCTAAAACATAACAAGAGTCACCTTGCTCCACTTCCCAAGAAGTTTCTCATCTCCATCTCAAGCCATTTCAGCCTGGATTTCATAATCCATGTCACTATCAACATTTTTGTCAAAGCCATTCAACAAGCCTCTAGGGAGGTCCACACTTTCTCACCTTTTCTTGTCTTCTTCTGAGCCCTCCAAACTGTTCCAGCCTCTGCCTGTTTCCCAGTTCCAAAGTTGCTTCCACATTTTTGGGTATCTTTTCAGCAGCACCCCACTCCTAGTACCCATTTACTGTATTAGTCCATTTATATGCTGCTGTTAAAGACATACCTGAGACTGGGAAATTTTCAAAAAAAGAGGTTCATTGGACTTACAGGTCCACATGGCGGGGGAGGCCTCACAATCATGGTGGAAGGCAAGGAGGAATAAGTTACATCTTACAGAGATGGCAGCAGGTAAAGAGAGAGAGAACTTGTGCAGGGGAATGCATCTTTTTAAAACCATCAAATCTCGTAAGAATTATTCACTATCATGAGAACAACAGGGGAAATACATGCCCACATGATTCAATAATCTCCCACCAGGTCCCTCCCATAACACGTGAGAATTCAAGATGAGAAATTTGGGTGGGGACACAGCCAAACCATATCGTGTGTTTTGTAGCATTTTTATACAAAGTGGGTCTTTGTTTTCTGTACGAGGGGTAGATGATCTGGATTGTGGAATTCAATGTTTCTCTCAGGAATTTTAGGGTTATTACTGGTCGTGAACCATTTTTGATTAATTGATCGACTTAAAGGTCTTGGAACTCTAGGGTATTATAATTTCAATATCTAAATAGGCAAAATTTTCATAACTTAGATTTTCCACAGACATTTATTGTCTCTCTAGAGTCTAGGTAGAGACAGGTATGCTGTCCCTTCAACTCCCTGTGTTTACGCACAAGCTTTTCCCTAATCTGCCTTTTGCTGACATTTTAGCCCTTTGAGATTCTAGTTTTATGCAGGAATCTCAGTTTTAGCTTTTACTTGGCAAGAGCCCACGGCCTACCTACTGTCCATGCAGGGCATGAGCTTTATGAAACAAGGCAGCCACAACATATATTCTCATGTTTTTTATTCTAGTTTTTAGTTCACTATTTGCTTCCTGCATCTCGAGATTTCCTTTTCTTTCTTGAATTACTTTTGTTTTATTGTATTCAGCATCTCTACTTACTTTTAAAAGGAAATGTTTCAGTTTCATAGACAATAATCTTACCAGAAATTGTATATTATTTTTAAAAGAATAGAAAATGAAAATTGCTTCTCATATGAACATAATATAGACATGAGATTCGAAATGGTCACGGTTTCCTAACCCTTTCCTATCTTTAGAGTTATCTATTTAATTTAATTTTTGGCAGAATATATTTACTACATATTTTGATTAATAAAATATCTTACTGATGGTGTCAATCAGGGAAACGTGTTTTGTATTCAGTCCTTGAATGTCACTGTGCAAATTAAGGAGTTATAATTTAATTCCTGTATAAAACAGTGGATTGCAAACCTGGCTCTATATCAGAAACATTTTTAGAGCTTGGTGAACATAATTTGAGCTTGTGATTGAGTAAATCTTGGGTGCAGCCATGTATAAATGGAATTAAGCCTTAATCCTACTTCAAATAACATGTCCTGAAGCCTTTATGTCCTAAAAATCTTGTGCCCCACCAAGTCTAAAATACTGCTAACCAATATCCCGCTAGCCATAGAATTTGAAAATAAAAAAAAGAGAGAAAAACAGAAAACTCTCATTTGAACAGTACACCTTTATTTAGGGTGTGCAAATTAGTGTTTTCTTTCCTGGTACCCTATGTGGTAAAGTGCCAGTTGACCCCATTTCGTTTTTGGAATGTGCAGAAATTTTAAATTTCTATCATTCTGATAATTAGAATTAAACATCCTGCTTAGTTGTTTTATTAACTTCGCTTTGTTTTAAATGTAGGTAGGAGTAAGCTCAATATATACTTGTTGAGCTTTACTTTGTATCTCTTTCAGAAATATTGTTATTGCCACTCTAAACTTCTATATAGCACCTGAAATTTCATTCTCAATTTTCCATTAATCTTTTTTTCTCAATAATATTATACATTTCTTGGGGTCAACGATCCCCAAATAAGTACCCTTATCATTTTACCACTGTGTCTAGTATAGGCACTTAATACAAAGATACTCAATAAATGTCTAATTGATCTCATGGCCTTTATTTGATATGCATTTTCCACATAATTACCCACTCTCTACTCTTTTCCCAGTTTATTTATTCATCCTTTCTCTCACTGTACACTCTCCGGAAACCATAGATATATGATAATCAAGAGGTTATTTCATGAATGTATCACCTGAATACTACAATTGTGGTCATGTCTATCTATAATATTCCTAGAAGCACTAAGAATTTCCCTGAGGACTGCCATAATACCAGAAATCTACACTCATGAACACTATTTGACCTGGGCAGTAAAACCTAGTATTTTACTACCTACTATTGTACTTCAAATCTAATCTTGGGGGAAACACATTAACATATTAAAAAACATTAACCCAGAGTACTTGCTCTGTTCATGACAGAGTAACTGGTATTTCAACCCACTGGCCAATAGAAAACAACTAAGAGAAGAGGTAGGGTTGGGAGAGACACAGTGTGTGTGTGTGTAACGAGACTGCAGAGCAACTAGGCAGGGGACTAGAGCTCAAACAACAACAAAACACATCAATTCAACTGGACTGAGGATGTAGACATCATGGCAGCCAGAAGTGTCAAATCCCACACAGAAAGCAGCCATAAAGAAGGGAGGATAAAATTTCAAATATAGGCCGGGCGCGGTGGCTCAAGCCTGTAATCCCAGCACTTAGGGAGGCCGAGACGGGCGGATCACGAGGTCAGGAGATCGAGACCATCCTGGCTAACACGGTGAAACCCCGTCTCTACTAAAAATACAAAAAACTAGCCGGGCGAGGTGGCGGGCGCCTGTAGTCCCAGCTACTCCGGAGGCTGAGGCAGGAGAATGGCGTGAACCCGGGAGGCGGAGCTTGCAGTGAGCTGAGATCCGGCCACTGCACTCCAGCCCGGGCTACAGAGCAAGACTCCGTCTCAAAAAAAAAAAAAAAAAAAAAAAATTTCAAATATAATTTCCCCTCGTGGTATTGACTCCTAAATGTCACAAACAGAGAAATTTACAAAATCAGGAAGATGGCAGCAGTTGGAGTTTAAAGAGCTAAGGAGAAATTTTAGCATTATGCTGGGTCATGTAGATAATGTTCAAATTCTGTCCAATCAAAGGGGCCCAGTAAGCATTAGGAATTCTCTTGAAGCCCTGAAAGACCATGTCCTGGGATTAAGAGCAAAACCCAAATCGGCCAAAGACTAAAGCCATCCTTTAAAATTATAAGGAATCCATGTGAACCTAATATACCCTCAAAAACATTTTAATGGTTTTGGAGAAATAAAATATCAGGAGCCTCCACAATTTTTTATAAAAAAAAAAAAAAAAGGGCCAAGTTAAATAACTGTGTGTAGCAAGAGACATATGGATGATTCAGATATTTGTATTTTCAGAAAAGAATTTTAAAATGAATACAATTAATTTGTTCAAGAAACTATAGGATTGTATCTGTAGTTTCAAAAGATACCTGGAATCCATAAAAGTAATTCAAAGAAAAATTCAATTTTAAAATGGAAAAACATGTTTTAATTATTTGATAGCTGTAAAGAATGTGTAATCTCTAAATTATGAGAGTAACTATTGAGAGAATTATGAAAGACTGTATCATTAGAAAACTGAGAATGGTGGCTCACTCTTATAATCCCAGCACTTTGGGAGGCAGGGGAGGACAGATCACCTGAGGTCAGGAGTTCGAGACCAGCCTGGCCAACATGGTGAAACCCCGTCTCTACTAAAAATACAAAAATTAGCTGGGGATGGTGGGCGGGGGGCGGGGGGGGGGGGGGGGGGAGCGCCTGTAATCCCAGCTACTTGGGAGGCTGAGGCAGAAGAATCACTTGAATCCCGGAGGCAGAGGTTGCAGTGAGCCAAGATTGTGCCATTGCACTCCAGCCTGGGTGACATGAGTGAAATTCAATCTTAAAAAAAAAAAAAAACTGATAATGGAGGAAAAAATGGAATAAAAAAGGCCTGATTTATACAAAAGAAGTCAAGGAAAAGAGAAAAACATGAATGAAAATAAATAGAAAGACAATAGAATTAAACCCAAGTATTAGTTAATTGGCATGTATCTGAACTAAATATTCTAATTAAAAGGCAAAGATCATCATGCTAGCTGATAAGGTAATTATATATGTATATTATATATGTTTTTATATATATTTCATATGTATACACACAGACAAAATACACTTTAAATATGTGGAGAAAATAATTGAAAGTTAAGGCCGGGCGCGGTGGCTCACGCCTGTAATCCCAGCACTTTGGGAGGCCGAGGCGGGCGGATCACGAGGTCAGGAGATCGAGACCATCCTGGCTAACACGGTGAAACCCCGTCTCTACTAAAAACACAAAAAATTAGCCGGGCGAGGTGGTGGGCGCCTGTAGTCCCAGCTACTCGGAGGCTGAGGCAGGAGAATGGCGTGAACCCGGGAGGCGGAGCTTGCAGTGAGTGGAGATCGTGCCACTGCACTCCAGCCTGGGCGACAGAGAGAGACTCCGCCTCAAAAAAAACAAAAACAACACAAAAAAGGAAGTTAAAATATTGAACAGTTGTACATGAATACATTAATAAAAAGAAAGTAAATATGGTTTTATTAATATACAAAAAGCAAACTTTAAGAACAAATATTTCTAGAGATAGTAAAGAATGTTTCATAATAATTATAGTCAACTCAATAGGAAATGAAATAGCCCAAATGTGTATACATCATATATCATAGTTTCAAAATATTTAAGTCAGGTGAAAACAAAAAAGGGAATAGAGAAAAGCATAATTAACTAGAGATTTCAACAGTCCATCAAAGGGTAAAGACATGTAAGACATGAAAAAAAAAAAAAAAAAAGAGGTCTAGTGCAGTGGCTCATGCCTGTACTCCCAGCACTTTGGGAGGCTGAAGCAGGAGGATTGTTTGAGCTCAGGCAGACAAGGCTGTAGTGAGTCATTGCACCACTGCACTCCAGCCTGGCAGACAGCAAGATCCTGTCTCAAAAGGGAAAAAAAATGAACTAACTTGACTTAATTGGCACCAATTACATTTATTGAACATTGTGCTATATAGTCGCAGAACAGACTTTTTCCCAGCGCACATGGAATATTTACCAAAATAGACTATACATTGTCACAAAGCAAATCTCAAAAAATTTTAAAGGACTGAAATAATTCAGAGCATTTTTTTTTTTTTTTGACTACATTAAAATTAAGCTGGCCAGGCACGGTGGCTCACGCCTGTAATCCCAGCACTTTGGGAGGCCAAGGTGGGCGGATCATGAGGTCAGGAGATCGAGACCATCCTAGCTAACATGGTGAAACCCCATCTCTACTAAAAATACAAAAAATTAATCAGGCGTGGTGACGGGCACCTGTAGTCCCAGCTACTGGGGAGGCTGAGGCAGGAGAATGGCGTGAACCCGGGAGGCGGAGCTTACAGTGAGCCGAGATTGCACCACTGCACTCCAGCCTGGGCCACAGAGCGAGACTCCGTCTCCAAAAAAAAAAAAAAGCTAGAAAAAGTAAAAGAAACTTAGAAAATTTCATTTGTTTGCGAATTAACCAATATATCTCCAGATGAGCACTACCATTCAAGAGAAATGAATGCATGTGTTCCATAAAAGACATATATGAGAGCATTTGTAGCATTTAATACTCTTAAAAAGGAAATAGCCCAAATGCCCTTTATTGGGTGAATGAATAAACAACTTATGGTATATTCATACATACATAGCAATTAAAAAGAGCAAACTGCTACTACCTGGAACCATTTGGATAGATTCTACAGAAACGTTATTGACTGAAAGAATCCAGACACCAAAATATATATACTGTATGATTTCATTATTTAAGGTTCAAAGATGGGTAAAATTTCTCTCTCATGACAGAAGTCAAAAAATACTTCTAGAAGACAAGATGGTATTGATTGGGAAGGTACATGATGGAGTATTTGGGGTGTAGAAAAAAACTGCAAAATCATCTTGTAGGACATAGTCATGCAAGTATGAGTGTGTGTTTCTGTGGCTGTATGTGTACAATTTACTGTAAGCATGTTATCCTCTCTGTTATGAGCTGAACTGCATCCCTTCAAAATTCATATGCTGAAGACCTAATCCCCAGTACCCCAGAATGTGACGGCATTTGGAAATAGGGACTTGGAAGAGAAATTAAGGTTAAATGAGGACATATGGGTAGGTCCTAATCCAATCTGTAAAACTAGGTGGGCATAGTGGCACACGCCTGGAGTCCCAGTTACTTGGGAGGCTGAGGCCAGAGGATCACTTGAGCCCAGGAGGTCGAAACTGCAGTGAGCTATGACTGTGACACTGCATTCCAGCCCAGGAAACAGAGCAAGACCTTATAACAAGGGGAATCTGGACACAGAGAGACACAGGAGCATGCTTTAACAGGAAGAGGACCTTCTGATGAGGCAGCAAGAAAGTGGCCATTAGCAAGCCAAGGAGAGGGGCCTCAGGAGAAATGAAGGCTGCCAGTGACTTGACCTTGGACGTCTGTGCTCCAGAACTAGGAGAAAATAAATTTCTGATGTTTAAGCCTCCCAGTCTGTGATATTTTCTTATGGTAACCCTGGTAAACTAACAGAACTCCCAAAATAGAAAACAGTAACTAATATTTTAAGTGCTTAACATACTCATTTAATCCTTTCTACCACCTTATATAGTAAACACAATAATCATCCCTGTTTTACAGAGAAGTAACTTGTCAAAGATCATAAAGGTATTCAGATGCAGTCCAGTAATGTAACTATATTGTTCGACTCTGAAGTCCCTATGTTAATTCCTAGGTTACATTCGTTTTTTTTTTTTTTTTCTCTTGAGACGGAGTCTCGCTCTGTTGCCTAGGCTGGAGTGCAGTGGCCGGAGCTCAGCTCACTGCAAGCTCTGCCTCCCGGGTTCACGCCATTCTCCTGCCTCAACCTCCGGAGTAGCTGGGACTACAGGCGCCCGCCACCTCGCCCGGCTAGTTTTTTTTGTGTGTGTTTTTTTTAGTAGAGATGGGGTTTCACTGTGTTAGCCAGGATGGTCTCGATCTCCTGACCTCGTGATCCGCCCATCTTGGCCTCCCAAAGTGCTGGGATTACAGGCTTGAGCCACCACGCCCGGCCCCTACGTTACATTCTTTACAGTTTCTTTTAGCAAGTAGTTGGCTAGCAGAGGGCAATGGTTCTGCAGACATGGCCAGGAAAGTTTTTGGATATGAACACTAAGAAAAAGAAAACTCCAGAGCATGGGGCATTGTCAAAAGAGTAAGACTAAAAGGACCTCTAGCATGAAGGGTGTGGGTGAGGGTAGGTACCCATAGAGCACTTATCCTCTGGGTAAAGTGTCAGCAATAGGGAAGATGTTGTTTGTGCTTCACACTCTAACTAGTTATGAATGTTTCCCACTACAGCGCCAGATCCTAAAGTCCTGCAGCAAGGACGACGTCTCATTTTCATTATCCTGTATGGTATGGGACATTGAAGAGACCATGAATGTGTGTTGAGTTAAATGGAAAGGACTGACAGATCTTTCAAAATGATCTTGTCCTACTTTACGTTGTTTTCCTTAAAACTAGTCCCGCTCTCATCTTACACCTCTAATGGTGGAAAATAAATTGCAGTCTCACATACTAATTCCGCAGCTCTCTGTTTTATTTATTAATGCTAATCAAATATGCTAAATATGTCAAATGTGCCTGTTGCACATAAAATGTGAGCCAGCAGTGGATTTTTGGTACCATATTTTCTCTGTCCCTTTAATAGCTTTATTCTCCTCCAGAGCGTTATTTTATCTCCTGTGTCTTGCATTTTCCTGCTCCCTTTTGCTCTGTGCGGTTGTCTTCCTGTCTTTTTCTTCCATTTTCTCTGATTTACTCCCTTTTGAGGGGGCTGTCACTGGCTCAGCATCTAGTGATTGATAATAACGTCTTGTTCTCACACTGTAATTGCTGTGTCAAGACGGCAGGCGCAGTAGGCTGCCATGATTTTACCACTGACTAAAGAGCAGATTTGCTGCATGCTGATTAATTGGAGGGGTGCCTCAAATGAGGAAGTAACTCTCTCTCCCCAAATGCCTCCTTTCTTCATGTAAAGACAGACTCACTAACCATACACTACAGCCCTCATCCGCAGTGGTCAGAGCAATATATCTTTCAATATATTATTAATTGGTTTTCAGGAATTTTCAAGATAATGCTCATTTAGCTTTCCCCAAGTTCTTTTAAATAATTGCAAGGCAGTACTTCTATTTTTCCTTACAGATAAGGAAACTAGGTCAAAAAGACTTCAATTATCTTTCCTGTCCTCACTGTGAGGAGTCGTCAGTGATGACAGAAGTAGAATTGCAGGCTATTTTTCCTCTAAACTAATTTTCAGATGATACAGTCCCACCCCAAACACATGCAAACACAGAGTTCATCTAAAAACAAAGAGAGAGCAATAATGTATCAATAAAGTTTGTCAATAAAGATTCTTAGTGTGAAGTTTTGTTGGGCTAATGCATACATTCCATTCCATTTGACAGTGAGTCCCTCAGAGAGATATTTTTGAGTGAAGCAATTGCCTTTGCAGCCCTCAACAGCAGATGCCTCACTTGTAAACATGAAACATGGGATTGTAACTGGCATCACGTTTTACTTATAGTTTGAGCTAAAGTTTGAACATGCTTTGATATAATTTGAATTATTGGTAGGCAAACTATTTATATATGTATTTTTCACGTGTGTGTGTGTAAAGACAGATAGAGAGAGAGAGAGATAGAGAGTCTTGCTCTGTTGCCTAGGCTGGAGTGCTGTGATGTGATCATAGCTCACTGCAGCCTCAAACTCCTCGGCATAAGCCACTCTTCCACCTCAGGCTACCAAGTATCTGAGAATACAGGCATGCACCTCCATGCAAGACTAATTTAAAATACAAATTCTGTTTTTGAGACAGTGTCTTGTTATGGTGCCCAGGATGGTCTCAAACTCCTGGCCTTCTGCAATCCTCGTGCCTCAGCCTCCCAAGTAGCTGGGATTACAGATGCAACCACTACACCCAGCCAGATTATATATTTTAACATAAACTTCATTGTTTCTAACTATACATAAAAATATGAACAGGACCAGAATGTTGTATAGTCTTGACATGTGACAAGGAAGATAATAGTAGAATGAAATCATGGACTAATTACCTCTGAAGTTATGGGTAAACAATGTTGAGGCCAGAAACTCGTTCTGAAGGCTTTTCCCATAGAGACAACCAAGTTTCTAGAACTTCCCTCTAAGAAACCTGGATGAGTTGTAATTATATGTAGAAGCAGTATATTAAATGATGCTGGGAAACAACCATTGAAAGGGAGTTCTGGTTCCTAATTTTCGTAAAAAGTGTAATGAATTTAAGAATGCATACTTTAAAATGTGGAGAGCATCAGTGAAGTCATCTGAGGTCTTCTAAACTCACCTGTGGATTTTCACAACATGCTGGGGCATATATTAACTTTCTAGGTGAAGAGATTTGAGCATAAAGTAAAATCTGAGGACACTAGAGCTTAACTGAGCTAACAAACACACAATTAACCGCAGCACTGCTAGATCTAGTCTGTGACTTAGCATTTTCTCTTTAATGTTTTATCAAATATCCTGGCCATCTTCCTGAGGAAAATGGAGCTTGAATCTGATTTTAATCAATAGTGAAGGGTTTGAATACTTCTAAATTTTCCAGGTGGAATGAAAGTGTGTGATCTTTAAATGGAACTAAGGGCTCTCGTTGTCATCTTCAACTTCAAGAGAGTTTAATTTTAGGGGTTAGTATCACAAAGGATTGACAAGTCACACACTGAAGTGGTAATGGTCCTTAGAGAGGAGAACAAGAACATTGGTCTTCTCAAGGTGCTAACGTGATGATGAGAGGCTTAAGTGTCCTTATATGTCATTAATGTGAAAAGCAAAGTATGTTCAAGTTGAATTTGCAGTGTCCTTACCATGACATGTTTATAGCCTCTTACAGATTAATAGCATGGCTGCCAAAATTGCCTTGGTGCCTACGCATTAAAGGTTCACAAATGAAACAGGTTTTTTTAATTTAACCTCTGAGAATATTTATTTGTTCCCCTTCCCTATTTATTAGCTTTTTTACTGAATTGAGTAATTAGAACATTTTCTTTTGCTGAAAAATGGCAAGCGGTAAGGTAATTTTTCCTTTCCCCTTCGTAGTAAACAGTAAATTGATTTTAAAAAGAGGTACTTCCACACATTAAAAATGGCACTAGAAAGACACATAGTGCTAAGCCACTTTAGAATGCAGATTGCTTAAGTCAACCACACTTTCAAGTTGCTGATCTCTTCGCAAAATGTGCAGTGCATATGTAGTTCAGCGTCAACTACAGGACTGTGTTTACTTTACAGGATAGTGCTGACCAATAAGCAAATCATTTTATTAAAAAACACCCCAACTAGTCAATAAGTAACATGTTTACATGTGTTAGTTATGTTTAACATGTATTAGTTAGTTCTCACACTAATAAAGACATACCTGAGACTGGGTATTCATAAAGGAAAGAGTTTTAATTGACACACAGTCCAGCATGGCTGGAGAGGCCTCAGGAAACTCACAATCATGGCATAAGGGGAAGCAAACACGTCCTCTCATACAAGGCAGCAACAAAGAGAATCGCCCAGAAAAAGGGGGAAAAGCCCCTTATAAAACCATCAGATCTCGTGAGACTTACTCACTATCACGAGAACAGCATGAGGGTAACTGCCCCTGTGATTCAATTACCTCCCACTGGGTCCCTCTCACAACATGCGGGGATTACATGAACTACATTTCAAGATGAGATTTGGGTGGGGAACAGTCAAATCATGTCAGCATGTACTTATCTTTCTGAGTGATACCTTCTGCAATATGTGATAATAGTAGGAGGTGAAAGTCACTTACTCATTTTTAATTCTCTTTCTTGCACACAGAAGGATTGCTTAGATCTTGCCTGATTGTTTTTAGGTCTATTTTTAATATCTAATGCATGAGGTGGGACTAACTGATATGATCATAATTCTAGCTCTCTTCAATTGTTGAGTGACTCAGGGAAAGTTATGTTCTCTGATTTATAAATTCTCTGTGCAAAGAGAAGGTATCAAGTGTAATGGACCTACTTTACAAGAATTTTGAGAAATGCAACTTTGAAAATCAAACAGAAAATGTTCCCAAACTCAAAGTGCTATATAAATATTTAATTATGTTAGCACTGATTAAAATGCCCAGTAGAGATATATTAATCTTGTTTTAGACCATCTATTTTTTTTTTTTTTGCAAGAAATTCCAGATAGACATTAAGCATCACTCTTGATTAAACATTTATACAAGTAAGTGCCTTGGTACTGCTGTTTTTGATTCATGTCTAAATAGCCTAGGGCCTAGGCACTTGTGGTTAAGTTTAATTTTCTGCAAGGATACTTTGTATCTTACATTGGAATGGTTCTTTAGGGAAACGTAAGCTCCTTTTGAGAGTAGTTTGAGGACAGTCACCGATGTCCTGGGGAAGTCGCTGCCAGACGTTTTGTTTCATGTCCCTGATATTTACTTCCTGTCCTTACTTCATGTCCCTGATATTTACTTCCCTGATGTTTACTTCGTAAACAAGCTAACAAATGAGGGTTGAAGAGTTTACTGAGGGGGAAGCAATGCTTGTAGTGAAGGGAGAACGGGGTGAGATTGGGCCCTGCACTGCTGAGGGACAGAGGAGAGGGTCTCTGCTCAAGAGACTGTGGGGGGCTTTAGGTAGAATTTGCATCTCGAGGGGTGAGCTCTCTGAGCCTGCCAGGCAGGAAGTATTTCCAGAGAAATAAAATGCATCTGTCCAATCCACACCATCTCACCAGAGGACCCTCTAATAATGGCTATCTGACTATAAATACTTTTTGTTAAGCTAAGGAAACCACTGAAGTTCATTTGAAATGAAATGTCTATGTTTTTATGTTTTTTTTAGTAATTTACTAAACATCTTGAACCTTGTGGGCTGCCAACATGGTATGTTGAGATTTTTTTCTGTAATCACTTATTTTGACTATTAATTTTTATCTTTCCTTGTTTAATTACCTGCATTCTAATTCAGTCTAGCCTGTCCACTCTCTCCCAGTGTTGGGCAGCCCTTAACCGCAGGGACTAGGAGCAGAGAAAGAGCAAGATAAACCCTTTTTTACCACTCTTCATTCTGACATTTCTGCTTCTTTGGGATTGGGGTAGGGGAAGAAGACTTTAGGGAAGAAGTAGAATTATTTTTACAAGTGCTATTATAGGGCATGTTTGATTTTGTATTTTGCCCCATGCGGTAAGTTCTCAAATGTGGACTTTGTTGTCAAGCTCAAGTGGGAGGCCACTCGGTTAGTGTCTGATACATCAGATACATCAGATATCCACTGGCTTGACTTCCTTGTGCCTGGTCCAGCAATGCATACCCCAAAGTCTCTTGCTGCTTGGGTTACTGTGGCTGGCAGGAAGCCTCCTTGGGTCCTGCCAAGACAACTCCAGCTCAGTTGCCTTGACAGGGCTCTGCCTGTCCCCGGGGAGTATGATGTATCCTTGTCCTCCCAATGGTGGGGATGCTTATTACCTGATTGACTGCTGACTCCTCTCTAGTTTTGTTCTACCCTGCTCTAATAACCACAGATGGCACATCAGTAAGTCCACTGTATGGACTCTAATAGAATAAAATGCCAGTTCCCTAATATCTACAATTGGTGCTCTCTGGGAGCTATCATTAGTTGAATTGGGAGAGGTGGACCAAACTCAGAACATTCTCAGTCATCACTCACTATTCCCAGGTACCCCCCCAGTCCATCCTCTTCTGCTTATGATGACTCTTAGGACACAGGAGTGGAAGTTCTGCCACCAGTCTCTTAATGAGTCCCACAGAGGTTTCTCGGGGGGGCTAGGAGAACAGTCTTCTCAAAGCACTGAACTAATGATAAGCGGCATCTCACCTTTGCTTAAAAAACAGTATTTTATTATGTGTGTTCTTCCTATTTGAAAAGCTTTAACTCTGAATTTCTTTCTTAATATCAACAACAAAACCTTGCTCCTTTTAGGCTTACAAAAGACTACTTAATCTTATGGGTTCTCAAACTTTCTATGAGAAACATCATTCCCAACTTCTCTTCCACAGTCCTAAAACAGGCAGGGCTGTCGAAAGCATTAAATGCTTTGACACTAAACTCCTTACACATAGTAAGGGCTCAATAATTAGTTCTTAAGCACTTACCATATAGACATAATTCTAGTACAATGTGGTACGTTGTACACAACATTTTTGTATTGGAATTACTTGCTTATGTGTGTCTCCCATTTCACGGTATGTGCCTCCAGGAAGTAACTGTTATTGCTATGCATGGAATTTTGCATGTAACAATTACTTTCACAACATTCTGCCATGATTCTTAATATCATAGCAGTTATTAACATTGTTATCTCTGTTGTTCTCTCTCCACTATATACTGATCAGTGAAAAAATGATTTAAGAAATGGGGATTTTAAAGACCAGATGGTACGGTTGATCAGCACCCTCAATTATCAATTAATTATATATTATAGTACATCATCCTGAAGACTTTCAGCATTTCCTAGATAGGATATTTCTTACTTGGAACCTTGATACACCTTTGACTTTCAAATCTATGACATAGGGACAATTTTATCTATTATGCTATCTTAAAATTATGATTTTGGTATTTAATAACTAAATTACCTAGGGTGGGTATACCTTGCACCACTTTGTTCAATTAGACATGAAGAAGAAAACTTACAACATAGAAATGCTCTAAAATTTTTGTGTTCATTTGAAAAATAAAATACCAACTCTGCATTTGGTTAATGTTCATTTTATAAAATACCTTAAAAGAACAGATAAAATAGTTGAGGTTACATAATAACCAGAATTGAAAAGGAATGAAGAAAATATAAATTAATGGAACATGTGACTATTTTGCCACATTACACAAGTTTTAAAAAGGCATTTAAAAAAACAATAAAATAGTAATTGGGGAAAAAACCCTTCACTCTATCGGTGTCTTTGTCTGGAAAACTTTCCCAGAATCACTAAAATTCCAGGTCAACAGGCAGTACCTGAATTATTCAAATATACTGTAATTTGCTTTCAAATCTGTTAGCTGAAGAGAAACTAACATTTTAACCAAGTTAATTCAGTGCAAATCAAAGCTTCAAGTTGAAAATCTGAGATAAAAAAGTAACGTTCAAACTGTAGGAAATGTTTCTGGAACTGAAAAATAAAAAATTCACATTACGAACAAATCTTTGCAAGTGTTCTTGGTATATGAAATGCTGAGTTAACAAATGGGACCCTTTTAAGTTGCAATGAGGGCTCTATTATGAAGACTATTTGCAATGTGGGCAGAAGAGAAACGGAGAGGGAAGAGCTGAAGGTCGTATTTGTGGAAGGAAATTCAAGTTAAGCAAAAACTGCTTTTATTCAATTCTAGAAAAATTTGGTGAGGATATATCATACATTAGGGGAAAAAACAGATTATGGCGATAAATTTACTGGAATATAATTGAGGATAAGTCCTTCTACCTCCAGAACATGTTTGGGTTGGGTGAGAAGGGTTCACATTGGCCAGATATCAATAAATTAATTTGTCTTAATTTTATGAATTATATGAAATGCTGACTTAAAAAAATATTTGCGTTACCAAATCTTGAGAAATGGAAGGAATGTCTAACTTTTTGAATCACAGTGAAACAAAGTCTGGATCACTTCCAAACATCAACTATCAGTCGCTTTTACAATAAAAAAACATTTAATTATTTTCTCAAAAAAAAATTTTTTTAGGTTTAATTTCATAGGTGATAGATAGCAATGGGTCTTTGTTGACAGTGTTTAATAGAAAGGTTTCCTCTTTTCATTCCATTCTGTATGAATTTTTGATTCATTCTTTTCAAATGACAATACTAATGGTTGCTATTGAGTACAAGATGCAGAGATTTGGTGGAGGCTGGTAAATTTTCTCTGCAAAATAGATATCCCTCCCACAAATTTCAGGTCCAGGTTTGCTATATCATCACCAGTCCTTCTTTTTTAATTCTCACTGGAAATTTTCAAATATTATTTATAAACGGAATGAGAATGTGCTGTTTTCTAACATTCTTATTTTACATCATTCTCTATTAGGAATGTTATAACAATGTTATGACAATGAAGTGGCAACTTTTGGCTTTTAGATTGTACCTATCAGCAGCAATCATAAAAAGGCCAAAATAAACTGTGCTACTCCAAGGTGACATCTGAAACTGTTAAAACAAGTGAAAAATCACAATGACAAAACAGGGGTTCATAAAGCAAAAGAAAACGTGCCAATACAATTTTAAAAGTGTAAAAAACTTCGCTCATATACCTACTTCTGGGAAGAACATCTAAGGCAGACGAAAAATTCCCCTCCAGGGACATAACCAGCTCAGAACCATCTGAAAAAATTCATACAAAAGCAGAAATTACCCAAGGCCTGTGAGTTCTCATCTCATACCATGAAAGCAAGACTGTCAAAAAAAAAAAAAAAAAAAAAAAAAAAAGGGCACATGTCACTTTGCAAAGGAATGCATTAACTCCTCTCCCAGGGTCAACTTAGTCTACATGTCCTTTGTATAACATTAATTTCCACCAGATCTACTAGATGTTCAGTCATGTCCTTCCAAGTCCTGAAGGCAGGCTCACTATCTGATGCATCTTTGTATATCACAGTGGGTGTGAAGTGAAAAGGGGAGACACAGAAATATGCACAAACCCACAATTAGTCCGTATTTAGAAAACTTTCTGTGGCTTCAAGCACTTACACAGAGATGATTTTATCTCATTTCTCCATTAATTTCTCATTAGAAATGAGTAACAGCTAATTCTAAATTCTAAAGCTTTGGGGGAAACTTTCCAGGCTTTGTCTTATCAGACACTTTGTCATAAAAAATACAGAAAAACAAAAATAAAACATTACGCTGGAATCAGCTTTTGAGAGTTTGTGCTTTAAAAACACAGTGCCTAATAGCACCAAGCACATCACAGATGCTCAATAAATAGTTGTAGATTTATTAAGAGTAATAACATGGTGTCTGACGAACCAACCACCATTTTGTAAAAAAGGTAAAACTGTATTAATTTCTTTCACCTGATTTGACAGAGCAGTGTGGAGCAATGAATGAGAGAATCTGAAAATTAAATATGAACTCTAATTTGATTGCAGAGAGGAAATTACTGAGAACTTTGCAAAAAACATCGCCACAGTAGTAGCCTTGACACTTAACAGTGCATCAAAGAGTTAATGTTTCCACTGCAGTATGAACTGGTTCCCATAGCTCTCAGGAGCTAGAATGTAATCACTCAAATGGGAAATGAACTCTAATTCCACTTCAGAAAAGGTATGCCCATAATTTTATCTGAGAATTATTAATATATTTCAGGGAGAGTGCCCTCTCATTCAGCATCCCTCAAAGTAATGTAGGCATAAGTATCAGAGGGCCTTGTTATATAACTTCAGTACAGCATTGTCTTATACAAGTGTTACATCTTCCACATCTGTAGTAGCTGCTTTCTAGTATTGTAGATTTTTACAGTTGTGAAACCCTGGGATGACAGACATGAGAATATGGAGGATTAAAGGTCACAAAGCTTAAACTAAAAAGGGAAGCTCCTCGATGTTATGTGAAAACCCCTTACAAAAGGCAGTTTATTGACAAATAAATGCTCTATACA
The DNA here is from genome assembly GCF_047675955.1 of Chlorocebus sabaeus. Lineage (NCBI taxonomy): Eukaryota > Metazoa > Chordata > Mammalia > Primates > Cercopithecidae > Chlorocebus > Chlorocebus sabaeus. The sequence continues at coordinate 25,533,332 of NC_132925.1, forward strand.
TTCAGGTTTTCTCCATCTCTCAATAGTGATGGTTTCCAAAGAAGAAACTCAGTAGTGAAGAACACAGAATTTTTTTTGTTTTGTTTTTTTGCATTAGTTTGATCAGTTGAAAATCAGAACCTTTAAAGCATCTTGTGAATGGGAGAAATGGAACTGGACCTGGGCAGGGCCTGGGGATGGTAGAGAGCCAAATGAATAAATGATTTAACTGTTGATGTGGACAGCAAGAGAGCTGGTGGGAAATGTTACAGCAGACCTGACCATGCTACAAAGGGTCTGTGAAGAACACAGTACAGGTATCAAAAACCCAAAACAAAACTAAACTAAAAACAAGAACAAACCGCAACTTTGCCAAATTGTAAACAAGGAAAAGCATTTCACAGGTTCAAAGTTCAAGGGAAGTAAACGTTTTTAAATTATTTTTGTCAGTTCAACCCTGATTTAAAAATATGGCTAGCAAAAACAAGGAAGCCACAGCAGTCGACATCCTGAGCAAGCATCGGTCTCCTCTGAGAAGCTGCGCTCCCAAGCCGCTTCTCCAGCTGCTACACGAGGAGGAGACACTTCTCGCTTGAATTCCGTCTCAGTTCTCTCATTTCCACACTCCTGGAATATGTCGATTGCTTTCCATTTTGGTGTCTACAGTTCTGGTTGCTATAGATTTAGACGTGGGGATACTGGAGGAGGGAAGGCAAATTCTCGGAGGATGCTCCGGGCAACTTCGACATTATTCTGGGCTATCTCTAAGGCTCTCTTCACCTCTTCAAAGGCATAACCCTCTCCCATGAGTTTGGCAATTTTTGCATCGACATTTTCTAATGCCGCCTCAGGCCCATGGGGTTTTCTGTGGTGAATTTCTGGTGCAGTCCTGCGGGGTCGTGGTTTAGGGGGTCTAGCTGGTGCTTGTGAACCATCTGTGCAGATTTTTAAAGAGAGATACCATTTAGACAGTGAGATAAAAATGAGGGCAAGACAACATAACAGCATTATCTCATTTCCTATGGAAATATTATTTCTTGTTTTCTTTACAAATAAAACTTTCTTTTTCAATTTTTCCATACTATTGTGGGATAGGCAGTATTATCCTCATTTTGAACAACAGAAAATTAAGGTACAGTGTGTTGGTAGTTCCACTGAGAAATTTACACATTTCCTTCTCTATTCCACATTTTATTCTTCAGGCCATATGTAGTCAGAGAGATAGAGAAAGAAAAAAATAATCAAAATAACTATCTAAAAAGGGAAGGCTTTCACTTTGTTTAGCAATATAGTTCACGTTCTACTACAGCACAGGCTCTGGTTGATGGTTCTCCAGAAGAACAATCTTGGGAGGTTTCTATGAGAGGAAACTATGTTTACAAGCTCACAGATATCCATGGCAGACCATTCCCACAGGTCCTGAGTCCCAATCATATCACAGCAGAACTGCTCTAAAACAGATGCTCTGTAGCATCTTCCTAGCTGATTTTTCAAGTTAATAATCTGTGCCTTACTGATGCTAGGAGGGAAAAAAAAAACAACAACAAAATAGTAAATGCTTTGACTCTACTGTAGTCAACAGGTTGAACAGAAGGAAACTCAGTGCTTTGTTCCAACACTTTATACAGATTGCAATGTAAGTTGTTTTGCTCAAGAACGAGCAAACCTAGAACACATATTAGGAGTAGAGAATTGGGTTCTAGATCAGTCCCTTGGTGATAATACAGCCTCCAGTTTAAACTAATGACACTGGTACCCATGAATGGACAGTAACCTTAAGGAAAAAGAAAAGGTCCCAGGTCACTGGCTAGCTAACTTGACAGGGCACTTTCATCATGTATTTCCTGGTTGGGTATAGCACTTTATCTCAAAAGCCTAGACAAAAAATATACACACACACTATACATATGCATGTATACTTTTTTTTTTTTTTTTGAGATGGAGTTTTGCTCTTGTTGCCCAGGCTGGGGTGCAATGGCGCAGTCTTGGCTCACTGCAACCTCTACCTCACGAGTTCAAGCAATTCTTCTGCCTCAGACTGCCAAGTAGCTGGGATTACAGGCGTGCGCCACCAGGCCTGGTTAATTTTGTATTTTTTTTAGTAGAGACAGGGTTTCACCATATTGATCAGACTGGTCTTGAACTCCTGACCTCAAGTGATCCACCCACCTTGGCCTTCCAAAGTGCTGGGATTAAAGGAATGAGCCACTGTGCTTGGTCCAGATATACATTTTAAAATGTCAGCTTTATGTCATGAAATACACTTATGGATTGAAAGACTATCTAGACAACAATATTTAACACCTTTCTCCTAGACCACTGACAAATGCCAAACAACAAACTCAAGGACACAGTTAAGTGAATGGTGATCTGAGGTTAAAGGCCAAATGTCTCGTACTTAATGTTCCCATCTTGTCTCCCCACTTCTGCTGCCTCAGCAACTTTCCCAATGGCTTCAGGAGATACTGTAAGCGGATATTTTCAATAATAATAAGTTTAAATAACAAAAGCTAATCTAATGTATTATTTAATATTTTTCCTTTCTAAATCAAAAGACGTATATTTTTCCATGAGAAGGTAACTTGTAAAAATATCATCCTATATACAATTCTAGCAATATCAATATAACATATATAAAACAAAGCCTCTAGGATAAAAGCATTGTTTCCACAACAAATAGTATGTCTTTTTTTTTTTTAATGAGATGAAGTCTCATTATGTTGACTAGGCTGGTCTCGAACTCCTGTCCTCAAGCAATCCTTCCATCTTGGCCTCCCAAAGTGCTAAAATTATAGGCGTGAGCCACCACGCCCGGCCATGATGACAGTCTTATTTTAAATTATTCCTTTTTTGTAACAAAATGTCCAGTTTTAAAAAATATTATAGCTGTAGACAATGTATATTAAAGTATGCCCATATGTAAGAACATATAATTTCTGGTCCTTGCTAATATCTATACTGTTTCTTGGATCTGTAATTAAACATCTCAAACTATTATCGTCTGCTAAATTGCATCTCTTAGTATGTTTTGTAGTTCCATTTATTTTCCTATTAAGTATTTTCATTATATCATAAAGGAATGGACAATAAATTGTGTTTTGCTTTTAATCATTTTCAAAAACTATTAGAAATTATTGAAAGCTTTCCTTTAATCAATTACCAAAAAATTCATACATTTAAATCATGTCTCCTGAGACACTTTTAGATGAGAAAAGTACCTAGACTTTGATACAAAAGTACCTAGACTTTGAAAACAATTAACTTGTTTTCTACAGGTAATTTTCTAAGAGATTTTTAATAGTTATTTTGTCTGTCCAGGATACTGAGATGTGCACACGAATGCCAGGCATGTTTGAAACGAACAGCTGTGTATACAAGTGGGATGAATAATAGTATTCATGACAGCCAGGAATGCCTCTAATAAGTAGTATAATTGGCAATTAAATCTTAAATCTCAGTTTGGTCACTAAGATCTTGGGCTAAGCAATTTACTTTCACAATTCTCATTCTCCAAATCTACTTTTACATATCTGTGTTTAGAGGTATTATTTATCCCTTTTCAATCAGGTAGTATGAGAATTAATGTAATATACAGTATATGGACTGAGGAGACCATTAAAAAGAAAGAACAATGAATTAATGTTTATAATGATAAGTGCTATACTCAAATGCTATAGACCAGTAATTACTATAAATTAACAGGAATGCCAGAGAAGTATGAAAGAAGTTTTGTTGTGAGTATCTGATTCTACAGAAAGCCTTCTAGAAGAATATTAAAAAGCAAGATCTAGTGTAACCTGAACTACTAGTTGTTAAAAAGGGGATCATTTCCGCATTGACCATAAAAGCAAATTGCTTAGAACCAATCACTCTGTCTCTTCCCAAAGCTCAGATGCAGCCTTCACTTTCTCCATTTTTCTTTTTCACAGTATCTAGAAGTGGATTACACCAGGTCCTCATTTACTTTAGCACTTTCAAATGTGTAGGATAGTGGAAGGAAGCAATGAAATGAAGATGAAACTATCTTCTGTTCCCCTAAAAGTTATTATACTGCAGTTTGGGAGCACAATGAAATAACTATAAATTTTATCAACCCTATGGAATTTCTGTACCTGAATACACATCATCCTTAAAAATAGTTATTTTGGAAGAGCATGTGTTTGTTCTAGTGCTAACATCCATGTTCAAGGTATTTTTGAACTCCTACGACTAATTACAGCAGTATCAAAATAAGTACAAGAATGTGAGCCACAGGATGTAAGTAGTACATCTTCTGGGGTACCAATTTTATTAAAGGATATAAGGTCATTAATATTTTAAAGCACTGAAATGAATACAGATACACTAAGGAGTAAAATACAAAGTTTGCACAAATTTTTGAGATAAAACAGAAACAATGTCTTGCACTAAAAAACTAAATATTGACCTCTTCTACCTAATGCCCCAGTCCTTTGTTGTTTACTGTAAATTCTTCTTTGAGAAAGAAAGATTTGAGAAGCCCTGGTTTCGGAGTAAATTTTGATTCAGCTTTCCTTTTCTGAGCGTATGAAAGAACAGAGTGATGTGGTAGATCATCAATAAGACAGTTACTACACCACTGTTACGACTTGAGACCGTCACTGCAACAGTTACTACTGTTACTACTTGAGACCATCATTAGGAGAGTTACTACTGTTACTACTTGAGACCTTCACTACACAGTTAACTGCTGTTACTACTTGGAGACCTTCATTACAACAGTTACTACCGTTACTGTATGAGACTATCATTAGGACAGTTACTACTGTTACTGCCTGAGTCCCTCATTACAAGACTGAACAAAGGGACAGACACAGAAATGATAACAACAACAACAAAAAAAAACAAAAGAAACTGTTTTAAGGAAAGGGTTGGGGAAGAAGAAGAGAGCTCCCTGCTTCTAGTGAGCAAAGGCAGCACCCTGAGCTTCTACAGCCCTTTGTATTTATTGGGTAGAAAAAGCAGGGAGGGGGAGGAGGTAATGATTGGTCAGCTGCTTGACTGATCACAGGTTCACATTATTGTTAACAGGCTTCAGATGTGCCTAATCACAAGCAACACTTATGCCTGGGTCCTGACTGCCCTCAGCATCCCTTCTGGGCAGCAGACGCAGTTTGTCAGTTTCCCAACATTCTTTTAGGAGAACAGTTTGCTGTTTACTCGTATAGCCTCCAGTGGTATACTGAGTTGATCACCACCCTCATTCTTTCAGCCTCCAACAGAGTGACATACAGAACAATACTGGATGGCATGGGAATTAGCATAACATGGTTGGAATAATACCTAGAATGATTACTCGAGGTCATACATTCTAGGCGGGGGCAATCATTGGAACTTGTGGGATGAAAAAAAAAATTTATATGCTAATATGGTTTGTGGCCTTCCCAAGAGCCATAGTACATAGAGATATATCTCTATCTCTATGTCTACTAAGCACATCTGTGGTATTAAACTGTCATTTTTCCTGGGGACAGAAAGCTTATTAGGGAAAAAAAAAAAAAAACAAAGCAGTGTCCAAAAGACCCATAGGCAGACCATAATTTTTAAAGTGAGACACACTGCTGTATATCTACATAACCTCTAATTAAAGAATTGAGAATAGTTCATTTCAGTGGCTGTCAATTATTTTGCCACAAAAAGCCTTTATTACTCCCCTCATCATATAAAGATTGGGTTGGGTTTTCTTTTTGTCTATATTTTGAAAGATGTGTCTAATAAGCAAATGCTATTGTATTGATGAATACATTTTCCCATTTTCTATTATACTGGATCATGTTCAACAATAAGTGTAACACTGAGCTTCTACATATCTAGACAATAGCAAAGGGATTTAACGTGAAAGTTTTCTTGTATATAAAGTTAGGGTTTCTGTTATGGTTTCAAAATGTTAAAAATGTATTTGATAGCACATAAAAATAAGGGACTGTCAAACAATAATTTAAAATGACATTTTTTAAAATGATGCAGTAAAATATTTATAATACTCTTAAATGGAATTGAGACAGAATTGACATATTGAGTTTGATCTTGAGATCATAAGTGAAATGTGCACAGACAAAACATTACAAGGTTATACTTGAAAATGGCAATAATGTTCCTTATTGATAGGGTTACAAGTGATTGCTTTTTCTTATTATTTTCTCTGTAATTTCTTTTTATTTTCCAATGTATATATAGTATGTGCATAAATAGAAAAACTACCACCACCAACAAAATCGTCTCAGATCTCCTCTGATACTCTTAAAGGCCTCAGTTGTACAAGTGTCTAAGACTGAGAACCAGAGATTGATTTTGCTCATGTGAAAAGTATAGGAAGCACACAGTGGGTGGCTTTCCTAAGGTCGTGTGAAAGATAATCAGAATCTCGATTTTGAAATCTCTAGTACAGTTTTACTATTTCTAAAACCCTCCATTTCTTTGTCATCACGACTATTCCATCACTATTATCATGATTTTACCACTGAACATCTCCAAACTCAGTTTAGCAATTCTTGTGACATGCATGTGTACATTTTTTTCTAACTTAATTTTGGCATGCTGATAGGATAACAACATAAACTTTATTTATTAACAACTTTTTAAAAAACTGAAACTGATTTAAATTCTGTCACACTTATACTTTCTGCAGTAGCTTGAGTTAGTTACTAACCTTTGCTGTGTCTTTCTTTCTTCTATAAATTGACATTAACAATATCTATTTCAGGCTGTGCTCATTGGCTCATGCCTATAATCCCAGCACTTTAGGAGGCTGAGGCAAGAGGATCACCTGAGGTCAGGAGTTCAAGACCAGCCTGACTAAAATGGTGAAACTCCGTCTCTACTAAAAATACAATAATTGCCTGTAGTCCCAGCTACTTGGGAGGCTGAGACAGGAGAATTGTTTGAACCTGGGATGTGGAGGTTGCAGTAAGACAGGATTGCACCACTGTGCTCCAGCCTGGGTGACACAGCAAGACTCTGTCTCCAAAAAAAAAAAATATATATATATATATGTGTGTGTGTGTGTGTGTGTGTGTGTGTATATATTTCAGAGTGGTTATGAGAAACAAAATTATATCTATTTCTATATTACACAGTAAAAATATGTTGATTTATATTATATGTATAATATACAATATTATGTAACCATGTATTTGTATAAAATATTAAATATATAAATGTATAATTATAAATAGATAATATAAAATATACATTATTAAATAAAATAACATGAATATTTATATTTTAGTGTATAACTATATAAATACAATTATATATATTAACTTATATAAAATTTATATATCTGAATCTAAAATACTTAGCAAAGCATCAGGACTATAGTATATGCTTAACAAACTTAACAAATTTTAATTAGATAAAATAATATTGTACATATTATCTGAAATATACTTTCTAAATCTACTTAGTAAAACAGCCACAATTCTTGGAACAGACATCAAAACTCTTAGACTACTGACCTTCTCAACTATAACAATAACAGAATTAGAAAAAAAATAAATAAATTTAATTGATCAACGAATAAAAGAAATCTCAAACACATTATAATAACTTTGTTATTCTACCAGAAGTTGGATCAGTTAATTTTGGGACTCATTTTTATGCCATAAGGTTGAATTACTGCCGGTCACGTGCAGTGGCTCACGTCTGTAATCCCAGCACTTTAGGAGGCTGAGGTGGGCAGATCACAAGGTCAGGAGTTCGAGACCAGCCTGGCCAACATGGTGAAATTCCGTCTCTACTAAAAATACAAAAATTAGCTGGGCATGATGGTGGGTGCCTGTAATCCCAGCTACTCAGGAAGCTGAGGCACGAGAATAGCTTGAACCCGGGAGGCGGAGGTTGCAGTGAGCCAAGATTGAGCCATTGCACTCCAGCCTGTGCAACAGAGTGAGACTCCATCTCAAAAAAAAAAAAAAAAAAAAAAAAAAAAAAAGGAAATACTTATAGAAGGACATGATTTAATAAACTAAATTACAAACAAAAAAATCACATATATTGTTTTAAATATATATAGAAAATGGTTATTTAGTATTAGATTTGTAAGGAAAACAACTCTAGGTTCTCTGACTTTCAAACTGAAGCTGTCTGTATGCCCCGGTATTTCACGTAGCTGAACTGTGGGAAAACGCAACATTGCCATTTCCTTTGTTGAAACAGAAAATCTTAAAGACATATAATCTACCTTAAAATTACAACCCTTGTGTGAAGTGAAGCCATGATTTTCAACTGAGATCACAAGAGAGAGAAACTATTGAATATTTGGTCCTAATATAAAATTTATTCACTATTCCATCAATTCTCCTTTAAGCTAGTAAACTAATAGTAGTATTGAAATTAATTCCTTTTGTAATGAGATCTCCTTTATTTTATAATGAGATTGGCTTATTTGGCAATAAGGTCTTTTAATAGTTTCACACACATGTGAGTTGTGCTAAAATCTAGCATTGTTTTCAAGTGTTACCTTGAACTTCCTTCTACATACTAACAATATGAAAAATCACCTCAAGAGTGAATGGTGCACTTCATTAACATAAGCGTTTTAGAGTTTTCAAAGAATGGTATTCAAACTGTAGTACAGTATGTCTTACAACAAGGGAAAGCAAACTGCGAAATTTATAAAACCTCATACACAGAAGAGACATGAGCCCCATGTGAATAATACAACCATGTAGAGAAACAAGCATATTATTAGCAAAAATATTTGTCCTATATACAGGTCTATGTGAATTTAACATGCGCTGGTAAGCTCTTCTTATATCTGGGCTACCTATGATACGTTCATATATTTAAATTTCAATTATACATTTTAAAAAAACCTTAAGAAAACTATAAAATATTTTCCTTTGGGTGTAATAAACATTTAAAAGGCTCTTTATATATGTAGAGATACGTATACATGCAGACATACTTTTTAGATAAAACAAGGGAGATATTTTAAAATCAATGAACCTACATTTTAAAATTCTTTAGAAATATGCTTTCCATAGAAGCCTATCCATAAATAAGTCACTATCAATTATTTACACAGCCATAAGTGATAACAGAAGTTGAATTCATAAGGTATAGCAGTCATACCAGAACCCCCATTTGGTCATCTTAAAAAGGCCTTAATAAAAACAGATTAATTACTGCAAAATAAGAGCTATTAGAATCCTAAAGGCATATATGCATTCAGTCTCAAGGGCTGAATGGAAAGACCTCATCTAGAAGGCAAGCTCAGTCTCTCTGCTGATGTGAAATAAACTAGTCAACAGCCTGGTAGGCCTGTGAGCTTCATGTAAACAAACATCTGTTGGAAAAAAGTATCTTATTTTCTGTGGTTGACTGTGTTTGTAAAGAGAATTTAGGGAGTAGACTGAAATATTTGATGTCACAGCTAGCTGGGGCCCTCAGAGTAATAGTCAGGATTCTTTTATTACTTAGGTAAAAACCAGTTCAGGCTTCTGGCAAATGGCTATTCGGGGATATTTCAACAAGGTTTGTGATTTGAAGTTCTTCCAGACATTTCTAGTGTAATGCTAATCGGGATTCACACTGCTTGAAATCATATATGTGAATGATGTTCCTCTGGGCTCTACAACACCCACTTATTATGCAGCAAACTGTAAAGAAGCTGTGAAAACCCTGTGTTTTGGCCACAACTTTTCCCATAACTAAAGTGTACGTTTCTTTTAATCCAGAGCTGGTGGTACTGAATATGTTATTTTAAATCAGTCATAGCACTTTGCTTGAAGTTATATTTTAATGCTATTTTCTTTAAAAAAAAAATGCTTCCTTATGTTATACAGAAGCTGTCAGATACTGTCTTTCTTTCTTGATTTTCATGTTTTGTCATCAAATTATTTTGACTGGAATTTCAGGCTAATCATGGATATATATGAAACCCTAGGATGACTAGAAACAAACTGGTAAGAGAACACCGGACAAAATTTGAAAAGATTAAAAAGATTTTCTATGCTTTCCTGAGTTATATGCAAGCATTTAAACATATAAAACTACACAGGGATTTCTGCATCTCCCAAGCATGGCATCGAGCACATAAGAACTACCATACTGACAATTCTTAAAACAGCTCATTAATTATCTTGATTCAGAAGTTTCAGAATGTATTGCTATTACTATTAGCAAATCTTCTATCAACTGAGGTTTTAGCTTAAAAAAATTTTGAAATAAGACAAAAGTTCATATAGGAAAACTTCTGATATTCACAAATATGAGACAAAAATAGTGCTTATCAGATATGTGTGCTGAGTTTAATACAGACATCGGCTATTCTTCCCTCCTTTTGCCTATTTGCCCACTCAAATCCATTCATCCATCCATCCATCCATCCATCCATCCATCCATCCATCCATCCACCCACCCACCCACCCATCCCCAACTATTCATCTAAGAAACACATGCTCGGCACTCTGTTGGACACCTGAGTAGGCCTTTGGGAGGTGATTAGATTATGCAGGTGAAGCCCTCATGAAAGGGATTGGTTTCCTTACAAAACAGATCCCAGAGTACTCCCTTGCCCTTGTGAAGACACAGTATGAAGGCAGTTATCTATGAACCCGGAAGAGGGTCCTCACTAGACACTGAATGTTGGTACTTCTTGGATCTTGGAATTCCCAGCTCCCAGAACTGTGAGACATATATGTTTGCTGTTTAGGCAGTCCAATCTATGGTATTCTGTTATAATAGCCTGAACTGACTAGGACAAGCAGTGAACCAAACAACATTCTTATCTTCAAAGTGTTAATACTTGAGCAGACGAGAAAGATAACCAACAGTCAAGCAAATGAATTTTGAGTAACAAAATTTTAGGTAGTGATGGGTGCTATGAAGAAAAAGCAAAAAAGGAAAGAAAATGACTGCAGAAGATAGGGGCTATTTAGATATGTTCAGGGAAAGCCTCCTCGAGAAGCAAAGAAGCAGCATTCTGTTATTAATAGTTATGAGTATGACTTGTATTTATGAAAATGGTACATCCTTCTATTTGATGGCTGTCAGTGGAACACTTGTTGGAGGCCTAAATAAGCTAAGAAAATGAATAGTTTGGTGCCAGTATTAATTCCACAGAGATTTCTATACAACAGCATTTCAATGTACAAAGAGATTTTCCCCATTTCCCAAATCTAAGACAAAAGGAAAGTTTGATAATGAATACATTCTGAATCAACGAAGTGGCTCCACTGAGTGATCAAAGATAATATTAAGCTTGATATTTTTCTTTTCCATGAGGCAGTTTTGTAGCCATTCCTCTCACAATGCAAGCTTCATAAGCAAAATGCAAAGATGATCAAAATACTATCTTAGGTGGACAACATTCATTAAATTATATAATGAATAAGAAGGTGCTCTGAAAAGCATAAAAGCACTATGTAACAATAAGGGATTATTGTTACTGTTATCAACTAACTCACCTGAACATGAAGGAAGCTGATCATAGTCCTGTGATGTTCTGTTAGTTTTGATATTTTCACCTGGTAACCTTCTAGCAGGAGGCAAAGGAACTTGGCCACTTGCTAGATCAACAAAGGGATCTTAAAAATAAAAACAAATTTCAAATTAAAAGGATGATCTCTGTTGACTGGCTGAAGAAAAAGACTCTAGAATTATTTCATGAAGATTATGGCTTTCAAAAACAAATTAGAGAATTAAATTCATGACTGATATTAACCATTGTTTACTGCCTGCATATTTTCAAATTTATTCATCACTTGCTTAAATATGCTCTTCACATTTATTTCCAGATAATACCAACTACTTGTTTTATATTTATATTTTGCAGATATCTTGTTTAATTATAAGATTGTTGACAATAAAAAGAGTTTCTAAATTTCATTTTCTGTCCCAATCCAACCTGTACAATATAGAAGTTCTAAAGTAAAAGCAAAAAACAAACAAACATACATAAAACCATGGGTTTGGATCCTCCCTGTAAGAGTATTATCAAATTACTTGATCTCTCTAAGCACTGGGCATACAAGATTTGTAAAACAGACCTGAAACTCTGGATGTGTGTGGATTAAATGAATTTGTGTGTGTAAAATCTTCTGTACATACAAGGTGCTTATTATTACATTGGGCATCCTATGCTTAACATCATTGTTGTTAGTTGGCTCACAAAATAGTCAATTTAATTGTTAAAATTATGCCATTTAGTAATTAATATTTGAATATACAGTAAAATGTGATAATTTACCACCTTGGCAGTCAGAGACAGGGCATCTGAAATAGTAAAAAATATGATATTTACTAACTGGAACTAAAGGGAGAAAAAGAGATTTTGTCAATGTTGCTGTATTAAATCATTAACACCATAAATCCAACTGGTTTAACATTCATAGTATTACATGGGTTTAAATTCTTAGAGAATTGATTCCCTTTTTGAGTAGAAGAACATTATATCTGAAAACCTCGGTTCACTAATAATTTATCTAACTATCATTCCCACCTCAGGCTCTGCTGCTTTCCTCTCATAGTACTTTTATGTTGTCGGTATCTCTGAAAGCACCATCAATTCTTCTAAGAACAGGGATCTCCGGGATCTTGTCTTACTCCTCATGTTTGAATTATACCTCCTAACTCAAACATAGCACCTAGAACACTCCTGGCAAATAGCTTGCACTTAATATTTACTTTTAACTACCACAAATAAATCCACACAAATTCAGATTGTTCACAAATTCAAAATCAGTAAAACCTGAATTGCTAATGTAAAGCAAAAATTGTAAATATTAAAGAAGACCTGATTGAATTTCACTGTTTTAACTTCCACTCCCATTAGACATTAATAATATGTAAGTATTTGATTATTTAAGATGAAAACATATGCTTAAATATTGCCTATTTTTATATTAGGTTTTGACTGGATAATGTAAGGCAGGATTTGAAGCCATTATCTTTTCACCTTTTTTGCAGTATAATAATTATCACCAGCTTTGCTGAGGACTTTCTGACTTAGACAAGGTTCTTTAACTTGTTTTCGTTAATTTCAAGATTAAAATAACTCTTAGATTTTGAGTTTTCAATATTTGAAGAATTGATGGTCCAGCTCCATTATTTTCCCAGAAATATTTTTAGGAAGGAATAAGAAGATAAATCGCATGAGACAAATGTTGATCTTTTGGTTTGTTAGAGAAACCAAAGGAAACAAATACGGTGATTTCAGCATAAATTTTGAAATCTCCCAAATTTCAAAAACTAGATATTTCATAAAATTTACTTCAGGTTCTTGTAGACTCTAAATGCCCCTGATATAACATTAAATCAGAGGAAAGACTGTCTTTTACAATACATACACTTGCTTATTTCTTTACGGGAAATTTATAGGCTTGTCAAATACGCTTAATGCTATTTCTAATCATCTATTTAAGGTTAAAAAGTAAACTCTGGAGACATTTCAGAGCCATAAATAGATAGACTACAAAATATACCACTCTACTATATTCTTCCATTAAACTATATTATTTTAAAAGTACTAGATACACTCAAAATATTATTATAAATAGCAAAAATACCTGCTTATGGTTCTATTTTGAATCATTATCATTTCTATCTTGCATCATATCCTAAGTTTGCTATTTGGCAGCCATAGGGTAAACTGGGCTCTCTAAAGCAAATTATAAAGTTGGAAGCATTCAGGCTTTAAAGGGAAAGACATTAGATATAACACAATTGCTACACAGAGTACAGTAATTACCAGTTGTCCCTGAAAAGAAAATTTTGTAAAGTAATAATACTTTTCTAAAATAAATTCTTCAAAACTTCAAAAACTACGGAAAAATATTATATCCACAGGATTAAAACAAACTGAAATTATCACAGCCAATTTATCATTTATATAGTAATAAGCGTTTGAGAAATAAATGGATACATACAAAGGTATTAATCTGTTCTAAAAAGCAAAGTACTACTGCCTGTGATTTATAGTATAGCATTGCAAAACTGAAAATTTAATACTTATTTGGGAGATTATAAAAAACTAAGGGAAGACTGGGAGGAAATGGTTTGCTACTTAAAAAAGAAATGAAATATATATCAATAAAAATTACACTGCATACAAATATTTAATAATTATATATAATGCTCATGACATATTAACTGGAAAATGGTTATAAACAGCATGTACTATGAGAAATAAATTTTACATAAATGTGAACTTACATACTCATAGGCAAAAACAAAAACAAAAAAATAAAGAAGGATACCTAACAATGATTATCTTTAGTAGGAGGAAGTATGAGGTTTTTTTGTTTGTTCGTTTTTTTGAGAGAGTGTTGCTCTGTCACCCAGGCTGGAGTGGAGTGGTGGAATCTTGACTCACTGCAACCTCCGCCTCCTGGGCACAAGCTGTTCTCTTGCCTCGGCCTCCCAAGTAGCTGAGACTACAGGCACGAGCCACCAATCCAGCTAATTTTTATATTTTTGTAGAGTCGGAGGTTCGCCATGTTGGCCAGGCTGGTCTCAAATTCCTAAGCTCAAGCAATCTGCCTGCCTCAGCCTCCCAAAGTGCTGGGATTACAGGCATGAGCCACCATACGTGGCCCGGAATGTTTTTCTTAATTTTTTTTTCTTCACTATCTGAAATATTTTCCAAATTTTTACCAAGTGTAAAAACAGAGGCAAATAAAATTAAATATTTAAAACAATGGCAAATTTCCTCCCTGGCTGTCAATAAACCACCTGGAAAATTTATCAATTATCCCCCAAATTTTAATAGAGTATATCAAAGCAGAAATTAATTGCTAGAAAAGGTTTGAAGAGCCATTTAGGTGAAACAAAGTTCTCCCCTCTTTGCTGCCCTCATGCGTTAGCTCACGTTCTTATCTTGGTATGTAATGATCTACCATTGGTTTAAATCCTCCAGTGTCAGATAACTCACTACACTCGGGTAGAACAATTCGTAATGATTTAGGAAACTTCTTTGTAGGATGAACGCAATTTTCATTCTTAACATTTCCCATTGATCTTACTCCTACCTTCTGAAGTGACATGGAAGAAATATAATCCTTCTTTCCCAAATATTGTAACCAAAGACAAATCTCATCTACATCCAAGGTCTTCTCTTCTCTGAGCCAATTCTCAGTTCTTTTAATCCACTCTAGTTTACTTTATCACCCTGGTTACACTCTTTTGAGAATACCCCAGCCCAGCATATTTCAAACTTGAATATGCATCAGAATCACCAGGAAGGCTTGTGACCACTGGGTCCCATTCCCAGGGCTTCTGATGTATTAAGTCTTGAATTTTCATTTTAAAGCAAATCCCCAGGAGGTGTTAATGTTGTGAATCTGGAGAATACCATTTGAGAACCGCTGCTCTAGCCCATTAACGCTTCAATGTCTGCCTGGTCTCCGCAAACGCTGAGCGCTGTGGAGGACTTCACTCCTCAGATTTGAATTCTGTGAGTTCAAGTCCCAAATGGCATGAGCTTCCTTATCATGACGATGCTTTATAAAGACTGTAGTCAACAAAACCCCTAAAACCTTTTCAACAATTGTTGCTAGTGATCTGGATTTTCTTCATATTTTACTCATGCATTTCTGGATCCAAGAATAAAACTTTCATTTATCTTTAATAAAGTCAATTTGGCTAGCTTTCAGAGTTTAACTGTGACTTTAGATAAGATCTTCAAATGAGATTACAGGTTAGAGAAACAGCAAAAGAAAGGTAGCATAAGGACTGACAAAACACTGTATTTTGTGCACTGCACAAACACACCTAGTTATGGTTATGAGAAGGACTTAAATACAACCTTTGTTTTGTTTCTTGAGTCCTGGCCTGGCACAAAGTAGACAGAGGGGTGTCTACTTCAATTCACCAGCAAAAAGGAAGTACTTTTTTGTAATATGGAAAAAAGCACATATACACTAGTGGTAGCCTTGGAATTGGAGACAAAAAAATATAAAGCTTTGGTTGAGGGCTTCAGGTTTTGTTAAGAAACAATTGGCCTGTCCAAAATTGATGGCTCATGTACAGCTGTAGGCATTACTATTCTGCCAAAAGAAATCTTGTACGAAAGCCTAAAATAGGAAAAGAGATAAAAGAAGAACGAGAGCCCTGGCTCTGCTTGCCCTGCCCCCTTGATCCTACAAGAGTCCTGAGGCTCTTTTGCAGAGACATAGGACACTGCAGTTTGACAATCACTACTATATAGAAGTCAATGAGCTATAAGGCTGAAAAGCTGAACCTGGCCCAACTGTGCAGGGCACTGAATGCTGGAATAAAAGTGTAGGCTTGATTAGGCACTTAGTATAATATCGTAAGAAAATTCAACCTCTTTTCCTAAGACACCTATCATTTGTCTTTAATTAGAAATAATTATTTCCTCAGGAAACCAAATCTCAGTAATGTTTAGAAAACATGTATCATTACACCAGACTAAGATTTCACAGACTGAACAATGAAAACAACAGCAAAATGCTCACAGAGTTTGTTTAAATTTAGCAGTCCCTTTTATTTACCTTTTATAGTTCTAAAACTACTGAGTTAAACTTTAGCATTTGTAGCATATTCTTAATAAAGTCAATTCTTAGGGAGAAGAACTGCTATCGAGAATCTTTTACATTTTTTTAGACAGTATAATGTATTAAATACTTTGCAAAACAATATTCAAATGCTCATTTATCAGCCAAAAAAACCTTTATGCTCTATGATACTATGTAACAGCATTAAAATATTAAAATATTTCTTTTGAAAAGGAGGAAAGTTAATATACATGGCTTTAAATTTGAATCAAAATAATTGTCACAATGAAAGGCATAAAGGGGCTGGGTGGTTGACGTCTGTAATCCTAGCATTTTGGGAGGCTGAGGCGGGGGGATCACATAAGGCCAGGGGTTCGAGACTAGCCTGGCAAACAGGGTGAAACCCCATCTCTACTAAAAATATAAAAAATTAGCGGAGTGTAGTGTTGCACACCTATAATCCCAGCTACTCAGGGGGCGGAGGCAGGAGAATCACTTGAATCTTGGAGGCAGAGGTTGCAGTGAACTGAGATAGTACCACTGCACACTAGCCTGGGCAACAGAGTGAGACCTTGTCCCCCCCCCAAAAAAAAAGTCATAAAGGATCTGGTACCAGACTAGAAATGTGTCATGTAAATGACATGAAAGACTGGAAAAGGAAGAAAAAAAGTTGCCTGTTTTTTTTTTTAGAAATACTTATTGTAAGGGATGTCAACATTATTTGGAACAGAATTAGAATATGTCCATGTATTAAGAGGGTCAAGAGAGAGTCAACAGGCTTGAACAACATTGCCCTAACTCCCATGCTAGCCTGACACTCTAAGTTAAGGATAACTGTTGTTGAGCTCCCTGGCAGCCATGCAAACACAAAACAGGCAAATCTATAAAATAAGTAAAACAGTTTATAAAACTTGCATTTTAGCTAATAAGAGGGGACATTTTCATTTTAAACTAGTAATTTTTTGGCAGTTAATCCTGAGGGGTATCTTTACGAAGATTTTTACATAAAAGGAAAAGAACAATTAAGATAAAATAAATAAAACCTGTTACAATTAATTCTCTTGACAAAAACAGGTAAAAGTGTATAATTGTATAAAATATTCTCTTCTATTATAGCTCTTTGAGAGCTTGACTTTATTTTTCAAAAATGCCACAACATCAAAGTTTCATCTACTGGGGCTTAAGTTACATATACAAAAGGTGACAGGAGAGCCAGAAACTATCCTGAACTTAGCATCAGGAAGTTTAAGTAACTAAGATTTAGAATGACTCATTGTTCTAAAAATTATGTTAAAGTCTATGTATAAGACAAAGTTTTGAATAAGTGAAAAAAAAAATAGCAAAATATAGCAGTGTTGACATGTAGCTATATGAATAAAAGCCTAAGCAGTTATGATATGGTTTGGCTCTGAGTCCCCACTCAAATTTCATTTTGGGTTGTAATCCCCACGTGTTAGGGAAGGAACTGGTGGGAGGTGACTGAATCATGGGGGTGGTTCCCCCATGCTGTTCTCATGATCGTCAGTGCTCATGAGATCTGGTTTTTATGAATGTCTGGCATTTCCCCTACTTGCTCACTCTCTCTTGCACCTGCTGCCATGTAAGACGTGCCTTGCTTCCCCTTCACCTCTGCTGTGATTGTATGTTTTCTGCGGCCTCCCCAGCCACA
The DNA here is from genome assembly GCF_047675955.1 of Chlorocebus sabaeus. Lineage (NCBI taxonomy): Eukaryota > Metazoa > Chordata > Mammalia > Primates > Cercopithecidae > Chlorocebus > Chlorocebus sabaeus. The sequence continues at coordinate 25,551,458 of NC_132925.1, forward strand.
CAGAACTGTGAGTCAATGGAACCTCTTTTCTTTATAAATTACCCAGTCTTGGGTAGTATCTTTATGGCACTGTGAAAACGGACTAATACACTATATTTCCTGCTTGCACTGGAATGGGTTATGACACTAGTGCTTTAATTGGCAGCATCCAGTGAACTCATGAGGTCCCAGAGGTCAGGAGGCATCTATCACAAGTGGGTAAACAGTGAATGGCTCAATCAATATTTACTGATGAAAAATTAAGCAGAGGATTATTCTTGAAAAATAAACCACTTTAAGAAAGTGAAGCTGTGTATTCAAGTTGTATGTCCATAACTTGTGTGTCTTATCAAAACTCTTCAAACTTTCTAAACTATCAAACCAAGTAAAGAAAAAAACACTAAGAAAAACGAATGGTAGACATGACTAATAATCAACTGAGGAAACTGATAAGGGAATCAGTTGGGAATAAAGATTCTCAAGTTTCCATGAGGCATATATGTAGCTAAAGGACAAACTGAGCACTTTTTAAAGATTTTCATGATTTATGTCATGTAGAAATGTAAGGAACTCATGAAAACAAGAATATCTTTACCCTATATTTTCCCAAACCAAGTCCAGGAGGCAAAAGTTTCAGGGCACAGTATCACTAACAGGACAGACTGGAACTGTTAATTAGTATCAGCAGATTCCATATAACAATTTATTTTCTTTTTCCTGATAATTCTAACTAATGCAGCCCATGGTTTATTAAGTCTTCATTTTTATTTCAGATCCTCTTTTGAAATTTTAAAATATACTAACATAAAAAATTAGTTTACTAATATTAAACTAATAATTATATAATATATAATGTATAAATATATAAATAAATATTAAATAGCATTAAATAGTTACTAAGAAAAACTTAGTTTTCCTTTGAATACCAATAATTAGTGAGTAGATACACACCGAGGCATTAAAAATATCACAAAAAAAATAAAATGCAGCTATTTCAGAAAAACTTCTCTATTCATGTGATAACAATGTAATTTACCAAAATCTTATGTTTTGAACAAAATTATGACACTAAGGCATATCTAGTAAAATTTTAAAAACCTATTAAAAACCATTGCATTGGGAATCAGGAGACAAAGTCTAAATATGGTTCCCATTACTATTAGCTTAACCCCTTAGCAGTTCTGGTTCTCAGGGTTGCATTTTGTAACATAAGGAGGTTTCTGGACTGGACAATCTCTATAGCATCATTTCTACATTCTGTAGTTCTTTATTGCTCTTTCCATCTCTCTAATTCTGTTGGCATTAGACCAATCAACTGACAAACAAATGTACCCACAACTGCTACTTTTACAACCCAGGAATTTTTCTGTTCTGTTAGGAAGGTAGAGACTAATGAATCACTAGCATTTATTTGATAGTACGGTTTTGGAAATATTTTTGCTTTAAGCGAATAGTTTTCTTTGGCTTTTCCCTCCTACCTGAAGGAAGAAGAAAAAGATCCTGTCCTGAGGATGGCCGGCTACTGGAGCCAGGAGGTTTCGAATGTTCAATGAGACTATGCCTTGCAGGAGGTGGGGGAGGTGGGAGAGATGGAGGGAGGGCATCAAAAGCATCTTCACCTGCATTTAAAGAAAGGTCGATATCAGCAGCAGAACTTCATTAATCAAAATACACAGCATCAAACAAAAGTAATAACTGATTTTCTCTTGCTGCTTATAAAGAATTTCACTCGCAGGGTTTATCCAGCAGTTCACCAACTTTGATAATGGGATCTAATTATTTTGTGGGAGATTCTGGAGAGAAACACACACACACACATACATACAAACATACATACATACACATACACATACATATAAACACACCCATGCAAATTTTTTCTATCAGGCCTTTTTGTAAAAACCAGCATTGTAACTTATGAAACAGCTCATAGTTCACTTGTAACCTTTATAATATTAAGACTCAGAGTTTGAACTAAAAATTATTATCAGTCACACCATGAAAACAGGATTTTCTGTGTAACAAAAAGAGTTCGCAGCCTTTAATTTGAAAATCACATCAAATACATATAATTTAATGTCACAGAATAGTTTAGATTATCCCATATAGTTTATTCCACTGGATTTTAATTTATTTAACCCCATATTTGATATGCTGTCAAAATATATAAAATGTACCTAGAGCAGAGGAATATATTTTTCAATTTATCAGATTTAGCTACAGAAGAAGAGCTAAATATAGAAACTTCTCTGGTTCCAAATACTACTTACATTTGCATATTTCCCAGCTTTAATAACTAGAATGTTGCAGCATATTTTTATATCTATTTATTTGTCCCCTGACACACCTTACTATTCTACTCACAGTTTTCATTACCTTGAGTCTTCAAAAAAAAAAAAAAAAAAAAAAAAAAAAAAGCATATGTAATTTTGTAAGCTATCACAAAATACTTTATGAATGAGACAGGGTATACATAAACACATATTCTAATAATAAAAATTCATGTTTTTAAGTTGAATGATTCAAACATAATGGCATATTTAAAGAAAAATGAGGCTGGATGTGGTGGCTCATGCCTGTAATCTTAACACTTTGGGAGGTCGAGGTGCGTGGATCACGAGGTCAGGAGATCTAGACCATCCTGGCCAACATGGTGAAACCCTGCCTTTTATTTGTATAAAATATAAAATATTAGCCGGGCTTGGTGGTGGGGCACACCTGTAATCCCAGCTACTCTGGAGGCTGGGGCAGGGGAATCGCTTGAACCCGGGAGGCGGAGCTTGCAGTGAGCTGCGATTGTGCCACTGCACTCCAGCCTGGTGACAGAGCAAGACTCCGTCTCAAAAAAAAAAAAAAAAAAAAAAAAAGATATTACTGTTTACTGAACTTGCTTTAGAAAAAATTTGCAGAATAATTTCTTCAATCATCCTATTTTTCTTATTAGCATATCTGAAGATGCAGAAGAGAGTTTTGCTATCATTTTAAACTTTAGCTATTTCCCACATTATCATATTTATTCAAATCTTTTTTCAGCCCTTAAACATCAGGCACCATGCCAGGGTCATGCATGATATGAAAATCAAAATTATAAGGCTCTGACTCAAGGAGCTGAGATTCCATGAAAGGAGCTTAAGAAAAAGCTCACAAATAGGTATGAGTTACAGGTGAAAGTGTTCGATTGGTCCCATGAAAGAGACATATGCATTGGATGAAGAAAGAGAAATGTAGACAAGCAGTATTCAGTGAAGTATTGAAGAACAGAAAGTACTGGGATATCAGAAGGCTCAAAAATTTATTTGTCAAATGTAAGGGCAGGATTGTCTAAGTAGAGTAAATAGTATGAAGAAAAAATGACATGCACAAGAAGACCTAGAAAAAGGCCAAGGTAAAAAGACAGGTTGGAGAATCTATCTACTTTGTCTTATAAAGTAGTCACCCATCCACATATAGCTATTTAAATTTAATGAAAAGTCAGTTCCATAACCACATTTAACCCATATGCAAATATACAGATCCTTTACATCAACACAGAAAGCTTTATTGAACAATGCTTATCCAGGTGATGAAGATCTGGGTAATATGTCTAAAATCAGTGTGCAGAAAGAAGTGGAAGGGAGAGAAAGACTGTAGGTAAGAAAGTTAGGAGGCTTTTGTAATTGATGTAGATGGGAATACAGTCCTGAACTATGGAGTGAACAGGAGCGAAAGATACTGCTATTGTGTCATTCAAAATACTAGTCAGTGGTACTTGTGAGAAAATGGAAGGGCTCATTTCGTATTTCTGGTGGCCTAACAGCCAGTTCAGAAAAGCTTGTAAATTGATTTTCTTCAGATATTATTTTATGTTACAATGACTTGTTATTGTGAAGCCTTATGTAAGGTGTGCAGACATTCTAACTGTCTTCTAAAAACAGGATGAGATGCTTCCTAATTAATGAAATTAACAGTGACACTGGCACCAGTCAACTTCAACATACATACATACCTACGTGTACCTTCACCTGTGGATACACACAAATACACATAGGATGTTTCTTCATATTGTAATTTGAAACAAGGAAATTGAGAGTTTTTTGAATGTGTTATAGTTGTAATGATTAGAATAAAACAGAATTTATTATCAGTTCTCTACATATAACTATTTAATTTTGCATAATTTAATTAGCATAAGTGGAACTGCTCATGCTACAAGAAAAGCAAGTTCATATTCATTAAGAATTATTATACTTAAAGAAAATTTCAATACTTCAAGTCATCACTTCAAAACTATTAGAGCACAAAGCTCTCACGTGTTTTTAGACTACATTTAGTATGGACAAAACAACTTGCTTAAAACCTGACTGATGCCCAACTATTACACTACTACTTTAATCATCTACATGGAGTAATGGTCTCGTGAACTTGGGAGTCACCATCCCTGGAGAACCCATTCTAATTTCAGGCACATTCACAACCCAGTGAGTCTGTGTTATAGTGAACTCTGAATTCTGAAAATTCTGAAATTAAGAGAAGAAGGAGGGGTGGGTTGTTTAAAATGTTTTTAAAGGTTTCAACCTAATGGAGGGATGAGAAGATCATAATCAGAGGGCGTCCTGTTGAGTGAAGAACCATGCTTTGGATTGTCCCGAGTTGGAGGCCTGGCAGGTGGTAATGGCACTGGATCAGAGGCTGAATCAAAAACATCTCCTAGAGGATAACACAAAACCTTAATGTATTTTCAGTACAATGGCATGAAATTTTGCCTTTAAATTCTGACCATTAAGATGTACATCACAAAGGAAATTATATTCTATACGTACCCTTTAAATATATGCCTAAGTCAGGGATGTTTGATTTCTTCTCTGAAGATGGACCGTGTGTTCCATTCAGTATACAGTGACCATTATCACAAGACCTAAAGGACAGTTCACAATAAAATCATATAAGGAGAATACTTTCCAATGAAAAGTAATTCAAGAGGTAGAGAGAACTAGAATTCCTGCTCATTTAATAAAGTTTGAACATATATTTTCTTTTCTGGAAAAATTATCAGTAATAACATCAAGATACTCCTTATTTTAAAATGTAGAAGTAAATATCTGAAGGAACACAGTCTCTTTTTGTAAACTATAACCAAGAATTACAAAGGCCACAAAAATTGTTGATATCCTAAACACATATGTAAAATTAACTTATCTCTGTGGAGGAATTCAATAGAACCTGGTCAAATTTTTGAAGTAAAAAAAGAAGTATGTGCCAAGGCAAAAACATATAGCGGTCTCAATGACTTCATTACTTGTTGATAGTATTTAATATCACATTTTAGGTTCTGTAACTGAAAATTTCCTTATAATAAAAATAAGCTACAGCCCATAAAAGAAAAAAAACTATTAAACTTTCAGTAATTCCATTATAATTCTGACAGGAACATTCAAAGAACTAGAGCCTGTGGTACTATTTCACCACTGCCAAGAACAAAATTCTGGTCCTCTGACACTGCAAAAAATGACTTCAGCAAAGTCCTCGGGTACATGACAAGCACAGTATTTTAATGTGTTTGTAAAGGGTACTACTTACTAGAAAAGTATGCTTGAGTTGTTGCGGCTTTTTCTGTTTTGTTGTGCGTGTGTGTCTGTGTGTTGCAAAGGCTGGAGTGCAGTGGCACGATCTTGGCTCACTGCAACCTCCGCCTGTCAGGTTCAAGCAATTCCCGTGCCTTAGCCTCCCAAGTAGCTGGGATTGCCAGTATGCATCATCACGCCCAGCCAATTTACTTTTATTTTTTAGTAGAGACAGGGTTTTGTCATGTTGCCCAGGTGGTCTCAAACTCCTGGCCGCAAATGATCTGCCCACCTCAGCCTCCCAAAGGGGGCTGGGATTACAGGTGTGAGCCACTGCACCCAGCCGAATTGTTGGTATTAATTCTTTGGAATCATACTGTGAACACAATGGCTAAAATTGGGCCATGGGAAGATAGCAGCAGGAAGAGAAGATAGGGAGCATATTTTGCTTCAGTATATAGCTCTATAACAATCAAGTGACACAGAGCTATAGAAATCAGAGTTTACATTTTACTTTCCTCTGATTTACTCTGAATTTTTAGAGCAAAGTAAAAGTGCATATGTAATGGAGGAGATGTGGATATTTGAATAGATAATGCAAGAATGCTTCATCTGAAATTCATTTCTATTCTCTCTGGTGGCCACTTCTCTTTAAGGGGCCAGATATAGTTCATTTAAAAATAGTTATCATGTATTGAACCTTCATAACAATGATGGATTTTTATTGAAATTAAATTGAATTATTCATTTACTGTGTCACTTTTTCTACATATTGACAATTCACTTCTCCTGATGTTCTAAAGGGGGAAAAATACACACAGGGAAAGAAAGCGTTAAGCTTAAAGAGCTCTTTGGAGAGGACGAAAGAAGATACTTCATCCATCAGCTTTCAAGAACAAATTAGATAAAGAATTCACTCCAATTACATTTAGGGATTATCAACATTTATTACTTTTCTGTAACAATAGAAAAATGGTAATGATGGTTATAATTCAAATTTATTTTCAAGATTTGGGCGCTCTGCCACAAAAAAGCTCATCCAATATGATGTAACAATTAAAATTTAACGTATTAAAATATACTCCTCACTTATTCAGCAATGAAAAAAAAAAAAAAAGACTCCCAAAGAGACCAAAAGAGCTCATCCTACTTTAGTTTTTAAAAATTACTGCACATTTGTAAGAGCCAAAGAACTGAAAATTGTAACAACTTATATTTGATGAGAAGGAATATCTTTTGTTCTCAAATAAATCACTAGCTACTTGGTTCTTCTGATACACAAAATTACCTCCTCGTTATTTCTTTGTCTTCTCAGTGATACTATTTTATCAACAAATTTCTTATTTAAACACCAGCAATAGCAAGGAGTGTTTAGGTTCTGGCTTTAAAAAAAATAAAGTCCTGCGGTGTAGACTGTTAATTCTGGGTAATAATTCAGCAGAATGTTGATAATTCTAACCAGGGTCCCTTATTAAGACAGACATCTGCTTAAAATGAAAATGTGCTTCTCTTTCCAAGTGCTGCATTTTCTACCTCAGTGAGATGCCTGAAGAAACACATTAAAACATTTTTTAGTTTTTCATTGGAAAAGAAGGGAACACTGTACTTATAAAATGTTTTCAGTTGATTGACTTGACCTCACAAGGAAAAGGCACACTAAGTAAAGATGGCACAGAGGACTGAAGTAATTGCCATCTCCCCTATCCTTCAGTCCGTCCTGGAGAGATGCTGGGATGCAGGGCCAACAGCAGTACTGGAGTCCTATTCTAGGTGCCAAGCATGGCCCCAGGAATGTTATACAAAGGAAAGCAGAACTCAGAAACTAAGTTTTGAAGCTGAGAGTACTGAGTACCTCATACATGTCAGTCAGGTAAAACAAACAAACCCAGAAATATGAGACTTCAGTTTATAAATTCAATAATATAAATGTAGACTCATGCTTTTACTTAAAGATAAATTTAATATTTCAATACAAACAACACATTATTAATAACTCTTATTTACCTTAATGGGGCTTCCAAGTCAAAGACCAAGGCTATTCCCATGTAAGTGAGAATAAGCAAACAAAAGTAAGGAAAAACCCCCACTATTCCTCACATTTTTTTTTTTTTTGAAACAGTGTCTAGCTCTCTCGCCCAGGCTGGAGTATAGTGGTGTGATCTCGGATCACTGCAACCTCCGTCTCCCGGGTTCAAGCGATTCTCATGCTTCAGCCTCCTGAGTAGCTGGGACTACAGGCACCCGCCACCATGCCCAGTTAATTTTTGGATTTTTAGTAGAGATAGAGTTTCACCATGTTGGTCAGGCTGGTCTCGAACTCCTGACTTCATGATCCTCCTGCCTCAGCCTCCCAAAGTGCTAGGATTACAAGCGTAAGCCACCGCGCCTAGCCTATTCCTCACATTCTTATTTGATCTGAAGGAAGGTAAAACAGCACTTGATAGAAAAACAAAAAGTTAAGGGAAACAACTTGGTATTTTTTCCTACTTCTTCGAAATCTGAATAGAAGTAGGTAGCAAGTACATCAAGAAGGAAAATGAAAATAAATTATACTAGTCTTTACATTATGAAGAAAAATTCTAAGGAAAGTCAGAATAATACCTTAGTTTCTGAGCACTAATTTTTTCTTTATGAGATACATGCTTAGAACTGATCAAATAAAGTGACTTCCTGATTAATGAGAAATCTGCATCTTTTAGTTTTCTTTAGAAGTAATGCAGGGAATGGTATACAGGAAGAGAAGGCTTTGAGCTTGAAATCAAGGATTTTTAACTAGACGTAAATCAATTGTTTAAAAACAAACATTGCAAATGATAATGCTTATGCAGATGTAAGTGGCAAAAAGCTGCCCGTAGTATTCTTACCGAACAGGTGGTTTTACATTATGACAATGAGATGGTTGTGAATTCAGGGAAACAGGGTGGGATGAAGGAATCTTGTATTCATCATCATCTTCCTCTACTGGGTCTCTTGTTTTCTCTGAAAGAGAATTTGCTAACGGACCAGTACACCTACCAGGGGAAAAAAATCCAATCTAGTTTAAGCATAATATTCAAAACAGGCAAGTCTGATGTGACATATTCAAATCAAAGAAGCTACTTTATCACTTATGTTCATTATTCAATTACAGGGTATCATCAGAGAAGCTGTTCTTATATTAAATACAAATGAAAAGGATTTTCAATCTTTTGTTAAGACTCTTGATGGGATAAAAGAATTTTCATCCTTATAATTTTAAATGGCACAATAGGAAAAACTAGTAACTTGTCAAATAAAATAAAAAGATGTTGGATTCATAAGATAAAATGTATAAATTTATTCAAACCAAAGCTATTAAAATATTAATATTTTATCTCAATTTAAATTAAATGGGTAAAGTATGATGTTAAAATAATAAGCATGGTAGTTTTATATATTAAAGAAGTCTTTACAGAACGATCAAACTTTTTGTCTCCTGTGAGTATTATTTACAGTTGGAAAAATATCCAGTTTAATTCTGTAAAACTTAACTATCCTGTGAAATTATAGTTGAAGTTGTTAGGTTTTTCTTCCTACCAACAACTGAGAGCTAAAAATGAATGGAATGATTAGATGTAGATAATGAGATAACTTATTTTTAAGTCTTTGAAGTACAGTACATTATTTTTATGGCTTAGATTCCCTGGGTAAATAAAAGAGAATTAAAACGAGTAAAACCATCATCTCATATCAAAAATACTAAGGATTTCACTTATCCATAACAGTAAATAAACCAAATAAAACAAACCCAAACAAATAGGGAAACATAAACATAATGTTTTTCATAGCTGTTGCTACTGGAGTTTAACCCTGGCTGAAGTCAATGAAAAATGCCAAAGCAGAAATGCACAAACTCAACCTGATTCACTTTAGGAAGACGAACTAGTTTGCAAGGCATTGCAAATACAATAATTATCATGAACCTCATGAGAAATCTGTTGAATTTAAAAAGGAAAAAAAAAAACCCCAAAAACTAAGTGACTGCAATTTTGAAGCACCTTCTGTAGAGGGAGCAAGAGGTCTTTGGTATATTAAACAAACATGACTGAATTAACATTCATTTTTATTCCTTTTTATTAGTTAGAATGGAAACAATTTTAGGGGCTTTTCTTTGTGACCATTACAAGAAGGCATTTTGAAAAATCAAAAGATTCAAGTTTCAAAGATATTATCTAAGTCTCTAGGACATTCAAAGATCAAGGAAAAACTAAGATTTTTCAAATATATTTTTATTGATACCTATCTTTGAACAAAATTTCAATACTGATCTTTAAATTCTTGTTGTTTCAGCAACTTTAGAATTTACATGAGCTTTACGGGGAGACAAAAGCACAGTGATATAGTGACAAAAGGTCCAATGTCACTACCTACAGCATAAGCTAAGGGCCTTAATAATAATCTATTATTACACCTATTATGGTTTAACTTTGGAGGATTTACTTTCCAATTAAAGGAAGTTAAGTATATGGGCTGCAAAATGGTGATCTGATGGCACTGGAGCTGGGAGGGACTTATAATACTACTTTTCCATAAATTCCTGTAAACACAGACATCAATTTAGCTAACTCAAGGACCAGAATGGGTTCTATTATCAAATGAAATGAGAAATAAATACTGTACATCCTTTCTATGCCTAAGATATTTTCATTTATAATGAATCCCTTTCTATGCAATTCAAGCATACACTACGTAAAAAGAAAACAGTATTTCTCACTAAACATTCAACAACTATTCAATATCAGAAATGTTCTAACATCTGTCTGTTGCAGGTTCCCGCCAAAGATTTAAGTTTCCAAAGAAGTAGTTCATTATGAGTCAACAATGGACACTTTTTTAAATCACATATGTTGCGGCTAATTTGATATTTTACTTTCATTGATAGACAATTTCTCGAGTAATTTCCCCCATTTGTGGCTTTGCCACAAATCAGTAGATTATTTCCGAATGAAGTGAAAAGCAAAGCTCATCTAATACTTCATGGAGTAATAAGGCTTATTGCTAAAACTTACTAGTATAAATTGTTAGCTTAAATGGATTTTAGAGAATTATATCTAGAAGTGAAAAAATAGTCTTCAAGTGGTGTTTGTATCTAAATACAAAAAAAATACTTAGGTGTCCCATTTAGCACCATTTTAAAAAAGTTCTAAAGATTCAGATTTTATTTTTCTGCTTATGGTTTTTAATAAAAAATTTTAAAATCAGTATAATAGTTTATTTAGATTAGAAATAAGCCAATTTATAAGAATAACATACCAGTGTGTTTTATTTAAGATTACATGGTTTTTATTAAAAAGTAATCTTATCCAGTTCTGGAAAAAAAAAATGGTTTCTATCACAAAAAATAACATGAGGATGGTACAAGTGAGGTATAGAAGATGTATATAAAATAGCAAAATAAAGAACTAAAGTCATGTAACTAATTACACCATCTGGAATGACACGTGCGGTTTTATTTTCCTCTACAAACTGATTCAAAAAACAGGTTTAATTTTACTTGTTACTAAATAACTGGTAAAATAATTAGATTTGTAATTAGTCATTATCTATTAATATATACAACATTTGGCAGTAGAAAAAAATTCTATCTTGCGGGGTATGGGACAATTTTCAGTCACTGACTAAACTTACGGGAAATTTTTAGGATACCAGAGGAATAAAGCTGAACAAATGGTATTTGGCTGACTCCACATTGAAGCCTACCATTACACTTATTACTGCAACCCCTTTATATTCTCATCCTACATTCACAGAATGTTCTGCACTGTTGCTGTTATTACTGAGTTAATACTCTGGTAATACACAGAGACACACACTCTCAAAGATGCATAGTCACCCTCCCCACAACCTGGACATTTTATGACATTCATAGTGTTAGCTATTTGAGCCTTCAGTGATAAATACTTTCATCTTCTACATATGCACATTTGAAACAAACCAGGAAACAGGTGAATTTTCAGGCCAGCACAGGAGATAGTATCCAATGCTATGCTTAATTAGTAAGCTTGTTTTCTACACATAAGCATCTATCTTCCTTTAATAGTATCTGAAGGCAAGTAATGAAAAATATCTTCTGTTAAAATAGAATCTTTAGAGCTTGCCCTATACATTATTCCATATTTCTTATATTACATTATCCCAATCCTAACAGGGAAAATGTCTAACTCAAATAAATAGTCCAGAGAAGAGACAAAACAAAATATAGCTGTATTTGAAATGATTTTTGCACATGTGCCACATATAAATCATTTCCTCAAAACACTAAATTTTATCATATACATGCTAATTTTGAAGGGTCTTTCATGACATCAAAAACGTCTGTGTGGTATACTATCAAGCTTTAAGATAAGCTTTACTTACAAGCATTTTCACTAACTTGTTTGTAAATTGGAGAAACAGATTTGAAGTTGCTTTGTACTTGTGTTCTATCCAGCTTCTGTGCTCTTCACACAGATAACCTCATGGTTTGCTCCCTTACTTCTTTCAAGTTTCTGTTCAAATATTAGCCTTTCAGAGAGGTCTTTCCTAATGACCTCATCTAAGTATAAACCTCTCTATCATTATTTATCCTCTTCCCTGCTTATTTTTCCTCCTAGCACTTACCACTAGCTGACAATATACAATATAGTTACTTGTTTACTTACTCTTCTCCCTAACTAGAGCTTAAATTCCAAAGAGGATAAAGGATTTTATCTTGTACACACTGAACCTCTAGTCAGTAAAGCAACTGAATGAAAATAGGACAGTTAGGTGAAATTTGTATTCTCTGTTTATGGAACCAAAAATATAAGCACTAATCTCTTTAGGGAAATATATATTATAAGAATATATATTCATAAAAATAGATAATACTACTTCCAACAACAAAAAAACCTTTCTTACAAAAATGCAAACCAAGTAATATTGGTTCATGGGTATTTGAAAGCCTAAGTTTAATATGTCAAAAGTACAAAAGGTCCATCTCTAAAAGACAAGGTACACACACACACACAAATTCTTAAAAAAAAAAAAAAAAAAAAAAAAGATATTCCTCAGCATTTCAGAACATTATCTTACCTGGAATTAATTATTCCATTATTACTTGTAATAATGCCTCTGTTCATTTGCCAAACTATTGTGTGTCAAGTAAAATAAATATTTCCTTAACTATTCAGAGTATCATTTACTTTTAATTTTGAAAAATCAAATTATTTCAAAATAAATATAATTTAGTAAATAAATAATGTAAACTATAAAGTAAAAAGAATCCACATAGGATTACTTTGTTCTCCCTCCAAAACAGTAATTACCCATGTTTCTAGGATTTACTTAAAATTTTGTATTTATAGCTAAGTGTCAAAGATGTTAAGCAGAAACCATTCAGAAAAAAATATTACTTTGGAAAAAAACATCATTTTAGAAAAATTAAGTATATAGATACAAGTAATTTCAGATTGCTTTTACAACAGTATATTTTTTAGAAGTAAATTTCATACTCTTCTAGGTCTCAAGACAAATTACACGATGAAAGTCAAATAACTGCAAAGATACAGTTTACCAGGAAAGGAAGCACTATCACAGAGCAGCCTCTGACATCACGTAAATGGGAATCAGTAAACAGTACCAAATATTTAACAATACTGTTTCTGCAAATACGTATAACAACATAGTATAAATATAAAGGTAAATGCTAGCTTTGACGTTCTTGGATTTAACATTGGAGTTTTCAACATTTGTGAGAACTAGAGAAGTGTATGTTTGGTAGCAATGTGTAATTTTGCTTTGGCCTGATTTTGAAACATGCACCGAGAGTCTAAGATGCAAATGAATTCTCAAACATCCGACACTCTTTATTTCTGTGAGTGGCATTTTGCTAAGACCTCTGTTCTAAGACCATCCAGAGGCAGGACTCTCGACTCACTGTTAGGTTGCCAGGTTTGCCATCAGTATTCTTAAGAAAACACACTGTATAAAACCTAAAAAGCTGAATCTCAAAAGGATTTTGGAGATAATTTAAGTTAAACAGATCCTCCCTTCTATCAGATGGGGAAAAGCCAGAGAAGTTACCCTGTTAAAAATAAGACAAAGGCTGTGGTGGTTCATGCCTGTAATTCCAGCACTCTGGGAGGCCGAGGCAGGCGGATCACAAAGTCAGGAGTTCGAGATCAGCCTGGCCAATATGGTGAAACCCCATCTCAACTAAAAATTAAAAAATTAGCCGGGCATGGTGGCGGGTGACTGTAGTCCCAGCTACTTAGAAGGCTGAGGCGGAAGAATCGCTTGAACCCAGGAGGCAGAGGTTGCAGTGAGCCGAGATCGCGCCACTGCACTCCAGCCTGGGTGACAGAGTGAGACTCTATCTCAAAACAACAACAACAAAAAAGACAAATACTTAATGGCGGAGTCAGGAGTGGTGCACAGTCTGATTTTATTCCACTGTTCACATCAGCATTCCATGCTGGTTTTATAATAAACACAGTGCATAACTGAACAACTAAGAAAAATGCTTATGATAATGTTAAGAAAGGAGGGAATAAAATTATCTCTACAATATAATCTAAACAAGGTATAAACAAGTTTAAACAAAAAAGTCAAAATGTTAAAACTCTGGACATTGATATTTAGCATCTGTGTATGCTTATACTTATGTATCTCACTTTTTTCTTTTTTATATACTTTGCATATTGTCTACAATGAACAACTGCTACCTACAGAGTCAGAAACAAAAATAAACTGGAGAGATAAATGTGCCATTAAAAGCTAACATTTGTATTGCTAACTATGGCTGACATGCAGCATGCCAAATTGAAAACTAATTTGCTGGTAAGCGTGCACTGTTAAAATATTACTCTAAGTGAAACAACTGCACTGTTTCTGAGGGAAAAATCAAGAGTAAATAGGGAGAAAGTATGACTAATTTTAGATGCGCTTACAAACTGAAGTATTAGAAAACATACATTTTACTATGAATTTGTTGTTCTTGCTTCATTTACAGGAGAAGCAGGTATTTAATGTTAAATACAAATGAAGCAAACCGCAACTTCTAGCTTGCTTGCCAATATGAATTTAATAAACAGAATGTGAAAATTTAATCTCTAATTAGCAAGATTTCATTTTCTAATGTTTTCTGAGTTATGAGAGGTAATTGAGCTTAGATGTTTTATTACATGCACATATATCCAGAGTTCATTTAGGGCTAGAATATCATCACATGTTGTCATTGATTTAGAGCCTGCTATGCAGAGTATGTGTAATTGCTTCCAACTCCTATGTCTGCTAAATATCTGGCAGTTCTAAGAGAAGTTCCCACTGGAGAATGATATAATTCGCTGAGTTTCCCACCGTCCCCTGAACGATGTCAAATTTCACAACCTTGTTTTTTCTCATATGCCGCCTTTCCCAATTGTGCGTGTACTTCATGAGTCAGGAAATGCCCATCCCTCCATGAAACATCCTTCATTTACAAAGGCTATAACAGCCTCTCCTCCAAACTCATTTGAAACTACTAAGTTAGCATTATAAATGTTAGTGCATACCATTCTCTAGTGATTTCGTATATGTTAATGTTATTTTCCAAAGCAGACTGTAAATTTCTTGGGGGCTGGGATCTACCTTATTTTTCGTTTGCATTGATATGTATAGTGGGAGTTCGGTGAACTGCAGATGAAGGAATGAAGAAGCTCTAAGACTTTCAATTGGAAATAAGGACCTCAGCAGATAAAATTTAAATCAACTGACCAAGCATCCACGTATTCTCTGTGTACTTACTTACTATATGCAGATCATTTACTTAGTATACATCAAATACAGTAAGATGTCATGGGAGATACAGAACACAGTTTTTGCCCTTAAAGTCTTGTAATCTTTTCAATTGGAGAGCCACATTAAAATCAGAAAACAATATGGCAGAGTATATAATTAAATGAGTAGAAAATAAACTGCAGGAAGAGGAATGTGAATCAGTCTTAACCATTACAATTGAAGAAGTCACAGATCATTTCACAAAGAAATACAGCCTGAGATACGGACCTTTAGGATAAAGATTAGGAAAAGGTAAAGTACAGGAGGAACTTCATAAAAATCTCAGAAAGCCAGAAAAAACAATCCAGATAAAATTACAGGGCAAGTATTAGGAATCACTGAACAATATTTTAGTTGGGTAAAATTCTGTAGGATCTTACTGTTAGCAGAAGAGTATAGAATTAATTTAATAGAAAAAGGGAAACAATGCTGGTTTTTGAGTGGGAAAGTGACCTGGGGAAGGCAGAATTTAAATTAAATGAACTCAGTTGCAGTGAACAAAATACACTGGAGGAAAGGCAGACATCCTGACTTCATATAAAGAGCAGGAAAATTAGAATTGGGATATCCAGTTTATCCTGGTTTAACTTGGGAAGATACCAATGAGAGGTATTTAGTGTGCCTCTGCGGCCCCATTTTTCAAATGAGATACCCACTTATCTCATTTTACTAGCCCTAAACCCACTGATACTAAATCTCCGATCATATGAGATGATCAGTTGCTCTTTCAGTTGTCCAGCTCTGAGGCAAAGCTAGAGCAATGGAGAAGAGGAGAGGAATATGAAAAACTCCAAAAGAGTAATCAAAAGGACTTGGTAGCTGAATGGATGTGAGAAAAGAAAAAACTGGTGGAACCAAAGATTTTTTTATGATGTCAAACTGGAAAGCTGAGATAAAATGGGTTACCTCTGAGGAGGAGAGGTAAATTTGAAGGGATACCTCATTGTGCTACTCTATCCTCTTTGATACAAGGAATACTTTTGATACAAGGAAGAGCTTTCTCTCCCTGTTGCTCTATGTGTAACCTCAAGAGTTAGGTAAGTCTCATAGATGTTGTGGTTACCAGCAAAGTATCGGGAAGGATCTTAATTTATGGTAATTTAGTTTGTAAATACAGCTGGCTGTTTACTATCAATGACTTTCTATTCGTCATGTAGTGTCTGTATTGAGAACCTCTCAAAGCCACTCTTTACCATATCTTGATGCACAGACAAGTGATCTCCAAATCCAACAAAACTCACTTTATGCTGGGGAGGAGGGTGGTAACTGGAGGAGGAGGAGAAAGCCGGGGAGGAACATCATATTCTTCACTTCCAAGATGACCATTGGAAAAGACCTGAAAGTAAATCAAATGGTTAGTTTCCAAGAATTTAACTTCTGAAGGATCTTACAGCAATAGCTGCTCTTAGGTAACCTACCGTTTTGAAGACAATGTGTAAGTTCAGTATATTTAAACAAGCGAAATGTCATACAATTTATTCAGGAGTCAGTAGCACCACACTGATGAGTCACCACCGCCTAAAGTGGTTCAAGGTTATAGAAAAAATAAAAATGTTACACCATGATTCTTAAACACTGAGAGGTAATACTAAAATTTATATAAATCACATACAGATATTATTGGCTAAATAGGTAAATAATAAAATTCACCAACTATGATCAGGTTTTATTGAAAAGTTAGCATTCTCTATAAGGGGTAAAGAAAAAAGCAGCACTGATGTTATTCTTTTTTTAATTCCTTCCAAATTAAATTGCTCTAAATTATATTTCTCCATGGTGAATGAAACATTCTTAAACTTTCTGATAAAACAGTACATTAATATAATCAGAAGTGCCTTTGTTCTTTCATGGTTGAAGCTTCTGCACTAAAGATAACTAGAGACCTGTTCTGGCTTTCCAAGTGCAGGCAAATTTAAACAAAATTTTCAGTTAGTGAACATACAAACCACAATTTCTAACTTGCTCATATGGGACCATCCAAAGCCAGTGTTCAATTACTCTGAATTAGGGAATTCTGGTGTCTAGATTTCTGTTACACTATAGGAAATGTCTGAAAAACTGTTCTTTGTTTCTCCTACAATTTGAAATTACAGTAACTTAAAAGTGGGGGGTTATGAGAGGATCATTTTGCAGAAACATATTCACAAGAAAAGACTGAACACATTTTAAGACCTGTAAGCAATCATTAGATTTTTATCATGGAGTTCCTTTGTAAACTCTTATTAATTCATATTTAATAGGTAGACTGATGGTGGGGCTAAATGCAAGTGAAGTAATTTGAACAGCGATGGATAATTCAATCGAGGACTTAACAATTACTTTTCTCCATCACATTTCTAAAATGATGTTGAAGCTTTAGAATATAAAATTGAAAAGGTCATACCCTTACCTATCAACTTAAAATAAGAAAAGAAACAAGTTTAAAGAACACATTTGAAATTTATCAGCGTGTGTATTTCAGAGCTACAAAGCTGATCTTAAGCTTTAGTACCAATTTCTCTTTTTACATGTTTCCCCTCATTAGACTCAATATACTGTAGCCACACCATGACAAAATATTACCTTTAAATAAAATGATTTTATCCTGGGCTTTTGACTGTGGCCAAATAACAGAATAAGGCAAAGTGTTCTGAAGTGTGCCAGAAAGAAGAAATTTCCTAATAGACATTAATCATTTTGAAGTTTAATAAAATCCTTTAACATAAAAAAAGGTCTTTTAACTGACAAATACACAAATGCTCATTGTAATACTGAACTTTGGAAGTCATTCTTCATTGGAATTCTTTGCATGCTGCAGGAATAGATACAATGTAAGATATCTGCAGTCAAATTTCCTTAATTCATGTCACAAATACATATAAAACTCATTTGGGAAAATGTAATGTGAATTTTATATGCAATAGTTTGTTATTTGAGGACAAATCATCCAACATAGATAGATGCTTAATAAAATTTCAGCAACAATAAAATAAAAGAGAGATATGGGAATAATAGTTTCAGTTGTATTGGTTCTAATTTAATAATAAACCAACCATAATTTTATAATCAGAACACTGTGAATATATCTTTCAAAAATACCAATACACTCAAACATTTACTGGTATTGAAATTGCTTTCATCTTGCACATTAGGTAAATGAGAATAAAATACTAATAACAGAGCTTGCATATTTTTATGTACTACTATTCAATTTCATGAAGAGAAGTCATACAGGCAATGATGGCTATCACTAGTAAAACCACAAAGTACAATTAATGAGGTAACTTACTCTTGGAGGGCGATATCTAAGAAAATTAAATGACTTGTTCCTAATTTTTTGAAACAATCCATTAGTCTGCTTTAAAATGCAAATGGCACTTTTTCTAACTGTTTCAGAAATACCATTTGTTACTGATATATAGTAACTAAAGGATTTCTAGAGCCACTGAAATGCTGTAGTGTCTTTTCTGAACCATTCATTTGATGTTTGGCATCTGATAATAGTTTGCTCGTGTTCTGTGTACTTACATTTCGTCAAGGAGAATTTAGGCCACGTTGGGCCTCTTTCAGGACAAAAACTCTTATTACTCCTTTACCATTTTACAGCATATACCTTATGGTGCTTTACACACGGTAGGGCTGAAATGAATATTGACTGCTAATTGGCTTAGATGTACTTATTAACGGAGGTATTAACTAGTGAAATGACTTTCCTTAGGTTTAGCTGAAACTCATTATTACTGAAATACTCTCAGCAAATATGTGTATATATATACACACATAAATATATATACATACATACACACACACACACACACACATATATAATTTGTTTAATGGCTGTTATTCCTGCAAACTGTTCATAAATATGTACTGAGAGTTGACAATATGCCTAATACGAAACTTGGAATTCTGTATAGTTCTTTCCTAATTATTAGATTGAGACAGCAAAGGACCTAAAAGTGCAGGTACTTTATAAAGTGATGATCATGTTTCTGTTCATCTAAAACGGCTGTTTATATTTATGGATAGTGGCTAAAGGACAAGATTTAACATTGTGTCATTCTGAATTTTATGTTCTCACCTGAAACCATTTCATTACACCAGAAAATCATTTTAGCTGCCATTACCTGAGTGAGTACAATAAATCACAACTTTGGGGGCTAAAAATAAATACTTTATATATTTTCAAGATATCTAAAAAACCTGTTTGCAAATGGTAAAAAAAAAAAAAACTGTAGTTCTTCAAATGTACAGACTGATAGTATCAACTGAAGCAGTTCACACTAAAACCTCACTGAATCCTCAACTAAGAAACATCTTTTCATCCTCTGCATTCTTAGCTCACTGTCCCAAATCTATCACAATTGCATTGGAAATGCTACCAATTTAAATCTTCTAAATTCACAATTCTAATCCTAGTATTCCTCTGCCAGAAAAGAAAACTTTAAATGTTCTTTCCTGCCTACCAAATTATGATTACTTAATGTAGAATTCAAGACACTTCATAATTGGTTTCAACTTACCTTGCCATGGTCTTACCTCACCTGTCCACTCTTTTTATGCTACAGGCCATCCAAAACTGACTATATTATCACTAAACATATTCTCCCACCTCCATGTTATTCCTTTCTGTAATAACTACAAAAACAACAGCTGCCAGTCTTTTAATGTCTATAGCCAGTGACCCTCTTGCATGAAGCTTTCTTTATTACTTTTTCAGTCCTGCATCTTGGAATTTTTTTTCTTCTTGGGGATCCCACACATTTTCTGGATGCTTCTCATATGCCTTACCTCTTAATCACATGCCTGTCTCATCCTGACTAGCTTTTCTGTGCTTTATTCCTCTTTGTATTCCCCAGAGTGTCTTGAACATGCTAGGTACTCATATAGTTGAATTAGGTAATGAGGTTGAAGAAATAAGAAAACAATAGTGGAAGTGTAGACTTGTGAAAGAAGTATAAACTGGCTTGTATAATTTATTAGAAATCTAGGTTATATTAGATTAATATTTCTCTAAATGCCTCAAGGTATCATCTAATCCTAAAGTGTAAAATGTTTTCTTGTGATTCAGATATTGTTTAAAAGCTGAAGATTAAAACATTTGGGACCCTTGAGATACACAGAAAAAAATTTTGTGAAAATCTTCCCACAATTAAGAAAAACATTTTTAAAAAATCTTACTAAACACAAGCCTTTTCCCGATCCTACACATGTCAACCCACATGCTACCTCAAAAGTACCCCTGTATTTTGTCCTTCAGCATCAGACTGGACATGAAACCAGTACACACAGAACACTGATTTTCTGAAGGACAGCCCTCGAAATTTACAGATAACTTTAAGGTCATTAATATAAACATTTGCCTCTCCACCAAAAGTACAACAAGCCACAACTGCAAAAAGGGAAATCATTTGATGTATTTATCTTGCAACGTCTTCAAAAAATTATCATACAAAGGTCATCTTTAGAACAATGTCACTGTAAGTAACATGACCAGTTAAAGACAGTTTTATCACAAAAGAAACAGCAGTATTCTTACTGCCTCAAGAGAACAAATAATGACAGTTGGGTACAATGTTGATATCTAGAAATAAGTAGATGCATTTCCAGTTTCTAGTCATATTTTAATATACTTTGGTAGAACTATTTTCCTCAGATAATTAAAAGAAACCACCAACGACAGGAAATATCTAGCCAACAAGATGTCTATTAAGGAACAGCTTTAAAAGGTGACTAAAATCTAAGACTTTCAGAGAATGGAAACAATGCTATAGGATAGAAATCTCTTACCAATACAGTCAGATACATAAACTTAGTAACTCTTAGCCTGTAGATCCACATTTAAAAAGTACTACCTTGACTAGCTTTTGATTATGCCAGGTACGAGGGGAAGAGTAAAGGGAGTAAATGAATGCCACAAAAAATTCTTACACTTCATTTTAACTATGAGCTAGAAGAACTTTTTCCTCAGAGCTCTCTACAATTAACAAATGGAGTAATTAGAGTTTAATTTATTCCCATTTCCTCTACCATTCATTGTTCTAGTTACAACGCAAACAGAAAAGGCAAATGGTTCTACTGGATGATGAGAACTGACATACTGACAGGACGAGTAATGAAGGGAAGCGAGTCCTCGCCCATCGACAGGGTATTGACTTTTATAAATTCCTGTGTGTTCCACATGTAATAATTAGTTTTCACTTCTATTTTTAGTACTTATCTACATTTTCTTATCTCTAAAATGGGAAGATGCTATTAAATTTGAAGCTTTGCCTCTAATGAAAACTACTAAACCTAAGCGGCAGTTTTTATGATTTGATCAAAAAAAAAAAAAAAAAAAAAGTGTATTTGCTTACATTAGGGGCCTGATGAATTATGTGAACAATAAAACAGCTTCCAAATATCTAAATCTCCACACTCTTTATCCCAATGATAAAGTAAGACAAAACAAAATGGCACTATTAGGTATGAAGGGTGAAAATATGTTGTTAATATCTACTATTTTCATTAAAAATCTTAGTCCTTTTAAAAAATAAAAATATCTCCCCTTTCTCTTCACTCACTCTCTTTTTCTTATTGTATATGATCTACATATTTAAAATGACTACTCTCCTGCAGAGGAAAAAAGTCCTACTTTAAACATGAAAACTATGCAAGATACACAAAAACCTGTCCATTTGTAACCCCTTGCATATCAGGGCCATATTCTTCCTCCACCTTTTCCCTCCTGGCCTACAGCTGCCTACACTCAAACCCAAGCACATATACTCCTTTTTCTCTACCACTGGCTTTAGCGTTAGATTACTAGCACCAAGTAAGTATTATATCATAAGCTTAACCAAGTTATAACTTGGTTATTGAGTGCCTACCAAACATTCATTAGGAACTATGCTAAATAAAAGAAAAAAGGAGTGAAACAAAGATGTTTTGGTTTATAAAACAGACAACTATTTTGAATAAAAATGCCAAGTGTTACAACTTATTTTGACACTCTATGTCCAGCTGTTATTTTCGTTTTTATTCCTGAACCAAGGGGTATAGAAATTCAGATAGTTGGAAGCTAACTATTATCCTAGATACCAGGTATTATTATTATTCCATTTTATATAAAGGAATAAAATAAAGTTCCACTTTATTTATAAGGAAAATAAGTGAGGTTGGAGACAAAGATGAAGTAAGTTGCTATATACACAAAGCCAGTACATTCTAGAGCAGAAAGTGAAATCCAGGCTTGATTTCAGAGCCTGGTAACAAACTCCAACCCAGGAACACAGAAACTGAGAATTACAGGATCCTAAGTGATTATGTCAGTTGTTAGTTGAAGCCAACCTCTTAAGTCTCCCAACAATGAAATGACAGAGGAATTAGGCCTTTTCTACTTTATGTAAGTTCTGGTAAGCCCTATGATCTAATGAAGTGAAACCACTTTTCCTTTATAATGGTAATAAAAGAGGAGACATGGTCTGTTTTATAGTTTTGTGGCATTCAATGAATCAAGTTCTTCTTTACAGTTCACTCCAGAAGTTAAACAATTAGGTTGAAATTAGAAATCTTAGAAATCTAATTTTGGTTGAAACACCAAATCTAAGAGTAACATGAGATGAACTTGAGGATATTAGCATTGCAATATAAAGACACACAATATATGAGATTAGACCTTAGGGAATCTTAATGAAAATTATTTAGAGAGAACTAAGCAGTAAAGTTTAGTTTTCAATAAGAGATAAAATTTTCAGTCAGTCTTCTCTGTTATACTAATCTGTATCAATGATCACAACATGAAAGTTCACAGAGAAATATTTAAAGAAATGTTCTTATAACTGAACTCACAATTAATATTTCATACCTAAAGTTAATAAAATACAGTATCTCATACCAATAACCTAAGAAACTGTCACCCCAATTTTTGCAACTGTAACATTTCTTAAAAAAACTGGCCAGTTTTCTAGAGCTTAGGAGGGTAAATTTATAATAGCATTAAAACTAGAACACGTTATCTAAAAGAACCCTGAAACAAGATATCTTCAATGAAATGGCTATGACAACTATTATATTTCAAGTATTTTTGAAGTCCATTTAGAAAATAAATTATAACACGCTCCTGAGATATAACTAGGTAATTACAACTTCTTCTAACACTCTTCCCAAGATAAGTGTGATCACATATGAATAAAAAGTTAAGGCTAAAGGGGGAAACAAAAAAAAAACAACACTGAAAAGTTTTGAAAATGAATGGCAGGTCCTTCCAATCAGCATTCTAGGTTGTGGAAAAACTCTTTTGAGGATGAGCTCCCCACTGACAGAGATCATTATAAAATTGATTTTATTAGTATGTTCTCTTACATTTACATTATATTTAGACGACCCTGAGGAAACTTTTAGAGATCCTCATATTTATAATAGATGAGACTGAAGGTACCAAGTTGAGTTACCAGCAAAGAGTCACAGCAAACTGCCACCACTCCTTGCCTTTGTTTTGAATGCAGTGCTACTGAGTTGTGATTCTTCCTTTCCTGGCTACCCCACATCACTGAGGTTAAATATTGTCATACAAAGTGTTCATTATCACTGTACCTCTACACACAGAGGAGCTGAGTGCAAGTCATGCTTCTTCCTTGTATCCTGAATATGTTATAAGATGAACTCACCAACTTTAACCATTATTTTGAAGGACTAGACTACTTCTGTAAAATATCAATTTAAGGTCTACAGAGATGAGATCACTTTAATATTACAGTCTTCAGAAGAGCCAAGGCCTCCATCAGTAAAGGGAAGATGGCAAGGATCTAATCTCAGAGTCAAAAGCATCCTGGAACCAAATACCAGAAATTATTACAGTATACCTCTGCCAAGGAACTACCAAGAATACCAAGAATTCTAAAGTAAATGATTTCTGCTGCTGTCTCTTCAGTTTCCTGCACACATAAACTCCTTCCTGGACATATAAATGATAGTGGTAACATCCTTCAAGTGAGAAGTCAACAAGGGTGAGAATCTCTCAGTTTTAGGGGAAAAGAACTTGATTTTTAAGAGTGAACTTGGTTTAGTGTTTTTGAGTATACAGGAAGTTCATTTTACCTGGCTGCCTAATGTGTACTGTCCCAGGCAACAAAAACTAACTCCAGCAACGGATTTATGACATGTACAGTAACACGACTTGTAAAAATTGGATGGAACTAAAACAGTTTGTTAAAAATACAGTGCTGACCAGGCGCAGTGGCTCACAACTGTAATCCCAGCACTTTTGGGAGGCTGAGGCGGGAGGATCACCTGAGCTCAAGAGTTCAAGACCAGTCTGGCCAACATGGTGAAACCCCATCTCTACTGAAAATACAAAAATTAGCCAGGTGTGGTGGCAGATGCCTGCAATCCCAGCTACTCGGGAGGCTGAGGCAGGAGAATCGCTTGAACCAGGGAGACAGAGGTTGCAGTGAGCCGAGATCACGCCACTGCACTCCAGTCTGGGGGACAAGAGCGAGGCTTCGTCTCAAAAAAAAAAAAATGCAGTTCTGATTATACCACCACTAAGTTGTTAATAGAAGAAATTTTGGCAAATGAAATAAGGGAAGGTGAAATAAATCTCTGGCAAATTGTCTAGTGTCTTCACATTAAAATTAAATCATTACTTAGAACCTCCTGACTTCTCTTAAGTCCAAATTTTAATGAGCTTCTGATTATTTATAACTTGGGGATAATTAAAGACTTGCAGGGAGGTGCCATGCTAGGCAAAAAAAAAAAAAAAAAAAAAAAAAAAATACTTCCCAACCTTTATGCTACTGACCATCAGAAGCATTTATAAGCAGATTCTCTAGCTTCTGCTTTGCATATATCTTACCTTAGCTCCTTCTAAAGGCAAATCATGGCGTCTGTGCTTCCGCATAAGCACTGGGTCAGAGCCCACTCTACTGTGCCTTCCATTTACATTTGAACTCGCTGTGATTCCAGGTTTTGGAGAGCCCTCTCCTAGGAGTCGACATCCCACAAGCTGATTAGTCCCAAACACATCCCGAGGGCACCATGCTTCAAGAGGCATTGGTGGGTCTCTGGAAGGCACGCTTTCCACATGATGGATGTGTCTACTCAGTCTATTGTCTGGTGGGATTGGGGGAGGTCTTTCAGGTGGCGGTGGAGGAGGATCTCTTAAGGGAGGAGGTGGTGCTGGGAGTGGTTTATCTTGTTTTCTCACCATGCAAGGGGAAGACTAAAGAAACAGAAGAGAGAGAAAACAAACTAAAAGTTGTACCATGCATTGAAATAACTTTCAAACATGTATTATTACTTTAATTTTCTAAGCAAACCAGGAGTTTTACTAGATTCCTGTGCCATCTTTTAATAAATTTCTTTTATTACCAGTTAATGAAATTTAAATGAGAATAAAAAAACTCATAAATACATTTCATTAGGATTTTAAAAAAAACAGAAATGAGTACATAAATCCAAATGTTAACTTATAGAAATGATACAGAAACAAGTAGATCAAAATCATATGATGACTTTGACATAAAATGCCAATAATTTATTTGCACATTTCTATGATTTAGGTGAGACGAGAAAAGTTGTCACTGTTCTAGTTTTTTTAAAGAGCAACTTGATTTGTAGTATTTGTAATATTTTTAGAAGATTAAAAGCTTTTTCTTTATTTTTGTTTTCATCAGTGTGATACAGCATAACTGACATGGGGGCAAATGTGCTCTGCTTCTTTATCAGTTATTACCAGAATAGTAAAAGATCACAAGTAACAGAGCAGCACTACATATCAAATTACTTCAATTTCATGAATTCTTACAGTATTTTCAAAGATCAGGCTGATTCTTACATAGAAATATAAAGGTATAGATCAATGAATTGAATGTGTATGCTTTTCATAGCTTTTGACTTTTATTTACATGGTTAATGTGATGATTGATTTGTAATTTTAATGTTAGAAAGTAGCAGAGAAAAAAGGAATCTGTTGTGTTTACATAATTCTAAATGATATTCTAATAACGTGTGATCTTAAAACCAAGTTAACTGGTAATACAGGAAAATCAAATACTACTAAATATATTGTGCTTCCAACAAATTTTAGACAACAGAGCATGTTACCAAATAAAATTAATTTTTAAAATTTTATACTTATGAAATTTGAAGAAAAAATCCACACAATAAAATAAATTGTAGGCTTAACTGTAGAGTAAGAATTATGTCTTTAATATTAAACAGTAATATAATTACTTTGCAAATATTGCAATTCATTGTAATTAACTTCCCGAGGTTTAAAAACTACATATAATTCTCTCTTCTAAGTCACCTTGAAACAAGGGTGATAATTTGTCACACCTTAAGCCCTTATGCAAATATATTCCCATCACATTTTTCTTGTCATGGCACTATAAAAAATGAGCGCAAAATATCATTTGATAACAGCATGCAAATTATTTCAATGCATATAATGACTTTTTAAATCTATTTTACAAAATAACCATACTTACTCTGCTACTTATTTTGGTAAATCATGGGGCTACAGACATATGCTCTCTCTCTGCAAAAATTACGTGTAACTTTTATAGTAATAAGACAAGAAACACGAACATGTGCTCACCATAAACTAAATGAGAAACTCATCAAACTTGTTTACAATTAAAAGCACAAAAAATATGAGTAATGGAATTTAGAAGAATCTGAGCAATCAATAATTGTCTTACAAAATTTTATCTGTGTTTCTAATAAAATTGATCTACCTTTGGTGAACCCGTTGGGCTGCCACAGGGAGATCTAACTATGCCTTTCTGAATTAGATCCAGGCGAGGAGGCACTGGTGGCAGGCTTAGATGTGGGATCTGGAGTGGGTCAGGCTGTGGCTTTCTTCTCTGGGCAAGGGGAGAGGATCCTGGTGATGTGACTGGTGAGTTCTGCCTGTCAGTGCACTAGAATAGAAAAAGAGAAAGATGCCGCTGTTTATTAGCTGTGCAGAGTGTTCTCTGTTCTTAAAGAACAAATTTGGTTGGAAGAAGGTTTCCGGCACCATACATTTGTTAAAATGAATTCCCTTAGTTTACCCTGATTAATAGAAGCAAATAGTTCACATTGTCCCTCAAGGGTAGTATTACAAAAAGAACAGATTGATAAGTTTTTCTTACATATTGCAGAAAGGGGCTAAGAAAAAAGAACAGCAAAAGTATAATATAAAGACAATCAAATGCGGATATTCTTCAAGAAACCCATCTATATTTTCTGAGGAAGCCAGAAACACATAATGCAATAATGCACATTGCTCTTGGATCTCTATGTTATAAATTTTTTTGCTCATCCTTTGTACATTCTAACAGTTAGCTATTGCTTTGTTCCAAACATGTATCTTGTACATAGTCTATTTTCCTGCAAACCAATGAAATCAGGTGGGGTTTTAAAAAAAAATTATATGTTTAAAATAAACAGGTTTAAGCCCATTTTTTTTTTCCTTAATACTACACATAGAAAAGATTCTCAAGTTAAACATTTTTCTTGAAACACAATGAACTATATCTAGGAAAGTCTGTCTGTACTGGCAAAAACTGATTTTCTGTTACTACAAGTTTTCCATATTGTCTGGTAGATAAAGTAGCATCAAAAAGCCAGTAAGTATTTCAATTTGTATGTAACGCTTCCTATTGCATAAGGTTGTGTGTTTGTGTGTATGTGTGTGTCTATGTGTTTTAATGCAGCATAACCTGATTTCTATTTGTTCTAAAAGCCATATAGTTAATCAAGTAGCCTTAACAGGGTAAACAATATTCTGTTCTGAAATACTGGGCAGTTTCCTTTTCAAGTCTAAGTTACTAGCTCTTTCAAGATTTAGGCTTACTTTTTACAATACTATCTATCATGCTTTGATATTGTTCTGTTTCTGAATGTTAGTATTTATAGAGTTTTAAACTTATTTGTAAGCCATTTTCCTACTAATGTTACTTACCTTTGTACGAATTGCTGATGCCATCACTTGACAATTTAATATGAACTCAGCAGCTTTATCATTTAGTCTGTCTTTAACTGAGATAATAGATTTGTGTTCACATTCACACTTTGTTACACTGTATAAGGCTTTTGTTAATTAACTAAAATCCATACTTTATTCAGATTTTCTTAGTTTATACCCAATGTCCTTTTTCTTCTCCAGGATCTCATGCAGGACACTATCTTAGTTTTTATTATTATGTCTCCCTACTCTCCTTTTGGCTCTGACAGTTTCTCAGACATCCATTGTTTTGGATGACTTTGCCAGTTTTGTAGAGTACTGGTTAGAGATTATACAGAATGTTCCTTTATTGGGATTTATCTAATTTTTAAAAATAATTAGCCTGGGGTTAAAAGTTTTGAGGAGTAGGACCACGGAAGTAAAGTGTCATTCTGACCACATCATATCAAGGATCCATGCTATCAACATGATTCATCACTGCTATTGTTGACCTTAATTACCTGACTGTGGTATTGTTTATCAGACTTCTTCACTGTTAAGTTTCCTTCTTTTTTCTCCTCCTTCCCATAGTATACGATTTGCAAGGAAGTCACTGCACAGCCCACATTTATATAGTTGGAAATTTATGCATCCTTTGTAAAGACTTTTTAAAAATAAATCTGAGGCCAGCCCTGGTGGCTGATGCCTGTAATACCAGCACTTTGGGAGGCCAAGCCTGGGCAACACAGTAAGACCTCCTCTTTACTAATCTTTTATTTTTTTTAATTAGAAGGGTCTGGTGGTACACGCCTCCAGTCCCACTACTCAAGAGGTTGAGGCAGGAGGATTCCTTGAGCCCAGGAGTTTGACTTTACAGTAAGCTATATCGTACCGCTGCACTCCAGCCTGGGCAACAGAGCAAGACCCTGTCTCTAAAAAAACAATAAAATAAATAAATCTGGGTAGCTAAACAGAAGACCATACCTCCGATATGCCTGAATATTGTCATGACATTACTAAACTGCAAAGTCTTTGTCTCTGTTGGTGCCGAATAACATAATCATTCAACAAAATTCAACATAATTTTACATTACAATTTTAAGAGACATTTCTTTTTAAAAAATTAGTGATTCTTTTTCATACCTTTTAGCTTGGTTATGGTAAGTAGAAAAAATTCAATTGTCACTGAAGGAGAAAATAAAGAATCTCTATAGTCACAAACTGACTTTAGTATAGTCAGTGATTCTTAACTAAAGAACAGTTCTACCCAGAAAGTCTCAGGGCCTCACGTGTTCCATAAATTTGAACCTTCTGGAGCAAAACTAATCCCAAAGTCATCATAGATCAGAAAAAATTCCTCATATAAAGCTATTTGCATCACAGAATCTTGACACTGTAGATCAGCAATTGTCACAAGACAACTAATTCTCCAACATTCCTATTAGGATAAATTATATTCTCTGAGAACTAGAAAAGCTGTTACCTGAGAAAAATGCTTTGTTGATATGGCTACTATCCTTTACAAAGAGGAATCAAGAAGCAAAGCTATCAACACTGTTTCTAGCCCAAATAATATATTTTTATATATATAGAAAGAATGCATAGTTCTTTAGTTACTTGCAAAGACACTTTTCAGGGCTAGATGCACACACTGCAAAGACTGCTGAATGAGACCTGTGCTCCTCCAAGCACTTTTCTTCTGCAAATATTTTCCCACTTCTCTCATTTACTGTAACAGGACACAGAATTGTGATAGAGCTAACAGCCCATCATCAGTATTAGAACTTGACTTTCACCCTAGAGTGGATTAATTAGTAATATTTAAGCAGTTACTAAACTTCTAGCATGTTTAAATAATGGGGTAAACTTGATTTGAAATGTGTTGAAGAGCCTGTTAGATACTGAAAGAGTATAATGAAAATCCTCAGAACAGATATCCAAACCAATGTGTGTGGCAAAGTAATAACCTTGAAATTTTAGATACTTCCAGATGAGCAGACTATCTGAAGCTTTGTGAATGTAACTGGAAGCACACCTTGCTTAGCGCAATTCATACTGTGTTCTGAAGGTGATTATGTACTGTCCTTTTGAAGAATTAATTCATTTTGAAGCAATACAGTATCTGTAAGTTGGCTTAGTTAGAAAGATTTTATGGAGAGTATGTAAAGGACCAAAATATCTTTCACCTTTATTGATTATATGTACTAAACTCACCAAACCTCATTTTCCTGAGTTCTCCTAAATTAGAGTAAAATTCTCACCTAAGAGTACATAATTTAACAATGCTCTTTTGATAGTAATGCATTATTCTTTGCTGAACCTTTTACTATTTTTTAAAACAATTACGCAATTAGCATGCTGAAGCTTTGCATTAACTTTCATTGCTGGTAAAATTCAAACACTATGAAGATTTGTAAACATTTTTAGTAGATATTGTTCATATAGAAGGTCATTTTTAATTTATTTGAGTCATCACAAATTGTATTTTTCTTGCCTTCCTATTTGAAAGTCTAAGGAAAAAAGGAAATCTAGCACAACGTTGCACAA
This sequence comes from Chlorocebus sabaeus, assembly GCF_047675955.1. Classification (NCBI taxonomy): domain Eukaryota; kingdom Metazoa; phylum Chordata; class Mammalia; order Primates; family Cercopithecidae; genus Chlorocebus; species Chlorocebus sabaeus. The sequence continues at coordinate 25,582,214 of NC_132925.1, forward strand.
TCCAGTCCATAATTAATTTTTTGGATGAGATATTAAAAATTCAAGACATCAAAATTTATCAGCTCGCTTTAAAGAATAAAAAGTCTGCTCTTTTTCATCCTTCTGAAAATAAAAAAATAAAGTAGATCAATTCAATGTAGACTGAAATTATTTCTCCTTTAAAAGACAATGCTGTCTTTATGTAATATCTGCATTTTTAATTTTTATTTTTGCATTTTAAAAGACTAAATTCTAGAGTAACAGGCTTTTCCCCTGTACAGGTAATCACCAGGTAATTCAAATGCCTCTATAGCTGGGACTTGAATGTGGGACTTCATCTTTAGTCTACCAGTTCATATCATCCCCTAAATTCACTCCTTATCAGCCATTTCCTCCACCCTTTTCTGAGCCTTCTTCCACAGTTCTAATCCCCAGTTCAATTTACCCAGGCTATTTATCTTTCTCTACATATGATAGGTGATAAAGAGAGCTGTTGGAGTAAAACAATAACAACAAACAAACACAGAACCAATCCCCTGGCTCAGGTTTAAATCCTAAGACTGTGAACTGTGCTAATTATCACTTACTGATTTGTCCAGTATTCCTCTTAATCACTACTACTTCCATTGTGCATAAAAATGCAGACCAAACACATAAGTATAAAACATCTTGGGTAGAAAAGTAGGAAAGGATTCATTTAAATTCTGAATAACAACAGTTAATATTTTGTTCATATGGATAATCTTGATTAGAAAATGTAAATTTCAAGTATGGCTATCTAACTAAGCTCTAATGCCAACTGGTTATAAAGAACTTTTTTTTTTTTCATTTGAGTAATCATATAAATAAATGTATAACCTGATTTCAAACCACAGATCTCCTATATTTAAATTTCCTATATTCAAATTTCTTATATTTAAATTTCAGTTATACCATAAAGATGCTACGCAGTCTTGAAAATGTCACCACCTATTGGTATTGTTATCTGTAGATTAAAGAATAAAATTAATCCATCTGACAGGAACATTATGGGTTAATAAAATTAATAGTGCATTATAAAATAAATGCTGATGTAAAACATTTATAAACACATAAAATAAATGCTGATGTAAAATATTTAATTTTTATTTAGATGAAATGATTAGGAAAATGGATTATTTTGATGTAAAAGGGACAGAATGTAAACTATTATCTCTAAATTTCTAGTCAAAGCTTGCCCATCTACACTGCCAAAAGGTAATTCCATTAAAGTTATTTTTAAACAAAATGCTCATCCGTGTTATTTCTTATTTTGTCCCAGACAATTCCTCCCACTATCAACTCTAAACAATGCAATAGTAACAAACTCAAATATCTAACCAAATAATTAAATTAAGTAAATATGCATTCAAAAGTCAAATAGAAATGCCTCTTGGACTATTTGCTATTATTAGCACTGACTTTTAAAAAAACAAACTTAGAATTTAATTTAACATGATTAGGTTCTTTCTTCTTAACCTAGAAAGGGTCTTAAACAAAAAAACAACAAATGATAATAAGAAAAGTAGTTTAAGAATCAGATTAGGCTTATAAGTTTAGGGGTATGCATGTTGTCAAACTGTTTGCCATAAAAAACACGTTTTACTGGTTTTGGCAGTCCTGTCCCTGTATCTTTTCAATTTTCTGTTTATTTCACTTTTTCTCTCTTCATTATAAAGAACATAATTTCACTGCAGGAAATTTTGGAATTATAAGGAAATATAAAGATATTTTAAAGAACACCTACATATAGCCATTGGTTCCTAATCACATACACAATATTAAATCTACTCAATGTTTGTTAGCATTATACAGAAAAAAATTAACTGATGTTAAACATTCTTCATGAATATAATTTTAAAGTATGCATATATGGATGTACCAGCATTTACAAAACCATTCCTGTGCAATGAACACTTATGCTGTTTTCAAGTTTTCTTTATTATAAAGTAGTATCATAAAGAAATCTTTAACCATATATGTGCTAGTTTTTAAGGAAAGAATCACAGAGTTTTTTTGAGCACAAGATTCTAGACATGTAACTGTGTCAAATTTATGAACATTCTTAAGACACTTTTGCTGTCCAGATGGTAAAACCAATTTATTCTCTCACCAGCCATGTGTGATAATTACCATTACAAAAAACTCAAACACAAAGAATATTTTTGTTTGCTCTGATGCTTGATTGTCATTTTAATGGGTCATAACAATGTTTAAATCTGCCCTTTCTTCCTTGACAAATAATTTGAAAGAAATGCAATGTTTGTTGGACATGTATATTTCTTCTTTGGGTCACTAGCTTCTTTTTTTTTTTTTTGTCCCCATATCCACTAATTTCCTCTTTGTTGATTTGAACGTGCTCTTTATATATTAGGATAATGAACCTCTTTCTTTTATAATTGCTGTCACTATCTTTTCTGCAGTTTAATTTTTCTGGCTTTTTCATGGTAGAGATTTCACCTGTGCTCTTCTGGTTTTCATGTGTTAATGAATGACTAAAGTATCATGTCCTTTTGGGCACTGTTTAAATGAGTTCCTTTCTTTGTTACTCCTTCATGTTCACCTCTCTACTCTTAAGCCAAATAAATATAAGTATGGAAAAATTAAGTCATAAAGCATAGAAAGTAGAATGTGAACACAGAATTAATGGTACAGAATTTATTCACAATATCAAAAATCTTTATGTAGCGGTAACTGCAAAAGTTGGGAAAGACAGAAACATCCTTTCAAGTTACAAGACACTGAGTAGTAACATTTCATTCCTTTATCTTGATTTTAGGTGATTCCCACATTTTTCTAGTATTAACTTGTTTCTAAAACTTTATGATAAATTATCTGTTTCAGCTTCTTACTAAATACAAAGGCTGAGCCAGCCTTGATTCCTTCCTGTATTATCATCACACCAGTGTATTTGTCTAATTAACAATTTCTCTTAAGTTCTCTAGTCCTGGTAACATTGAGAATATCTTTTACAAACTAGAATACTGGTGTTCTAGAAATTTAAAGACCACATTGGATTCTTTTATGTCTACATACTCACCCTTTGCCTTTGGAAATTAATAAATACTATTATTTATTTTTCTGACAAAATGCACAGAATCCTTTTTTAGGATCCACGAGGAACAGAGAAATCCACATTTTCAATCTTTAACAGAAAATCCTGACAGAAAAAAACTCAAGAAGTAAAGTAGTCAAAAGCCCATCTCATTATGTTCAATAATTACCAATAATAATCAGGGACTCATTCTATTTTAGTCACTGTTCATTTTATCCACATCTTTAAAGAGCCATTTTATAAAAACGTTAATAAGATCCATTATTATGGAAACGGCAAAACATTTGGTAAGAAACTTCAAGCACAGTCAGGCTTATTATAAAAACAGGACAAGATAAAACCTCTCCAATTACTAATAGGATGAGAGTTCTGACAGTCCCAGAGATAATCAAAGTCAATTTTATAACACTTTTAACAAGATTTTTACTTAATGCATTTCCATATCTGAACAAGGTATATACATGTATTATAATAAGGATGATGAGAAGGACTCAGAGAGTCAGTGTTTTTCTATAAATGAGTGAAAATTAATGAAGGACATTGATAAAACATTTATCACATGATAAAATATTCTAAGTATATTTTACTTGCTACTGTTCTCTTCTTTTTCTCGCTTTATTTTGTGAACAAAACAAAAATCAAGAGTATTTAAAACAGTAGCCTACACAGAATATTATTCAGAGAGGGTATATGCTACAAAAATGCTTACACACACACTCACATATTCATATGTAATTATAGCTTAAGCAAATGACTTTTGTTATCTATTTTGGAGTACCTCCACAGACAATAAACAAAAGCCTATATGAAGAATATTGTGCTAGAGCAACACAATCATTTCCTGCTTACCCACAGTCATACTTCTAGAAGTCTCAACCTATAAGAATTTGGGGAGAAACCCAGAATGAAACAGGAAAGTCCTCTGAAGTAGGAGGAACATTTTTTTTCCTACTTCTTCCTACAGAAACAGAATGTAGGCACCCTGCTACCTTCCTAAGAATATGGACGTTTGATTTGTGTGTAAAATGAAGCTAACTCAAAGGCCGAATTACTGTCTATGTTCTACTAGTAAGTTCTGGAAATTTTCAAATTAGAAGCAGTTAAGAAGTGGAGGAAAACAGAAACCTATATACTAAGAAATGCCAATTGGAATAAGAGCCGATTTCTCTTTGAGGTCGGGCAGGGAAGTGGTCAACAAAGCTGCCGACAGGTCTCCTTTAAAGTAGTGCAGTCTCACACTTGGGATAACCTCAAGGGCACTGTTCTACCGAAATACTGACCACTGTTAACACAAGAGATGATACTGCTTCTCCTTGAAATACCTTCTTATAAGAGGGACTTGATCTCTTGGCCTATGATCAGACTCCATAACCTTGAAATTTCTTTAAAGTTTTATATTTTACTTTAAATATTTATACAAATTTTACATCCTGATCCAAATATATGTGTGATTTTAATTTAAATTTATGGTTCTCTTCTTTTTATGCAACCTACCCTTAAATCTTGTAGCAAAATGTAAGCTTCTAGAAATGTGTCGTGTTGACTGTAGTGGCTTCTTATGCCCTTTGGTTCACTCAGCTGCATAACCAATTTTGAGAAGGTAGGGAAGGGTGACATATAATTCAGAAATATTTCCATAAAAATGGCTGAGAAACAAGAACATTCTGAGAATTAAAGGAATAAATTTCAGTCACTGAAAATAATGGTTTCATGTGAAACCCTTATTGCTCTCCAAATGCCAGCTAAAGCTGGTTCGAACAAGCAATTGCTATTTGGTTACTGTAGTTCTTCACCCTACTTTAGATAATACTTAATCATTTCAACTTAATTACACAGAAAATAAGAACAATGTAATCTTATCTAAATTATTTAATCCTTAAAATAGTGTTTCAGCTGACATGTTGATAAGTTTGCATTTTCTGAGTTTCAAATTTGAAATATGGTTTAACAGTAAATTATTTTAATGTGGTTATGCAATGAAATTATAACTATATAGATGTTAATATGTTAAAGAAATACAACTAATTGCTTGATAACCGATATAATTTTGGCATCTAATTTTTCCTAATGGAATGATATCGTATCTAAAAGAAAAACTTCCACAGACAACTCAAAAATACTGATAACTGAACTCTTAGAAGCACAGCAATATTTCAGGAGTCTTAAATAACACTAGTATAAAAAATGTGGCCAGGTGTGATGGCTCACACCTGTAATCCTGGCACTTTGGGAGGTTGAGGTGGAAAGATCACTAGAGGCCAGGAGTTCAAGACTGCACTGGGCATTAGAGTGAGGATCCCATCTCTATTAATCTATTTTAAAAAATAATATTAGTAACAACTAATACTTAGCATTTTCCATGTGCCAGCACTGTTCTAATGTCTTTTTATATATATGAACTCATTTAACCTTAAAGAGGCAGAGTTTTATGGACCAAGTACTTGAGGGAAGGGGAGTGGAAGGGGTGTTAAATAAAGCAAGGTACATAGATACCAAGTAGGAAAACTAGAAGATGAGCCCAGGCAGTTTGACTCCAAGAGGGTAGCTCTACTTAAGAATATAACAAGTAAGAACAGTGTCACCACTGATCATTTAAACAAAACAAAACAAAACCTTCTCAAGGGCCTACTGTGTATCAAGCATCATGCAAAGCTCTAAGAATGAAAAGAAGAATAAAGCATAGTCTGTGTCCTCAAGGAGCTGACAATCTACCAGAGGCAGTGGACTCAAAACTGAGTAAAAGAGTTCAAGTGTTGCTTCTTCTAATATACTATGTATTCAAGTTATTTTTGAGAAATACGTAAAAATGTCTTCAAGGTATCCTATGACATCATACACCACTTGGATGAGGCAGTTGTTTCTTTTGTTAATCACATGCTAATAAAGAAAATACCACTATTTCGTACGAAGAGCTTTTAGAAAATCAGTAAACAGAATGCAAATAAATGAGAAACAACAAACCTGTGACTTTGGATTGCTTACTGTCACTCATGACTCTACCTAAATGTTATGAGAAGGGAGTGGTGAGAACTAGACTATCAGTACTATAGTTAGAGTCACTCTTTTTGGGTAGGATCACCCACGTTGCAGGATGGTTAGTATCTCTGGCCTGTTCTCAATGCCAGCAGTATTTGCCATCCTTTAGTCATTGTGAAAACCAAAAATGTCCCCATATATTACTGAATACCCTCAAGAGGTAAAATTGCCTGTAGTTGAGAACCATGTTCTACATTTCCAATGTCTATTTTCATTTTTGTATTTCACTTCTGTTGTAATTTTTGTCCTTACAGCTCCAACACGGACACTAATCCTGTGAGTCAGATTTAAATAGACAACATAAAAAGGCAACACCCTCCTAAAAATAGCTGCAACAACACTGTGATATGTACCCACTCCTCTTTCCTTAGGATCAGGAATACTATGCAGCAGCAGTCTCCAACCTTTTTGGCACCAGGGACTGGTTTCACAGAAGACAAATTTTCCACGAATGGTGGAAGGGAGAGGAAGGGGATGGTTTGGGGATGATTCAAAAGTGTTACATTTATTGTGCACATTATTTCTATTATTATTACGTTGTAATATATAATGAAATAATTATACACCTCACCATAATTTAGAATCAGTGGGAGCCCTGAGCTTATTTTCCTTCAACTAGACAGTCCCACCTAGGAATGATGGGAGACAGTGGCAGATCATCAGGCATTAGATTCTCCTAAGGAGCGCACAACCTAGATCCCTCCCGTGTGCAGTTCAAAATAGGGTTCATACTGCTATGAGAATCTAATGCCACTGCTGATGTGAGGGGAGGCAGAGCTCAGGCGGTAGTGTGAGCTATGGGGAGTGGCTGTGAATACAGATGAAGCTTTGCTCACTAGCCTGTTGCTCACCTCCTGCTGCATAGCCTGGTTCCTAACAAGCCACAGACTGGTACTGGTCCACAGCCTAGGGTTTGGGGACCCCTGCTTATAGAGGCTTTCTTCACGCTTATTAGGAAAAGCAATATTTAGATGACATGTTAAGTTTTTAACTAGCAAGATGTATTTTAATTGAAGAAGGCAACAAAGGAGAATGCATAAAAAATAACTCCCTTGACTTAAGGTCATACCCATTTTTGTTCTAATATGGCCATTCATTAAGATTTTAAATATTATTTTAAGAAAATACAATGTTTAAGACCATAAGAACTAATCTGGGCTCATTCACTAGTTCAGTCTGTCAATATTTTAATTTTATATGTGAATTTTTATTTATTTCAAATGTAAATGTTATGTATTTGGTGATTAATACTGTGAAAAACTGCTAAGATTCCTCTTAATCCTCTGGCAAAATGAAGCAAATCTCTGGGTAGCAACAGATCTTTTTTAGCTATGATCTGACTGAAGTCAGAGAGAAGGCTGTGATCTTACCCATCACATCCTGAACTTTCTCTGAGCGCTCACATCTGATCTCATTATCCCAGGATTCTGACAGCTTGAAAACTCAGGCAACGATATAGACTCAGGCAAAATCGAAAACATATTCTAGTTAGAATCATAAAACACCTTCTATCAAAGAGGGAATCAAAAGGTATGTATTATAGACTTCTAGGTTCTACTATTTCTGTAAGCATTAGCATTATTAAACACATTTAACTATAAAAGAAGTAATAGAAATACACTATATGTTTAGTATGCTACTATTTATAAACTCCAGCTGTGGTGTATCACCTTGCTAACAGGAATATACAATCAAAGTATGTTTCCATGCTACGATGGAAGCATTACTCATTTAAAGAATGTAATATGCTTAAGACAGGCAGAAACAATTTCACAATATTGTCATCGGCCCACTCATAAAAGAAGAAAAAGATGAGTATTCAAAATGGCAGATAGAAACAATGGAACCATTCTGTTGGACAATCACTGGCAGTCACTCTTTTAACTGACAGAATAAAATGTTGTAAAAATAAATGAGTAAGGCCAGGCATGGTGGCCCATGTCTGTAATCCCAGCACTTTGGGAGGCTGAAGCAGCTGGATCACTTGAGGTCAGGAGTTCGAGACCAGGCTGGCTAACACGATGAAACCCTGCCTCTACTAAAAATACAAAAATTAGCCAGGCGTGGTGGCAGGCATCTACAATCCCAGCTACTCGGGAGGCTGAGACAGAAGAATCACTTGAACCAGGGAGGCAGAGGTAGCAGTGAACCAAGATAGTGCCACTGCACTCCAGCCTGGGCAATAAAATGAGACTCCAGCTCTAAATTAATTAACTAGTTAATTAAAAAATAAATGAATGAGTGAATGAATGAAAATGCATGAATGAACGAAGAATGATTTAAGAAACAGAGGGAGAACATACAGGTAGAAGAACTACTGTGTCAAGATGACCATGTGACATTTGTTTATAACCACTCCTATAGGAAAAAACTAGACAAAATCTATTAGTTTGATGTTCGGTGTATATATATATATATTAGTATTCAGGTTGGAACGAAGTTTAAAACATGCATAAGATTAGGTCATTGCCCTGAAGGAACACGTGTGCAGGTGTGTGCATTTATTAGTTCACTTAGTAAATAGTAATTGAGTGCATTTAGGTGCCTGGGAACACAAACACAAGGCATTGTCCCTGGCGTTAAGTGTCAATAATCTAATAGAAAAGATAGTCCTTTAAATAACAATTTACTGTAGCTCCTGATATAGAAGTATATATAAAATGTTATAAGAACATAACATCATAGCAATATTTTCCAAATTATTCAGAAAGAATTATGCTTGTATCTACATAAAAATTTAGGTTTTATTGAAAATTATGTGGTATACATTTATGAAATGCTATAAAAGTCACAATCAGTTTAATTGACTAGAGGCAGATGAGTAGACATAAAGACATTTAATTGAAATATAACTCTTTAACTTAAAAACAAATAATTACAAGTGATATACATTTCTAAACTATATAACGGCCACAGGAAAGTATAACAAGATTGTAGTGAAGTAAAGCTTTATTAAATGACACTGCTGACTGCCAAATAAGTTACTGAAGTGTGACTTCTAGGGCGGTAAGGATTCAGATCATCATTCTACTGTTTGTGGGGTAAAAAACAGAAAGGATCAATGTAAAAATCTCTCAGCTCCCTTGACAGAAAGCTCACCAGTATGCCAGAGACAATGAAATATGAATGGTCTTGGGAGTGGGTGATAAGATCAAGGAGAAACACTAGAGCCACCTTGGAACATTCTGCTTCTCATGTTATGTTCCCAGCATTTCTTTTCTATTGTTAGTGCCACTACTGAAAAGAGGCTCAAGCGTCAACTTAATTCAATGGAAAGCAGGTTGAGACTGCAACTTTTCTCAAATTCACATAGGGCAAATACTGTTTTCTCCCAAGGAGTAAGGTATACAAAATTCTTTTAAAAATTTATCTTAAAGTCTAGACCCACCCTCTGACATGGATCATTGAAGATGAAAACCCATTTAGTAAAGAAAATTGAAATGTCTTCACAGCTAAAAAAAAAAAAGCACTGCTACCTGGAGAACGTGAACTACTTGAGCTGTTGTATCTCAAATACTTTTCTGTCATTCTCCATTATCCATCCATTCAATAAGCATTCTTTAAATGCTTACTATGTCCTAGACCTGAGAATGCAAACCTTTTCTTAAAGGGCCAGGTAGTGAATATTTTAGGACAAGATGTAAAATCAAGGACATTCTGTAGGTACTTAATATAGTAATTTAAACATATACCACTTAAAATGTAAAATTATTTTTAGCTTTCAGTAAAAAGGGTCAGAAATCAATAAAATCAGCATTAATAACATATGTCATTCTCTCAACAATTTAGGGAGGTATTATTCTTCTCAGAAGAGGAAATCAGGCTCAGACTAGTCATGTGATTTGTTTGTATTTGCACATTGTAAAGCCAGTATTCACACTTATGTCTTCTGGGGAACAGTATATTAATATCACCAACTCCCCATATGTAGCTCTCTCACATGCATAGTGATGAAATGATTTCTACTAACGCAGATTATGGAGTATGTCCTAGAAAATGTATTACATAGTATTATTAATTAACATTGGTAATAATATAGTAAGCATTTATGACTTTGGTGACCTGACATTCTTCTAGGTTCTTAGGTCCTTGATCTCAACTGATCATCACAACACCCAATAGAGAAGCGACTATTATTTTTCTGTTTTACAAAGGGGTAAACTGAGGAAGAAAGAGGTTATATAACTTGCCTGGCATCCCATTACTACTCTGTCGCAGAACTGGTGCTTTATTTCACGTCTTCCTTAAGTTAACTTTTTTTGAGATTCAAGTCTCAAGTCTGTTTCAATTTGAGATTATTTTTCTTGTTCATCCTTTAGGATTTCTGAGGAATAACTACTTTCTTTCTTCCATTTCTTAGGTCAAAAAAAAAAAAAAATCCCGTAATTCAAACTATTAATAAAAGCTATACGTTTCAGGAGTAAAGTGTGAACTCATGTGTAGTTTCTCTGAGGGTTAAATTATAAAATTTATGAAAAACCAATAAGATAAGTAATAAAAATCATTCCAGAAAAAAGCAAAATTTGAGAGTAGCCATGTTGGTGATGTTAACATATCTCCCTATGTAAAAATTTGTATGTAAAAATATCCTAAGGGAATGTATTTGGTCAGCAGGGAACACTGGGAGGGAGAAAATGCAGGAGTTTCCCAAGAGGAAAACTCAGACACAGTCCTAAAAATGAAGTAACCCAAAGAAACGCCTTGCCGAAATTCCAGTACCAAGCATTTCCTTACTACAGAGATAGATGAATACAGTGAATACAATCTGATGCTATTACACATTATCATCACTGTATCTAGTGACAATGGCAAATAAGTTTCATGCTACCTGCCAAAACCTAATGAACTATAGTGGAAGATCTTCAGGGCTGCGTTGAAAAGGCTCTGTAGGCCAAGTCTGAACTCAGTGACGATAAGTATCATGACTGATTAGCCATGTCTGCCCAAGTCAGGAGGAAGCGTGGCACCATATATGCAGACCTTTCACACCACTCAATCCCATTTCTCCGATTTTGAGAGCAAAAAATTTGTGAAAGTAATTGGGATTTCATGTATCTTCCTGTACAGGGAATAGCCTGATATCCAAGAGTCTACCTCCCTTGACCACTGTATTTCCGGTCTGCAAATTAATCAGTTGGCATTCTGGTTCATTGACTAGTCTGTTATGTACCTGGTTATATAAACTTAAATTGGGCAGTAACATCCATTCTCAGTGAACTGACAAGGTCAATTTTTCTGAGTCAACAACACTGATGAGCAAACTCAGACTCTGGTAAATTCACAAAAGTAAATCTTATGTGACCTCTTAGAAGCCAAACAGTGAGACAGCCTTCCCATTAAGAAAAAACTCTATCAGACACTTCTTCTAGAATTGAACAAAGAATATTTTTAATCAAATTCAGTTTCACAATTTCCAAATTTAATAATTTCCCTTCTTAAATTTTTTTTCACAGATTTGCTATTGCCAGTGTTAGATGATGTTTAATTCTATACAAACACTCTCATCACCTTTGATTATGATGTTTAAAACCAATGAGAGTACCTTGAGTAGAATCGAGTTCCCTCTCAATCTATGATTATATCAGCCTGTCAACATTATAGTTGTGCCCTGCACAATGATATTTTGGTAATGGACCATACATACCATGGTGATCCCGTAAGATATTATAAGATTAAAATGAAGCTGAAAAATTCCTGTTGCCTGGTGGGTGATATCATAGCCATCTTAATGTCACAGCACAAAGCATTACTCACGCGTTTGTGTGATGCTGGTGTAAACAAACCTATTCTGCAGCCAGTTGCATATAAGTATAGCACATATACTTATGCACAGCACATAATATGTGACAATGATAATAAATGACCATGTTACTGGTTTATGTACTTATTATATTACACTTTTTATCATTATTTTAGAGTATATTCCTACTAATGAAAAAATGTTAACTGTAACATGGTCTCAAGTTCTTCAGAAAGTATTCTAGAAGAAGGCATTGTTATCGTAGGAGATGACAGCTCCACGTGTGTTACTGCTTCTGAAGACCTTCCAGCAGGGCAAGATGTGGAGGTAGCAGACAATGATATTGATGATCATGACCCTGTACAGGCCTAGCCTAGTATGTGTGTGTGCTTCTTTTGTAAACTCAAATACACTCAGTCATACTCCATTTATGACAGCATCATTTCTTTTTCATATGGTCACACCACCCTAACTAAACCCATGTTTCTAGTTTTACCTTTCGGACGTTCGCCAACCGATTCATCATCAAGGACTCCTCTCGATCATCGTCGTCGTCCAAGTCGAGCATCGGCATGCCAAAGGGGTCAATGATGCTGCAACACCTGGAGCCTTCATCTCTTGGATCAAAGGGGTCCACGATTATGGGCTCAGTTCCTTTTATTTCACAACGACAGAAAGGGCAGCCCTGACCATCTGACTCCTAAATAAACAGAAAATGCATGGTTTCAAAACAAACAGTACTGAGAAATGCTAATGTTCTACAACTATAAAAGTCACCCCCCTAAAAAAAGTTTATGGGGTAGGAGGTGGGGGAAGATTTGTCTTGAAGAGGTAATGTGTGTAGAACAGGGAGTCAACAAAATATATAATAAATGGTCAGTATCTTCAGTTTCCTAAGGAAAAAATAAAAATTTAAGTTCGATTTTCCCAAGAAAAGAAACCTCTTTATTTTCCTGAATGTTCACTTATTATTCTAATGTATCAAGGCAATAGAGTACTGAAGAAAACTGGACATTGAATCATGTCTCTCCTTATGAAAAGACAGCAGTACTAACTAAACATTCCATTAAAAAGTACATTTTGGTAAAAATTCATAATACAGCAGTAGTATTGGTGAGAAAAATACAATACCTGTGCATCTAACGTGGCTGAATATTTGTTTTAACTGCCTGTGTATTTTAAAATCTTTATACACAATTAGGAAAAATTAAAATGTGTGCATTTATATTCAAAAGCCATCATCTGTCCTGAAAGCCTCTCATCCTGACATACAACTCATTTGGAATATAAAGTTCTCTGTGAGATAGTAAGTTTTGCCCCTTATCTTGCTTTTAAACAATATGATACAAAAAGATTTGTGCAAATACTTTTGGGCTGGAAATGTATTTACTGGTCATTATTGGACATTTTGCTCAAAGTTTCCTACATTCATTTCTCAAAACTAACTATATTAAAAATTCACAATTTGCAGGGAAATAAAAAGACTGCTTTCTTGCCCTACAGACAACATTGCTTTCTAGAGATAAGATGGTATATGATATTCTCCACTCTATTTTTGGTTTTGTATTATACCCTGACTTTAGCAATGTGTTATTTAAACGTAGTAAAAAATCACAAAATTACTTTAAGGGAGAAACAGGATGAAATAGCACCATTTTAGTGGCAAGACAAGGGATGCAGAGAGCTGATGTCTTTAAAGAAACTGTTCCATAATTAATTCAGGACTGTCCTGTCCACTTAGTTTAATAGGAAATTAGTGATCTACCTGCCCAACAGTGATGTTTGGATCAAGGATGGAATAACTCTCTCCCTCTCTTCTCATTGAACAACTACCTCGCATCTACTTTGTGGCAGATCTTGTGACAGTTTATTCTTTCTAAGCTTCATTCAGCTCAACCAATTGAACACCTCCTTTGCCAAACAAAGTGTCAAAAAACAAAAAACACTGAGCTTGCTTAAGAAAAATAAATTGCAACATTCCCTTATTCATCTGCTTGTATATAATTTGGAAAATAAACTTGGAATGGTAAAATAGTTGAACTAAGGTGGTATAAAGAAATACAGATATATAAATACAGAATCCTTCAAGGTTTCCCACCAAACATGTTCATGTCCAGCGGGCTTCAAAACATATTAATTATTATTTGCTCCATCATTTTATAGATAATAAAACCAAGATTTAGTTCTTCTATTTTTGATAACCTCCTTGCAATGATATTTTCTAACACAGGAGTAAGAAAAACAAAATCTTTCTCTTATAAAAAGAATATTAAATTTGAAGTCATATTCAATATATGTTATAATCCAGGCAAAACTCCCCTTGTTATAAAAGTCAAAAGGGATCCATATTAGGTACCTATAGTGGAATACTTTTACAGATTTACAGAAGACAATTTCAAAAAGACAGTTTTATTTAGCAGCAAGCTGTGCCAGCCTGGGCAACACAGCAAGACCTTGTCTCCACAAAAAATAAATGTTTAAAAAATTAGCCAGGTGTTGTGGTACACACCTGAAGTCCCAGCTGGTTGGGAGGCTGAGCTGGGGGCTTCGCTTGAGACCACGAGTTTGAGGCTGCAGTGAGCTACGATAGCGTGACTGCTCTCAGACTGGGTGTCAGGGTAAGACCCTGTGCCAAAAAAAAAAAAAGAAAAAAAAAGAAAAAAAAAAAAAAAATGAAAGCAAGATCTGAAGATCTGATGGTCCCTCTGTCTTTAACACATGAAGAACGGAAAGCAGTACTTTGAGACCTACGTAGTCGTTTAATTTACTCATACATTTAAAAAAATTATTATAGAAAATCTCAGATACATATAAAATTTGAGGGAAAACTATAATACATTTCTGAGTACCTATCACCCAACTTCCTCAATCCAGTTTTATCTGTATGTTCTCTTGTTCCTTCCACTCTTAGATCATTTTGAAGTACCTCCTACACATCATATAAATTCATTGGTAAATATTTTAGTATCATAACTAAAAACCAAGAACTTTTTAAAGATCTAATTCCAGTACAATTATCATAACTAAAAATTATTCCACCCAATCAAAATCATGAAAGTCACGTTATTTTTTAGTATAGTGCATAGAATGTGCAAGCCACACTATTAGGCTACGTAAGTTTCTCTTTGAACCTCCAGGGTTAACTCACATATCGCTCTGGTTAAGGATGACTTCTAGTTTATGTGATCTATTTCCTTATAAGAGGCAACTGAAAATACTGAGTTTTGAAGCTGGAGGAGGTGAAAGGCAATAATTGTGTCTTTATAGCACAAGAAAAAACAGAACTATTCATCTAAAACTGAATTTAGATTTTTTTCTATGCTACTTGAAAGTTTAATGTTATACAAATTACCGATGTGTGTTAAGAGTACCTACTATAAGAGCAGATATCACAAAATACATCTTCTCTTCAGTTTTGTTGTTGAGAGTGTACATTACTCATCAGATCGACAAACAGCTGCAATGAACACTAATTTTGATTTGCAAACACAGATCACACTGAATGTGTCTCTAATGGTACTTACTCTAATATGACTTCATCACACTTTATAAATAGACTACTGTCACATGCAAATTATGTCTAACGACAAAGTCTCAAATGATACTTTGGTTACTCTGCCCTAGTTTCTGTCAGATGGTTGATTAAATACACATGAAAAATGTCTTCAATACAATAATTAAAATAATGTTTCTGTCAATGTATACTTAATGCAATATCAAATAATATGTGTTAATGGAAAAGAAAGACCAATAAATAACTCATTTTCTAGTTCCCACCATTCTGTGAATGTTAAGAGGAAGTACTGAGGACTTCGTCTATTTAAATGACTCAGTAAGTTTCACTTCCTCAAATAAGAAATACTTCTAAGCCAAAGGATACATAAGTTATCAGTGAATACAATACACAGCTGAAACTCAATTCTGTCATTTCTCGTAATATAGTAAAATAATTCAGACTCACATCTCAACCATTAACACTGTAAGTCAGTGGCATTACTTAAAAATATAACTTTAGGTAAACTCAGAAAAAAAACAATGACAAACAAATACAAAAAAAAAATTTAAACCTTCATAATACTCCATTCTCCACAAATACTCCATGTAAAAACTCAAATGAATATTGTTAATACCATCTCATCACCATCATGTATCCATCACCTTCCATACTCTGTTTAAGTATTGCTAAGATAGATATACTATATCTCAAATACGTTCTTTTAAATGGTTTTCAAGATAGCATTATATATAGTGTAATTTATTTGCTTTCAGCCTGATCATTAGAGGCATACTTTGACTTAAGGTTAATCATTTTATGCCTTCCCACAGATATAACATACACCAAGGGCTGTAGGGTATATACATAGGGCCTCCTAAGTCTCATTTCGGAGTGTATTTTATATTTTTACTGTATGTGTATGCATATGCATGTGTGTATTTTTTCCTTTATGAATAACTTCTAATTTATATTACCTTGCTGTATTTCATGTAGCTATGAGGCTGCCACAAATCTTTTTTAAAACATAGCAATTATAACTGGAAAAATTACATGTATATAAATGCACTGAGAATAGGTTGGATCCATACCAAGAATTTTCAAAGCACAGTATCTCCCACAGAAACTCAGTAACTCCTGGCTGAAAGAACGAATGAAAGAATAAAGAAGGATAGTTAATAGTAATTTTAGACAAAATGCCCCAGAGTGGGAGAGATCTTTGGTTCTGGTTTATTTTATGATGAACAAGGGAAAAAGACATTGGTGAATCTAGACTCTTCCAGTTCTGATTTGGGAGGCCCATAAAAGCCTGCATAGTGAATCAGAAAAGGAGCACAGATACTCTGAATTAGGGTACTTGGACTGGACTTCTACCTTCCCCAATTACAGCTGTGTGACCCTGGGCAATTCATTGCATCTTATATACAGGGTACAATGAGATAATGCACATTTAGAGACACCATAAAGTGAGATAAATTATTTTAAAGCTTTATAAAGTGCTATAAAAATTCCAGTTGGCATAATTAGTATAAAAATAGTCTCAAGAATAAATACAGTAAGAAAACTAAGGAAACATATCCTAACATTTGAAAAAACTCACATCTCTATACGAATTCCATTTTGTAATGAAATGAATACAACTTAAAACCTGCAGAATTATCAGTGTGCATAGATTAATCATAATTGGAAATATGAGATATCTCCTAAGTACTTTATTAGAAACAGTAATAACTAAAATTCTAGGTACTGTTGTAAGCACTCTCTAAATATTAATTCATTTAATCCTATAAGGTAGGTAAAATTGTTGTTCCCCCTTTTACCAACAAGAAAAATGGGTTTACTGGTTTGATGAAGGTCACATAGCAAGCAACACTAAGTAGGAAATCACAACAAGGGGTCTATTTCAAGAGTCTAATCATTTCAACACTACACTATAGGATCAGCATGTAGCGGTTTTTCAAACTCAGATTCATAGCCAAGGTTAAAATAAAGGTGAAAAATAGCCAGTTGCTACTACTGATCATTCACAAATGTAAAAAATTTAAAACTATTTTGCTTAAATTGCAAATTTCAAAATTAAAAAAACTACTAAACTCAATGAATATTCTGTTGGCTCTAATTGAAAAGTTTCAGCTCTTTAACAGGAAGACGTAAAATGTATCTGAATAATTATACCATTTCTGAGGATACGTTTTTACATAGTAAAAGCTTTTTGTTTTAAACATTTGTTGCTTGAATCCAATTTAAAATTTTAATGCATGAAGTTGGTCTAGAATGAGCTGGTCATTTGGAATTAGTCCACATTCTAAACACTTTTTAAAAATGGTGTCAACTTTAACAACATCTATAAAAGATCCATGCTGGAGTCAACTGAAAATGTTTCCAAAGTGCCAGTATCTGTTACTGTCCACACACTTTACAACAGAGTGAGCATCCATCTAACTTAACCATTAGACTTAAGAACCAAGTACTTATTCTGCTAGATTTTATCATATCCATCATTTCCTTTCCTTTTCTAGTGTATCACTCTAGTTCATAATGTTACTATAATGTATTTGGACAACTCTCGCAGCTTCTTTATTACTCCCAATGTGAAAGGGAAGTTCTAACATTTAATCACATTTACACGAAAGACACAACGGGTGGTTAAAGACAAAAGTGCCAATTTAAAACACTCGTAAAGGCAAGTATTATTTTCTATTTGTAGCACCTAAGTTACAAAATTTCACTGAGGCTAGAAATTTGAAGACCGTTGAAGACCGGTTGCCATTGAAGGAAGATAGAGTAAAAGATTTATTTTATCGATTTTTTAATCTTTTGAGACAGAATCTTGCTCTGTTACCTAGGCTGGGGTGCAGTGCCGTGATCTCAGCTCACTGAAACCTCCGCCTCTAAGGTTCAAGCCATTCACCTGTGCCTCAGCCTCCCAAGCTGCTGGGATTACAGGCTCCTGCCACCACACCCAGTTATTTGGTATTTTTAGTAGAAACAGGGTTTGCCATGTTGGCTAGGCTGGTCTTAAACTGCTGACCTCACGTGATCCACCCATCTAGGCTTCCCAAAGTGCTGAGATTACAGGTGTGAGCAAGCATGCCTAGCCAAAGATTATTTCTTATTGCTTTAAAAGTGATCATTTGAGCTTGTTTCTCACCTCTCTCAGAAAACTATATACTTTTTCCCAACAACACTCTCTACATATGGAACATCTAGAAATCTCCTTAATCATATTCCACATTAAAATCAGAGTTTATTGATTTTTTGGTGAATTACTATTTTGAATACTCTCTTTCTTTTAAATTATATCAAACAATATACAGGAAGAATAACCACAGGAAAACTAAATTTACGTTTAATTGAATTAAAGTCCTTGGCAGTAATTCAAAACATAGCTGCATATCCAACTGACAAAGATATCCATTTTTTATTTTTGAAGGAAGATATGAAGAACACAGTTTGGAGTTTTTTCCATTCAGGAGCTCAAAAGTCACTTTCCTTTTTTTTTTTCTTTTATTATACTTTAAAAGTTCTGGGATACATGTGCAGAACATACAGGTTTGTTACACAGGTATACACATGCCATGGTGGTTAGCTGCACCCATCAACCCATCATACATTAGGTATTTCTCCTAATGCTATCCCTCCCTTTCCCCCGCAGCCCCTGACAGACCCTGGTGTGTGATGTTCCCTTCCCTGGCTCCATGTGTTCTCACTGTTCAACTCCCACTTATGAGTGAGAACATGCGGTGTTTGCTTTTCTGTTCTTGTGTTAGTTTGCTGAGAATGATGGTTTCCAGCTTCATCCATGTCCCCGCAAAGGACATGAACTCATCCTTTTTTATGGCTGCATATGGTGTATATGTGCCACATTTTCTTTATCCAGTCTATCACTGATGGACATTTGGGTTGGTTCCAAGTCTTTGATATCGTGAACAGTGCTGCAATAAACACACATGTGCATGTATCTTTATAGTACAATGATTTATAATCCTTTGAGTACATACCCAGTAATGGGAGTGCTGAATCAAATGGTATTTCTGACTCTAGATCCTTGAGGAATCGCCATACCATCTTCCACAATGGTTGAGCTAATTTACACTCCCACCAACAGTGTAAAAGCATTCCTATTTCTCCACATGCTCTCCAGCATCTGCTGTTTCCTGACTTTTTAATGATCACCATTCTAACTGGTGTGAGATGGTATCTCATTGTGGTTTTGATTTGCATTTCTCTAATGACAAGTGATGATGAGCTTTTTTTTTCATATGTTTGTTGGCTGCATAAATTTTATGTCTTCTTTTGAGAAGTGTCTGTTCACATCCTTTGCCCATTTTTTGATTTTTTTTTTTTTTCTTATAAATGTGTTTAAGTTCCTTGTAGATTCTGGATATTAGCCCTTTGTCAGATGGATAGATTGCAAAAATTTTCTCCCATTCTGTAGGTTGTCTGTTCACTCTGATGATAGTTTCTTTTGCTGTACAGAAGCTCTTTAGTTTAATTAGATCCCATTTGTCTATTTTGGCTTTTGTTGCCATTGCTTTTGGTGTTTTAGTCATGAAGTCTTTGCCCATGCCTATGTCCTGAATGGTATTGCCTACGTTTTCTTCTAGAGTTTTTATGGTTTTAGGTCTTACATTCAAGTCTTTAATCCATCTTGAGTTAATTTTTGTATAAGGTGTAAGGAAGAGGTCCAGTTTCAGTTTTCTGCATATGGCTAGCCAGTTTTTCCAACACCATTTATTAAATAGGGAATCCTTTCCACATTGCTTGTTGTTGTCAGGTTTATCAAAGATCAGATGGTTGTAGATGTGTGGCGTTATTTCTGAGGCGTCTGTTCTGCTCCATTGGTCTATATATCTGTTCTTGTACCAGTACCATGCTGTTTTGATTACTGTAGCCTTGTAGTATAGTTTGAAGTCAGGTAGCATGATGCCTCCAGCTTTTTTCTTTTTTCTTAGGATTGTCTTGGCTATACAAGTTTTTTTTTTGGTTCCATACGCAATTTAAAGTAGTTTTTCTAAGTGTGTGAAGAGTCAATGGTAGTTTGATGAGGATAGCATTGAATCTATAAATTACTTTGGGCATTATGGCCATTTTCATGATACTGATTCTTCCTATCCATGAGCATGTAATGTTTGCCCATTTCTTTATGTCCTCTCTGTATATTTAGAAAACCCCATCATCTCAGCCCAAAATCTCTTTAAGCTGATAAGCAGTTTCAGCAAAGTCTCAGGATATAAAATCTATGTGCAAAAATAACAAGCATTCCTATGCACCAATAATAGACAAACAGAGAGCCAAATCACGAGTGAACTCCCATTCACAACTGCTACAAAGAGAATAAAATACCTAGGAATACAACTTACAAGGGATGTGAAGGACCTCTTCAAGAACTACAAATCAGAAGCCATTTTCTAGATTCCTGAAATAAGCACAGAATGAAAACAATTCCTTAACTTTTAACCTTACACGGTAATGCTGCAGAATCACTGCTGCATAATATGCTGCCTCACAAAGGAATTTGGTCAAGGTTGAGAAGATTAACGTTTTGTTAATATCCCATTAACACGTGGACATGAAAGACAACTCTCCAAGTTTTATTACCAAGGGTAGCACGGAAGTGTTGCACACAGAGTAATATTACTTCAAAGAATGTCTCTAGAAAGGTGATTATTCAACTTATTTAGTATTCTGTGCAAACTCTGTTTGCTTATTCAATTTATTAAATAACACAGATGTTTCAGAAAGAGAAAAAAGCATCTGACACCTCTTCAGAGGCATGACTAATGGGCCATTATGACAGCAATTAAAGAGTAACCACTTGCAGCCTGTAACAACTGACACAGCTACTGTGCACTTCTTAAGTTTTCTGTTAATTACATAAAATTTAAGTCTCTAACGAATTTCAATTAAACCAAAGTAGGGCCTCAGATGGAAGGAAAAGTTGGTGAAGAATGACTTGCTAAAAATGCGCACTGCTGAGCATAGTATGATTAAAGGTCAGGGTTTAATATTTCCTATTGGATTCTAACTGATTTATCATAGCTTCCTGGCAGATATGCAGCCTTTAAAATCATTTTCATATCAGCATGCCCAACCAACGTAGTAGAAAGCAACAAAAAATGTCTAGCAGCCATAATTAAATTTGAACGACAACAGGATACTCATTTCAAGTAATTATTAATATCATGCCCCTCAATAGAAATTTCAGGTTTAATTTTAACTTCAACTTCTTGAGGCTAAGGATTGTGTCTCAGAGTTCTTCTTAGTTCAGGGCATAGGACAGAACATGGGATGTTGCAGCTGCTCAAAGAATGTTTCCTAAATAAATAAATAAATGGAAAATGATAGTTGAAACAATCTTGGTTTGCTTCTACCAAACCAGTAAGAGGAAGAAGCAAAATAACAAATTCTTCCTGTGCACAGTTAAGCTTGCAAATTTAATCATATAAAACAAAAACAGTGTCTTTAAAGTACCATTTTTGAATGAGGAAAAAATAGAAAAAGAGAGACATAAGTTATTTTACTCTTAAGTCCAGAGACCTCATACCTTGAGAACATTTCTCTATGTATCTACAAGCTTAGATACCACTTTTGGCAATATTTTGCGCAACTATGAAGTGTGTTATAATTTTGTTCTTCTTACTGATACATTTACTATCAATTAGGTTAAGTCAAGGGAGCAGCTAGGTGAGATTACAGATACGAGACCTTCAGCATATCTGTTTTACAACTGTGCTTTCACTAGATTAATTTTATAAGACTTTTATTTTTATTAAATACCAGAGGCATTTTGCAATAACACGTTTAAATGATCAACAAACGTTGCTGTTCATGCAATAATACAAAAGCTGCCAAAACAGATATGCCAGTTGGCAGGAAGTACTACTATGTGAAGCCTATATCTAAATGTAAAAATATTTAGATTATCCAAAAGTAGAAATGTTCAAAAGTTGAAACTTCCTTTGACCAGTAAGATCCCACTGAGATACAGAGACTGTGAAATATCAACTTAGAATTATTGACTTAAGAACAATTTCCTTTAGGGGTAGAGAAAACATGAACCGGGGATTACTGTGCACATATATTTTTTTTTGGTGCAAAAAAGCAATAAAAATGCAGTCTTATTGCTTCTGTGTTAGTGCTGGTAGTACTGCAAACAATAAAAGTAAAATAACATGGTTCAAAAATGGTTGGAAAAAATCACAAAGTAAAAAGTTAAGGAAATCACACAATAGCTAGTGAATGGAACAAAGGGAACTAAGCTTTAGAATTTCTAGGATTCGCTCTCAGTTACTGAATATGATAAAAGGTCTTTGAAAAGATCATAAATACTTCTCAGAAAAGTATTGTAAGAGCTTGTCACAATCAATCTACAATACTGTCTTTTTATTTAATGTACTTTTAGATTTCCTTTTCTTTTACATTACCTAGCATGCAATCTATAAGTATTTACTGAGTAATGACCAATGTGCAGATAACATGCTAGCAGAGAGAGATTCTAAAGTAGGCAAAGTAATCTACATTCTAGAAAGGAAATACATAAATATGGAAATATTTACAACATGAACATAACGAGGTAAGAGCTTACAGAGACATATACAAAATGTAACAGGAGGATGCTTATTAATGATGAGCTGCTTTGTGTGAGGAGAATTCAAAAATAGTACTGAAAATAAAGGTTTGTGTATTTTTCATTAATTTAGGTGCAAAATTCAATGATCAGATTAAGATAATAACATTAGTGTCTAGTAACATAAATGTTATTATTTCAGCCTTCTGAATAGTTTTGAATTTGTCATTTTTGTTACTACTTTACTTAGTAAACTACTTTGTTATTACTGTCTCACATAACTTTAAACATTTTAGCTAAACACAATTTTCAGAGCTTGACATTTATGTACTTCCTCAATTTCTAAAAGCAAAACTGAGAAGCAGCTCAGAGTGAAAAATAGAAATAGTAAATGTTAACAACTTACCAACATTACTGAATATATCTTTATATAAGGTCATTAGGTCAATATAAAAAGTCATGAAATAATGCAAGGAATTGATAAGCAACAAGCAAGAGGAACTAAACCAATCTGGAGAATGCACAGTAACACACAGAAATGTTGTGGCAATGTAAAGGACACAGCATTAATAATACAGAATGATAACTGGGAAATATTCCTATCCCTTTTGTACATAATGGACCTATTGCAAATAGTTCACACACCTAACAAATAAATACAGTTAAGTCCTCAATTAATATTGTTAATCAGTTACTGGAAATTGAGACTTTAAGTGAAACAACTTATTGTATGATGAAATCCATTTTACCATAGGCTAATTGATAGAATCAAGAGTTAAGGTTCCTACAGCTTACAGTATGTCACTTTGCTCAAAGTTGCAGTTTCCAAGAATCTACTGACAATTTAAGATAGGACTTACTGATGGCAGTATTTATTTACTAAGAATAAATAAACTTTCTTTTAAGAAGTATATAGAAAGTAAAATAAATAAAATATTTGTTGCTTTATATTCAGCCATACTTTTCTACTCACCCTGGGCTGCAAGATAAACAACTGTTTTTTTTTGTTGTTGTTGTTGTTTTTAATTTTTATTTTTTTATAGAAATGGGGTCTCCCTATGTTGTCCAGGCTGTTCTTGAACTCCTGGGCTCAAGGGATCTTCCTGCCTTGGCCTCCCAAAGTCCTGGGATTTAAAGGTGTGAGCTGCCATGCCGCGCCAGTAAACAACTATTTTGTATGATGCTTTAAACAAAACATTTTACTAAACAAATGTTTCTGTCAAACTAATAGCAGCTTCTGACTTTTTTTTTTGAGGCGGAGTCTCGCTCTGTCGCCCAGGCTGGAATGCAGTGGCGCGATCTCGGCTCACTGCAAGCTCCGCCTCCCGGGTTCCCGCCATTCTCCTGCCTCCGCCTCCCAAGTAGCTGGGACTACAGGCGCCCGCCACCGCGCCCGACTAATTTTTTTGTATTTTCGGTAGCGCGGGCTTTCACCATGTTAGCCAGGATGGTCTCGATCTCCTGATCTTGTGATCCGCCCGCCTCAGCCTCCCAAAGTGCTGGGATTACAGGCGCGAGCCACCGTGCCAGGCCTAGCTTCTGACTTTTAACCAACTTAATCCCCAAATACTAAGCACAGTATTGAGTTACAGATGGGAAGTCTTGCAACATGTATGCATGTGTATGTTCTGGAGAAAAATAGGTGACATACAGAAGCCTTGCATGGAGGCAGTGTTAGGAATTTGTATCAGGCTATTATTCTGATTTTCTTCAGGGAGAAATGCAAGGCTTTTTTTAGTTTCTATGTACCTGTAAAAACCACACTACCATACTGAAGGCAAAGAACGGTGACAAATACCATTTGTTTTCGTTGTTAGTTTAATATGTATCCTGAAACACTGAATCATTATCAGGTACACCAGTCCTAACTAGTCCAATTACAGACAATCTATCACTAAGTCACTATCTCTATAATACCTCCTACTGACACATTTGAAATAAACTTGCAATTTTGTCTTCTACCAACATATCTAAATTTATTGAATGTAGTTTTTAAAAGGCACTGCTAAGTTTGCAGAATTATTACTGTTAACAAAATTTAAATAGAAATCAAGTGTATCTATGTTGAGAATGATCTCCTCCAACATCTCCCTGTAATATGCAAAATTCACCAACATCATGAAGGAATAAAAGGAAATAAGGGAGAGGAAATAAAGAAAAACCTAAAACAAAATAGAAGCCAAATTCCTGTCGAAGGAGAGAAGTATAGGGATTCTGAACAATTTTCCTGAGGTAGCAAAGATCTCTGGGCATACAGAAAGGACTTCGAAAATATAAATCAACTGTAATTCATTTCCTAATTCTTCCTCTTTTCTTCATCCATTAAAAAAAAGTTTTTCACAAAAGAAGCAGCAGGCCCTTTTATGACTATGAAAATGGGAAAATCATTATATTTTATTACTAAGTAAGGAGCTTGGGAGGCGAGTCCGTCAGTCCCCTTCCATGAACCCCAATGTCCATCCTTCCTCAAGTCATGCAGAGGTACAGGGTTGGACAAAGAAAATCAAGGACTGAAAGGGCTCAGAAATAGGGTAGGAATGTCAACTACATGCTTCATTGAAAATTTTTTTAAAGGCTAGAAAATTTAATTATTTGCTTTCTAAACCCTATAAATATGCTTCTAGCTTCAACGTAATTATGTCAAACAGCAGTTTCAAAATGGCTTGATCAAAATATTCTATGACTTCTCCAAATACTCAAAACTGGAAATCTGTCCAAAGATCCATTTTTAAAATCCCCAATCTTCGTTACAGATGAAGAAATAAAAGAATGTCCTTGGGAAAACCAGTTATTCTCCAGACCATCCTATAAAACATCAAATCAATTTATATCTATTGAATGCCTGCTACAAATGGGAAGGCAATTTTCCTGAGATTATGCTTCAGTAAATAGGAAACTTTAATGCCTGTTTCTGTGGGAACTGTAAGTATTTGGGAGATACTTCCTGTCTTGATTCTCCAATTTCAGCACTACGGAGCATATGTGAGACAGGAACCATGACTCCTCAGGAGAAAAGGAAGTTTGGTTGAAAATATCAAAATAAGATTTATCTACTAAGATTTACTTGCCTTTGGAAACTGACCTACTACAAACAGAATCTATGAATAAATGGCATAAATATATTTAGTTGGTAATATCTACAAGTGAACATCCTGAAATCCATGGTACTATAGAAGTACAATTACTGATGACTAATAAAATTAAGTTACACTTTTAAAAGAAACAAAATATAAGATAGTTAAAATCAAATTATATAAAGCAACTCACACATACAAAACGTCTACACAATCATTTAAAATAAAGCACTTATCAGCATTACCTCCTAAGCCATTAAGAAGAAAACTAAAAAGAAAAATACTAGTAGGACACATAAGACAGACATCCATGTTGTTAATGATTATACCTGCCAAGCCGTAAGGCAAGAGGTGCACATCAAATGCCCACAAGGCTCAATCTTGACATCTTTGTCATTCTCTGCACAAATCTTACAGAGCTGAAAAGTGGAGCCCATTTCACAATATAATTCATATTGTTCCTGGAATTTGGGGGAGGGGGAAGGAAAGTAACATTAATGTATTTCCAGCATGAATTGTTAGTATCAAATTTTCCCAAATAAAATGACACACAGTAAATATCTCACAATTGATTTTGTCAGAATTTTGTTACCATCTGAGACATGTTTTGAATTGATGATCACAATTTGGTCTACAAAATCCATTCTAAAAAGGTTTGAACTTTTATCATCTATCTTATATGCTTCTTAATTATTCATATTATTTAAGGTTCCTTTAGGAAAGGACTTGCTTCAATAGTCATGGTGACTCAAAAGACAAAATCTATGGTTTTAAAATAGGAATATAAAATGATTTTATCTTTTTTATAAATGCCACATGCTTATATAATTTAACTGTCAAATTGAAAAAAAAAAAAAAAAGGATACTTGGCTAAACATTATTTTTTTTTGTTTGTTTCAATATCTTTAGAAATCCCAGAAGGGAAGAGAAAAGTGACAAATATTTACCAAGCATTTCTTGCATGCCAGGCACTGTGGTCCACACTTACTATTTCACTTAATCTCCAAAGCATAAGAAGATATATTGAACTTAACAAAAGTTAGGCCTGGGGCTTAATAAGTTTAAATTGTTTGCTTCAAACTCTAAATGAAGTCTCTGACTAAAAAGTGCATACTCTTTCCCTAACACTGTCAAGAAAACAAATCCCATCACTAACCAAAAACCATTTTATTAAAACTGCCATGTTCTTGATTGATTAGGCTTTTAGCTTAAAACATTTGACACAGTAAAATTTTCAAAATTCAAAACATTTGACACAGTAAAATTTTCAAAATTCAAATACTGAAAAGATCTTTGTGACAAAGATACAAATAAATTGGTAAATTCGAAAAAAATACAAAAAAAATGTTAGGAATACAAAGAAAAGGAATTATGAAACCAATATTTGGGTAAATAAAGCAACTTTTAGTTCGGTAAGTGACTACAATGTGCCTGGCACTGAGTAGGATAAATAAATAACAATATTTAGTCCACAGCCTACTAAAATATACTATAATCCTGGTGAGAAAAAATATACATACACACATAAACACACGTGGATACATATGCATGTACATGCAGGTACACACGTATAAACTGTGTCTACTATGATGTGTGAATATACAAAAATTTTATGGGGAACTTAAGGAAAGAGACAAGAGAGAATGCATAAAAATGGAAAAGAAATAAAACTAAAGTAATTCAAAGTAAGTTATAAATTGCTGATGTCCCTGAAATAATAGGTAAGTACTGATACTGGTTATGACTGTCTAAAGGACAAATATGCAATTATAAAAAAAATTACATTAGGCTAAAATCACAGATACAGACCACAGTGCAACCTAAACAATAAGAATATGTACGAGTAATTTAAGGGAATGTTATTACTTCCAAAGGTTTATTTTTTTAATGGCTTTATAAAGAGGAACTGTCTTTCCTACGTATCCTTTCACACATATTTGAAAATACGGGATCACTACATAACTTTTAAAACGGCAATCACATGTTAAATTTAAAATGGCAATCATAACCGGGCACGGTGGCTCACGCCTGTAATCCCAGCACTTTGGGAGAGTGAGGCAGGTGGATCACCTGAGGTCAGGGGTTCGAGACCAGCCTGACCAACATGGAGAAACCCCGTCTCTACTAAAAATTCAAAAATTAGCCGATGTGGTGGCAGGTGCCTGTAATGCCAGCTACTTGGGAGGCTGAGGCAAGAGAACTGCTTGAACCCAGAGGGCAGAGGTTGTGGTGAGCCGATATTGCGCCACTGCACTCCAGCCTGGGCAACAAAAGCAAAACTCTGTCTCAGAAAAAAAAATGAAAGAAAATGGCTCACGCCTGTAATCCCAGCACTTTGGGAGGCTGAGGCAGGCGGATCACGAGGTTGGGAGATCAAGGCCATCCTGGCAAACACGGTGAAACTCCGTCTCTACTAAAAAATACAGAAAATTAGCCAGGCATGGTGGCGGGCGCCTGTAGTCCCAGGCTGAGTCAGGAGAACGGCGCAAACCCAGGAGGCAGAGCTTTCAGTGAGGTGAGATGGCGCCACTGCACTCCAGCCTGGGCGACAGAGCAAGACTCCATCTCAAAAAAAAGAAAAGAAAAAGGCAATCGCTTATTAAATTTATATGTACAATATGTACATATAAATGTCAACGTGTATGTCTCACATAATAATGTAAAGACCACAGGAACTGAAACTTGGATAATTATAAGGTAAATCATTATCTACTATCTTAAAAAAAGCTGTAATTCTCTTGTTTTTTCCCTCAGATTTTTATTATTTATTACACAAGGCGTGAACATGTCTCAAATATAAAATATTTTAAAACCAGACTGAATGTAAAATAAAAAAATACTCAAATTCTCCCTTCATCCCCTCCCTGATTGCTCAATCCCTGTTACCTCCTCAGTTAAATCTTCTTACCAGTTTGGTGGTTTTTTTTGATCTTTTAAAAAGTATACTCACATGTTCACATACAGCAATTAATTATGTATTTCCTTACAGAAGCTGAACATACATAATGTAACTTTACCAAATGAAATGTTACCTACTTGTACTTTACATAAATGGAATTATTTTATAGTACAAGATGCAGAAGTTCCCACATGAGTATGTAGAGCTACCTCCCTCCTGTTGATGACTTCACACAATACAGTATGAGAATAGTAGTCTATTTAATCTATTACTAAACTTCTTAGTATTTTGTAACTTTTTACTTTTACAAAAAATATTACAGTAAATATCTGTTGTACAGGTTTGTGTGTGTGTGTGTGTGTAAGTGATATATATGGGATCTATTACATATATAGATTCTAAAGTGAAAAGATATTTTCACTTAGATTTTTATAATTACTGAATATCACTCTCAAGAAAGGTTTTACCAACTTACATTCCCATTCAAAATCTATGAGGTTGCTAGCAATGGATTTAGAAAAACATAACTGTTATCTTCAACAGGCTTCAATTATCTATTTGACTCTAAAATCTAAGGCATATGATTATTCTAATCTTTTTTTGGGAGCTTTCTAAACTATAGCTCCCTCCTTACATCCACCTACCTGCTCATGGATTTATTTATTTCCCCCATATAAATGCCAATACTATATGGAAAGCAAGAATTCTAACAGCATAAATTTGTATCAAAAAATCTAAGAAAGTAATATAATTTCTCTTTAAACACTCTTATAATTCCTTAGGTATATTTTGTATTAAATACTTGTGCATGATTTTAACTACTGTATGAGAGTCTTATTTATTTAGAAGGCATTATGGATACTTATTTAATTATACTTTTCTAGAAATTATCCTTACCTGTGTAACTTTTATATGGTCATGAGGTGTAGGTTCACATAATCCAGTTAAATCAGGATTATAACTCCTCCCATCAGGATAAAGATAACTGAATTTAAACAGAAACTTTATTACCTTAAATATACAAGTTTTAATTGCATTTAAGGATATTTAATCAAGTTTTTCTATATTCAAACATACATTTGGATGTTTCCTTTTTATGTAACATATCGATAACATATTACTTCATTATTTCCAAAATACTATGTTGTTTTTAGGACACTTAGAATGTAGAAATTATTTTCATATAAGAAATACATCATGAATATAGCCCAACCCACTAAGCAACCATTTTCAATGAAATACCTTTAATGTATGTCTCTTATATAAGCTAAGAATATTTCACTGATCAATCATGTTCTATTCCAAAACACTTTGAGGATATACCTATTTGCAATTGTTACATCTTTCATCTGAGGCACAGGTAATGTTAATCACATCATTTTACACCATGCCTAATACCACATGGAAAGAAAATATAATTAAAGGCCACAGTTCTCTTGTAAGTTATTCAAACACTTCTGTGGTGTTCCTGTTTCTACAGTTTCCATATCTCTTCTCTCATCTTCCCCTCACCCTAACACAAACACATATGCACAAATGCAAATACACATACACATGCACATACACATTTTAAAAAATTAGAAAATGCTACATTTCCATGTTTCATTGACTTAACACTACAAACACAAAATGGTCTATAGAAAGAAACAAGGTTCTATTATCAGGGAAAACTGAAATCTGAACTAAAAGTTGTAGTAATAATGCATTCTTGCTGTGTTAAATCAGAAGTTGTACTTGTTATTCAAAAATTCATCAAAAAATAAAATTTACTGTGTTGGTAAACACTTATTTTTAATTTTAAAAAGTGGTAATGTCACTGCTGTGTTTCATCAGTTTATTAAATTATGGTTAATTCTGTTTAACATCTTTCTATACTAAATTTCTTAAATAAAATGGTAAGAATATAGTACTATAGTATGTACATTTAAAAGGGTAAAACTATAACAAATCTATTCTTTAAAGTAATAAAAAATATTTAACCTCGGATGAGGTGTCTACAAACACGTTAAGTGTTAGAATTTACCCAGGAAAACCAGAAAAATGAACTTAAAGGACAGATAATTCTGACATAGTAAGGGACAAATCAGTGAGATGATTTTTTTATGATTTAGCAAAAGGAATTTACTACATCTGAGTATGATACAAATTTAGAATGTCCTTATGGGTGTGTTATAAAATTTGACAAATATTAAATGAGGAATGATAATCCAAAGAAGATAAGCAACTTTTTAATATACTCTAAAAATTGGCCATTTAAAAAAATATTATATAAAATTTTAGGTATCACATTTCAATAATATGAAGAAATTCTAGCAAGAATTCAGAAATTAAAGTTACAAAAATAAGGATTAGGGTACCATAGGAAAGGTTAAAAGTTCTTTTTAACCTATCAGGAGGTTGCTGATAGGTTAAAAAGATATAAAAAGGACCTTTAACCTTTCCTATGGTACGCTAATCATTATTTTTGATTATTTCTGTCCTTAGTACACCCAGGATATACTGCAGATGAGCGCTTTTCAATGGCATTGAAGGAGTAAAGAATGTTGGGTGGTTATCAAAATAAACATCTCTTTCAACTAAGTCATACAATATTGGATTAACTATTAATATAAGGAAATACAGTGGACCCGGATGGTAGCTGGATGCAATGATATCCTATTCTGATCTTATGAGAAACCTTATCTAATTAATTTATAAATCCTATTTTATCCTAATATATTATTAAAGTTCAAAATCAACTAGCTAAATCCCTCTGGAGATGCGTGTGTGTGTGTGTGTGTGTGTGTAACTCTCAAGAGTTACTGTGCCCAGGAGTTTAAAGGCTTCGCTCCGCTGATTATAATACTAAAATTTGTGACTCTTTGAATGACATTTGAAAAACAGAAGGAATAATTCAAACAAGCTATATCAAAATTTTTCCCTCTACAGATTTGTCCATTTACCATCTACTTATAAATTCAAACTTTAAAGTATATTTTCTTAAAAAAAAAATCTGTAATCATTGTAAATCAAAAT
The DNA here is from genome assembly GCF_047675955.1 of Chlorocebus sabaeus. Lineage (NCBI taxonomy): Eukaryota > Metazoa > Chordata > Mammalia > Primates > Cercopithecidae > Chlorocebus > Chlorocebus sabaeus. The sequence continues at coordinate 25,614,093 of NC_132925.1, forward strand.
CTATACACAAATCTTTGATGCATTAGAAGAAAGGTATAAATAACCAAGACTAGCAAATTTATGAAAATCAGAAGGAAAAGGAAAGAGAAATACACATTTGGTACCATAACTTGCCATACAATTACTACGTAACTAATTATTGAAAGGTTTCGTGTGTGGGGTTTTTTTTTTTTTTTTCCCCCAGATAGAGTCTTACTCTGATGCCCAGGCTGGAGTGCAGTGACACGATGTCGTCACTGTAGCCTCAACTTCCCAGGCTCAGGTGATTATCCCATCTTAGCCTCCAGAGTAGCAGGGACTAGTCACGCGCCACCATGCCCAACTAATTTTTTTGCATTTTTTGTAGAGATAGGGTTTTGCCATGTTGCCCAGCCTGATCTTGAACTCCTGAGCTCAACTGATCCTCCTGCCTTAGCCTCCCAAAATGCTGGGATTACAGGAGTAAGCTACTAGTCCCACCCAAAAGCTCACAGGTTTTTAAAAAGTCCTACTTTTTCGTTGCATAAATCTCATCACTTTTTTTCTTTTCTTTCTTTCTGTTTTGCAATTACTTTGAGAAAGGTAAAACTCAAATCATTTGCTCTTTGTTAACTCTGGTGGACTTTCTTCTGCTAGGTTTCAGAATTCATACTGCAGTGAGTTTGATCATGAGCATCTCTAAGTTACCCAGCAAGGCAGAGGGGAAGAAAAAGCAGCATGATCAAGTGCACTGAGAATACAAGGAGAGAACAAAGGGAGTGACATGTGAATAAAGCAAAGAAGAACCAGACATATTTACTATTAAGGGACCCAATAGATTGTCCATACTTTGTGTGTGGAGGGAGTGGGGAGAATTCATTAATTTTAAAAACAAAGGGGAACTTATTTATTTTTAAATTTTAAAAAGGAATATAGCCTGAGATAAACTAAACTTAGCTATTAACACATAGTCCTAGAATATGGAGTTATTATCAGTGTGAATGAGGAAAGATCTATGAGAGAAAAGAAAAGGAAGGGGTGGAGGGAGAAACAGATAACAAAGAGAAAAGAAAGTCTGGCACTAACAATCAAACTTTAAAAAGTGAAACTGGCCGGGCGCGGTGGCCCATGTCTATAATTCCAGCACTTTGGGAGGCTGAGGCGGGCGGATCATGAGGTCAGGAGATCGAGACCATCCCGGCCAACATGGTGAAACCCTGTCTCTACTAAAATACAAAAAACTAGCCAGGCGTGGTGGCACATGCCTGTAGTCCCAGCTACTTGGGAGGCTGAGGTAGGGGAATCCCTTGAACCCAGGAGGCTGAGGTTGCAGTGAGCCAAGATTGTACCACTGCACTCCAGCCTGGCAACAGAGTGAGACTCCCGTTTCAAAAACAGAAAAAAAAAAAAAAGTGAAACTAGCAATCTAAGGGTTATATGAGGAAAAAGAAGTCAATTATTCTAAATAATTTAAAATATAAAGTTTTACATCCATTTTAAAACTACCTTTAAGTCCCAACGTTTTATCATATGAACGATAAAAATTCATGTAATTTGAAGTTGAAATGTTTTTGCTATAACATAGTTTCAAATAATTAGGTTACCTTAAAATGACTATATAAAGAGATGAACAACAAACTAAGGAACATCCATTATTTCTCAGTCTTAAGATTAAAAAGCAGCCTCGCTATCCATTTTCTCCATCACAAAGCAACCTTTATTTTTCAGATTCGTGAATCATAAGCACTCCAACTCCCATTTCTCATACTTACAATCCTTCCCTGCTGCCATCGATCAGGGCTTGAAATAAGGGCTTGTTATGAGGTATGGTCTGTAAGATATTTCCATCCCCGGTCACATAGCCAATGGCCCACTGTCCCAAACGAGTGCAACTTAACCGGAAAATATAGCTGCAAAACATAAGAAAATTATGTTTAATTTAATTCAGAATGTAAATCAATACTAAACAATTTGTTAGGGTTCTTTCAAGCAAAAGAATAAACAGAATCATTTAGAATTCCTGAATACTCCTCATATTCTAACTTCTAACTTATTTTTAACATTGTACTTTTCCATTTATCAATTTAGAAGAGAAACACTGATCATTACTTTTTATTTAAATACTTCCAGATACATATATAAGAAAATAAACAAGATTGTAAACTATCTAGGGATTTTTTTTTTTTACCATCATCAGGGTGCTGTGTATGGAAGTGTTGATGGCATGGAATAGCTACAAAACAAATCACTCTTGGAATGTAAAAACAAAAGAAGTAAAAATTTAAATTCAATTTGCTTACCTCAGAAAAAAACTGAGCCAGTTTCTACTGTAGAACTCGATATATTCCTTTGTAATTTAGACATTAAAATTAGTTTTGTTTGTTTGTTTGTTTTTTGAGACGGTGTCTCTGTCGCCCAGGCTGGAGTGCCATGGCGCGATCTCCGCTCACTGCAACCTCCGCCTCCCAGGTTCAAGCAATTATCCTACCTTAGCCTCCCGAGTAGCTGGGACTACAGGCGCGTGCTATGACGCCCAACTAATTTTTTGTATTTTTGTTGTTGTTGTTTGTTTAGTTTTTCAGACAGAGTCTTGCTCTGTCGCCCAGGCTGGAGTGCAGTGGCGCGATCTCAGCTCACTGCAAGCTCTGCCTCCTGGGTTCGTGCCATTCTCCTGCCTCAGCCTCCCAAAAAGCTGGGACTGCAGGCGCCCGCCACCTCGCCCGGCTAATTTTTTTGTAGTTTTAGTAGAGACGGGGTTTTACCCTGTTAGCTAGGATGGTCTCGATCTCCTGACCTCGTAATCCGCCCGCCTCGGCCTCCCAAAGTGCTGGGATTACAGGCGTGAGCCATCACACCCGGCCAATTTTTTGTATTTTTAATAGAGACGGGGTTTCACCTGTTAGGATGGCCTCGATCTCCTGACCTAGTGACCCACCCGCCTCGGCATCTCAAAGTGTTGGCATTACAGGCGTCAGCCACCGCGCCCGGCCGGCTTCTTAAAAAATAGTAACTTTTCTTTCAGGTATTCCAGCCATTCATCCCTAAGGTTCAAAAGTGCAAACTAGGTAATTTCATGGCTGCCATCTAACCATATCAAATTCAGTATCTTACAATGGGAAGTTAAGATAGTTCAAAAATATAAATCAAATCAAATCCCTTAAAACTAATATCCAACAAAAGGAGACAGCAACTTGGCTTTAAATCCATCATTATCATTTATGTATTAATCTAGTTATCTATATACTTATTTCATTTTAGATCATTTCTCTTTATTTGAGTGTACTGCATTTAATCTTTCTATCAGGATACCCTTCTGGATTTTATTACCCCATTAAGCAGATCAAAAACAAGCCAATTTAAATCTGTTGGCTGTATTTTAATACTCTAGCTGCTGTATGTAGGTGGCAGACACAAGTATCTCAAAATATACTTTAGTTATTGATAGACCAAGTACTATAAATGTAACTTTAAAGATATACTTTAACATACATAATGGCTGCAGTCACTGGATTTAATTAACTTGTGTATTTAGTAGTAGAGTGTAATTTCATCTTTTGACAAACTAGAATTTTAAAAAAAGAAGTGATTTTTAAACATTAAAAAAATTATATTGGTGATAGAATCTTTGGAAAGAACTTTTCAAAAAAGTCTAAAAACATGAATCCCTAGACAAACTGAAAATAGGATATCAATCTGTCAATTATTGGCATTCTTAATCAAAATCAGATAAAATAATGCCACTGAGACTTACGGCTATGATATTATGAGAAGTGCCAAAAATAATAGAAAGTCACTATAAATTACAATTCAGAAGGACATTATTAAACTGTTACATAAAAAATTAATATAAAATTCCTTCAAATTAAGTCAAAAGCTAGAATCTTAAAAATCTGTGTACTATGAATCTCAGCAAAATTTATAGAGTATATTAACATGAAGAAAATAATTACAAATCTGCATTGCTAGTAATTTTAAATGTAATTCCACATTTATTCATATACTAAGAATCTAGTAGATACTGAAATACATACTTGTGAAATTGCTCAGATTTTTAATTCATGTCCTTTTCTATTGTTCTAAACATTGTTTTGGGATGGTGTTTCTAAAACTCATTATTACACAGAAGGTTCAAGCAATTCATGTATGTAAGAGATAGTAATACCAGCAATCTGGTAAGAGCCAAGGGCATTTTAGAACAATTTCTTCCTCTCATGCACCTTCTTCCTATCCCATTTAATTTGCTGCTAACGCTTTGGCTTGTGGCTACCCCTTCCCAACCTCAAGTGAATTTCTGGCTTATTTTTAGCACCCTGCTCTCTTAAACAGCATGCTTAATTTAATCAAATTAGGGCTAGGTGTGGTGGCTCACATCTGTAACCCCAGTACGTTGGGAGGCTGAGCCAGGTGGATTATTTGACACCAAGAGTTCGAGACCAGCGTGGCCAACATGGCAAAACCCCGTCTCCACTAAAAATACAAAAAAAAAAAAAAAAAAAAAAAAAAAATTGGCAAGACATGATGGTACATGCCTGTAGTCCCAGCTACTCAGGAGGCTGAGGCATGAGAATCATCTGAACCCAGGAGGTGGAGCTTACAGTGAGCCAAGATGGTACCACTGCACTCCTGCCTGGGGTGAACACAGTGAGACTGTTTCAGGAAAAAAAAAAAAAAAATACACACACACACACACACACACACACATATATACATATAACTGAGGTATCTTTCATGTTGACAAGGTGGTTTAGGGTTCAATGCCACTCTTATCACCTAAAAAGCCACCTAATGAATATTTCACTTAGATTCCCAAATGTTACTACCTTCACCCCGTAATTCATATTTTGTCAGATGGATGCCTAATAATAAAGCACAACCTAAGGAGCCAAAATGTCCCTGAAGTAAATCCAATTGTTTTCTATACTATGAAGTCAAAGACACGAAATACTTTCCAAGATTTAAAAAAAAAAAAAAGTTAAATGCAGATATTCTCCAAAGCAAATATTTGTTACAATTTTTTTTTATTCATTAAGGGTGTTTTCCTAAACACATCTTTAGTACCCACATCATACTTTACACATTATAATTTGTTATATATTATTTATTTCATCATTAGCTACCTAAAATTTAATAGAAAAAATCATTACATGGCAAGTTAGGAAGGAAACAAAGATTTTTTTTTCAGAGGACACTATTCTAGTTTTTTAATGAATGATACACAAAAAAGCTGTATAAAAGGTATATATTGTACGCATTTGAAGATAAGTTTACTGGTGGGTCTTATGACAAATATTCTTAGCACAGGGCAGTAGTTTTTATTAAGAGAACTTTTCCAAATAGTAATGAGATGTGGCTGTTGTTCTCTACATTGTAATTCATGTTCTCCATGATATTGAACAAGTAAACAAAACCAAAAATAAAGGCCTCAGTTTCTTCATTATTTCTATGATTGGACAAGATAATTTCTCAAATAACTCACATGTTAAGTTTCTATGATTGCATAATTCCAACCACCACACATTTTTCAAATCATACTCCAAGTGCAAGAAAGATACTTCGTATGACGTCATTCAAGAGAGTAAAAATTATGGAAAAATCTGGTCATGAGAGATTGTTGAATGAAACAAAATCATTCATCTAAAACACTGTCAACATGCAAAATAACTGATCTGCTCGCATGGTCACAATGAGAACTAACTCTCCTTAGTCTAAATGGAAGATTTCAGTGGAAGCCAAACTGTTTTTGTACTCACTAGCTTCTTTTTCAAATATACTATATAAATTCTTAAAAAGACAAAAACATGGAAAGTTTCATTATGACAGAGAACAAAAAATCAGCACTATTGGCTTGTACTAAAAAAAAAACCGTTTTGGCCGGGTGTGGTGGCTCACACCTGTAATCCCAGCACTTTGGGAAACTAAGGCGGGCAGATCACGAGGTCAGGAGATCAAGACCATCCTGGACAACATGGTGAAACCCCACCTCTACTAAAAATACGAAAATTAGCTAGGCATGGTGGCACATGCCTGTAATCCCAGCTACTTGGGAGGCTGAGGTAGAAGAATCGCTCAAACCAGGGAGTCGAAGGTTGCAGTGAACGGAGATCGCGCCATTGCACTCCAGCCTGGCGACAGAGCAAGACTCCATCTCAAAAACAAAGCAAAACAAAACAAAACAAAAATGTTTTAAAGTACAAACATTATATACAGCACAAATCAAATAAAAATGATACTAGAAAAAAAAAGGTACACTTAAAAACCACCACCAAATTCATCCCTAAAATGAAATGTTCTCTATATGAATATCAGTGCACTAATGAATACTGGAATAGCATCTGAAAAGTGAGGACTCTGACAAGCAGGTCTCTAATATCCCTATTGCTGTACTCAGCATACTGCCTGCCATAGCACAAATGCCTACTATGTGCTTAATGAATTTTTAGATGAAATACATGGGAAAATGCACTGAACCATGGAAGAGATAGATTTTCTGACCCAGATTTGCCATTAATAAGGTGTAATTTCTTGGCCTAAGCCACAGGGGCTGACCGACCTCTCCAAGGCTCATTTAGTTTCACCATTTGGAAAATAAAATATAAATTCTGAGGCTACAATAAAACATAAGGCATTATGAAAAAAGTTTTCAAGGACACGAAATTGGTTTTGATTATAACAATAGGTCTATATATGCTATGTACATACATTTATTTGGTCATAAACTTACATTCATATTTATGTGTTCAGGTGCATGTATATGTACTTGTATTTATCAGAGAACTTAAATGAATGTCTTAAAAATACCCTAAAGTAACGAACATAAGACTGTTCTATTTATTTGTTCTTTAGCACAGTATTCAAGTATTCAAATATATACATACAATTTTGCACATAAACACAGATATCATGAAAACAGAGAGGAGACCACATCCCCTTTCACTTTATGAATACCAAGTTTCAGAGTAAGCACAATGTATCAATGTAAAGGATTAGATTAAGAAGCACCATTTTGGTCTTTGAGCTTTTCCAGACCCCCCTCAAGCATGCCATCAGTGGGTGTTGCTGACTAACTTAGGAACACACCATGGAGAATTTTCATCTTTGGATATATCACATAATATTACTGCTAAAAAGTCTTACCTTCCGGGTTTGGTGCTGTATTTCTGTAGTCGTGCTTTAACTTCATCATACGTCAGAAATGCCATGTAACCTGGATGTGTCACAGCTAAGAAATTCCAATTCCGCAAAATAGAGCCCCAAGGCTAAAAAATAAAAAAAATTAAAAGAGATTATCTAGAGAATATCAAATATTGATTACATACTGAACCATCATTTAATACACTTAACATTATCTTGGATATTTTAAGTTAATCTGACCTTATGTGGTTTAGGTCAACTTTTGTTACCTACCAGCAGACATTCAAGTCTATTGTTCTTTAGAGAAATATGATTAGGCAGAAAAGAGATTTTTCAGGAAGCGAATATCTCTTCTCTACACAGTCTATTCTCACTACAGCACTTGTGACTATTTTAAAACATAAATGAAATAATTCTTCTGTTCAAAGCCTTCTAACTTTGAATAAAAGCCAAAGTCCTCATATATTGCTTAGAAGGACTTTACAGGGTTTGATCCCCAGCAGTTCCCCTTTTTGTCTCCATCTGCTATAACTCTCCCACTTTCTGCATCTTCTCCAGCCTGCTATTGTCTTGAACACAAATGCCCTCTTTCCTCTTAGAGTCTTTGTATTTGCCGATGCCTTTACTTGAATTTTCTTCCCCCAAATATCCATCTCATTCCTGTCTCCAAATGTCACTTCCTCAATGAAGCCTTCTCTGACCAGCATATTTAAAACTGTTACCTCTTGCCATATTCCTCACCTCCGTGTATGTCTGTTTCGTTAACAACTGCTTCATTTTACAGAGTAAGAAACCATATCATAGAACTTACATGACTTGGCAAAGGTTACACATTAACCATAAGCTACATAAGGACAAGGAACATGCCTGTCTTGCTTGCCCATGCGATGCCAGGACCACTGCAGCATCAGATAACAGTAATCAGCCAAGGATCAATGTCACTGAACAGATCCTCTAGTGACTTGTGTAAAAGGCTAGTGTTAACACTACTGTAGTCACATCTGGCTTAACTTTACATAACTATAAACTTAGGAAAGGTTTAGGGTTTAAAAGTGAGTTACATAAAAACAAAACCTTTCGCATAAGTATTTGGTTTGTACCATTGCATCATTCTCTCTTTAATCTGATTGGTTGTCTGTCCAGCTACCAGGGCAAGAGAAAAAAGGCAGGCAGTGATAGACAACTTTACTCAAGGGTGTGGATGAATCATCTCTGTAATTTTGTTAAGGCTGAAGCTACATTTATTCCAAGGAACTGGCAGCATACTCTATCTGATGTGCCAGATTATTAAATCTTCTACATAAAAGAAAAAAAAACAAAGTATTTTTACGTTGCCATATTAAAGCTGTTAAAACAGTTATTCTAGACATGATTACTGGTAAAAGTTCCTGCTTTTGTTTGTTTTGAGACTTGTTCCTCATTATTGTTAAGCAAGTTACAAATTTACAAGTCAGAATTCTTCAAGGATTATAACCTTTGAGATGAGGATAACAAAGAATGATTTAGTAATAATAAAGTTTTTAGCCTTTTTCAACATAACAAGAAAAATCTTCGGGGTATTTCCCCATCACACTAAAATACCTAATTGGGCAAGAAAGGCACTCTAGAGAATAATAATATGAGAGGCTGAAAAAAAAAATGCATGTTTTTAATTTTCTCCCTAATGCATGACTAAAAAATTGCATTAAACATTACTTAGAAAATGTCAGTATGTATTTTTAAAAACTGAGCAATAACTGTTATTCTAGACCCTAGTTTTTGTTTTGTTTTGTTCTACCCATCTATAAAGGACAAGGATGAAAGAAATATCAAACAAATAATTGGGTCACTTCCATTAATGTCCACACAAATTAGTGGAAGAGTGGTTGAAAAAAAATGCTGAACTTTATAGAGCACCAATGCACAGATCAAAATATAAGTAAAAAAATTAAATTGGTGTTTTGAGCCAACTGCCACAGTATTTAGCAACCATTTCTTAGTATATAATCCAGAGGGCCAGCTTCTAATTGCAAAAATATTTATGCAATAGAATGAGTCTGTGTATTGTTTTTCTTGTATGCAGCCCACTCAAAACAGAAACATGCAGTACTTATGTGCTTTTTATTTTTAAAGTATTTCGATGACTACTGGCTTAAAAAAGGCGAAACAAAGTGTTTTGGAGAATATTTTTTTTTATTTTGCTTTTCAGATTAAATAAATTTTTTCGTATATAAGAACATAAAATTATCTAGATATTTTTAAATGACTATAGAAATTAATGAAGTGAATAAAGGAGACAGGTCCCTCCATTCTCTCAAATGCTACTATTTTCAAGAAGAGCCAGTTACTGACTTACAGCTTAAGTTGGAAGAGGATCCTCGGCTGGTCTGCCTAGATACTCTCTTTAATTCTTAGCTACAACTGAGGACTTTCCTCTTCTTTGATTTTCCTCACTATTCCATTGATGCTACATACTCTACGGTCACTAGGATATTCTACTAAAATACTCCATCCTTATCCTGCTACCCCCAAATTTAGTGCCCCATTTCTCAGTGACCCCATTTTTTCTAATAGTGGGGATACAGAGGAAAAGGAGAACATCAGCCCCAGGGAGAAGGAAGAGAGAAGCAAAATCCCTATAATTCCTTTCCAGGACAGTAGCATGTGCCGATTCCAGCATCTCTAAGTGACTTTGAGAGAAAAGAGAAGGATAAAGAAAAGGAAAGAAGGAAGAAGAGGAAATGAGGAAGGTGACCACATAAGATCCCTCCAGTGACTCCCAAGTATTTGTTCAGGTTCTGCCTGCATATAAGAATGAAAGCCAAGAGGAAGCAAACTTTTTTACTTCTTTCATTCCCTCTGTAATTCTCAACTTCATCTCCTGCCCCGCGCTGGCTCCTTCTTCAAAACCTTCTGCTAGTTTCTCTACTTCAGACCCCAAATTCTAAAAGTGTACCTTGCTTACCTTCAGTTCCCATTCTGCTAAATATCCCACTCCCAATAATTTGCAGTCAGAAGAAGTCACTGCCAATTAACTACTAATATCATGGCTATAACTGAATGTATGTTCCTGTAGTCACACAGTATTAGCAAAACATATGTTCATATGTAATATAGAAATGTAAGGATTTAATGAATACATTTAAGAAAATCACTTAATTTTTAAAGTTGTATAAAAAGATCAGCAAAAGTTAAACCATCTACTTCTCTATACACAGAACCAATTTTATCATATTTTAAGGCACACATACGATTATATTCAAAGCATTTGATTGGAGTATAGAAATAAACAAATGATGAATCTCAGAAATACACAGGGGCTAAACAAGAGTTCTTCAGCTCCTTCTGTAATCACATTTTTAAAATGATTAGGAATTCCCTGGCCCAGGTAAGATTTTCATTTTACAATCTAAAACTTTTCACAGTAGCTTGACTTAAAAATAGCCCTTTCTTTTCCCATCCCAGTGAAAGTAAATAAGATATATATTCCTTAGAGTATCAAGGCTGACTTGTGCTATTTTAAAGTAAAACAGCTTATAAGAAAATATGTCCACATATTAAATAGCAGTTTAGGTAAGTGTTTAACCAACATTAAGTTGCCCTCATACTTTCAATATATAACGCCAGGGAATTCTAGCATTTAATACCCACAGTAAAAAGTCATCCAGGCTCACCACAAAAATATACTCACTTCCTAGAATGAGCAGTTAGGTTTAATGTAGGAAGATTACTTTTACTCTCTTCCTTGACAAGGTGAAGAAGCAAAGCTCCTACTATTTAGAATCTCTTTGTATCATGTTAAATAAATAAGATATTCTGTAAAATTATCAGAAACCTTTAAAGAAAGGAGAGGTTCCATTATAAAATGACCAATATCAGATAACTTTTTTTTTCTAAAATAGATCTTAAAATCTTTGAAAAACGTAAACTGTCAAACTATAATATATACACCGAGGGAATAATCATGAATTCAAAAATTTAAAATAATCAAAAGCACACTTTCGTCAGTGATTTATCTAATTGCTTACCCTATATACAAGGTAGAATTATGATTTTGAAATTATAATACAATGAAATATATCCTGTATTTTTTTTTTTTTTTTTTGAGACGGAGTCTCGCTCTGTCGCCCAGGCTGGAATGCAGTGGCGTGATCTCAGCTCACTGCAAGCTCCACCTCCTGGGTTCACGCCATCCTCCTGATTCAGCCTCCCAAGTAGCTAGGACTACAGGTGCCCACCACCACCACGTCCAGCTAATTTTTTGCATTTTTAGTAGAGACATGGTTTCACATCCTATATGTATTATTGACAGGAGTTAATCTCTCTTCTATTAATGGGGTCCTTCATAAATTAAAAGCTAATCCTGTGCAATGTGGTTTTTATTACATAAACCAGTCATCTAATCCTTGCTAGCTAGTGCCAAGCAGAATTAAAGATCAGAGAAGTAAAGTTCACGTAACATGAAAAACATGAAACCAATATTATACTCTGATATTTGTGGAAAGCATGTTTCAAAGGGAGTAAATTTTACTTCAGATTAAAATGATAAAAAATTGTATCAGAATACAAGTAAGCCCAGTCTGATCAACCTACCTCATTTACTATATAATTTATGTTACTAAATCATAAAAATGTTAAGCAGAAAGTTTTTATTTTGTGACTACTTGAACTGAATCCCATAGATGATACACATTTTAGTGGCAGAGGCAAACTCAAAACACAAATTTCAAGTCTTCATGTTTAAAGTAATTCCATTAAGGCATGCAAAAGAAGAAAATGATAGCATCCATATAATGCTACATTCTTCTAATTTGCTATGTGAAAACAATTATGGAGGATAACTTAAAAGGAAAAACAATAAGCATAACAAAAATGTTCATCTTTAAGTTGTTTACATTAGAGAAAATGCAGGTAAAAATCTAAATTTTTCAAAAGAGAGCTTTGTTAATACTGACATACTATTTTGAATGAATATGACATAGGAACTTATGAAGAATATTTACTGACACTGAAAAATGTTCGTTACACATGGTTGAATGTGCAAAGCAATTTATAAAATAAGTACAGGACACAAGTTCTGTTCTATACAGAACAGTCTGGTATTTCTAAGTTTACTATTTCCCTTTTAACCTAATAAACGCAGAAGGCAAAAGGAAAGATTTTAGATCTAGCTGGAAAATGCCCACCTGCAGTTGTTGCATTCTATCCATCATTGTGCTAAAAGATCAACAAAATAAAGTGAGAAACTAAGTAGAGAGTTTAAAACAAAGCTCTTTTGGATGGATCCTCTCAAAGCTGACAAGCAGCCACCAGGCTCACAGCATCTGATACTCCAAACTTAAGCCAAATGGTTCACTCTAAACTTTTAGCAATGACCAAACATACCAATAAAATTACAGACTAATAGTAATGACACTATTTTCCATATGTTTGTTTATACGTATGTAAGAGAGAGAGAGACAGAAAGAGAGAGAAACAGAGAGAAAAGAAAGGGAGAGAGGAAGGGAATGGATAGACTAAGCAAGTATAAACTTACCTGAAACAGTCTGGTAAAAATATCAAATTCAAAAACTGAAATGTAATCATTGCAAGTTAAATCAATTGTTGATTTTAGAGCCATTGCTTCCAGGCCAGAGCTAATCTGGTGGACCTCATGAAGGCACTGTCTGAATACTTTCCATGGTACGATAGTTCTGTGCAAGGTGGAAAAAAAGGGAAATAATTGAATCAACTGTCATTTAAGAAATACCTCCCTTTGAAGCAGCAAAATTCAATAATAAAATTAATATAATTGTATTTGTACTACCAGACAAATACTTGAGAATACTGTTCATATTTCAGAACAAATGTAGTGGGTTCTTTTTAACTCAATTATTTTGCATTTGCTAAGAATAAGACAAAAATTTAAATTAATTTTCTCTCAAACAGTCCTAGGCTATTAAGATAGCTATAGAAATACATCTAAAAAAAGGTATTAGGTCAAAGTCTTATGTGTCATGACCTCTTCATGTGTGTATATAAGGTTATTTAATAATGAATCAAGATTTAATTCTCATTTTCTAAAAACAGTCGTAAGATGATGGATCCATATAATATAAATCCTTTATTCATTGCACAAACGAGTAATATGTATTAGCCAATTCAAGAAGACTACGATGGAAAGCCATCAAGACATTTCTGCCACAACTTTGATGTTTTCTGCAGAGATGAAAAGCATATGTTATCTAACTTTTCATATTAATATAAAAGAAAAATTTAATTTTTTAAACCAACCACAATGGTTATATCATGGAGTTTATTCAACATTTATTTATTACTTTATTTTGACTAAATATCATTCAACAAAATTTTAACATGTAATACAGTTACATGATTCAAAAAACTTAGAAGAGCATAGAATGGTAACTAGCAAAACGTCTCTCAACCTATCCCCATCTGACCAGTTTCCAACTGACCTACCCTCTTTCCTACCATGAAAATTAGTGACACCCAGGATGCATTTCTTAGTTAACCTTCCTGCTTCAGAATAATGCCTATTCCTAATTTGGCAGAAGAAAGAAATCATTCAGTTTTTAAAATTTAAACTACAATTTTTACAACCGAATAGCATAAAAACTGTCCCTCTTATAAGATAGCATCCTCTTATAAGATAGCAAATATTTAAATCTTAGGTTTTCTTTACCAGTATCTCTGAAATACAAGAATCAGGCAGAATAAACTAAATTGTGCCTGGCCCCATTCTGTATCAATCCTCTCAATGAGATATCACCATAAAGGTACAACTTGATATTCAGTAATTTTCTGCAGTAGTGGTTGTCAAACTTCAGCATGCATCCAAATTATCTGAGGCTTGTTAACATAGCCTGATCCTCAACCCAAGATACTATGTTTCAGTAGCACTGGGGTGGGGCCTGAACATTGACAGCTATAAAATGTTCCCTGCAGCATCTGCTGCTGCTCTAGAGACAACACTTAGAGAGCCTACTATATCTACTCATTGCTAAAACAAGGCACTGTTAGGGAAATACAATTATAGAAATAAAGATAACATCTTTGTCTTTGAAGAACACACTTTAGAGATAGAAGTAAAACCTGTAATGCTAAAGAATCTAGAGTGGGGTATATAAGGACATGCAAGCTGGGTGATGGATACACAGCAAGGGCTGGAGGGATTCCGGAGAAACAGTCTGTGGGAAGTGGCATAAATTAATGGTGAGACAGATTGACAACACTATGCTGTATAATTTATAAGAGAGTTTAGGTTTGAGGTACCATTAAAAGAAAAACATGAGGCTTCATACCTCAAAAAGTTTTTCTCTATGTATGAAAAAAACAGGAAACCACAGAGAACTGAGGAGAGATACCACATCAGATGCCATTTAGAAGAAACACACGTCAGGCTCTTATTAAGGTTAACAAAATGCTGCTGTTTTAAAAACACAAGGAACATTTTTAAGAATATTAGGGAGTTGTTGATTTACAAAGAAGTATAAATATGCAATTATGTCCAGCTTCATTATAATTACCATAAAACTAATGTCTAAGAAGTACATTTTTCTTTTCCAAATTAAAGTTTCAAATAGAACACAAAAGGGACATGGATCATGATACTCAGAGTAAAAAAATATGATCAGAGAACCCGTGACTTCAGAACAGTATAAATTTTATTTTTTGTATGAAGAAGTTAAAGCATTTTGTTTCATATATAAAGTATATAACATAAAGTGGTCAAACTGTAAATATTTATTTTGTGTATAACATACAAAAAATGTTTTTAAAAAAGGCCAAATAGACACCTTCCACATCTGTTACTATAAAAATGATTCTAATCTAGTATGTGCAGTGAATTCAATTCATAACTCTTTTGAGCACCTAGTGATTTCCCAGAGCCAGTTATACGAGATGTATGAACTTAAGAAAATTTTGGTCTAATGTACCCCTTCATAATAACAATTTACAAAAGGACAAGTTACATTTCCACAGTACTTGTGTAAATGAAACTTGGTCAGATTACTCGTGATAAACCTCAAACCCAAAGAGGCATTCACTGGAATATTAATTAGTGGTAGTAATAGGGATTAGGAAGCTAGGGCATTATTTTGTTAACTTTTCATATGTGAATGTTTGCACAACAGATAACCCTCCTTTGATCACCTCAGCAAAACACCCATTATTGTGTAGGAGGTGGGGGTGGGGAACAGAGGTAGGGGGAAGGGGATTTCAAGAATGAAGAATAGACATAGAGTATAACAACAAAGTCTTTAAAAACAAACAAAAATTAGATTATTCTCAACTGTTGCACTAAGGCTCTAAACTTTCTTAAGACTAAGTGGCTACCATTCTTTTTTGAGGTGTATGGGAGGAAGGGAACCCAGAGAGCATGAATTTTCACACTTCTATTTAAACTTCTGCAAAAAGACAGCGGTTTTTATTACCTCTTCCTTTAGAGATGAAGCAATTATCTCTAATATGAGAGAAAATATTAATGAGAGAAAATATCAATGGCAAATTGTTTTACAAATGTAGAAATTTCGGGGTGCTGGCAGAGACCTGGGAAGAAGTAAAGGGAAGAGACAGAGACAGAGACAGAGAGAGAGAGAGAGAGAGAGAGAGAGAGAGAGTGAGAGAGAAATTAAAGGGCCAACTAAACTCCAAGTTTTCACTAATCCAAAAATCTTTCAATATGTTCTAGTTGACCCTTACAATTATAAACCACTTAAGTTGCAGGCAGAATTGCTTTTAAAATACGGTGGAAAAGTATAAATAACTGTCAATCTACAAAGAATAGAATACACATATAATTATATGAGTAATAATATAATTTCAGGATCTTTTTATTTCAAATAAGAACTGCTATTTATTGATGGCCTACTACCATTTATCTATTATATAGAAATCTATTGATGACTTTTTGTTAAAGTGATAGTTCTGTTCATATAGTGTCATGAGACATAAGAATATGATAAACAAGACTACGTTATAATCCTGTTATTAGATAATGAGTTCTAGCCTGTCTACCAAAAAAACAATAGTAATCTTCTTTAAAGTCTTGAAAAACAGTATCCTTTCAAAGAAAATGGGATTAATCAGATGCAGGGAAATAAATCTGGAAAAGTGTCAGCTGGTCAGTAGTTGACAGATCACTTAATCTTCCAGGCTGGTTTTCTCCTGTGTAAATGTGGAGAAGTGTATTAGATATTCTAATTTGAAAATCCTGCAATTTTTAGAAAAAGGTAAGAGGAATGGAAAATAGAAAGTGTGAGGAGGATGATTTTTTTTTTTAAAAAAGGTAAAACATTTTCATGAAACCACTAGTTCATAAAAGGTTAAGGGTTTTAGTTTCAACTGATAGGAAAAACAAAAAACATTTCATACAATACAGGGTGAGTATCAACAGAAGCTAGGGTGTTTGCAAACAGGAATTTTGTATACTACTGGTGTGAATGAGAATTTACACAGCACTTCTAGAAGGCAATTTGGAAACAAATTTCAAAAGCCTATACATTATAACTAAGAACATCAACTTCTAGGGATTTCACCTAAGGAAATTATGTCCAAAAAATATACAGCAGCCAAAGGCCCATCCACAAATCTTTGAAATGCAGTGTTGTTTATAAGACAAAATATTTGAAAATAAATATATTCACTAGTAACAATTTTGTGCAGAAAAATATTTATTGTCATGAAAAAGTGTTATTGGGATATTACTAAATGGAAACAGTATTTTTAAAATTTTGTCCTTTATGATCCAATGTTAAACTATAATGTCTGGAGATACCACAAATTTAATAACTGGATTGTGGTGGAAGGGATTATAAGTGATTTTAAAAATATATTTTCTGAATTTGTACATGGTTTTTAACTTTTTATATGTCTAATATGCTCTGGTGTACTAAAAGAATAGAAGATGTACTAAAACTTTTAATATATATATAATTGTAGAAGAATCAATGAAAAACACAAAGCAGTATCTGCTTATGACATAGCTTTATGTGTAGAAAATACAAAAATTTTACAGATTAAACTATAGGAAATAAGAAAATTGAACATGGTTGCTGAATACAAAATTGATATAAAATATCAGTTATCTTTCTTATATTGGCTACATATAACTAGAAAATGAAACTTTAAACATTTGATTTTTATAATGCTATCTAAAAGTCCCAAATAAATAGAAATAAAGCTAACAATAGATGAGCAAAGCAAAAATATCAATATACACACATACACAGAGATATTAAAAAAACCTAAATAAAGGTATATAACACTTTAATGGTAGATTCATATTACAAAGAGTTCTTCCCAAATTGGCCTAAAAATTTAATATAACTGAAATAAACAATCCCAGGAGGTATTTTTTGTAGTAGATACTAATAAACTGGTTCTGAACTACATGGGAAATGCAAAGTCAAGAACAAAAAAGGTAATCTTCACTAAGAACATTAACAAGTATATACTCTTTACATTAATTAAGACAATGTGGCATTGGTACAAGCATAGACAAACAGATGGAACAAAACTAAAATTTTAGAAACATGTACCCGTATATAAACACTGGATGATATAGTTTGGATATTTGTTCCCCCCAAACCTCATGTTGAACTGTAATCCTCAATTTTGGAGGTAGAGCCCAGTGGGAGGTGATTGGATCATGGGGGCATGTTTCTCATGAATGGTATAGCACCATCGCCTTGGTGCTGTCCTCATGACAGTGAGTTCTTACAAGATCTGGCTGTTTAAAAGTGCACGACACCTCCCTTGCTCTCTCTTCCTCCTGCTCTCACCACATGTGACATGCAGGCTCTGCTTCACCTTCTGCCATGAGCAAAAGCTCTCTGAGGCCTGCCTGGAAGCCAAGCAGATGCTAGCACCATACCTGTACAACCTGCATAATAGTGAGCCCAATAAACCTCTTTTATTTATAAATTATACTTGATGTTATATATCCAGTTTCTGTGTTAGGTTGTTTTAGCAGTGCTATAAAGAAATACCTGAGGCTGGGTAATTTATAAATAAATAATCAAATGAATAGGTTAATTGTGGTACAGCTATATAATGAAGCAAGGAGAATGAATCAAGTACTGCTGCATGCAAGTACAGAGTTGAATTCCACAAACATAAAAAGAGGAAGAAGCCAGTTTTTTTCCAAAACAGTATAATTAGTATGTTTTCAACTATGTATAATTTTATGATGCCATGTATCAGAACTACTAGGTGGTGACTATGTGAGACTTTCTGACGGGCTGAAAGAGGGCGTCCTCCAAGATGGAGGTAGTAAGGTATTACTACTTTAACTGGGTAGCATATACATGGGTATGTTTACTTCAAAAAATTTCTCACTCTACATGTATGATTTGTGTACTTTTCCCCATGTACATTAAACTTCAATTATATATTTAATTTTTTAAAAATATTACACTAAAAATCCAAGACTAAAAAACAAAAAGTAACTACCTTAATACAAACAAGGAAATCGACATATTTGTTTATTGTTGGTTTGTTCTGTTGCTGTGATATTAGTGGTGGCAGGTGTTTAAGATCCGTAGCTCAGGATCTTGTAGCTCAGGAACATATATACTATCATCCTCATTTTAAATAAAAAGAAAATATGTTCTATATACATTAGCCCAACTCTATTTCTAATTTTATGTAAATTTTGTCAGAAAATTCACCTTGATCAACTAAGATATGTTCAATGTCAGTATCTTTAAATCGAGGGCAAGCTTTGTTCAGAAGATAATAGGATATTTGTAACATATTTGACATGTTTTGATTACATTATGGACACAAAATATTAGCACTGTGATTCCTAAGTCCGTTGACATTTTGTATATAGTTATTCCTTAAATCCAACCTTCTTTTTTCATGACTCCATTTTTTAAGAATATGAAGATAGATTCTTATCAGGCCATTATTACTCTTGCTGTTCTATCAACAAGGGAAAAGCAATTGTTTTCCAGCAACCTACAGAAACAGCGTATCAAAACACTCTGGTCACACAGTCACCATACAGCAAGTCATCTTTGATAGGATGGTAACCATAGTTACCAAGGATATTCATAATTAGATTGAACCACTCTTCCTCATACATGAAAATTCCTGACACTGATAAAGACACAGATGCTGGGTATTTATGCTGGATAATTTTTATTTGTCAAAAAGCTCATAACACTTCGTCTATAGTGTAGATAAGCACTACTGTCACTTATTGTTTGTGTGTCACTTTTCCAGCCAGAAACCTCTGTGAACGGTGGCACCATTACCCGAGTTTTCCTCAGGCCTGCGGGGCTCATTCCACCAACTCGACCTGGCAGGCCACACTCACCTTGCACTACCAGCACAGATCCCATACCTGCCAAGGGCGAGTCAGACGTGGAGCAACAAGTGGTGCATGAGCAAGTGAGCGTGGAGTCGGCCACTGCGCACAGCCACGCACATTGGCTGCTGTAGCAGGGCGGGCAGCTCCGGGCACCAGCACAGGCACTGGCTCTGGGCAAGCCAGTGGCAGGATCTGACGTACAGCAAGTGGCTTCCGCTGTGCGTACCTGTGTCTGGAGGAGGGGAACACAGTGGCACCCAAAAGCTTGGAGACTCCAGAAACTACAGAGCCCCAAATGGGGTGTCACAGCCCTAGCTCAGGGAGCCTGTAGGTGTGGGTTCCCCGAAGGGCCACAGCTCTTCTCTCCTTCTCATTGCCCACAATGTGGGGAATGGAGGGAGTAGAGGGTGGGTACATTTCAGCCCTGTTTGTGTTACTGTTTTTTCAGTCCTGCCATTTGGCAGTCCCTGAGTTCTTGTCCCATGTCCAGGAAGAATGAGGTATACAAACAACTGGAGGGTGGGAAGGCAGAAAGGAGCTTTACTGAGCAGCAGAATAGCACTCAGGAGACCCAGAGTGGGCAGCTCCCTTTCTGCAGGCAGATCATCCCAAGGAGTCAAAGAGACTCAAATTGGGTAGCTTCTTCCTGCAGCTGGTAGTCTGATATCTGTGTGAGTCTGGCTGGGTCTGGAGGTTTTTATGGGCTCAGAAGGGAGGATGTGTGTGCTGACTGGTCCACAGGAAGGCCCAGAAAAAGCATCGCAAGTTTTCACTCCCACTGTGAACTCCACCAGGAACTGATAGCCCAGCCCTGAGGCTGTAGGCTGTCCCTGTCTTGAAGGTGGGGCTTCAGTGGGGACCTGCGCCTTTCCACCCATGAGCCTGTCTGCCTCCTGCTGCCACCAATCATGTCATCTACAGGTCCCCTGGGTGTTTCTGTGGAGGGTCGCCTGCAGGCCCACGTGGAGCTGCCCTCAACTCTACCCCCCTTGGCCTCCCTCCAGTGCTCCTTGGTCCCAAAGTCTGGAAAGGGGTGAGCTAGCAGGGGGCTGGCATGTCAGTGCCATCCTGAGTGTGTGCACACCCAGCCAGGTCACAACAGTGCCCATGCTTGGCCACAGCTTTGCTCCATCCCGGAGCAGGCACTGGGAGCAGGGTGAGGCCAGACAACAGGAGCAGGCACTTCCAAGCCTGCTGGGGTAGGGGGACTTCCCGGTCCCCCAAGAGTGTAGGGATGCCCAGGTCCACAGCTGCAGCTGCTCCTGGAAGCATGGGGCTCCAACCTCACTAACATGGAAGAGGGTGGGGCTCCTGTCTGTTCCCAGATCTCTCCCACTCCATGGAGCACACAGTCCTGGCTATGCCTACCCTATTGCAGCATCTTCACAGCAGCCGCTTCAGACGGGCAGCTGCAGCCATCATTACTTCTCTGTATAGTGGACAAGTATCTTTCACATATTCACATTCTGAAGCCTAAATCTAGAATCATATTTTTATAAGATTGCAGGAACACAGGAAATAGCGTCTTTAGTATTATTTCTAATCTTCTCAATTATTTTGTTCACATGATAGATTTGACGCTTTCTAGCTTCTGGTCTCACATGCTAACCTTTGAATATAATAAACAATAAATTTGCTGTAGTCATAAAATTATTTTTACATAATTCTATTTCTTTTCTGGCTTTGAAAATAAAGTTCATTAGTGGAAAGGAACAGGAAGAGGAGTTGCAAGTATGATCCAAAATAATGTGTAAAAATTCCATTTAAAACTTTTCCACTTAGAAGTCACTGATTGTAAAAAATAGAAAGATTCCGGTTTTAAAACAATTAATACTTGTTCTTTTCTTTAATTGTTCTTCAGCATATATTCTCTGAAAGTTCATTAATACAGGATAAATTTATGAGATACAGCAGCTCACAGGTTATGCAAGATACCTTTGATATGCTGAAGTCAGATTAAATAAAATTTAAAAATTACATACACCAGAAAGTGCTGCCAAAGAGAGGTTTAAGTAAGGCTCTAGAATGATCTTTCCTTTAGCAATAAGAGCGCAGAATTACAAACAAAAAAAAAAGTAAGTCTCTCAACATGAGCCAATTAAATTAACAACCAATGGGTGAAGTCTCCTAGATGTATAAGATAAACTGAGGCAAAAAATAAAGAACTTCTGATAACATTTCTAAAACTCTGAAAGAAAAAACTGTGCATACATTGCTATGCATAATTAAATCCATCAAAAAGTCATTTTAATAAAACTACTGATATTTTAAATAACTCCTTTGTTATTAAAGACTAACAAAAACAAATCTATGCAAGAAAAACAACTATAGCATTTCCTATTAATGACCAACATTTAAAATAAGGAAGAACAGAAAGATCAATCATGAGCAGTCTATTACTGAAATGTAAATACCCACATATTGACTTTACTGTTGTTGTTTTTGTTTCTCATTTCATTTTGTTTTGTGGCAGGGTCTCATTCTGTCACCCAGGCTGGAGTGCAGTAGCGTGGTCTTGACTCACTGCAACCTCGACCACCCAGGCTCAAGTGATTCTCGTGTCTCGGCCTCCTAAGTAGCTGGGATGAAAGCGTGCGCCACCATACCTAGCTAACTTTTGTATTTTTTGTAGAGACAGAGTTGTGCCACGTTGCCAGGCTGGTCTCGAACTTTTGGACTCAAGTGATCCACTTGCCTTGGCCTCCCAAAATACTGGGATTACAGGCATGAGCCACTGCACCTACCCCCTACACACTGACTTTAATAATGATGTGGTTTGGCTGTCTCCCCATCCAAATCTCATCTTGAATTATAGCTCCCATAATTCCCACATGTTGTGGGAGGGACCAGGTGGGAGATAATTGATTAATGGGCAGTTTCCCACATACTATTCTTGTGGTAGTAAATAAGTCACATGAGATCTGAGGGTTTCATAGGGGTTTCCCTTTTTGCTTGGCTCTCATATTTTCTCTTATCTGCTGCCATGTAAGATGTGCCTTTTGTCTTCTGCCATGATTGTGAGGTCTCCCCAGCCACATGGAACTGTGAGCCCATTAAACCTCTTTTTCTTTATAAACTACCCAGTTTTCAGTATGTCTTTTTCAGCAAGGTGAAAATGTACTAATACAGTAAATTGGTGCCAGTAGAGTGGGGTGCTGCTGTAAAGATACCCAAAACTGTGGATCCAACTTTGGAACTGGATAACGGAGAGGTTGGAACAGTTTGGAGGGCTCAGAAGAAGAGAGGAAGATGTGGGAAAGTTTGGAACTTCCTAGACACTTGTTGAATGGTTTGACGAGAATGCTGACAGTGATATGAACAATGAAGTGCAGGTTGAGATGGACTGAGATGGAGATGGGGAACTTCTTGGGAACAGGAGTAAAGGTGACTCTTGCTATGTTTCAGCAAAGAGACTGGCAGCATTTTGCCCCACTCTAGAAATTGTGTAACTTTTAACTTGAGAGAGATAATTTAGGGCATCTGGCAGAAGAAACTTCTGAGCAGCAAAGCATTCAAGAGGTGACTTGGGTACTGTTAAAAGCATTAAGTTTTATTCATTCACAAATATATGATATGGAATTGGAACTTATGTTTAAAGAAGAAGTGGAACATAAAAGTTCAGAAAGTTTGCAGGCTGACAATGTGATAAAAAGGAAAAACACATTCTCTGAGGAGAACCTCAAGCTAGCTGCAGAAATTTGCGTAAGTCAGGAGGGGCCAAATGTTAATCACCAAGACAATGAATGAGGAAAATGTCTCCAGGGCATGTCAGAGGTCTTCATGGCAGCCTCTCTCATCATAGGCCTGGAGGCCTAGGAAGAAAAAATGGTTTCATCAGCTGGACCCAAGGCTCTGCTGCTTTGTGCAGTCTCAGAACTTAGTGCCCTGCATCCCAGCCACGGCTATAAGGGGCCAACGTTGAACTCAAGCTTTTATTTCAGAGGGTGCAAGCCTCAAGTCCTGGCGGCTTTCACATGGTGTTTGAGTCTGCAGCTGCACAGAAGTCAAGAAGTTGAGGTTTAGGAATCTCTGCCTAGATTTCAGAAGATGTATGGAAATGCTTGGATATCCAGATAGAAGTTTGTTGCAGGGGCACGGCCCTTGTAGAGGTAGACATCTGTTGTAAGGGCAGAGACCTACTTCTGCTAGGGCAGTGTGGCAGGTAAATGTGGGGCCGAAGACCCCACACAGAGTCCCCACTGGGGCACTGACTAGTGGAGCTGTAAGAAGAGGGCCACTGTCCTTCAGACCCCAGAATAGTAGATCTACCGACAGCTTGCACCGTGCCCCTGGAAAAGCCACAGACACTCAACATCAGCCTATGAAATCAACCAGGAGGGAGACTGTACCCCTGCAAAGCCACAGGGGTGGAGCTGCCCAAGACCACAAGAACCCACCTCTTGCACCAGTGTGCCCTGGATGTGAGACATGAAGTCAAAGGAAATCATTTTGGAACTTTAAGATTTGACCAGCTCTCTGGATTTCGGACTTGTGTGGGGCCTGTAGAACTTTTGTTTTGGATAATTTCTCCCATTCAGAATGGCTGTATTTCCCAATGCCTGTATCCCTACTGTACCTAGGAAGTAACTAACTTGCTTTTGATTTTACTCATAAAATCAAAAACTTGCTTGCTTTAAATTTTACTCATAAGTGCAAGGGACTCCTGTTGTCTCATATGAGACTTTGGAATGTGGACTTTTGAGTTAATGCTGGAATGAGTTAAGACTTTGGAGGACTGTTGCAAAGGCATGATTGTGTTTTGGAATGTGAGGACGTGAGATATGGGAGGAGCCAGCAGCAGAATGATACTGTTTGGCTGTGTCCCCACCCAAATTTCATCTTGAATTGTAGTTCCCATAATTCCCACATGTTGTGGGAAGGACCTAGTGGGAGGTATTTGAATCATGGGAGTGGTTTCCCACAAACTATTTTTGTGGTAGTGAATAAATCTCACATTGGCTCTCATTTTCTCTCGTCTGCTGCCACGTAAGAAGTGCCTTCCGCCTTCCACCATGATTGTGAGGCTTCCCCAGTCACGTGAAACTGTGACTGCATTAAACTTCTTTTTCTTTATAAATTACTCAGTCTCAGGTATGTCTTTATCAGCAGCATGAGAAAAGACTAATATAAGTAAGTTTTATTTACTTTGCTATTAAGTCACACTTTCTCTACCAGCAGAACATGATTCTAAAAAATCAAAGAATCTGAGATTCTACTCTTCTTGCAAGCTAACAAGTTGGCCTATCAGTTTCATGTATAGTGGCAGAAGACACTGGGTTTCTGTCAAAGGACTGGGTCAGAGTCAAAGGACTTTGTAACCCCCAGCAAGTGCAGTGGCTAGAGTACCAGCATTTCCTTGCACTTGTTCCGTAAACACAAATTCTCCTAAAAGAAAGCAAAGAGGGCCAGGTGACATCTGCATAAACTGTGGGTTTGATTCTGGAGTAGAATCTAGAACTTGAGGAACCCAAACATTTTATAATGGATAATGCCTGTCCTTTGACCCAGGGAGAAATATACTACCTCTATTTTACGAGGCTTTAAGATCCTTGCTCTAGAAGGAGACCATCTCTCCCTTTATTGACCCAAGTAGACACATCCAGCAGAAAAGAGAACAGATGTTTAGAGGATTAAGACTAGGACCTCTATAAATCCAGGGGCACACACTATTAGTCCAGTGGTTCCAAATAGCTTTCAGATATTAAAAAGTCAACTATCTGGGGACCAGGTAGATAATATAAATGAGTAAAGAGGCCCAGGAAAGGACTGTGATGAATTGGAAGAGAGATCATGTAAAAAAAAAACAGCTGGCACCCAGGTCTAGCCAATTGCTGCCATATCCCAATTCATACCTATTGTTGCCATCATTCCCGGTTTTTCAGTTTCAAAACAATATTTTTTGTGTGAAACCAACAGTTTTTGGGCACTATGAACCATGCCCATGTAAGACAACAAACTTAATGGTGTATATTCTCACTGCTCCACCAACACTGTTCTCTTTTCTCTCTCCCTCTCCTGGGGACTCTCTATTCCCTAAGACACAAGAACACTGAAATTAGGCCCAATAATAACCCTAAAATAGCCTCAGGTGCTCAAGTGAAAGGAATAGTCACAAGTCTCTCAGTTTACATCTAATTATGGACATGATTAATTTTAGTGAGAAAGGCATGTCTAAAGCTGACATAGGACAAAAGTGAGGCCTCTTGGACCAAACAGCCAAGTTGTGAAAGGAAAGAAGTTCATGAAGGAAATTAAAAATGCTACTTCAGTGAACACATGAATGATAAGAAAGCAAAATAACCTTACTGCTGATATGGAGACAGTTTTGGTGGTTTGGTTAGATCAAACTAGCCACAACATTCTGTTAGGCCAAAGCCTAATCCAAAACAAGGCCCCAACTCTCTTCAATTATATGAAGGGTAAGAGAATTAAGGAAGCTTCAGAAGTAAAGTTTGAAACTAGCAGAAATTAGTTTATTGAGTTTAAGAAAAGAAGCTCTCTCTAACATAAAAGTGCAAGGTGAAGCACCAAGTGCTGATGTAGAAGTTACAACAAGTTATACAGAAGATCTAGCTAAGACCATTGATGAATGTGGCTATACAAAACAACAGATAATTAATGTAGATGAAACAGCCTTAAGAAGAAAGAAAACACTGTCTAGAAAATGCTAGAGCTAGAGAGAAGTCAATACCTAGTTTCAAAGCTACGTGATGGGTTCAATCATACCCCAAACCTCAGCATCACGCAAAATGCAATAATTTGCCTATGTACCCCCTAAATAACCTCCAAAATAAAGGTTGAAAAAGAAAAAACCAAAAGCCTCTGATAGTTGCCCACCCTTTCTACCATGTGCGGATATTGCAAAAAGATGTTTGGTCATCCATAAATTAGGAAGTGGGTCCTTACCAGACACTTTGTCAGCACCTTGATCTTGGACTTCCTAGCCTTCAGAACTATGAGAAATAAATTTCTGTTATTTAAAAAAAAAAAAAAAGCTTCAAAGGACAGTTTCATTCACCAATCTAAAAATCCTAGGTCCTTTAAGAATTATGGTAAATCTACTCTTTCTGTGCTCTACAAATGGAACAAAAACCTGGATTACTGAATATTTTAAGCCTACTGTTGAGATATGCGGTGTAGAGGAAACAATTCCTTTCAAAATAGCACTGCTCATTGGCAATGCCCCTAATCATCCAAAAGATTTGATGGAGATGTACAAGGAGGTTAATGTTGTTTTCATGTCTTCTAACACAGTACTCATTCTGCAGCCCATGAATCAAGGAGCCATTTTGACTTTCAAGTCTTACTATTTAACATTTCCTGGCCGGGCGCGGTGGCTCAAGCCTGTAATCCCAGCACTTTGGGAGGCCGAGACGGGCGGATCACGGGGTCAGGAGATCGAGACCATCCTGGCTAACACGGTGAAACCCCGTCTCTACTAAAAAATACAAAAAACTAGCCAGGTGCGGTGGCGGGCGCCTGTAGTCCCAACTACTCAGGAGGCTGAGGCAGGAGAATGGCGTGAACCCGGGAGGTGGAGCTTGCAGTGAGCTGAGATCCGGCCACTGCACTCCAGCCTGGGCGGCAGAGCGAGACTCCGTCTCAAAAAAAAAAAAAAAAAAAGAAAAAAGAAATACATTTCCTACGGCTATAGCTGTCATATATTGTGATAGATTTGGACAAAGAAAATTGAAAACCTCATGGAAAGGATTCACCTTTTTAATGTCATTAAGAACATTTATGATTCAAGGGAGGTCAAAATATCAACACTAACAGGAGTTTGGAAACAGTGAATTCCAAATCTCATGGATGACTTTGAGGATTTCAAGACTTCAGTGTAAGAAGTAACTGTAGATGTAGAATGTGCTAGAGAACTAGAATTAGAAGTAGAGCCTAAATATGTGGCTAAATTGATGCAAATCATAAAATTTGAACAGACAAAAAGTTGCTTCTTATAGAGAAGCAAAACAAGTGCTTTGTTAAATGTAATTTACTCCAGGTGAAGATACTGTGAACATTGCTGATATTACAATAAAGGATTTAGAAAATTGCACATACTTGGTTGATAAAGCAGTGGCAGGGTTTGAGAGGATTGACTCCAATTTTGAACGAAACTCTATTGTGACTAAAATATTATCAAACAGCATTGCATGTTAAATATTTCATGAAAGGAAGAATCAATTGATGTAGTAAACTTCACTGCTGCCTAATTGTAAGAAATTGCCACAGTCACCTTAACTTTCAGCAGCCACCACCCTGATAAGTCAATAGCCATGAACATCGAGGCACAACTCTCCAGCAGGTAAAGATTACACCTCACTGAAGGCTCAGCTGCTTGCTAGCATTTTTTTAGCAATATTTTTTAGTTAAAGTACATACATTTTTTTAGACATAATGCTATTGCACACCTAACAGACTGCAGTATAGTATAAATACAACTTCTATATTCACTAGGAGGCCAAAAATAATCTATGTGACTTGCTTTATTGCAATATGCACTTCATTGTGATGTACACTTTATTGCAGTGGTCTCAAACTAAACCCACAATATCTCTGAGGTATGCGTGTACTAGTAAATTAATTTATTATTTGTGACATTCTTTATGTGATTTTCTAATTGTGCAGAGCTGATTTTAAGTATTTATCTTCTTTTTATATCCTGTCTTCCCCAAATTGAATATTGCTTATAGGTAGAAAATTATAATTGGCATCTTAGTTGTTTTGTATCTTGTTACAATGAGTTGAACAAAATAGGCCTCCAATAAATATGTAAGTTTTTATTTTCCTTATTGACATAAAGATACCCTGAATTTTTTTTTTTTAACAGGCAACAAAGGGAGGTGGCTAACTAGTAGAAATATTAACTAGTGATTCTTTGAATCCTACTTTAGTTCTTTTTTCTTTCTCTTTCTGCTAGAAGTTTTCATTGTAAAAACTCTTAATTTCTCCTGTATACCCCCTCTTTTAATTTAATATAATTAAGTTGTGTTTTCTTTACCTAGAAGGAAAACTGATCTAGTTAATATGCTAGAAGAATATATATCTCACTCGCTGGAAAGGTAAAGAAAGTATTTTCCTTTGTTTCGTAGTAAAAGTGAAAGGAACATACAGGAAACCAAAGAAGGTCCTTATCGCTTTTGCAGGAAATCAATCGTAGAGGCAATAAATTGAGCTATAAATAGATCATTTTCCCCCCCATGGTAACCAAGACAGTTTCTTATCTTCAATTCTACTTTTATCTTGGGATACATATAAAATAATTTTTTTAATTTTTCTTTTTTTTTTTGCTTTTAGATTGCTAGGGAGTATGAAACCACCATAATACAAAGTCAAATGTAAATTATATTATTTAGAGAATTAATTAATTAATATGCTGGTAGTATCTGGAGCACTATTAAAGGTTTAAATTGGTTAATTATTCCACAAAATAGAATGTTTATTATATGCCAGACACAGTTTTATGTGCCTTAGAGGTAAGGTTCAGCTACTTTAAGTCTTTATAACAAACACAGACAGTAGCTATTATTAGTATCATTCACATTTTATAAATGAGGAAAAAGATGCATAGAAAAACCAACTAGATTCCCCAAAGGCACATAGTGAGTAAACGTTGCAGTCAGAACCTGTCCAGGGACAGATGATCTGGCTCCAGAGTGAGCATGCCTAACCCTAAGTATGCTGTCTCCCAGTCAATCAAGCAAGTAGGCTCCACCTCACACAAACACATGCTCATGCACATTCCTCTACTTCTCAACTCATCTGAATTAAATGTGCAATGGTTCCTGAAAGCCTATATATCAAACACTGTGCTGAGCTACTTTAGAAATACAAAGATGAATAAATAAGCTTGATTTCATGGAGCATATAGTCTAGGGGGAAGTATGACAACTAGACAAATAATTTTAATAAAACCATAAAAATAGTAAATGCTGAAGATAAGTCAGAGCTTAGAGAAGTTTAAGAAGAGATCTAGTAATAACACTAATGGGAAAAATCATGAGCAAGATTATCTTTGAGGGATTAGTAAGAATTTTTTATGCCAGAGATTATAAAATTCTTCAAGTAGAAGGAGCAATATGAGCAAAGACATAGAAACCTATCATTGCTGATGTGTCAGGAAAGAGCCAAATAAGCCAATTTAACTGAAGAACAGACATAAGTAAAGGAAGAGAGAGCTTAAATGGCAGAGAAGTTGCATCTTATATTCATACATTCAACTAACAACTACTGAATGTCTATAATGTATACAGTACATAAAAGACTCATTCAACAACCATTTAGAGAGTAGCTTAAAGATTACATTGAAAATGAGGCTAGCATATGTGAAAGCACTGAATACAAAATCTGACATAGAACAACCTAATAAACGTGTCTGTTTTCACCAACTTTTGCATAGAAAGTCATTGAAGACTCTTGCAATCAAGCAACAAAGACCTACATAGTAAACATATTTTAAAATATAAATGTGTCTAAAATACAACAGCAACCAGAGTATACAGTAATTAACATAGATCACATGGAAGGGTGTAAATGAATGAGAAAAACTCAGAAAAGTGGACTTCTGAGCTGAACTTAAAGAAAGGTGTCAAAATTCTGGGACAGAAGAAAAGGAAGAGGGAAGACAGGCATCTAAGGAATAGAAATGTAGGAACTGATTATTTAAAAAGAGATCAATTTGTATATAATGAAGGCATTGCAGATTGAAAGTAGAGGATAGACATTGTCCATCCATGCAGTTATTCACGTAGTCTGTTAACAATTATTATTGATGCTGGGCGTGGTGGCTCATGCCTGTAATCCCAGAACTTTGGAAGACCGAGGCAGGCGGATCACCTGAGGTTGGGAGTTCGAGACCAACCTGGCCAACATGAAGAAACCCCGCCTCCACTAAAAATACAAAAAAAAATTGCTGGGCGTGGTGGCGCATGCCTGTAATCCCAGCTACTCGGGAGGCTGAGGCGGGAGAATTGCTTGAACCTGGGAGGTGGAGGTTCCTGTGAGCCAAGATGGCGCCATTGCACTCCAGCCTGGGCAAGAAGAGCGAGACTCTGCCTCAAAAACAAAACAAAAGAAAGCAAAACAAAACAAAACAAAAATATTATTGCCTAAACATTCCAGGAAATGTGTCAGGCTCAAAAACACAAAAATAAGTAAGATGCCATCTCTGCCTCCAAAGAAACTTTCTAGTCTATTGGAAACCTCTCAATTGAGAAATGGGGGCATGTCAGCAGTTCACTGTAATCTGTTATGACAGATGTGAGCTCAGGTACCTGGCAGCACAGAGTAGGGATATCCTTTAGGGTACTGAAGTAAAGCTTCTAAAGTGGCAACACTGGGTAGGGCATGGGTGACTGCCTATCCAAGCAGTGAATGCAACATAAGAAACCAAAGACAATGAGGAGTAAAAAATGAGACATACATTAGGAAATACGAATAGTATTGAGTCATTTGTTTCTTTGCAGATGAGTTAAGTATACAAAAATCATAAGCAGAAAAAAAGAAGCCAGAAAAAAAAGTTTCTAAAGCTTGTGATGTTAATGTGATTTTAGACTTTAACCTAGAATTAATATTCATGGAAACACTTCAAGCAAAAGACTGGAATGATTAGCTCTGCTTTTTAGAGAGCTCACTGGCCCCCTAAGAACAACTGGGTAGGTTGTTATTGGAGATAGGGAGACCGATCAGAAGGTTGTTGGGGTAATGCAGAGTATGAATTTAAATGTGAAGAAGAGAACTTTAAGTATGGAGAGGACAGGATACATTAAGAAGATTCAAAAGTTAGTATCTATGTTTCTAATTGAATTATAATTTGTTTGGAAATTTATGTCTAAATCTTCTCAATGTTGGTTTTTGTTTTTTTCAAGATGGCAGCCTGGAGGCAGTGTTAGCATTCCTCTTCCACTTGGAAGGACAGAATAATGTGCAGAGATCCACACTGTGCATTTATTTTCAAAGAACCAACGCAGGAACTTAAGAAAAAAGGATCTACAGACCCTGTGAAAGAATTGGTAGGCTACAGCCTACTACATGAGACAGGTGAAAAACTCTAAGTCCTCAGAGTACGAGAGGGAGAGAGCCTGCCTCCGAGTACACATCCCCACTGTGGAATCTGAAAATCCAGGCCATTGGAGAAGCCCTTTACCCCTCCAACAGCTGGAACAGACTTAGGGAAATAAAAAAGTAAGAGCAGCAGCAGGAAGAGCCATGTAGGTATTCCCAGTCTCCAGCATGAACCCAGGGAAGCTATTCCTGACTATATCTCACAGGGACCCTCTGGAAGTCAGCCAATGACCTCAGGGAAAGGACACAGGATAAAAGAACCTCCCAACTGAATTTTGTAATATAATCTCGAGTGGAACAAATTCCTTGAACAGAATGGGACGGGAGGAGTTGCAGCAAGTGGGAAGTGTGCTACAGACAGGAGCATAGGAGCTGGGCGCCTGGCCTTGTAGGCTGACAAAGAGGTGCATGGGTTTTTGAAAGCCATGGCAGCTTTCTATGTGGAGAAGCTTATGACCTGGGGCAGGTGTGAGTTCTGTGTACAGGCTGCCTGGATCTAAACCAAACATTGTTAGCAGAGCACCGTGGGAGTGAGATCAGCCTTGCCAACTGCAGGAGAGCTGGATAAGGTTTACTGCCACCCACTAACAGTAACAAGCAGTGAGACTGAATCAGTAATTTTAAAAATGCAAACAAAGAAAGTCCAGGACAAGACAGATTCACAGCTGAATTCTACCAGACATTCAACAATGAATTGGTACTAATCCTACTGAAACTATTCCAAAAGACAGAGAAAGAGGGACTCCTCCCTAAATCATTCTATGAAGCCACTATCATGCTAATATCAAAACCAGGAAAAGACATAACAACAGCAACAAACTACAGACCAGTATCTCTGATGAAAATAGATGCAAAAATCCTCAACAAAACACTAGCTAACTAATCCAACAGCACAACAAAAAAGTAATACATCACAATCAAGTGGGTTTCAGAGCTATAAGGACAGTTTAACATATGCAAGTTAATAAATGTGACACATCACATAAATGGAATTTTTAAAAGTATATATAATCATCTCAATAGATCCAGAAAAAGCATTTGATAATATACAGCACCCCTTTGTAATCCCTCAACAAAATACGTATAGAAGAGATTTACCCAAAAGTAATAAAAGCCATATATGGCAAACCTATAGCTAACATCACACTGAAAGGCAAAAAGTTGAAAGTATTCCCTCTGAGAACTGGAATCAGACAAAGATCCCCACCTTCACCACTTCTACTCAACACAGTACTGGAAGTCATAGCCAGAGCAATCTGATTAAAAAAAAAAGAAAGAAGCAGCATACAAATTGTAAAACAGGAAGTCAAACTGTCATTGTTCACTGATTATGTGATCATATACCTAGAAAAGCCTAAAGATTCATCCAAAAAGCTCCCAGATCTTATAAATAAATTCAGTAAAGTCTCAGGACACAAAATCAATGTACACAAATCAGTAGCACTCTATACACCAACATAACCAAGCTGGGAAACCAAGAACTCCATCCTCTTTACAATAGCTGAAAAAAAAAAAAAAAAAATACTTAGGAATATATTTAAAGAAGGAGGTGAAAGATCTCTCAAAGGAAAACTACAAAACACTGAAATACAGAAATTATAGATGATACAACCAATGTAAACACCCCCCCTGCTCATGGATGGGAAGAATAAAATGACCACACTGCTCAAAGCAATCTACAGACTCATTACAATTCCCATCAAAATACCATCAACATTCTTCACAGAAC
Organism: Chlorocebus sabaeus; assembly: GCF_047675955.1. NCBI lineage: Eukaryota > Metazoa > Chordata > Mammalia > Primates > Cercopithecidae > Chlorocebus > Chlorocebus sabaeus. The sequence continues at coordinate 25,647,269 of NC_132925.1, forward strand.
TAGAAAAAACAATCTTAAGGTTCGTATGGAACCAAAAAGAGACCATATCACCAAAGCAATACTAAGCAAAGAACAAATCTGGTGGCATCACACTATCTGATCTCAAATTACAACACAAGGCTATAGTTACCAAAGCAGCATGGTACTGGTATAATGAGAGGCACAAAGACCAATGGAACAGAATAGAGAACCCAGAAGTAAAGCCAAATACTTACAGCTAACTGATCTTCGACAAAGCATACAAAAACATAAATTTGGAAAAGGATACCCTATTCAATAAATTGTGCTGGAAAAACTGGCAAGCCACATGTAGAAGAATGAAACTGGATCCCCATCTCTCACCTTATTAAAAAATCAACTCAAGATGGATCAAAGACTTACATCTAAGACCTGAAACCATGAAAATCCTACAAAATAACATCAAAGAAACTCTTCTGGACATTAGCTTAGGCAGAGAATTCATGGCAAATGCATAAAAATACAAATAAATAAATGAGATCTAATTAAACTAAAAAGCTTTTGCACAGTAAAAGAAATAATCAGGAGAGTAAACAGACAACTCACACAGTGGGAGAACATACTTGCAAACTACGCATCTGACAATGGACTAGAATCTAGAATCTACAAGGACCTCAAGCAAATCAGCAAGAAGAAAACAATCCCATCAAAAAGTGGGCAAAGGACATGAGCACACATTTCTCAAAAGACATACACAAACAGCCAACAAACATATGAAAAAATGCTCAACATATCACTGATCATCGGGAAAATGCAAATGAAAACCACAGTGAGAAACCACCTTACTCCTGCAAGAATGACCATAATTAAAAACAATAGATGTTGTTAAACATCTTTAAAAACAATGGATGTTGACGTGGATGTTGTGAAAAGGGAACACTTTTACATTGCTGGTGGGAGTGTGAATTAGTAACAACCACTATGGAAAACAGTATGGAGACTCTTTAAAGAACCAAAAGCAGAACTGCCATTCAATCCAGCAATCCACTGCCAGATATCTGGTCAAAGGAAAAGAAGTCATTATATGAAAAAGACACATGCACATGCTTGTTTATAGCAGCACAATTTGCAATTGCAATGATATGGAACCAACCTAAGTTCACACAGACCAACAGGTGGATAAAGAAAATATGGTATATTTACACCATAGACTATTACTCAGCCATAAAAAGGAATGAAATAATGACTTTTGCAGCAACTTGGATGGAGCTAGAAACCACTATTCTAAGTGAAGTAACTCAGAAATGGAAAAACAAATATCGAATGTTCTCACTTACAAGTAGGAGCTAAGTTATGAGCACACAAAGGCATAAGAATGATATCATGGACTTTGGGGTCGTGGTGGGGAAGGGTGAGAGAGGGGTAAAGGATAAAAGACTACATACTAGGTAGTGTGCACTGCTCAGGTGACCGGTGCACTAAAATCTTATAAATCATCACTTTAATCAATCACTTTTCTCAATGTCAAAAAGTACTTAAATAAGTAGCTCATGAGCTGCTACCTGACTTGCTGAGAAAAATGACTGCTACCCAGAGTCTAATCACATTAATGTGCTTCTTTTTTTAACAGGCAGTAATATATTTTTCAAGCTTCATGCTTAAAGTTTCTAGATTATCAGCTATTATTCCAGAGTGTGAAGATTCAGTTTAGTATTGGTCTCATTTTGCTGAACGTACTTAGACACATTTATTCAATAATGTCACTTTTCTTTTCCTACAGATTTCTATCTCTTGGTCAACAGACTATGAAAGGAAAAGCATAACTGTGTTGTTAAAATATTATATTCATTTGCATAAAAACTGACCATAAACAGAATTTCCCAACAAATTTGCCATGATACATGTTGTGTTACTGTTCCCCTTGGGCCACAAGGCAGGCAGTGCCTCTTGGCTGCTGGGCTTGGGCCCCTAACAGAGAAGGTAGCACAACGATGTCTTCAGAAACAACAATGCTATAGTTTGAATGCCGCTTCCAAAACTCAGGTTAAAATTTAATTGCCTTTGTGACTGAATTAAGAAGGAGAACCTTTAAGAGATGGTTTAATCATGAGGGTGCTGCCCTCATGAATGGATTAATGGTTCTGTTTTACGTGAGAATGCTGCTTTCAAGTTTAAAGGCACGGGTTAGGCTAAATGAAAGCATTCTCACATGGCCTCCATGAATCTCACACGGCCTCAATGAACAGTGAGATAAATGACAGGCAAGCTCCCACAGGAGAACTAAGTTTTGGGAAAATATAAACAATACTAGAGCATAATGAAAAAAAAAATCAACCTTTTGAAAGGATGCACATTATTCATGCATATGTCCATTCATTCAATAAAATATTATGGAACCACAAAGTAAAAACCTAGGAAGAATAAAAAAATACTTTCTCCAATTATCTAATAAAGGAATCGCTAATTTGGATGACTATGGTAATGCATATATGTTCCAAAAGGAGCACGAAATTTGTCAGTTATCCACAAATTAAAAGTGTTAAAAAAATTAAGCAGCTTTCTCAATTCAGTAAAAACAGTGAACAAAGATGAAAAGACTTGCGAGGTAGGGAAAGTAACTAATCACTATTTCAAGAATCCCTCATTTGATGTAGTAGTGATTTCACTCATGTAGCAGTTGAAGAGAAATTTCAGCCCCTTGATGTCTGTGGTTATAAATAAAGGGAAATAAAGTTGTCTCAAATGCATAATTTTCTGTGGCTTGAAGTGCCAGCAAACTCCTCTCTTAATAAAACCCATGAGCAATCTTTCCATTTTTTATTGACCTTATGACAAGTAAACAATTTTATAACTCACCAGAAGTTTCAGTTTTCAAAAAGAAATACCACAATCAATTTGTCCTATATATTTTCTTAACACTTTAAAAGAGAAAGTTTATTTTGAAGGTTACCGACTGTTTGAACTAAGCTTACAATGTTAATACATGAACTGCAACTACAGGAAACCCTCTCAGTTCCTACATCCCGAACCTGGCAGGACTGTTCTACTTTCTACAATTAATATTTAATTAGTATAGTCTTAGCTGTCTGTATTATTCTAATTCAGATAAGGATAAACTTTTTTCTAAAATTCTTCATTTCTGAATGAATATAGGAACAATATCAATAACTAGATTGCTACAACACAGAATTTCCATGTTAATGGCAACAATGGTATTTTATCCTTTAGTGCCCAAAAGTAACTCTGAATACATTTTAGTATAATGTGGGAAATAGGCTTTAATATTTTGGATGCCAAAAAAAGTATGTGCTTAATTAAATGTACATTACTCTATGTAGGTATATTCCAATCTTGATGATGACTATAGTAAACACAATACTTTGTAAGAAAAAAAACAAAAACAAAAACAAAGGAAAACCAATATTGTAGTTCCCATATCAAAGTACTATAAAAAAAAAGTGTTTATTAACAATTTTTATGTCTAATTTCATCAGTTAAAGGACAAATACAGACCTTTGATACAAGATTAAAACAATAATCTATGTAAGCAATCACACTTCCTCCTTACTACTCAGCCAGGGCTTTGCCTACATTCTAAGACATTCTGAGGATGTGCTCTCATTAAAGGTAATTCTTAAAAAGTTACTGGGGAAACCACTTGCCTCCTGATGCTCATTCTTGATCATTTTACTGAGAAACTGATGACAAAAGTTTTGCAACTTGTATATAAATTATGCTGACTTCAGACATTCAATTCCATTATTTGCCAAACTCACCAGAATCTGTCTCTGTAGGGCATACCTAACAGAAAACATCTTTAGCTACTTTGCAACAGGCTACAGCTTTGTGATAATGTTATCCTCATATCTTATTCACATATATATAATCTCTATGCAGTAAAACAAAGAAAGGCTAGAACAGGGTGCCAGGGCCTTCTCTCACCTCGATTTCAGATCTTAACCAAGCTTAACATACCACCTCCTCCAGGAAGCAGTCCCTGATCACTGATCCCAAAGCAACTATTCCCCTCTAAATTGTCAGAGCAATTTACTTACACCATTTTTTAAAGTATCTATTCCCTTCTACCTTTTATTTTGTGTATTAAGCATATATTAAATTATAAGAAGTTATCAGCTTCTCATGTATAAAGACTCTTACATACTTCTGCTTCTCAGAACAAACTCAATGAATGCTCATGTAATAAATAACATTGTATATTTACTTAGTCATTTAAAAACTACTGTATTATTGAGGAATACCTTTGGTGGCTACAAAAATTACCAATCAATCAAAATGCTTATCAAAAATAATAAAATACATTCACAAAATACTCAAGTAAAATATATACCATATCCAACTGGAGGGAGGATACAGTAACCCTTGTAAGATAGATCCACAGCTATAAAAATGATTTTTACTTACTTGTCTCCAAAAAACTTTCTCCAGAATTCAGCAGCATCTGCTTTTGTGATACGAAAGTTATCTCCCTGGAACTGACCATTGGGAAAGATTGCTTTGATTTCTGCCAGCATGTGACTGAAGATAAGGGACAGTTTTGTGAGATTTCGTCTGTAGGCACAAGGGAAAAAAATGAAGATAAGAAATAGATACCTATATGCATACAAATTTTTACAGGAATATATATTAAGACAAATGTTATGCATGTATCAACGTACGTCTTGATGGTTGATCATGAAAACCTCAACTGAATGCTGCCCTTAAAAACAATGTTTATGAAAACATTGAAAATTTTAATTCCTAACAAAGCTGTCAATTTATTAGTCATCCATGTATTCATTTAACATAAACACAAATAAGATAAATTACATAATTTCACTGAGCTCACAGATTAATGGAAGAGATTGACACTTAAAAAAATAATAATCAAATATAAATGGTAAACATAAAAGAGAGAGTGACTATTTCTACCTGGGGGAGTAAGGAAAGATTTGCCATCAGAGGAGAATCTAGGAAGAAAACTTATTGTTTGACAGATAAAAGACCTGGAGTGGAGAGAAAGGGAGAATGGAGAGGGAAGTAAAAGGTATTTCAGGCGGTAGAAACAGCATGTACAAAAGTTTAATACGTAAGTATAAAATGAAAATGTATTTGTATTATATCATTTTTGGCATGGTTAAAGCAGAGCAGAGGGTAACTGGAGAAAATAACATGAGACAGAGTAAGAAACTTTGGTTGGGATATGACATAAAGAGGCATCTGAATCAATGTGCAGTTTTTGTTAAACATACTTGCCACTCCTACCGAAATATCAGATTTTCTGAGGATGGGTTCTAGATATGTGCATATTTTAGAAGCCCCCTGGGCAATTCTAATGTGCTTTCCTCATTAAGAGGTACTGCTATAAGAAATGGAGAGTCAGGCCAGGCATGGTGGCTCACCCTTGTAATCCTACCACTTTGGGAGGCTGAGGTGGCCAAATGGCTAGAGCCCAGAGTTTGAGACCAGCCTGGGCAACATGGCAAGACCTCATCTCTACAAAAAATTGGCGGGGTGTGGGAGCACATGCCTATAGCCCCAGTTATCAGGGAGGCTGACATGATCTCTTGAGCTGGGAGGCAGAGGTTGCAATGAGACATGATCACGTCCCTCCACTCCAGCATGGGTAATAGAGTGAGACAATGTCTCAAAAACAAAAAATTAAAGAGAAAAGAAATAAATCGAGAGTCAAATGGATTAACAGATCCAGAATTCTGAAGACTTGATGAAGTATGTTTTAGAAGGAAAAAACTGTGGTAGTATGACAAAATGGTTTAGAACGGAGATACAGGTGTCACCTCTATTCTAATTTCCATATTAAGTTCCGGAGATTCTGGCAAGATTTAAACCAGGCTTCATACTACAAAATAGTACTATCAATCACCTGTAATCCTTGCTAACATTTTTTGAATTTTCAATATTATATCAATTGGCATAAAACTACTAGTGCTAGATAGGTAAGAAGCAATTAAAACACAAAATACTAAATAACTTCTCAGTTTTAAACAAACCGTATTTCTTTATATCCCCTTTTGCTCAGAATGACCAGAAATCAATAGGTACATTCTGCATATGTTTTCATTTTGAAGCTTCAGCTATTATGCATGTGTATGTGCGCCTGTATATATGAGAGAGGGAGGGAGGGAGGGAGAGAGACAGAGAGTGAGTGTGTGTGTGTGTTGGGAGGTGAATGGAGGCAAGTGTGTTAGTACTCAATAAAAATATAGCAGAAAATTAATATAGAGAAAGTCATCCAATTTACAACATATAAAACCATACAATGTATCAACAGAACTTTGTCATTGAAAGTTATGTTTCTTTGCTCCATATTTACTAATGTATCTGTGTTTAATAACTGTCAAATAATAACAAAAACTCATGTTTGTTACCAAGGAGATCATGTAATATGTACCTGACAACAAAATCATTGGGCGACACTCTTTCTAAAACATTTACAAAGGAGACACATAACTTCCTGTATAAGATGAATATAGAATAGAGATACTCATGATCAAAAGTGGGAAAAGTAGTAAGAAGAAGAATGCAGTAAGATATTCTATAAAGTCAATAAATTCATCTTCCCTAAAAAACTAAAAAAACTAAAAAATAAAAAAATCACCTATTTCCATAACTCATATTATCTACGAAAAGCTTTTTGATGAAAAGCAGGGGGGAGGGTCATAACATAGACCTTATTTTAATGCTTGACCTGTGCCCATAAACAATCTGCAAAATTCATGATAATATACACAAATGTTGTATCATTTTATTAGATTCAGCCACTTTTGCACAACTCAACCTAATCCAAGTGTAAAACTTTTGTTAATTAGTTGAATCTTTGATATCAATATGATTTTGTCATTTATGTTAACATGTCATCAATTTAGATGATGGTAGATATAAGATATTCAGTTTTAAAAAATAAAAAGTAAACTGTTTTACTATATCAAAGGAAAGACTTGTGGCTAATACAAACTACAACCAACTTCTAAGATTTGAGTTTAAGAAAAGTATAAAGTCACCTTAGGAAATCTGCAATGAATTTATTTCTATAATTGGGCTAAAGATTTAATTTTTACCAAACTTCCAATTGATACATACAGAAGAAAAAAGAAAAATCAAGATGACTATAATTAGGGTAAACCAACTGTTCTTTATTTTCTGAATTGGCTGCACTCCATTCCCTTGATTCTTTGTCCTTTAATCATATCCAAATTTTGTTTTAAATTTTTACTTGTTAGATCTAAAGTCTGAAACACCATGCCAGTGATTACCCATTCTGGGTATCTGATCCACTGGCTATGTAGACCCTGAACTTTAAAAGAAACATAGTAACATTTTTTATAGTCTAGAAGCTCCAATAATCACCAGTATCTATATAAATACTCACTGATTGATTATAAAATGTGTATATACTTCTATTTTCTTGCTTTTGCAAATGGATCACCACAATTTTATTTGGCTTTTTGCACAAAATAAGGCAATGAAAAAATACATTTTGCCTTTAGTCTTGAAAGAAACTCAAGCTCATATTGTTAAAAATATTTGAATATATATATGCATATATACATACACATTCCAGAATATATATATTTACTTTATACTTATACACTCACACACACTCCATATATATGTAAATAATCATCTTAGAAATCTACTATTTAACACATTTATAGAGGTTGCAATCTACAGCAAGGTATGAAAAGAACTGACAAACATATTCTGTTGGAGCTTAAAAGAAAAAAAAAAAAAAAAAAGAACCAAAAACTAATTCTGGTATCTAATGTCATTTAAATTTGTTATCATAGCAAATACATTTTCTTTTTTATATTATACTGTGACTTATTTTTATTTACAATGTTTTGTTATGTAGTATGTGCTTTCTTTATTCCCCCATCCCACTCTGCATCCTTTGATAACCACTTTTTTTTTTCGAAGCAGATTTTTGCTCTTGTTGTCCAAGATGGAGTGCAATGGCGTGATCTCAGCTCACCGCAACCTCTGCCTCCTGGGTTCAGGCGATCCTCCTGCCTCAGCCTCCCAAGTAGCTGGGATTATAGGCATGCATCACCACACCATGCCCGTCTAATTTTAGATTTTTAGTAGACACCGGGTTTCACCATGCTGGTCAAGCTGGTCTCAAACTCCTAACCTCAGGTGATCTACCCATCTCAGCCTCCTGAAGTGCTGGGAGTACAGGCATGAGCCACTGTGCCCAGCCTGACACCCATTTAAAAAAAAAAAACTTTCAATTTTGAAAATAAAACAATCCAAGAATACAATCATCTCTAACTATCTAGACATAGGGAGAAGAAAAGAAACAATCACACATCTTTGTAAATGGAATTTTTTCTATTATGCAATTTTTCCACACTTAGCCAATTTTCCCTAAGCCCATGGGATTTCCCATCATCATAAGACCTAAAATGATGACTGCCTAATAAAGGGTCTGATACTTAGTAAGAATATATTTCTGACACTAAAACAAAACAATCCCTAGACAACTAACTAAATACAAATCTGCCCAGAAAGAAAACACTGAATAATCTTATAAATGTAATTTTAATTTTAATAAATTTTAGATGGAATTTTTGATATCAGTTCTTTCACTTAAAAGAGAAGCTTCTTATTTCCACATATATTCCATTAACCATCACATTTATTCATTTGCTTTACATGGGATTTTGTTTACAATAAATAATTTTTTTTTTGAGACGGAGTCTCACTCTGTCACCCAGGCTAGAGTGCAGTGGTGAGTTCTTGGCTCACTGCCAGCTCTACCTCCCAGGGTCACGCCATTCTCCTGCTTCAGCCTCCCGAGTAGTTGGGACTACAGGCGCCTGCCACCACGCCTGACTAATTTTTTGTATTTTTAGTAGAGACGGGGTTTCACTGTGTTAGCCAGGATGGTCTCGATCTCCTGACCTCGTGATCTGCCCACCGAGGCCTCCCAAAGTGCTGGGATTACAGGCGTGAGCCACTGCACCCGGCCAATAAAAGTTTTTTAAAATACCAAGTATTTTAAAATACCAAATAATCAAAAAGTAGTTGTCAACATTGGCCAAACTGCCAAAGATGTTAATATTAGAGGAGCCTTGAAGAAGAAAGAGGGAGGGAGGAGTAAAAACCAAGGAAGGAGAAGAGCTACATTAAAAAGAGAGAAAGAGAGATGTGAAATGCATCCACAATGTCATCACCTAAGTAACAAGGTACCTCTTTCATCCTGGATTCTGTCACCTATATCATATTTCTTTAAAATGGTATGAATCAATTTCTCCAAATGTCAAGTTACATTGTGGGGATTCAACTAGAATGTGGATTTGAACTACAGTGAATTCGCATGCTGACTCTATTGGAATGATGGAGCTTCACTGTTTATTAGCAAGTTTTAACAGTTTAACATTGCTATAGTCAACATCATAAGCACAAAGGAAGTATATAATCGCTTGATGGAGGATGGCACAATGCTACCCTTAATGAATTTATCACATAGTGTGAAACAAAAAGTCATGAAGCGATCATCATAATACAATGTGGTAGGAGTAATCTGCTCTAATTATAGCCATCTTGACTTGAATTAAATTCATAAAACAAATAGAAAATATATCAAGATTTGATTAGTAGCCTCCACTAAATGCAGGAGACACACACAAAGAATGTAATCTAATTATATTGCATGTAGTCCTCGAGTTTTTTCTATTCCAGAAACAGCTGTGCTATAAATCAGAGGAGGAAATAAAAAGCTTTAAACGCTGAATTAGTGAAAACTTTAAATGACGATTTTCAGTGAGGTGCAAAGTCTGTGAGAATGTGCTGCTTTTGGTAGAAGAAATGGGAGATGACACTTTTACCCAAAATCTATTAATAATTCAATTCTCACATTTAAAAGCTACAACATGCTCTTCTTAATTTTTACAAGGTGAAACAAACTCAACATAAAAAGGCAGGACATAAAGAATAAAAACAGAGGTGCTTAAAGTGAAACTCACATCCAGCTAAAGAGCAATTTCCACCGTATTTCTGATGTACTGCCCTCCAAAATGGGTTCAGAGATTTACTCCACACTGTTTCTGACCTTAGGAATGTTGTGATTCCTAAGTGAGGAGACTAGGCTGATGTAAAGTGTTGCCTTTCATTTCTCTCTCATGGGAATAGATACTATTACTGAGATGGGTCCTGAGAGTCTTAAATAAAACTGGATCCTTACCCATTTCCCCTGCCCAAATGCTTTAAAGTTTTAAATGTATCTAAGGGGAGTACACAACAGACATTAAAAGTTCAATTACCAATAAAGACTGAGTCTACCCAAAGTCATAAGAGAAGTCAGCAGTGCACCCAGGAACAATCTAAATTGAAACACAGGCAGAAGGACAATTTTTCAACTTGCTCCATTTTACTTCTTGGATACTAAACTGATCACTTTAACAGAAATTTAGTAAACTAATTCCAAAAAACTACACTGAACTGGCAACTAAAGGAAGATCTCACATTTCCTTTGCTAAACACTTCATCTACCACTAGCATGGCTAGGGAGTTTACACCCAAAATTCTGGCTGGGAGAGATAACTTTGAGCATTCTTTGATCTATCTGTAGTATTCTTTCTTTTTATTTATTTATTTTTTTTTGATAGAGTCTCACTCTGTTGCCCAGGCTGGAGTACAGCGGCACCATCTAGGCTAACAGCAACCTCCACCTCATGGGTTCAAGCGATTCTCATTTCTCAGCCTCCAGAGGGTGTATGCCACCACACCTGGCTAATTTTTGTACTTTAGTAGAGATGGGGTTTTTGCATGTTGGCCAGGCTGGTTTGGAACTCCTGACCTCAAGTGATCCGCCCGCCTTGGCCTCCCAAAGCGCTGGGATTACAGGTGTGAGCCAACTGCTCCCGGCCTGTGGTATTCTTTTCAACATATTATCTACAAAGTTTTATCAACAGCAAGACGCTATCCCTCAAAATAAGGATGCTCTTCACAGGACAAATATATTTGCTTCTAAAATAAATAGATTTAAATGGACAATTTACAAATGCCCCACTTAAAACATGAAATAACATGCCAGCCTATCATGCTCAATGTAATGTCCTTTGAGAAGCTTCCAAAAAGATATTCAAAATATATTCTCATTAATTTTTCTAGTATCTTACATATTGACGAGTTTAGTCCTTAAGTTTGTTAGTACTGGCTTAATATTCTCAGCCTGCTTAAAGATAAAGAAAATGTTACTTAACTTCTCTGTTTCCTCATTTCTAAAAATTCTGAATAAAAATACATAAAACACGTAGGTAAGATCCTGATGCATCTAATTTTTTGAAAATCTTCAATCAGTAAGTTATTTATTATTAATTCTACTTACCACTTTTGTTTAAAATTATAAACACTTATAGCAGCATTTCTTCTTTTTCCACATAACTATCATCCAATAAACTGATAGCTGTCTTACTAAGGTAAGAGAATCATATTCTCACATTATTAAGATCATCAATTATCATGATAGCCCCGTATAATTCAGAAACAGCAAACAATGGGCAAGTATTTGATACAATCATTTAGTCATTTATTCTTCAAATCTCTGAGTGCCTATCATATGCCAGGCTTGGTCTAGGCACTGATATTACAAAGATGAAGACGACAGAATCCTATACCCAATGAATTTAAGGGATTTAGAGAGCTCCAAAGTTAAAGAACAATGCAGTTGGAACAAAGCTGAGATGGAACCAGAAAAAGATGGCAATCAGAAGAGATGTGTGTTTAAAATTTCCAGGGTGATGCAGTTCTGGCCAAAACGCATCTGGCCCTGCAACTGGTAGCTACAGCAGAGTGAAGGTAAATTAAGTCAGGAATTGGACAGCTTGAGGGTTGAATGGGGTCATTCATGTGGATTTTGAAACCTCCTAGAATTATAACAGCAGTATGTATGAAGAGAAGAACAATAAACCTTACCTCAATATATTCAATAAAGTTTCCAGAATGATTTTTTTAATGTCAGTTTTTTTAACTTTGCATCAATGCTAAAGCAGGACTAACATCTCTTTGACGATTTCACTAAATGGTTTTATCTGGAAAATTTATTATGAAAACCTACTACAGCATAATATGATCACTCATACTTTCATTTGGTTTAAAAGCTTAACAATATCTATTTCAATAAAGAAAACTCTTTTTTCTTTAGTATTTAATTTCTTTTGATGAAACCTAATCTGTAACAAGTATCTTTTTGTAAAATAAATCTTTAAAATGGAGACCACTCCATTATTTGAGACAAAAAAAGAAAAAATAATCCATTCTTTCATTTCTTTATGATAAAATAAAATGAAAGTTCTGTAAACACAATGGAAAATCAGGATTGCTATGAGATTCACACAGAAGCAACGAGAACACTGCAGAACTTTGATTATTTTTCAAAAGAAAAAGAAACATTACAAACATTGGAAATTCAAACTATACTTCTATGACTTAGAGTTATGTGATAAAAGACCAGTTTCATCAACAAGCAAAATAAACTTGACCTTGAAACAACAACAGTAGTAACAAATTTTTTAAACAAATCTACATTAACTTTTTTATTATTTGCTATTCTCAGTAGCCTATCATAAAACAGTGAAGTGGCAATCTGAATGGAGTCAGTTAATCCATATTTATTGCTCCTGATCCTCTACCTTAATTTTAAATGCATGGATCAAAAAGATATATTTGGTCAGTTTTTTTTTTTTTTTCCAAGTTCTACCCCAAACCCAGCAGGAAAATCCTACTTCTACTTGTTACATCATTTTTATCACTGTTGACAAATCAAGGATGGTTTTTGTTTTGTTTTTACTCAATAGAATATAGTTAGAAATTCTGGAACATAATATTTTCCTCAAGTATTCTAGTGTCCTTTCCACCATTTCTCACACTACTTCTGTTTTCTCCCCAAGCGATCCGAATGGTCTGCTTTCCTTGAGTTAAGCACCCCACTCTGATACAATGTTTCTACGCCTCAGCCTGTTGAATTCTCAAATGCACCAGCTTTATGTCAAAATACTGTCACGGAATCTTTTCCCTACCCCTTCCTATATGTGACATGCCACAACACTTTATCTGCCAGGGCACAGAGGTTTCCCTGAAGGGCGCCATGGTTATTTTACATAGATGCTGTGTTTCAGCTGTAACAGAGCACATGTCTTTGTTACAGAAGAAAAAGTCTCCTGGCTAGCCATAAGTAGAAAGCTGAAACTGGATCCTTTCCTTACTCCTTATACGAAAATTAATTCAAGATGGATTAGAGACTTAAATGTTAGACCTAATACCATAAAAATCCTAGAGGAAAACCTAGGTAGTACCATTCAGGACATAGGCATGGGCAAAGACTTCATGTCTAAAACACCAAAAGCAACGGCAGCAAAAGCCAAAATTGACAAATGGGATCTCATCAAACTAAAGAGCTTCTGCACAGCAAAAGAAACTACCATCAGAGTGAGCAGGCAACCTACAGAATGGGAGAAAATTTTTGCAATCTACTCATCTGACAAAGGGCTAATATCCAGAACCTACAAAGAACTCAAACAAATTTACAAGAAAAAAACAAACAACCCCATCCAAAAGTGGGCAAAGGATATGAACAGACATTTCTCAAAAGAAGACATTCATACAGCCAACAGACACATGAAAAAATGCTCATCATCACTGGCCATCAGAGAAATGCAAATCAAAACCACAATGAGATACCATCTCACACCAGTTAGAATGGCGATCATTCAAAAGTCAGGAAACAACAGGTGCTGGAGAGGATGTGGAGAAATAGGAACACTTTTACACTGTTGGTGGGATTGTAAACTAGTTCAACCATTATGGAAAACAGTATGGCGATTCCTCAAGGATCTAGAACTAGATGTACCATATGACCCAGCCATCCCATTACTGGGTATATACCCAAAGGATTATAAATTATGCTGCTATAAGGACACATGCACACGTATGTTTATTGCAGCACTATTCACAATAGCAAAGACTTGGAATCAACCCAAATGTCCATCAGTGACAGATTGGATTAAGAAAATGTGGCACATATACACCATGGAATACTATGCAGCCATAAAAAAGGATGAGTTTGTGTCCTTTGTAGGGACATGGATGCAGCTGGAAACCATCATTCTTAGCAAACTATCACAAGAACAGAAAACCAAACACCGCATGTTCTCACTCGTAGGTGGGAACTGAACAATGAGATCACCTGGACTCGGGAAGGGGAACATCACACACCGGGGCCTATCATGGGCAGGGGGGAGGGGGGAGGGATTGCATTGGGAGTTATACCTGATGTAAATGACGAGTTGATGGGTGCAGCACACCAACATGGCAGAAGTATACATATGTAGCAAACCTGCACGTTGTGCACATGTACCCTACAACTTGAAGTTTAATAATAAAAAATAAAAATAAAAAAAAAAAAAAAATTAAAAAAAAAAAAAAAAAAAAAAAAAAAGAAAAAGTCTCATACCTGTAACAACTTCTTAAAACAGATATCCAATAAAATTTGTTAATTTCAAAGATTATAAAAAATATTTTTAAACTATAAATAAGGAATAATTTGCTGACCCCAAAACAGTACTAATGAACAGACAGATAGGAATAGCCTATAAAATTAGTTTACAGAAAAGAATTTTTAACCAAAACCCACTTTAATAGAGAATTAAAACTTGGAGTTTGACTTTAAATTAGAAAAATAGCTTTACTCTGTGAGTTCTGAGACCTTTTATTTTCTCTCATATTTTTTTCTTTCTTCATGAATGGTAAAACAGAACACCAACAAGACAAAGGAAATTAATGCTATATCCCTCATGTGCAGTTTCCAGAAACTCAAGTAAATGTAACATATCTGCCATACTTTCTGAGGAAGCATAACATAGTTTCCCATCACACTAATTGTTCCCTGACAGTTCCTTCCTTCTTGTGGCTCTGGAAATTTTCCTTATTGATATCTGTGTCTCACTTCAATACTGTTCTTTTGGAATAGGATAAGTGAAACACAAATGAACCATAGGAGGAAAAATGTCATCTCTCTGATGCTTATGTTGTGCAATACTAACAGAAGAAAACTAAAATCATGAGTTTTTTTCTGCCTCTTCCCCAGGATTAAAATTATCTTTATTCAGTATGTGCAAATATAAAGATAAAAACAAGCATAAATTTGCCAAGCAATTCCTACTCATTTCAGGCATGATCTGATATAGATACCTTATAGAAAACTGGGAACCAGTGGTAGTGCAAGTGCATATGAAGTGCCCCAGATATGCCTTCTCATTTGAAAGCCAACGTAGCCTAGTTGCCAATGGGGCCCTCTGAAGGATGGGAGACACTGCAGTGAGTCTGGAAATCTATTCTCACACATAACACTGTGTGAGTGGATCGGGGGAAAGTGGGTAAAATGAAAGTGTAGAGTGAAAAAAGCAGGATAATCAGTAGTATGCTCAGTACAATCTTAGTTCTATTAAAAGGCTATAAATAGCACATTATAGATTATATATAAATAGGAAAACAAATACAGGATATAAACAAAAAGGCATTATCAATAGTAACCTCTGGTTAGTAGAATTATTAAAATTTTTCTTTCTTTTCTTCTTTAAATTGCCCTATTTTCAGTAAGAAACAAAAATGTCATTAAAAAGCCATTATATTGATGTTCTCTGATAAACCTGAGATGTGCCTACCGGAGACAGAATAGATTTCCAGACTCACTGCAATGTCTCCCTTCCTCTGAAAGGTCCCACTGGCAACCATACTGCTTCGGCTTTCAAACGGAGAAGGCATCTCTGGGGCACTGAAGACAAACCACTTGCACGAACCCACTGATCCCCAATTTTCTAAAAAGTGTCAGTCCTTCCCCCATAGTACATTCACAAATGGCACACCAGTATTTTTTCCACATCCTTCCCCAAAACAAAAACCTCTTAGTTCTAATTTCATATCTTTGAAATAAAAACCAGACAACAGAAAGCTCAAACACTTAAATCCACAGTCTAAAAATGGTTTAAACAGAATGAGGGGTCTGGATCCTTAAATCTAGTTCGTGATTTATCTCCTTCCTTTATAATAGTCTCCTAAAAAATGCAACTAAAATTAAATTATTCTTAGGAGCAAGAAACCTCAGACTAGTTATATAGATAAATTAGCACATCACATGTATTCTTTGTCATATAACATCACGAAACAAATGTGTATAGACGAACCCAACCAGATGATTCAATTAACTACATTTTTCTTCCATTTATTAGATATATGATATGTCTTAATATGCATGATAACAGTTCAAGACAAGAACACTAATTTAGATGTCAGTGGTCTCACAGAAAACTGCTTTCTTTTTAAAGCATTGAGACTATGCCAGGTAGTTTTTTTCTTTCAAAATGAAAAATAAAAAGTAATCATAGAAAAACATGGCTGTAATAACCTACTAGTTCTCAGCAGTACAATTTCCCTGAACCACTATAAAAGTCTTAAACTTTCTGAATATGATGACTAATATAAATATATATACATACATATATGTGTATATATGCATTTTTTAAAGGTCTAAGATTTTCATAAATGCAAAAGTTAAGCTGGATTTAACGTGTTCTACAGCTGAGAGGTGGTGATGGGACCTTTTTGGATACCTGGTTTACATTTCTAACAACAAGGCTAATTAAGGAAATACTAGGATACAGTGGAAGAAAACACAGTGTTGACAGACCAGGTTTCTAGACACAACTCTGTCCTTCACACTATTCCATGATATGAACCACAGTGAAAGCTTCTCTTATCCAAACCTTCTTCTATAAAACAAGGGGGTTGTGGTACATATGTTCTATGGCTCCATACCGTTCTATGGGGCTAGCTACCACTTTTATTCTGATCAGCAGGAGACTAGATAACTCTGGCACTAAAATGTCTATATGCTTTAAGCAAAAATTGTGAATCCATTTCACAACTTACAACTAACACGAAAGTACAACAGGTTATATGATGTTTTCAACTTACAGACTTTCCTCAATATGCCTCAGTCTTAGACTGAAGAAATCCTGAAGGCAGTATGCCAAGAATCTAACATAGAAAACTGAAATTACGGTAAGCATAAAAACTTTCAATTAGTATATTTGAAAGCCTTGACTTTTATTTTGTTCTTTACCATCACAGGCATCACTGACATTTCTTTTCTTCTTTTTTCAACAATGAAAACTCCATGAATAACACTGGTCCTCAAAACAAAGAAAACCACAAAGCAGCAGAAATAATTTTTTTAAAAGGCAATTTGAAATCTGTGTTTCATGTTAATGAATAGTAAACACTAGAATACTGAAACCATATGAAAAATATAAACTGTAGTAGAATGGAATATGCCCACTGGGAAACTTCAGGTTTAAGAAGCTGACTTATTTATTTGCTCTTGGTGAGGCAATGTGCTAATATTTGTAGTAGACACAGGATAACATCAGATGTAAAAGTTTTACCTTTCATCTCACCCAACAACTCAGAAATTTCCAAATTTGGAGAGACTACTACTTTTACCACACGATGACTCCTCAATAATGTGATCCAAATACCTTCATAATCTCAGTCTCACTGCAAACAGAATTATCCCCCCACATAAATAAAACTATCCTCAGATATTGGCTTTGAAGCAGAAGGACAAATTTATCTGCCTATACCATTGAAGGTAATATATTACAATGGTGAAAAGCTCCAGCTCTAAAGTTAAAAAAAAAAAAAAAAAGAAAAGAAAAGCAGAAGTGTCCAGTCTTTCGTTTCCTTGGGCCACACATAAAATACACTAACACTAACAATAGCTGATGAGCTTAAAAAAAGAAGTCATAAAAAAATCTTATAATGTTTTAAGAAAGTTTACGAATTTGTGTTGGGCTACATTCAAAGCTGTACTGGGCCATATGTGGCCCACAGGCCATGGGTTGGACAAGCTTGCTCTAAAGCTTAAACCACTTACTAACTAGATGACCTTGGACACTGACTTAACCTCTTTAAGCTCAGTTTTCTGATCTCTAAAACATACATTGTAAAAGTACTTAGCTAATTTTCTAAAGGATTGAGTACTTAGCTCAATTTGTAAAAAATTAAAAATGGCCACAAAATCTTTGGTACTCTTCTCAACACAGGGGAGTCTATTTCCCTCCCCTTTTACTGAAGTAGCCTGTGACTTGCTTTACTCAATAACATGTGGTAGAAATGATGCTACATAAATTTTGAGCTAGGCATTACAAGTTCGGTAGTTTCTGCCTCTGCCTCTAAAAATTATCTTGCGTTTAGCTGCCATGTTCTGAGGAAGCCCAAGCAATCACGCAGAAAGACCCAAGTATGCTCCCAGCTGCCAAGTACCAAATGCTAGGCACGTGAGTAAAGCCGCTGAACCTTCTAGCTGAAATAGCATCCCAACCAACATTATATGAAGCAGAAGAAACATTCAGTAAACCCACAAAACCATGACAAATAATAACTGCTGTTAAATCAAGCCACAAAGTTTTGGGGTGGTTTGCTTACAGCAGTAGAGAATTAGTTTAGAAAATCGATAAAAAGTATGCATTCAATAATGTTAATTGTTATTAGTACTATTAGAGCTACCAATCTGTTATTATCACCATACTCAATACTAGCACTTGAAAGGATAGGGCTCTTTTCTCTCTGAGAATAGAAATAAGAGAAGAAGCTGTGTATAAAGTATCAAACATCATATTTAAGAATGTTATTCTTGTTAAAGTAATTTTTACATTAGAAATTATAAATTTTACATGTTCTATATTTTCTCTGACATAAAAACCAACCAGGAAAGGTTTTTAGAAGAAATTTGTACTATCCTATTTGGAAAGCAGCATACACAGATTTGAATCAGAAGTAATTTACTGCAATTAATTCCCAAAACATATTTACTTAGATAACCACACAATGAACTGAACTGTGAGAATACCATTAAGCTAATCCACTGATTTCTACTGACAATAGACTTAATTTCTACAAGTTTTAAGTTCTCAAAGGTAGAAAAACCCCTGACATTGTATGTAGTAAAATGTAAGCAAAGACATAGAATGTTTATAGACCTAACAGCAGTGTCTTTTAATTAAGCTGCCATTTAAATTATGTGTTTTCTGAAGACAATTTAACATAACTAGATTTGACATATGTCTAGATAAGAAATCATCCTCGATGTTGCCTTGTCTAGTTCTATTCAGTGGGGGTCTCTGTTTAAAAGTCAAGCACTATTAATAATCCAACTTATCAACACTAAAGATACATACTGATTATTTTAGCGTAATTCTTTTGGCGTCCAGCTGTACCTGACCTATCATTACAATACTTTTAAGAAGACATTTAAAAATACTGCTTAACAGATCACTGTACCTGTCTACCTATGTAAATGCTATTAGGGAAATGATTATTCAACAGATGCATTGCTATACCCAAGACTTGCAGGACTTAATTTATATGGTAAGCACCAGAATCAACTGTTACTCCTCTCATGAAGACACTGATCATTTTGATGTAATAAAAAAAAGAAAACAATTTTTAAAACAAATTTTAATATTTCTGTTAAACATTAAAATGATGGGAAGATTGTGTACTAATTTTTTTTAAAAAAATGATTTCTTGCTTATTTCTTAAGAAATTAAATATTCAAATAGAGGAAAAAGTGCTACAAATAATCCGCAAAGATCAGGCTGCAAAGCAGCACTAGAAAATCTTTTCATTTTCTTACATATCTTACTCATGTCACAGCTTGCTGCTGCTTTGTCTAAAAGTACAGCTTATTTACACAAATATCAGTTCTCCCTGTTTTCAGATTGATTTTATATGCATAAAAATTATAATCAACATATATGGAGTTTCATCGACTATAATAAAGTTTATTCATTCAATGAACATTTTTGAGGACCTGCTAAAATCTGCCACTACATTAGGTAATGGAAATACAAGATAAAGACCAGTTCAGTCCTTGCTTTCTGGGAGTCGACAGTCTAGTGGTTACTTAGATATAGAAACACACAATTACATACACTCTAACTGTACAACTAAGGTCATTCAGGGTCCTTCCAAAACACAGGAGCTAAAGAGAGGTGTTCAACTCTGTTAAGAGGAGCAGAGCAAATGCAGAAGAACGTGCCAGGCAACAAGCCTGGCAGATGAAGGCGTACAGATGTAGATCAGTCTGGCAATATGACAGATTGCAGGGTTAGAAGTGATGTGTATTCAGGAAAGAGGCTGACAGGGGAGCACATCATAGATACGGCACTGCCTCCCCATCCAGGCTGCCCATTGTGCCAACACAGGACCCCTTATACCCATGCTGCTCAGGAATGCAGAGGTCTGCAAGTGTAACCATGCTTCCACCAGGGAGAAGTGCATGAGTGGGGAGTTCAAAATAGAAAACCACTTTCAATAATATGTTATCACAAGGCATAATTTAATCATTAGGAATTCTCAGATTTTTACCCAAATTTAAAAGATCTGTTGAAGATTTCGCTGTTGTAAGATATTAAATGAGTTTAGAGCGCTTCTTCCCTGTGTCCTTGATGAAATATAATCTAGATTTAACAAATTGAGAAAAAAAGCAAAAGAAAACAATAGTGCACAGAGAAGAATGCACCAGAAGCCTATGTCTTAGAAGCAGATGTTCTACTCTGGCAGACTCTCAGCCCCTGGTGTATTAACCATTTGAAACACATTCAGAAATCACACTGTTGATGTACTTCTGAAAAGATGTGTTTCTCTTTCAAAATACCACAGTTAATTCCCTCACTTCCAGAAATGATTCATCCGATAAATATTTAGTGTAGTAAAGAAATATATCCTTTATTCATGATCTAAAATAGAATACTGAGCTGAATATGGCAAACTCAAAACACATATTATCAATAACCAATCAAATACCATGCCACCTGCTGACATTCTCTTAAGGAATTCTCTTGATAGAGAGACTCCCAGCAGCTCTCAAGAATAAACCCCACTTGATTCTACGGACTACACTGAAATCCGTTTTTTTTAAATGGAGTGAAGTTAAGCATTACATTTTTCCATTAAGTTTTATGGAGCAAGATAAATTTCCTGTGTCAAAATCTGTCACAAGAATCTGTTTTCCAGACATCTGGTGTCACACACAAGAATATGGTACCACATGGGGATATCTGTAAATAGCAATGGGTGGCCTAGCATTTGGTTTCTGATCAGAATTTATTTTCAGTATGTTAGTTGGTGAGTTTAATTTGGATTTTATTAATATCTATTTTTATCACTGTTCATACCATAATAGTTACTTTATATATGCCACAAGGAATAATACAATATCTTCTTCATTATTTATAGCATTTTCATATTTAAGTGTAAACAAGGAAAAACTAAATACACGGAGTGGTGAATCTTATTTAAATCTTATTTAAATAAGTATCTAACAATGACACTCAAAATTTGGTCCTTAGACCAGCAGCATAGCAATTACCTCAGAGCTTGTTAAAAATGCAGAATCTCAGGTCCCACCCCAGAACTGCTGACTCAGAATATACACTTTAATAAGATCCCCAGGTGATTCTTATGCATGTTTAATGTCTGAAAGCACTGGTTTAGCAGGAACCTCAAAATATCCTTTATTTTTCACTGCTCTGCCTCTAGGTAAAACTACATCTAAAGCATCTTCAAGATTGCAGTACTTATTTAAAGATTTGTGAAAGTGATTCCTCTCTGTTGTCCCAAACCACATATCTATCAGTCAGTCCCTCCCAAGCGGGGAGGCTGCTAACGTCACTACTGGACTAGAGCATCATTGTTTTAGAGTGAGTTAGCTTCTCTTTCAGGTCAGACCTCAAGGGCAACTACTTATGGGACTTTCATTTGTCATCCCTCTTGCTCAATAACTCTGAAGTACTCATCCCCTACTAGTCTTTGACAGCCCAGTTCTAGAACAGCGTGTACTTTTTACATTTGTAAATATCAACATCAGACTGACAATTCTCTCATCACCACACCCCAGTTCACCCCCACATTTCTATCCTGGGAGAAAAATTAAATTCTTCTGATGGGTCAACAGATTGCCAAAGGTCAGAAAGATTGCTCTTTCCTTGTTCCCTCCCACTACAAGAAATGGAAGAGGACCAGGCACATCACAAGTTTAGTCTAAGTGTGGCTCACCTCTGCCTAATTTGAGAAAAGAGCAAATTAGTTCTTCCCTCAATAATCTCCATCAATTACCACTAACCTTTGAGGTTCCTAAACACAAACAATCCACCTGCCATATCTAGTTCTATCCTTAAGATCAGGAAAGGAGGAAAAAAATTTAAAAAGGGAAGACTAACCAGTAAAGAAATAAAAAAGTATTTTCTCCAAATGCACCACTAAGATGCTTTCTCCTCTGGAACTGATTATTCCTACTGTTATGTATCTCTCTGTAACTTAATAATTAAAGAGCCATAGGGCCTCCCCGATTGCTTCCATCAGCATAAATATCCTTGGAAAATGTCAGTCAAGCACTGTTAACTTATTTTGTCATGAGAACCTCTAATCAAGAGAAAGATCTTGACACAGTCTGTGGTGGGATGTTGAATGCAACATCACAGAACAAGGTCAGAGAGTGGTTTGAAAGGAGCAGCTGCAGAATCCTACAGGAAATGCCGCTACATTCTGGTACCTGAGAAAAGGAAAGTGAAAGGCAGAACTCTGGGTGGAGCACACAAGCATGCCCAGCACTCTCTGGGAAGCTGGCCCTGCAGTAATAAGCCAACGATAAAATGAACTAAGGGGCTCTGAAAAGCTGTGATGCAGAGAAGCAAGTCTTTTCATAAGGAACTGATGGAGGGCAGTGTTCCTTCCATAAACCTCTGGTTACCAGATGCTTTTATTTAAGATTTGCTAAAATGTTTAACAAAAAAAAAAGGAAGGGGGAGGGATTGACATAGGACTCTTATTTAGTTCACAAAACGACACCATTAACACAAAATCTATTATTTACCTGTCATTAATAGTTTCACACAAGAACAAGGAAAAAAAATCTCTGGGAAAAAAGTATCCATTTAAATGGAATAAACAGAATTTCATGAAATATTCACTAAAATGCCTATTATAACTTCCAGTTCCAGGTCACAAATGGGTGCTAAGGAACTCATCAGGAGCAACTCTCAGGAAAATCGAAGGTGTAGCTGTTCCACCTTGCAGTACATCCACATGCTTCTAATCATAGGAGTAGAACTGAACTCAATATACACTACAAACTTTGAAAAAGAAATGCGAACAAAGGTGACAAAGAAGCTTCTCACAAAAATAAATTAAATATGCACTGTTAATAACTAGTTATTCATCTATGAATATGAAGTATGAAAATATTAGCTCATTATTTTCCAACTCTGAAAATAACTTGCAAATATAGTTTATATATGGGAAAAGGCCATGAGAAAAAGAATGAATTATTAAAATATATCCGGCAAACACTAAAAATAAGACTGATGATGCTCATCTGACTCAATAAACTCAACTGAAAATGTAACACAAAATACAAAGATTTCTTTGGGCATAAAATTCCAGGTCATCAAATTACTTAACGGTAAGCAATACACTTGTAGTGCTTTAATTTAATTATGAATATTTTCTGTTGAATTTCTTGACAACTGTTACCATGTAAAGAAAAAAATTGTTATTTTAATATTGGTCTTATGTGAACTAGCCTATTACTAAAAGGCTTGCTACTGAAAAATCCAAATAGATTTCTGCCTAACCTAATACTACTTCATTACTGTAAAAATGATATAATCTGACATTAACCTTATAGGGCAGTTTGTTTCCCCAGAGTCAGCAGCATATTTTTAAAAAATATACTTCTGTAACACTCTTTTAGGATATTTTGAAATAATCACAGAATTGTACAGATGGAAGTCAACTCAGAGATCATTTATTAATGTATATCTTACTTATAAAGGTGAAACTGCAAACCTAAAGGCTGTGACAGATCCAATGTCACAAACCAACTAGGGGCTAGAATTGAGTCTTTGAACTACAAGTTCCATTGAAACTATGCAAACCTTATTATATTACCCCCAATACAAGTAGGCAAGACTTTCTTGTGAACTAACCAGTTAACAAGCCACAACTCATTATTAAGTGACTAAAAAATGTTAATAACAGATACCACATAAATATATAAAACTACGTTTAAAAATATATACATTCTACCAAAACAGAGTATATACATACCCAACAACCCAACAATCTTACTCCATATATCCAGAAGAAACGCATGCATATACGCACCAAAAGACATGTGACATG
Organism: Chlorocebus sabaeus; assembly: GCF_047675955.1. Lineage (NCBI taxonomy): Eukaryota > Metazoa > Chordata > Mammalia > Primates > Cercopithecidae > Chlorocebus > Chlorocebus sabaeus. Next base: position 25,671,491 of record NC_132925.1, read on the forward strand.
CACAGAACCTTGTTTTGAATAATGGCAACTTTTTTTTGTTATTGTTTGTTTGTTTGTGATGGAGTCTCACTCTGTCGCCAGGCTGGAGTGCAGTGGCGCGATCTCAGCTCACTGCAATCTGTCTCCCAGGTTCAAGGCATTCCCCTGCCTCAGCCTCCCAAGTAGCTGTAGCTATAGACTCCAGCTATAGACTCCAGCTATAAACTCCAGCCTCCCAAGTAGCTGGAGCTATAGTGCACCACCATGCCCAGCTAATTTTTTGTATTTTAGTAGAGACAGGGTTTCACCATATTGGCCAGGATGGTCCAGATCTGCTGACCTCGTGATCTGCCCACTTCGGCCTCCCAAAGTGCTGGGATTACAGGCATGAGCCAATGGCAACATTGTTCAAAACAACTGTCCATCAATAGCAGATCAATTATGAACCAGTCACAAACTAGAATACTAAACAGCAGTGAAAATTAACAAAGTACAACAATGTGCATCAATAAGGATGAATCTCACCATCATGATGTTGACCGAAAGAAACCAAAAACACAAGTATACATCATATAATTTCCTTTATCTAAGAAACAGATATTTAGTTAGACATGTGGAAATATTACATATTAATGACTATAAATATGCATAAATATGTGGATAGATATATGTTGACTGTGTGTGTATAAAATGTATTTATTTCCCCCTCGTTCTCTGGATAAAGAAGAACGAGACTTCTGCACCCTTAACATTAACTCCTTGAAACGCAAGCTCATGACCACAGGAGAGGAACCTCTACTTTCTGTCAAAACTCATCCCCCAAAACTCAACGTGAAATAGCCAAAGTCCATGAACTGAGGCTAATATCAGAAAGAAAGTTGGCTTATGATTTTTTTCAACTTGTATGGTGAATACCATAATACTGTGATTGGTTTTTGTTTTTTTGGAACTGAGTCTCGCTCTGTCTCCCAGGCTGGAGTGCAGTGGCGCCATCTCGGCTCACTGCAACCTCCGCCTCCCAGGTTCAAGCAATTCTCCTGTCTCAGCCTCCCGAGTAGCTGGGTCTACAGGCGCCTGCCAACACGCCTGGCTAATTTTTATATTTTTAGTAGACACAGGGTTTCACCGTATTGGGCAGGCTTGTCTCCAACTCCTGACCTTGTGATCCACCCACCTCAGCCTCCCAAAGTGCTAGGATTACAGGCATGAGCCACCACACCAGGCCAACACGGTGATTTTTTTTTAAATTCATCTTCCTTCCACAATGACATTCTTCACAGAATCAGAAAAAAAAGTTATTTTAAAATTCATATGCAACCAAAAAAGAGCCCAAGTAGCCAGAACAATCCTAAGCAAAAACAACAAAGCTGGAGACATCACAATACCTGACTTCAAACTATATTAGAGGACTACAATAACCAAAACAGCATGGTACTGGTACAAAAATAGATACAAATGTCAATGGAACAGAATAGAGAGTCCAGAAATAGTACCTCACACCTACAATCATTTGATCTTTGACAAAGTTGACAAAAACAAGCAATGGAGAAACAACCTCCCATTCAATAAATGGGTGCTGGGCAAACTGGCTAGTAAGCAGAAGATTGAAACTAGACCCTTTCCCTTACACCATACATAAAAATCAACTCATGAGGATTAAAGACTTAAATGTAAAACCCAAAACTATAAAAGTGTGGATGAGAACCTAGGAAATACCATTCTGGACATAGGACCTAGCAAAGATTTCATGAAGAAGATGCCAAAAGCAATTGTAACAAAAATAAAAATTGACAAATGGGACCTAATTAAAGAGTTTCTGCACAGCAAAAGAAACTATCAACAGAGTAAACAGACAACCTACAGAATTGGGAGAAAATATTTGCAAACTACGTATGTGGCAAAAGTCTAATATCCGGAATCTATAAGGAACTTACATTTACAAGCAAAAAACAACCCCATTAAAAAGTGGGCAAAGAACATGAACAAACACTTTTCAAAAGAAGACATACATGCAATCAACAAGCATATGAAAAAATGTTCATCACTAATCATTAGAGAAATGCAAATCAAAACCACAATGGGAATCATCTCACAGCACTCAGGATGGCTATTATTGAAAAGTCAAAAAACAATAGGTGCTGGAAAGGGAATCGTATATACTGCTGAGAAAAGGGAATACTTATACACTGCTGGTAGGAGTGTAAATTAGTTCAGTCACTGTGAAAGCAGTGTTGATTACTCAAAGAACTTAAAACAGAATTACCATTCCACCCAGCAATTCCATTATTGTGTATATACCCAAAGGAATATAAATCATTCTAGGATAAAGACATACGAACATATATGTTTACTACAGCACTGTTCACAATAGCAAAGACATGGAATCAACCTAAATGCCATCAATGATAGACTGGATAAAGAAAGCGTGGTACACATACACCATGGAATACTACACGTCATAAAAAAAGAATGAGGTCATGTTCTTTGTAGCAACATGGATAGAGCTGGAGGCCATTATCTGAAGCAAACTAATGTAGGAGCAGAAAACCTAATACCATATATCCTCTTGTTTAGCTCTCACTTGTTGTTTAGTTCTCTCCAAGAACACATGCACACAAAGAGGGGAACAAAGGACTCCAGGGTGAAGGGCAGGAGGAGAGAGAGGATCAACAAACTACCAATGGGGAACTATGCTTATTACCCTGGGTGATGGAATAATCTGTACACCAAACCCCCATGATATATAGTTTACCTGTATAACAAACCTACATATTTACTACTGAACCTAAAATAAAGGTTAAAAGAGAGAGAAAGAGAAAGAAAAATCTAACCACCAAGTTTACATAATAAATTCTGGATTTCAATAAATATTCAGTTTTCCAATAAAATGCTTTTGAATTTCTGATGGCATGTACAACAATGAAGGTAAAATTAGACTTGATTTAAGTTTGTAATTTCATTCAAATTTGTAATGTGATTCAGACATCAGGGCAATTTGCTTTTCATGGGTATGAATGTCTCTTCCATGGGCATCCCCTAATTCTGTCCATCAAAGTAGAAAGGAGAATAATGAAAAGTGGAAGCTCTATCCTTTTGATTAACCTATTCAAGCTCAAGAGCAAGGAGTTTCCGCTGGTTTTACCCATCACAACGGTAGAAGCACTGCAAGGGCCAGTCACTAAGCTGTGCCATATGAAGGGCAGATGCAGAGCAACTTATCTTGGCCATTTCAAATTTTAAGTTGACACACATTATCAGAAGTAGGAACACATTTAGTTTTTGTAAGAGACAAGCTTACTTACAGAATATTCTCAGCAAATGGCAAAACATATCTACTTTTCAATAATTCTTTAAAATTATATTGAACAAAGAGATATAAAGTCCTAGTTAATTCCTTTTCTAAAATAGAGTTTTTAAAAACACAGGTATCTCACAGGACTGTTTCAATTTTGCCCATTTGAATGTATTACTTATTCAAATGTTGAAATAAATTAAAATTTTAAAATAAAATAAATATCATCAGTAGATTAATTAAAGGTTTCTGTTTTTTGTTTTCTCTCTGAAATAAGACAGAAACACATGAGGTCCAGCAATTAACTTATTTCCTTCAAAGTTTCATTAAATAACGATTAAATCTAGCCCTATCTAGAGATTTGAAATGTTGACATGTTACATTATAACCACTCAGAGAAATATAAGGCATTATCTTCCCTTACAAATCATTAACAAAAACATCTGACCATACAGACCACAATAAAAATAGAAATGTTATCAGTGATCAAACTGTTTGGTGGTAAGACAGGATGAATGGAGATTTAAGTCTGTTTTTCCTCCCCATCTTTAGACAGAACCAGATGTTAAATATTGAGACTAGGGGTGGGGGAAGCAAACTTCCTCTTTTAAAACCCAAGAGCTAATCTTTTTTTTCCCCTTTGCTGCTTATTTTGAGTGACATGCATTTATGCAAAAACAAGATTTTCTGCAAGATTTTCAATGAAAAGATGCAGCCTAGATGTCAAAATCTCCTGCCTGCCTTATGTGTGTGTGAGACAGGGGGGTCAGGCATTATGCTGTTGTTCTGGATGGCAGGAGCATCACAGAGAAACACAGAAGTTGACTAATTAAGTTGGACTCCAGAACAGTAAAGGGTCTTGTTTCTTTAAGAAAAGAAAAGAAAAGAATTATTAATACAGATAAAAGTTAAGATGAGATCTCAAGGATGATAATTAGTTGTTAATCCTTCAACATCTAACAAAGTATCTGGATGGAAAAATCAAATGTATAAAAATGACCAGAATAATAAAATAGAAATGGGAAAATAATGAATAGCAGTGAGAGAAACACATGGTAAATAAGGACAAAGAAGAAAAAAAGAAAGAATTCCCTGCAGTTAAGAAAATGAAGAAAAACGTAAAAACATTAAGAGGGTATTATCAAAATTAAAAAGCAAATTAGCAAAACAAAGGGCAGGAAAAAACAAACAAGGCTATTTTGGGTAGACATTATGTAAGAGAACATTTGAGCATAGAAAAACTACCTTTCAGTTATCTTTACATTTTCATTAACTACATAAACAGGCACAGTTAGTACCATGTGTTAAATAGATGAGGCAACAGTTGCAAAATGAAGTGTGTTTCAGTGCCTTTCATATAGTTATTCTGTGCACAACTGGAAAACACCCACATAACAAGCATTAAAAAGGCATTTATTTCACCATTTGATTCGCAACATAACATTTGTGCTGTTATCTCTGGATGATAAGATTACCTACAAGTGATTTGTTTGTTTATACTCATATATTTCCAACATTTCTATAATATTCACCCTATAACCCAGAAAAGAATAAAATGTTTTTTAAAACATTCTCCTAGAGAATGACCCATGTTATAAACACAGGCATTTATATAATTCCTGCTATAGAAATAGTGACATGGAGTTAATCTAACCTAAGAAAATTTCAGTTGGGTTATTTATTTGCCTGATTTGCTTCCAGAAAATGTGGACAAGTTATAGGATACATGAATGTTTCTAATTCTCAGTTCCTAAGGTCTCTTATGACATAACTAAGGTAATGGCTGGATATTAGTCATGTTCTTTCATATTTCCAGTATTAAAATAAATAAAATAAATATTTTTTAGACTAAGCAGCCAAGGACATAATTTTAAAAGTACATCTGAAATACGAAAACCCATGTTTTCTTAAAAATACGTGATGTACTGGTAAAAACATTTGATAACAAGTCTGAAGATCTGAATTCTGGTTCTGGTTCTGTGGATCTTGGATAAGTCACTTAATCTCTTTGGTTTGGGCCTTAAATTCCTCATCTGAAAAACAGAAGCGGTGGTCAGTGGTTTTCAAACTTACCTGCATGTTACAATCACCTGGCTATTTTATTAAATCGCCATGTGCAGACCAATATCCCAGAGAATCAATAAAACCTCTAGGGAATGGACATGGCTATTAGAGCGTTCAGTTCCCCAGATGATTCCAATGTAAGTCAAGGCTGAAAACCACTGAGTAGGAGGATGCTTTCTAGTTCCTTCTAACACACAATGAATCCCAAGGTGAGCTGCGTATTGGAATCATCTGAGGAACTTGTAGAGCCTACCATTACCAGGGCCCATCCTGGCTCAATTCAATCACAGCCTTAGAGGTACCAAAGCACTGGTATTGCTTTAAGAGCTCGCCAGATGAGTCTGATATATCACCATGATTGAGACTCACTGTCAAGACTCACGTGTTTGACAGAACAACTAGTCTTAGAATTATTTAAATAGCAAGGTTTTGTCTGGTTACAAGCAGGTTGTTGACAATAACCTAGAATTACATAAAAATGTCTAGGAAAACAAAATATACATAACCCCCCCCCCACACCTACTTCCTGTGAGCCAAGCACTATTCCAAGGACACCTACTGATAATTATGGAATAATGTCTCTAATATGATCTGACTTACTGGGAAAATACAATTATAGTAAATTACCACAGGAAGAAAGAAGGAGCAAAGTGAAAAGACATACATATAATCTGGGTTTTACCAAATTGCTACACAAATCGAATTTAGATAATAAACATGAAAACAAATTATGACAATACAAAGCACACTTTGTCAAAAAAACTTGATCCATTTGGCTTATATATCATGTGAAAGTAAAGAGGCAGAAGGTGAGAGAAGGCTATCGCAGCATGCTTTAAAAAAAAAAATCTCAGGAAGAGACTTAAAACATATTTCTTAAATATTTGACTAATGAATTCTCACAATTGTTTTTTTTCTTAATCACTTGTGAGCTGAGCAGGCTGAAACCCAAATTTTTTAGAGAGGATTCACCCTTACTGTGGGCTGAAATATTGGCTAATTAATAAAAATAACCTTTAAAGCACTCAGGAAAATAGCATAAAAAGAAGCAGCAGCCATTATTAACAGATAAATGGTCTATAACTTTAATAGCTTATAAAACTTAGGTATAGGAAATGAAAACGACACTTAATCATTTTGTTAAATACCCTACTTACAAAAGTGGGAAAAGATAGCATTTTTAATGAGAAAGCATATTTTTAATATTTTAATGTATTACAGATTACTTAAAATGTGTTTAGCTACTTTAAGTATAATGAACTCAAAGGTTAAAATGAGTAATCCTCTAACAAATGGTTAGTCAAATTAGTCATTTAGACATTTAAGTAAGCATTAAACATTAAGATAGGTCTGAACAATTTTAATTTTCATTTTACGAAGACCTTTGATGTGCTTACCCACATCACTGCATTCATTTACATGAAATGGTCTTCTTCACTTTCTTCTTCACTGTGGTGCAGTGAACAGCCAGGGGACTTCCTAAAACAGGCTGGAAAAACTGCCCATTTTGAAGATTCCTTTGCAATCTGTTGTTGCTTTGGCATGGGCAAGTTACAATTCTAAGCTAGCCTACTGCTAACAACAACAACAATGACGAAGTGTGTTAAAATTCCTTGGGGTAAGAATTAAGGGTATTAGAATGCATTCAAAAACATACTTTAGAAATGGTGACAAGCTCCAGCCTGTCAACATGACACTTTGAGCTGTAACCTTGGAAAAATCCTGAAAGAGGATGGTGGGGAAAGATGAGGAAGTTGCCTGAATTCTAAAAGGGACTGAGAACAGCCTTGTTCAAATACATGAATGAAAGTATATATACATTTAAACCAGAAATGATAAAAACATCAATTAGCCAAAAATAACTCACTGAATCACTGTAATAACCTTCAAGAAAAATCTCATAAGCAAGCCACTAATATGCAATAAATCTGAAATACCCCAGGGAGAAACCCATACACCCACGGATACCCGCAGCATCCTGGATGTTGGATTCTCTTCTTCATTACTTGACCCCTGCATCTAGCCTCATTTCTTACTGTAGCTTTCACACAGAAGATTTGCAGTTACCTAAACAGGGAGGCACCAGTGTCCCTTCTTATATCCAATCCTCTCCAGCTGGAACAGTTCCCAGTTTGCTGCTTAGTCTCACTAATTCCTCTTTGGCCTTATGCAAAATCGTTCACATGTTTATGTACATCTCTCTGGTAAAAAGAATCCCTAGGTCACCATTAGACTCCTAAAGGTATCTGTGAGCGAAAAGAGCTTAGGAACCAGTATTCTCCAGAGTTGCCAACTAAAAACATAAGAAAGTTGCATGGGTGCCAAAGAACAGACTGGAAGTCCCATACAATAATGTTCACACCAATGAGGGACCCACAGGATTCCTAAAGGACCCACAGCTAACACCAATACATGAAAAATATTCAAATCCTAAAAGTATATACCTATAAAAATCATTTACTTGCCCCTATGTTTTGGGAGAGAAGCTTAGAAGAAGATATACAGCTGGCTCCATCTAGACACACTCTCAATCTGCACTTCAGGATACAACAACTACTGAAGCAGCTCACACATTTTATAGTCAGCAGTGGATTCACCTACTAAATTTGAACTCCATAAAACATTTAGAAGATACTTAATTTTCATTTAATAATGGCAAAAATTATAACGAAGTTTGCTAGCAAAGGGATTAACATATGAATTAAGTAGTATTTTCTTAGAATTTATACACATATATATTTTGATACAGTGTTCCATTACACCAGTGTAATTTAACTGCTTTATTCTAAGAATAAAACCCCTTTGCTTAGATACTGAAGCAGGTCCTATTTAAACCTGTAGTGTTGATGAAAATTAAATTAGAGAAATCAGAGAAGTCTTTACACAGCCAATACTAACAAGTGCTCCATTATAAATAGCACTCATGCATAGTCATTTTATGTACAAATTTTGGTTACTGAAAGATATACACTGAACAAGCAATTTCAGGTAATTTGCTGGTTGTGATTATTGTAATATGTAATTTTTAGTTGTGATAATTACCCAAGAGATTCAGAATACACAATTTGTAGAATAATTACGGAACTTCTATTTATTTCTTTAGGCTTAGTATTTGAGAAGAGAGGCTATGAATTTATGAGGCCTGCAATTTATTTTTCAAGCCCCTGTTGATTTATCTTTGCATGGCGGTTTGTATGTCTCAGATTCTCCTCCATAAGTGCTATTTGCTATTAAATACAGCTCCTTTCAAAGTGTCAAGGGGAGCATAAAGACATTCAGAGTTCATTTTCATGGAGTGGACCACCTACCTCCTCATGATTCAAAAGTCAGTAAAAAGAAGCCTGTCTCAAAGCACTGCTTATAACTTCCACCATTCTCAAGTCTAAAGTCAGGTAGGGCACAGGGAGTTGTGGCTCACTTGTGCCCCACTCTGCATCCTGGAAATCTATGAAGTAATAGTTTTAATTATTTGTTCTAATATTCTAACTGGGGGTGGGAGTAAGGAGGCAGTCCATTCTTAGTAGAAAATCAAAATAATCTGGAAGTTGATGAATATAACCAAGTTAACAAAGCTGGGTATACATTCTTAAAGGGAATAGAATGGACTTAAATTTGTTATACTCCTTGAAAGGGTCACCTATCTTTTCACTATAATTTTTAAGTTACATTTCCCCCTCAAAAATACATTGCTGGCTTAATAAGATTGTAAACTAGAAACAGTTCATGAAAATAGCAAGACATTCAATTACAAAATGATTTTTAGGGTAATGTTGAGAGTAAGTTTCTTCTATTCACCCAGGAGCCTGTGTGCTTTTCTCTTAGGCTACAACTTTATGACGTTAGTTCTCACATGGCACTCTGATTGCACACTTAAACTGCCTAGCTTCAACATTTTAAAATATACCTAAAAATCATAGAGGACTTTAAAAAACTGACTTCTTAAATCTCAAATGCCCAAATGGTGGTCACTCAGGACGTGTCCTACTCTGCACTTCAAATGTGGTTGCTCTAAATTGAAATAGGCTATAAATGCAGATACACTCTGAATTTCAAATAGTATAAAAAAATGTAAAGCTGGGTGAGGTGGCTCACACCTGTGGTCCCAGCACTTTGGGAGGCTGAGGCAGGTGGATCACGAGGTCAGGAGTTCAAGATCAATCTGGGCAAGAGGGTGAAACCCCATCTCTACTAAAAATACAAAAAAACTGGCCGGGTGTGGCGGCGGGCGCCTGTGATCTCAGCTACTTGGGAGGCTGGGGTGTGAGAATAGCTTGAACCTGGGAGGCGGAGGTTGCAGTGAGCCAAGATCATGCCACTGCACTCCAGTCTGGGTGACAGAGTGAGACCCGGTCTTAAAATACATCCTGACATGGCAATGTTTTAAATATTTTAGGTTACATAAAACTTACTGTTAAAATTCATTATATTTGCTTATTTTTACTTTAATATTAATATAGCTACTAGATAATTTAAAATTACCTGTACTTACATGATACTTCTGTTGGACACTGTTGTCCTTAAAGTTCATGAGTTCCCAACATATATCCATTCTTTGTTCCTACTTTTCTTTAGTTTTTACCTTCTCTTTATTTTCAAGGATCTTTAAGGATCCTTGAATCCATTTAGATATTTCCCTATAGTAGAACAGCCTTCCTTTATCCTCACTCCACAGTGGGAGAGTATCCCATCTCTAATACCCTCCATACCAACCATCTAAAAAAAATAAGCAAGACTACATTTATCAGTTCCTCTTCTTCACTGCATGGTAACTTCCATCCCCACCACCATAGTAGTTGCTGTTTGAGAGGTCAGGCCCTTACCATCATTCATCCAAACAATAGCCCATGGCCACCTGTTGGTTCCACTGCTTCCAATCTATCACCTTTGACACATTTTCCATACTCTGTCACCCTCATCTTTCTAAAGCACAGGTTGGATCACTCCATTTACCTCCTGAAATAAATGCCAATGGTACCCTAATTTTTATAAAGTTTGCATCTCTGAGCATGGCATTCATTATCTCCCGCCCAAACTAAAGAGTCCCAGCCACATTTCTTATTACATCTGTCCTCAAAACATATGGCCCCATTTTTTTTTTAAGAGGGAGTCTCACCGTCACCCAGGCTCCGATGCCCAGTGGCACGATCTCAGCTCACTGCAACCTCTGCCTCCCAGGTTCAAGCAATTCTTGTGTCTCACCTTCCCAAATAGTTGGGATTACAGGCATGTGCCATCACACCCAGCTAATTTTTTGTATGTTTAGTAGAGACAGGGTTTTACCATGTTGCCAAGGCTGGTCTCAAACTGCTAGCCTCAAGCAATCTGCCTGCCTTGGCATCCCAAAGTGCTGGGATTACAAGTGTGAGCCACCCCACCCAGCCGATGACTCAAATTCTTATACTACTATATTTTATTCCCTCAACTGCCAGGTTCATTAAAAACCCTTTACATGTCCTACGGCTTTAGGCTGCAACAGCCTTCCCTCACATAGGTGTTTATCAGAATCCATTCATATCCTAGTGAAACTATCTCCAGTCCCTGAGATTGGAATTAATCACTCTATTCTCTGAAGCCCCATACCACTTTGCCAGCATCAGTAGTAGGACATTAATTTTTTTATTACTTTGAATTATATTCACATATCTCTACTGCATGATTCTTAAGAAAAAAGAATGAAAGAATGAAACAGAGGGAGGGAGAAATGGGTAAGAAAAAAAAAAAAACCAGAAAAAAAATTATTCTTAAAGATAGGAAGCCAGTCACATGAACCACCATTTTCCCACAGTACCTATTCTTTCCATGGTCTACATATGGCAGGAACTCTACAGGAGAAAAGTTTGCTAAAGAAAGAACAAGATGAATGAAATTGATTCTGGGTTTAAAAACTCAGAAATTCAGTGGGATTTTTAATTCTCACTTTAAAATGACATTTTGCTCAAGAAAGAACAAAGTGAATGAAATTGATTTGGGGTTTAAAAACTCAGAAATTCAGAGAGATTTTTAACTCTCACTTTAAGATGACACTACATATAATATGTGTTGAATTAATGCATAAATGAATATACTTCTGTATACACTCATGTAAATACCTTGTAACAAACTTAACCATATTTACCACTGAAATGAAATCTCTGGACAAGGAATACAGTCCTCAATGAGAGGCTGTCTATATTCTCAAATATTCATAAAACTCCACTTCAAAACAAAAATAGAAGTGGTAAATATTTATATGGATTTGTGACCTAATACTAAAACCTCAAAAAAAAAAAAAAAAACCAGAAATTGTTAAGTATGAGATCCCTATCTGTTACAGCAAGTGGATATTCTTTTTAAAGATCACAAAGATATGATGAGTCACAACCCCTCAGTGAGCTTTGCCAAATAGCTGGCTGAAAACCAACTCAAAGAAGACAGACATGCCACGGGAAGCAGGCATGTCATGCCAAGTTACTTTTAATTTTTTTTCATTGAAGTACTACCCTGCAATAGGTTACTTTTAATTTTCAGTGGCAAATCGATGGATAGAATGCACAAAAAGGAGATATAGTAAAAATATCCAAAAACTGTTAAAATACTGGTCAATAATACGGAATACTGAGAAAACTAAATCTTAATTTACCAGAATTAAAGAAATTTAATTGAGGCTGATTTGTGTAAAACAGTCATTGTTGCTTCCAAAAATCAAAAAAAAAAAATTTTTTTAAGCAACTCATTCTTGTTACAAAACTAAAAATGGAACCATATGAATTGCTAGACTACTGTTATTGAGCTGCTCAGGGACACGAACAAGGTCTTTTAGGCCCACTCACTGCTATCTAACTATAGCAATAACTTAATTTTGAGTAACACCAAACTAAATATTTAAGTCAATTAGTACTCAGAACAGTACATCATACATACATCCAATAGAATACTATTATATGAAAGGAAACTTTAACTTTTCAAGTAAATTTCTCCTAATACATTCAAATGTCAAACCGAAATAAATTTTACCAGATTAAATTTTGGAGAAAGATTAGTCAGTTATTTTCTTAAAGATTCTACTTTTCCTCAAAAAATTGTGATGGGGCCAGACACAGTGACTCACACTTGCTATCCCAGCATTTTTGGAGGCCAAGATGGGAGGATCACCTGAGCCCAGGAGTTAGTGAACAGGTTGGTCAACATATCCAGACCTCGTAGGTAGAGATATTCTCCACTACAAGTGATTCTATTATTGCACTAATTAGCAATATAATCTTGAAAAGAATCCTGAGAATCTGGTATGTGTCCAGTAAGTCCTTTTACTAGTTCAATACATAGGTTTATTTGTGAAGTAAAATCCTATGTTCAGAGAAACACATATAATTTAAGGGAAAAACATAATTTCATCATAGTTGGATATAATTATACATTTTTATATATTTTTATAATTATATATGTAACTATATGGCACAAAACATAACGAGAATTTATTTTTAAAAGCCCTTATTGCTTTAAAGAAAAAAAAGCAAAACAAAACTGAGATCCTTCTCAAGATTATACTGTGAGTTTATGCAAAGATTATTCAGAAAAACTTCTTTTGAGGTAGAATCTAATACATCAGCATAGAGCTGGAAAGGACCTTAGAGATGGTGTGGTGTAACTCCATGAGTTATTAGATAACTAAAGGAACTCGGAGGACTTGCCTGATACAACTAGTTTGAAATAGAATCAAGACTAGAATTGGGATCCCTTGATGCTTCAGTGAGTGCTCAATCATTACACTATCATTGTGTAGGTAACAAATATGTAACTACTCTATGTTATAAAATTAGAAGACAAGCCACCAATAAGGAACCTATGTTTACAGAACTTTTCCTAAAAAATATTCTTCATCCTTTGGCTGTTTAGCCAGCTTGACTATTTAAGCTTCAGTGCTAACACCTGTCTTCAACTGAGCCTTATAAAACCAAGATGAAAAGTATCTTCCATATAAATTTTAAAAGAAAATATTAACTTTCCAAACTTCCACAAAGCCATTTTTCTTTTGTCTTTTTTTTTTTTTTTTTTTTTGAGACAGGGTCTCACTCTTTCGCCCAGGCTGGAGTGCAGTGGCACCACGACCTCGGCTCACTGCAAGCTCCGCCTCCCGGGTTCACACCAATCTCCTGCCTCAGCCTCCTGAGCAGCTGGGACTACAGGCGACCGCCACCTCGCCCGGCTAGTTTTTTGTATTTTTTAGTAGAGACGGGGTTTCCCCGTGTTAGCCAGGATGGTCTCCATCTCCTGACCTCGTGATCCGCCCGACTTGGGCTCCCAAACTGCTGGGATTACAGACGTGAGCCACCGCGCCCGGCCTACAAAGCCATTTTTCATATAAAATGATGTTTTGTTAAAATACCTACAAACTTTAAAGAAGAAAATTTATTTTTAAAACTCCTTAGCTTAATATAAAAACTTATAAAAGAACCTTAAACTATTCCTGTCCCACATCTTTAGTAATACGTGTTTCTCTGAGGATCTGTCTGTGTATTTGTTTTGTAGTCTTTATTTTACGGGTAAGTTGTCCAAGTACTCATTCACCTGAAATTCCATTAGGACAAGATCTGTGTTTTCATAAAATAAACTTTACACCAGTTTCATGCTGTATACTAGGCTATCTTATGTCATTATACTATATTTATCCAACTATATTCTTAAGTTTCCTGAAGGCAAGAGTCATATTTTGTATTCCTTTTATTTTGCACCATTATGCTTTGTAAATAGTACACATACAATAAGTGTTCCCTGTAGACAACAAAATCTATGACTTAAATCTCACCATTTGAGCCACCAACAGTAATATGCATTCAGGTTACAGTACACTGAAGAAGAGAATAGCATTAATAAGTATTATTCATTGCAAATATTTCAAAAAAATAAGTATTCATTGTTTATTTTGTTGATTTATAGAAACCAGTTATAGAAATAACGGATACAAATGCTTTCCTGTAAGTTTTTAAATATCACTTTAGGATAAATGCAAGAGGATATTCAAAAATAGGAGCACTGAAAATTAAGAAAAATTCCTAATACTATGTATTACTTAATTGTAGCTTTTAAATTGTAAGATCAGAATCACTGTCAGCTGCTTAAAAGACAAAATAACCCACCATTTAGGAACATTCATTCATTCACTTAGCTCATATTTATTGAGTTCAGCTATCTGCGTGCACACATCTGAGCAACAGTGACACAGCAGTGAATGTATAGAAAGATATCTGGATAAACCGATGAAACAGAGAAACAGAAGCAGACAAATATACACATAACGCAAATCTTAAAAAATAACTTTGGTTTTAAAGTATAATAATAAAAAAAAAATAAAAAAATAACTTTGGTTTTCTTATACTCAAACTTGTTATAATAACATCAGAAATAGTTTAAAAAGTATTATGTATATAAACACACATTCCATCTATGAGGAGCTCAGGAAACAAATATACCCAACACTTGGGTTTCATCATAGGAGGTTATTAACATAGACTGAATGACAAGAATGGAATTTCACTCCTTAAAAATTGGATCAACAGTCATTTAACTCCTTGAGCAGCTTAGAAGCTGGCAGATGATTAGCAGGGGGTTATACTACCAGCTCAGTAGATGCTCCCATCACAGAGCTAGTCACTCATGAGTCTACAAACAGCACCTTGAGACTTATTTTTTAAACATACATATAGTCTACCAAGAATCACAAGCAAAAGAACAGCCTCATTACCATCTTGGATTTGTTTTTAATCCCAGAATAGCTACTAAAAGATCTGCTATATGCTCACTCTTTTTTATGACTGGTGGAGTCATAAACTCAAAGTCTGAGAGAAAGAAATGTGTATAAACTCCAAGCTGGCCCAGCAAGCTGCCAAACACTGTTCTTATTGTTTTCCTTTACAAATCCTGGTTGGTTATCTACTTTCTCAAACAGACGAGGGATCAGATGGGGGAAAGGTCATGTACACTGTTTAATAATACCTAGAATAACAATAAAGCAATGGTAAACTACACATGTGTTGTAATGTCCCATTATCATGTTTCTGAAGTGAAGAAATTCAGTGAGAAAAAAAGATGGGACATTTAGAAACAGGGAATCAGCACTCCCTAATAACAAAATATAAGCTAGCATAGCAAACTAGCAAGCCTAAAATTCCTAAGGAAACATATTTGTAAACATTAGAAGAAAAACAGAAACTTTAAAATCTCCACTGGCTTCAAGATGAAACATAAGCTAACCACTTCCACCAAAGACAGAACGCGTACACCCTGAGACCTGCTTGATAGGAGCTCTACAAATTAAGTTAAACTGGTTCTGCTATGAATTTATACCTGTTTAAAATCAATTGGCCTGGAAATGGTGCCAATTCAAAGAGATTTTCTATTGGAAAATGTTTTGCTCTCATCTTATTCAATAAAATTAATTACATTTCCAATTGTATTCACTATAGCATGCTGTTACTAAAATAAAAGTTTCTTGGCACAAAATCTTTTTTAAAAAAATTTCCTGGTAAAAAATTAAAATACTTGGATATTTTTTGTGAACCAGATTTACTTAAGCAGTTTAATATTTATTTTTATTTTAAATTCCTAAGAACCACACACTTAAAAAGACATATTCCATAGCCCACCAACTAGCTTATTTTAGTGAAATTACAAAAACAAATCAGAGGTTTTTGCACGGGTATAACTTAAAGCATTTAGGGAAGAAATAGCTAATCTTCATTAAGACTTTAATTCTAAACCTCAAAATAAAAAATCAAAGGGAACCTGCATACTCTTCTGTTTATGCCCAGTGATAGATAACTTACCGACCCAATCAATAATATTCCATAGATTCAGAAAATAATTTATAGTTCTGTCATTTTTCTATAATTATAAAAAGTCGGATATATGATATATAATTATTTGCAACACAGAAATGAGTTTGATTTTTAAAAATGAGACTCCAACGCTGAATCAAACTCTATATTAATTTCTTTGTACGAGTAAATGCCTGCTGCTTCCAGGAAACACTAAGTAAGGTTGCCTCCTGATCAATTTTAGACTGTAAGTACTTCATAGGTGTAAGTTTAAGATACTACTTAATGTACTAAGTATACATATTTTATAATGTGTATGGTATAGAAACTACATGTTTAAAATACATTAGGTCTCCAGTTTTATTACTACTTTTTATTATCAAAGCAATTAGATACTAGAAGAAAAGCATTAGCAGATATGTATGTGATTAAAAACATTTCTTTTTTATTCTAAAGTGATTAAAGAGTGTTTTTCAGGAAACCTTAATTAGGGCTTTCCCTGAATAGTAGAGAACTCCTGCTGGGCAAAAACAAAAGTAGGTTTTTAATTCTAATTTTTGACATACATCCAAGTTGATAGAATTAAGTTTTTTGAGTCATTATAAACACAGTTGGCTAAAAGGCATAGTTAATATCTTTCAATATTGGAAGATTAGTCTACATCCAGCACTAATGCTAACGAAAAATCCCAGATATCTGTAGAATTTTATGATAGAATTCATGGCTGTTGGGCAGATAGCAATATAGAGTTTAAAAACCAATTATTTCACCTCATGGCCTGGTGGCTTTGAGTAAGTCATGGAAACAAGTCTATAAACTTCTATTATCTTAAAAATGACTGGCCTAAATAAATCATCATTTATCCTCTTAAATATTAGCATTTTCTGACTATGAAAATGAGTCCTAATTTCAATTACAAACTAGTCTTTCAATTGTCAATTATACTTCAATAAAGCTGGAAAGAAAATTAAAATTAAAAGTCTTTAAAGGTTTGTAAGGTTATTCCTCCAAGGACCAAAACCAATACTGTATTTATAATTTATCACAGAAATATTAGATATATATTTTTGTGATGAAAGAATTACATGAGAAAAACACATAAGCAGCTATACATATGGAACCAATATTACAAGATTTTTATTGTTAGACCTACACCAAAAAACTTAAATAACAAGAAGCCAAGTGTAGTATTCCTCAACTAATCTTAAAAAATTGTGACTGTTTCCTTGTCTTTCTCACTTGCGGAAAATCAGCTTTTCTCCTCCTCAACACTGGCAGGATTGCAATGAAAACCTGTCTTATATACTGCTTACAAAGCCTATCAGATTTGTCTAACGAGAAAGATCGCAGGACAGAAAAAGTTGCTAGAGTTATAATTAACTCTGTAATTTGGTTTCAAATGTAGTTCAATGAAGCAATTCTGATTGTTTGCTTGTTTAATTCTTTCTAATGAAAATTTAAAAAAAGATCATCAGGTTTTTATGCCCAAACACTCATGACTCAGAACTTGAGAAGTCAAAGAGTAAGACTCAAAATCTGAATAGAATTTTGGACAGAATTAAATTCTCCCAAGTAAAGCTTTTGTGTGCTTTATGTTTATATGTGCGTCAAAGATAAGAAAAATAAAATGTGATGGAAAATAAAACTAACAACATAGAACCTAGATAAGAGGATTTATCAATATACCTAAATCAATTAATCAGTATTACTGAGACTGTTGATTCCCTTTTGTCTATGCAAATGGTATATTTAACTCTTTTAAATTCTGTAACAAACCTGAACTCAGTTATTTGTCACAAGAGTAAAGAGACTTTGATGCTACAAAACTAAAATCGTTTAATCAATTATCTTCCACCACTGAATATATTGAAGGAAAATAGTGTAAGTGTACAATATGTACTTAAAGAATGACAGAAAGGATTCATGGAAATAAAAATTAATATGGCGGCAAGTTTTGCGGAGTCTCTTGAAATCACTCTTGTGTCCATTCCTTCTTTTGCAGTCCTACTGCCATTATCTTCAGTTTAGGCTTCAGTTATTTCTTACTCATACTACTACAATGTCTTGTTTAGGACCGTCCTCATTACCAATTTCATGATGCTCCAATTTATACTCAACAGTGCTGACAAATTTTCATAAACACACCTCTGGTCATGAAAATTCTCTTCAACTATTCCTTATGTCCAATGAATACGAAAAAAAAATCCATAGTCTAAGATTCAGACACCTACCAGATATGGTCCAACTTATCTCCAGAGCCAAATTTTCTACCCACCCCCACCCTCTACTGCCACACACCCTGTATCTCCTGCCCCCATATCTCACACAGTACAGTCTCTCCACTTCCATCCTTAGCCACTAATATCCCAACTGCTTCCGAAGATGAATTCAAATGCTGGCTACTTCACAAAACACTCTGTAATTAGCCCTGTCAGGCATAAGAAATTCTCTCTCTTCAGAGTTTCTTGCTTATACATCTATGAAAGCACTTCCCAGTGCCCATTCATGCAAAATCATACTGTCTTTTGGAAACCTACATTATTGCCCTAATTTAAGAACTCCTAGTGGCCAGGCATGGTGGCTCATGCCTGTAATCTCAGCACTTTGGGAGGCCGAGGCGGGCACATCACAAGGTCAAGAGATTGAGACCATCCTGGCTAACATGGTGAAACCCCATCTCCACTAAAAAATACCAAAAATTAGCCGGGCATGTTGGCGGACGCCTGTAGTCCCAGCTACTCAGGAGGCTGAGGCAGGAGAATTGCATGAACACAGGAGGTGGAGCTTGCAGTGAGCCAAGATAGCGCCACTGTACTCCAGCCTGGACGACAGAGTAAGACTTAGAAAGAACTCCTTCAGTGCAGATTGAGATTTAAATCTAGAGAAAATGCTTTGTACACCTGTAGGTACCTACTCTTTATTGAATGAATGATAAAAATCTTTGTTCTTTTAGAATGTAGTAGTGAAAGGAAAGATAAAAGCATCCATTCTGTTCAAAGGATGATTAGCAAAAAACACAGGAAGAAAGGTTGTTAATGGCTTTATATTACAAATGGAATATCAATGACAATTTCTATCAGTTCCAATGAAACTGAAAGAAATTTCATGATGTATCACTAGCCACTAGAGAAACACAAATCAAAAGCACAATAAGATACCATCTCACACCAGTTAGAATGGTGATCACTAAAAAGTCAGGAAATAATAGATGCTGGAGAGGATGTGGAGAAATGGAATGCTTTTACACTGTTCATGGGAGTGTAAATTAGTTCAACCATTGTGGAAGACAGTGTGGTGATTCTTCAAGGACACAGAACTAGAAATACCATTTGACTCCACAATCCCATTACTGGGTATATACCCAAAGGATTATAAATCATTCTACTATAAAGACACATGCACACATAGGTTTATTGCAGCACTATTCACAATTGCAAAGACTTGGAACCAATCCAAATGCCCATCAATGTTAGACTGGATAAAGAAAATGTGGCACATATACACCATGGAATACTACACAGCCATAAAAAAGAATGAGTTCACATCCTTTGCAGGGACACATGTGAAGCTGGAAACCATCATTCTCAGCAAACTATCACAGGAAAAGAAAACCAAAAAACCAAACACCGCATGTTCTCACTCGTAAGTGGGAGTTGAACAATGAGAACATACGGGCACAGGGAGAGGAACGTCACACACTGGGGCCTGTTGGGGAGTGGGGAGCAAGGGGAGGGATAACATTAGGAGAAATACCTAATGCAGATGATGGATTGATGGGTGCAGCAAACCACCATGGGACAAGTATACCTATGTAACAAACCTGCACGTTCTGAACATGTATCCCAGAGTTTAGTATATTTTTTAAAAAAGAAATTGTATGATGTCATCTGATCTTGTTTTTCTCTTTCCAAAACCATGAGATTAGTAAAAATTAGTAAACTGATTTTAAAAAGTGAATAAATTGGCTGCTCCAAAATCACATGAAACAAACCTGTCAACTAATTTTTTCTAAACCA
This sequence comes from Chlorocebus sabaeus, assembly GCF_047675955.1. Taxonomy (NCBI): domain Eukaryota; kingdom Metazoa; phylum Chordata; class Mammalia; order Primates; family Cercopithecidae; genus Chlorocebus; species Chlorocebus sabaeus. The sequence goes on from NC_132925.1 coordinate 25,691,632, forward strand.
TTTAGAAAACTACTAAGCAGGCAATTTCATATTTAGTACTTAAGCTATCCTTTCTTCAAAAGCTTGATTTTGCAATGTTAAGCTCCTGGTTCTAAAGTTACAGGTACATTAACAGAACTCTCACAAATCCTCACAATTACTCACTAATCCCCATGCTAAAAAAATACATTTTTAAATAATAAAAGCACTCCAGAAAGTAGTTTACAAAAAACAGAAGCAAAATGCAGCATTTTTCAACTACTGGAGTAAACAGTGCATACAGTAAATTCTACTTTACATGTTCATGTACACGGCTGTTCAACTAATATAAAGTTAAGTACTTTTTAAAAACAAAGTCTCTATTTGAAAGTTGAAGTATCACCTACTTAATCAATTAAATCAATCATCAAGTTTACTGGGTACCAAAATACGGGCCCAGCACTGCTGCAGTGGATACCAAAAAGTACATGGTCTCTTATCAATGGAACCAACCTTTCATCTTTAGTGACAAGTCTACCACAATTCTAAGTAATGTTTAAAAAAAAAAGGATATTTTGATATACATCAGTATCCATGCTCTTAGAAGTGAAGACAGGTTCAGCAAAAGGACAAATCAGCAAGGCCTGAAGCCTCATGGAAAAGCTGGGACAGGAACTGGGTGTGTAGGATGAACAAATTTCAGATGAGTGGGTGAAAAAAATCATGACCAAAAGCACAGAGGCAAGAATTAGCATGACATGTTTTTAGAATTATGAAGGCATGAAAATGAGATGAAGACAAGTCTGGAGTAGTGAGAAATAAGATGGCACATGTAAAATAAACCAGATTAAAAAGAAGATAATTAATCTTTCACAAGAAAAGCAAATGCCCAGAAGGGGATTAAAGTGTTAAAGACTTCTCTAGCTTTAGCACATTGGGGAGCAAGATATTAGAAGGCCAGCCGTTATCAGTAATCTTGTCACGAGTAAGGGAAGGATGAAATACCACAGTTGCAAGGACAGGGGACAAGAAGGAGCAGCAAAGATTATTTTTAAGGGAGGGGAGATTCTAGGACTCGGGACTAACTGAAGATGGTAAAGAGAAGAAAAGGATGAGTAGCTATGGGTGGCTTGAAGCTAGAGGACACTAAAAGAAAAAGCCTTGGAGAATACTGGCATTTAGGAGGATGAAACCCTACAAGAGGAATGCAGATGAAGTAGTTCAGAAGAACTAAGATAGACAATGTCACTGAACACTAGAGTAGTGAATATTCTGACAAACTATTGGGAGATGCAACAGAGCCCAAGCCACTGAGCTGAACAACGAGGCCCAATGAAGCCTTACTTGAGCAAGTTCTGAAAACTGTAACATACCAAAGCTCATATCTAAGAAATAACTGAAGGCATTAGTTGTGAGAAAAGACAGTTGTGTATGACACTAGTCTGGCAATAAAGGCAAGCAGAAAAGTGACTACTGTAGGTTTTCAGGTTAGTGTGAGAAAGATTCTGGTATTTAGAAAGTATTCTGTGTATCTGAGGTATTATATAAATACACATAAAGCAAAGTACATTGACACAACCAACAAAAGCTAATTTGCATTATTAAGTTTTATGTCTTTCAATTTATTATTTTAAATCATGATGATGAAACTTGTTTCCTGGAATAAAACACACTAGTGAAAATAAACAATTTTTTCCCAAAAGATGTAATTATATTATCTTGTTTGAAATTCTGGTTTCCAGAAATCCATGTGTTTTCCTTTAAATATGTCACAATATTAAAGTGGCTTTTTAAAAAACACCACAAATTTCTCCAAAATTAGTGAAAATTTATCCCAAAGAAACTTCTCAGAATGATTATTCCAAAGAATGGACACCAATAAATTTGTAATAATAAATATATTTATAGGCCTAATCATGTAAAATCTAATCCTAGACTTAAAAACAAAAGCATCAAATTTAGCAAATAAGCTATTAATTTTAATGGTTCATCATCATTAACAATCGACATTTAGGGAGATTATACATCCACATTGATAAAAAGAAGGCTTGAGACATAAAATTCCCAGGTACTTACAATATAGTTAGGGCAACTAGAAGGACATTTAAAAAGTAATGAAATAGGGTTCATGTTAATAATATTCCCTACTGAAAGTACCAGAGCAATTTAAAAATAAGGCATAATGACTACATAGCTTCTTCACCTCAATGAAAATGCTAAGAAATTGCAGTGAAATTTATGAAATTAAGGCAACTTAAGTTAAAAACTCAAACTTACCAGCAAAAAAACATGAATAATTTTTACTTTTTATAGTAAGTGTATTATAATGCAACTGTGTATTACCACTGAATTTAATGCAAATGCTGTTTACCTAACTCTAAGAGAAATTGCAAGAATTCTTCAAACAATAAATTAAATATGAAAAGCATACAGATGTTCAGAATAACAGATTGTGAAGATTAGTTTTATGTAAAATTCTAAGAAGCGTATGCAACTATTTTAACCTATTATATTACTTCAAAACCTTTAGTAGTTTATGAATATAGGATATAGAAAAATCAAAGTCTAGAGTCTTAATTTGTAAAAATAATATAAAATGGCTACATCAGTAAGCAAAACTATAGTGAAAGTCTGTTTTAACTTAACTGTCTCTGACTTAACTTCATAATTACATCTGTGAATCTACAAATAGAACTTCTGCGTATGTGTAGTTATACAATAACTCCATTCTGCTTCAAGCATACCTTGCAAAATGTTAGATATAACTTAAATCTAGCTTCATATATCAGTTAAATATAGTTAACGATGGTGAAAACACTTGAAAAGTAAATAGGAATATTTAAGTTGGAGCATAAATTAACAGATTCATCAAAACACATAATGAGGCCAGGTGCAGTGGCTCGCGCCTGTAATCCCAACACTTTGGGAGGCCAAGGCGGGTGGATCACCTGAGGCACGCAGTTCGAGACCAGCCTGGCCAACATGGTAAGATCCTATCTTGCCGGGCACGGTGGCTCACGCCTGTAATCCTAGCACTTTGGGAGCCTGAGGCGGGTGGGTCACGAGGTCAGGAAATCGAGACCATCAAAGCCAACACAGTGAAACCCCATCTCTACTAAAAATACAAAAAATTAGCCAGGCATGGGGGTGGGCACCTGTAGTCTCAGTTACTCGGGAGGCTGAGGCAGGAGAATCGCTTGAACCCAGGAGGAGGAAGTTGTGGTGAGCTGAGATTGTGCCACTGCACTCCAGCCTGGGCAACAGAGCAAGACTCCACCTCTCAAAAAAAAAAAAAAAAAACATAATGAAGGGAAAGTAGGATGTATAGAAACAATTCAATTTCTCCTCAAAAGTGATGAGTAGTGAGTAGTATTTTGTTGTTTTGTTTCATTTGTTTGTATCTTTGTTTTCATTTCTAGAAATGTGATATCAGAACTTTGCAGGAATTGATATGAAGCAAAATTCATTCAATGGACACCATGCTTCCTTTCAGTTGGACTCACTCTCTACCAAAACTTCACTGATACACAATTTTCCTATTATTACATGGAGACATATATTCCTAAAATGAAAATGCTATCTTTATACCTGTATGTGAAATTCCACTTATCCTACATGTGTCAGGGCAGCAGTCCCCAACTATTTTGGCACCAGAGACTGGTTTCATGGAAGACAGTTTTTCCACGGACTGGGGGCATGGGGGATGGTTTCAAGATGATCCAAGTGCACTACATTTATTGTGCACTTGATTTCTATTATTATTACACTGTAATATCTAATGAAATATTATACAACTCACCATAATGTAGAATCAGTGGGAACCCAGAGCTGGTTTTCCTGAAACCAGATGGTCCCATCTGGGGGTGATGGGAGACAGTGACAGATCATCAGGCACTAGATTCTCTTAAGGACAGCACAACCTAGATCCCTCACATGCACAGTTCACAATAGGGTTCACACTCCTATGAGAATCTAATGCCACCACTCATCTGACAGGAGGCGGAGCTCAGGTGGTAATGTGAGCAATGAGGGGTGGCTGTCAATACAGATGAAGCTGCCCTCATCGCCCACCACTTACTTCATGCCGTACGTCCAGTTCCTGATACTGGTATCGGTCTGTGGCCCAGGGGTTAAGGACCCCTGTGTTAGGGTTCAGAAAGAAGCAGTTAGCAGAAAGAATTTAAAGTAGTAGAAGCAAGAGTTGGGGGCAGGGGTAACATTTACTTAGAATCTAAGAAAATATTTGTAATATGTAAATGAACAGTACAGCCAAGATATCAAAGCTCATGCTCAACAATAAGCAATTCTACTCTGCCACTTAACTTCCTTCTTTGTTCCTATAGTGACTAAGGAAAATAACCTGTCCCAGCTTAGAAAGAGTATCATTTGTTTTAAACCCCTCCCATAATTAAGTTGAATGGATTTTATACACACACCAGATAAAAATGTAAAACCTCAAAGAGCACAGAAAGAAATTCTTCAGAATTTTTTAAATGTTATACCATAAAATCAAGAAAATGTATGAGAGAAAAACTAGACTATGTACTACTTCTAGGAAATGAACAGAACTATTAGCCTGAATATTAATTTTGCTTAAAAAGTCCTAGGATGTTCGTTCTCTATCTTCACTATTTTCTGTTCCATTTTGTTCTTCACTCAAAATTTTAGTTTTATAAAAACTAAAAATTCAACATTTTAATGGAAATTTGTAAAATCTGGTTTTAAAAAATGTACCTTTTACCTATATCCTTGGAGGTAGCATATAAATTGATGGGTTGTGAAGTACCATAAGAGACAATGATCCCCAACACTTACATTTTATATGTAAATACCAAATAAGAAGTAAACATCATATTGTTTCTGTTTTACCAAATTTATAGGATGAAGAAAATTGATCCATGTACTTGCTCTGTCCCTTACATCCAAAAACAAAATACATCCAAACACAAAATAATTAAGATACCTAGCTAACATTATTCTACAATCCTAGTCCTTTAAAGATCAGATATCTATCTATCTATCTATATCTATCTATCTATCACCTACTATTCAAATGGTGATACAACTGCCTAAGAGATCCATAAATCTTTCAATGCCAAACAGTTCAAAGGCTTACACATTCACCTTCCTAAAAGTCAAGTGTCAGAGCAAATGATCTAATCAGTCCTTTCTAGTCCTAAAACAGGTAGTAAGTAGCCCATCACACAAATCAGGCTATTGAGTAAGTTAAAACTTCACAATAAGGGTACAGGTTCACATAGACACTACTGCCAAAACAAAACAAAAAGAAATTTTTGCAGGGCAGGTAGAAAAAGAACCTGATTACAAAGGTCAGGGCTTTTCAGAAGTGCCAGTGCCAAATGCACATTTGGACTTTCCTCTTTGAACACACAAGAAAGTACTGCAATCATCCAACCTATGACCCTGGCTTTCTCAAGATTGCCAGGGATTGAAATATTTATAAAAACAAAAACAGGATTTGTGCTCACTGATTTCTCCTTTCTTCGTCCACTAACATTTCATCACTTCATATCTTTTCCCAACTTCTTCCCTTCTACTTCAGAGGAAGAAACAGCTTCTTATTTTCAAGGTCATGATTTCATCCCTTCTCACTTCTTCTCATAGTTCAAATATAAATGAACAGAGATGTGAAGCCTGCGCCTGTGTGTATCTCTGTTTGCCTCAAGTTATGATACTAAACACATCTTTCCGAACCTTAACATTTTTTTTGCTTGTTCCATACCAGCACGTATAAATATGGCTCATTATATGTAAAAATGGAAATGTCTCATATTATGGATGTATAAGTTATTTAACCAATTGTCACTGTTATAAATTATAACATTATTATTTATCATTATCTTTTATTCATTTGCAACTATAATATGAACATATATGGTACACACACACACACATATACAATGGCAGTGTTGAACCAATTTATCACCAAATTACACTTTTGAATGGGATAACATGTCTAAGTATTTATAAATGCAAGAGGCACAGAAAAGCTGCTCAAGAAAAGCTGGCTGAATGTGAAAGAAATAAAATGCCTTAATGATTCTAAGGCCTTCTAGTCATCTAACACCTCTAATTGCTCAGGTCCTATTCTTAGGATGAGTATTCTAACAGGTGAAGTTTCTACGTCTTTCCATGGCTGGTCAATTCTGGAACTAATCGGTACTCTCTATTGTAGGTACTATGAATTGGATCTCCCTCTTCTTTTGAAAGTGAACTAAAATAATGTTCCCACTCAGTTACATCCGCTGGGAGGTTGTATCTGTTCTAGCACACTCGGGGCCAAACTAAACAAACAAATCTAAAATAGAGTGAAGGGATAACACTAGGACCTTTTTAGATATGCATGGGAAAATCCGCCACCCATTTAAATGGTCTTCAGTCTGCTCTACTACTCTTAGTACCCAAATAACTCTATCCATTTTGTTTCACTTTTCCATCTTGTGTTTTCGTTTAAAAGCAACATTTAGTTAATGAACATATATTGCTAATATTATTCACATCTCACCCAGTAGCACTGTCTACAGAAGTGAATAATAGCCTTCGGGTACATCAGCATTTTCTGCTATCTATAACTTCACTGCTCCTTAAATCAATCAAACAAACAAACATAGTTGCTTCCCCAGAATGGCATAGAGAAGGCTCTCAAGTCTTGCCCTTTTCATAATACACCCTACCTTGTTAATATTGCTATCTTTGTGCTGCTTTGGTTCCTGTTTATGGCTCAGAAAAGTACTTGTTTATAGAATCCGTTCAATGCCCTATTCATCCCCAGAAGTTAAGTGTGTTGAAATTAAAAGGCTCTGCTTGAATTTGATAAGTGAAATGACAGAGGACAGAAGGTTTAAACAGCTTTATCTTAGGCTCCTATAAAAGGTCCTAAAATGCAAACATTGTCTCTGACATTCTTCCTGCTTCTACTGAAAATAGATGGCAAGTTTGAACTTCCCTGAAACAGCTGTTTCTGTTAGGATCAGTGTCACTGACAAAAAAAAACACACAGAATCGGGTGACCCTGAAACAGAAGGCTCCCTGGCCTAATCTCATAGACGCTTCTCTTGGAGACCTTCCGTCCACACAACGTAGGGGAAGGGAGAGAAGGAATGGCTTCCCCTCCAGACTGAACCATCAGGATTTGTATTTCTCTTGCTACACCTGTCTCCCTTAGTGGTCACAGCAGTTGAGCATATACATTTTCATATCACAAACTATTTTCACAACACTAGAAGAGAATCTCGAGTTCAAAATAATCAGTTTAAGAAACAAATAGGAGATTCATGTTATTTGGTTAGTTTAACCTACTTCCAAATCAATCATTCTATTCCAAATCCTCCCCTGACCCAGTCACCAGCACCCTTTGATAAACCACTTATTGCTTTGCTGCTGGTTATTCTTCCTACTGCTTGCAAGGTCTGAGTCATGGACCTCAGCAATCTTGACCTTTGAAAAAGGGAGGCTTTTCTGTCTGGGCCACAATTAGCATCTTTATTTTAAGTAGCAACTAATCTCTTGTGTTGAGCTCTAACTCGCCAGGGTCCACGAACTCTGCACCCAGAAATTCTCCATACCAGAGTACAAAGCACCTACACGGCTCTCTTGAGCTTCCATTCTCACAATTTCTCCATCACTCTCTTCCTTCTTATGCCCTCAAACTCAACCCTACCAAGCTGACTCTGCATCTCCCCACTGTGTTCTATTTTATTCTTTAAAAGAATCCAAAGAAACTCTGACATTTCTCCCTCACATTCCCACCTTTCCTACTTCACCCTTTTGAACTCACAGGTTCTCCAAAACTCCTCTACTTTCCTAACTTTCGTCCCCATCATCAGTCCTCCTGAGAAGCAGGCAGTGAAGTGGGAATCCTGAACGTAAGCTTGCTGGTGTTTCCTTCCTGTAGCCTCAGCATTCCCCAAACTCCAGATTTATAGGTTGTCAAATCCACCTGAGCTGCTTCTGCAGTCCTGCTCACTCTTCAAGGATCCATGTAGGGTGGGGTCCTGATAAGAAAGAAAGGTCGCTACAGTCTGTCTTTACAGTACAACTGTAGGCCTAAAGGGCTCTGTAACACGTACTATTGGTGGAGACTGTTACCATGGATGCAAAGTCAAATCTTAAACACCTTCACTGCTTATGCTTGTAAAATGGACTATAGGTTTTTGTCACCCAAGCAAGGCGACTTTAGTTAACAAATATGCACCTGGAACCTAAACCAAGTAACACATACTTCTGTCACATAAGAGGACTGAATATCATAAACACAGCCTTAGGTCAGGAGGACTGTGGAGTAGAGTCTGCCTGACTTTAGTGAACTGCAATCTCCCCATCTGGGCCCCCTTCTTCTTTGTGCCCTTCCCTGATGCCAGCAGTGCCAGGGCAGAGTAAGTGCTCAACAAATAATCACTGAAGGAACTGATGAATAAATAAGTTAATAAAAATTTGAGACTACAGTAGATTAACAATAGCAGATTTTACTGTCATGTATCTCTTGCCTCAGCTTTTAGAGTAAAAACAACTCCTCATTAAATTGTTTTAAAGGCACAAAGTGCTTTGCCATTAGTTGAAATTTGTGTCCGCTTTTGCCTGACTCTTTCTGATGAAAACATATAAAGGCTTGAATATAAAATAGCATGATATCACTACCACAGATTAATGTTAAGCATTTACTTTCCAGTACAATAAACAATGTACCAAAGATAGACCCCAATTTTTACACTCGTATTTCATTTCAAATCAGAACAGCATTTTTGAGAGGATTTTAATGACATACAAATTCCTAAAAATTAAACAAAATCAATTAGTGAGATTTAAATTCTTGAGAAGACAGCTTCAATTAAGCTCCTAAACAATTTCCTTGACTTTTGCAATTTAACGTCAAACACACTGAAGATTGAAATGGCTCCAGCATGACACAGCTCCAGCATGAAAGCATGACATGGATCCAGCATGTCCCCAATTTTGTTTATGCGGACTTAAGTTAATTGTACAACTCATGTAGTGCTACAAAATAGTAGATACTTCAAAATAATCCATTAGCTCCTTGATCAGAGAAACGAACACACAAACATTTACTAAATATACAAAATGCTCTATGAAGTCATTCATAAAGAAGTAATAAAACTATATAACGAGGCAGAATAAAACATGATCTTATTTTCAAAAAAGACAAAATATTAAATAAGACATGCTATCCTAGAAACACTTTAGCTTTTCGGTATAAAACCCAACAAATTTCTTACTCCACTCTCCAGTCTTTACCGTCATCAAACAAACTATATTAATCATTCATGTGCATTTTAAATGGTGCCACTTCACCGCTTAAGAATGCACAACGGTTTCCAACAGCTTTTGTAAGATCAAATCTATATTCTTTAGCCCTCTATTATTTTGCCCCCAACTTCATCCACCCTTTCATCCTACTGTACCATTCTCTCAAATACTCTTCATAATATAAAGACATACATTGACATCTATGTATGCCAAGAAGCCTTGGCAGAAAAGGCTTTCAAAAATAAACAGAAGAGCAATGATACACATGATGCCAATGCACCCAGAGAATCCCATTACTGCTCCTAGGACCAGGAGATAGGGGCTGTGGTATTAGAGGATTTTCTATACTGGTATGAAAGGAAATGTTCCCTCAACTTTCTCATTCATATATAAAATGAATTTTAAAACATAAATGAATCCCAGACAAGAAAGACTATGTGTGTTCACTCCCTGGTTTTCTTCAAAATGCAAGATGTGTGGTATTTACATACACTTACAGCTATGCATACAGAATGTGATGGAATTTAGCACAGCCACAAATATAGAGCTTTGAAAGGACACCAAGAGTAGGACACACATTGTTCCTGTAATATAATATGGCACTCCTTTGAATTTTTCCCCACGTAGAGCTTCACACATAGATTACAATGATTCTGGCAAGGGTAGGGTATTTCAATACAATGAAACATAACTAAGTAACTTGGAACCAAATGTTGTCATTCAGTGAAGCTATATTCCATCCCCAGAGTAACGATGTAAGTAACCTTCTGGACTGAAAATGACAAACCAAACAATGCTTTCTGAAAATTTCTCATTCATCATTATGAAACTTTTTTTTCCCTGGTACTCATCTCCCACACAGAAGGTGGTTCCCATAACACTCACAGTTTCTTGTAAGTGTTATTACTTAGTCTAAAAGGTTGCAAAGCACAGGGCATTTTTCCATCCATTACAATATAAACTCATAAACTCCCCAAGCAAGTAACTGAATTTTACCAGTGTGTGTGTGTTCAGAAGTAACGCTAGGTCTCTGTTAAGGTCCCTGTACTCCCATGGACTGGCTAGGCAGCACTTTACCAGCACTGGCCCAGACACTAGCCAAAGGCAGAAAGGGGAGGGAAAGACATGAGGGAGGAAGACAAAGAAAGGGAGGCAAAGCAGACACAAAGATTTAAGACAGGAAATTTAGATTACCAAGAGATAGCACTCTGTTTATGCCTCAAATGGGTCATAACATCTAACAGTTACAGATAGTCACAAAATGGTTTAATACTGAATAACTACATAATATAAAAGCAGTATTAGCATGAATCCAGTGGTTGCTCTGAAACAAGATATAGCTAATAATGTTTTATTTCACATGAAAATGCCTTCACATATTATGCAAATTTGAAACTTAAACCTCAAAAAAATACAGCAGAAATGGTGAATTCTGCCAGCATGGTAATGTATTTTACACACAGTTTTGGCTAAGTGTGACACAGAATACTACTATCTGATGCTGATGTTTATTTCCTTCTCGCCTAAGCAAAGCAGCTCTAGTCTATGGAGAAGTCAAGGACTTGGGCTCCTTCTCCATTGAAGTTCTGCCATCCCTGTTCCATCACCCTCCTTCACATGGCTGAGATGACTCATAACCTTGTTCACATTCTAGCCAGCAGGGAGCAGGAAAAAGGAGAAGGAGCAGGCATGTGGCTTCCCTTTAAGGGCATGATCTAGAAGCCGCACAGCTCACTTCTACTCACATCCAATTCATCAAAATTTGCTCACAGGGCCACATCAGCAACATGTGAGCCCAGGAAATGCTATATTTACTACGGATGGATAGCAGTGGGGAAATATATAATGATAGGAAAGGGACAAAATGGATTTTGGAAGCAATTAGCAATCTTTAATACAGATATCAAAGGAAATGACAAAATAATTTTCATTAAATATTAAATGATGCTTCACTGAGTGGATTAAGCTAAGTTCGAATAAGATTTTTAATTTCTGTCTTTTCTTAAAGGAGAAAATATTAAGATAGATGCCAAAATACTTGAAAGGTAAGATTATGTGAAATACTAAATATTTTCTAAACTAACAAAATAAGTATATTTTCCAATTTCAGCTCCACACATTTTTTAGCATAAAATAGAAAAGAAATAAATATGCACTAATAAGTTTAAATAATTTCACTCTTGACCCTAGGGCAAAATACTATCTTTCCTTGAGTCATAAATTTATAAAAGAGACGATTATACATAAAATATAAACTGAAATAATTTTACAAATAAACTTTATTTTTCAAACACAACCTACTTGATTTTAACAAGAAACTGTAGGTCTAAGGTAGCTCAGCCCTGAGTCCAGAAAGGTCAAAGGAAGTTTTACACAACGTTCTCTTGGGACTTTTCATGACATCACCTACAAAGACAGTTCAAGAAGGTGAGAAAACATTTCAACCACAGTGGAACAGAAGCTTCTAGGAACCTCTATACCACATTTCTAGACCAGAAAATTTAACATATATAATTTGCCACAATTCTTTTTAAGTTACAGTCTTCCTTCTTCCTAAATACAAAAAAAAAAAATTTCAGTAACAATCAGTTTGTTTTTTCATCCCCTGTCCTCCCATGTAATAACTGCTGATGAGATCCTGAAATATTCCCCAAAGTAATGAAAAAAAAAATTTTAAATACCCAGTTCATATAGCTCCTACAATATGCCTACTTTTAGGAAACACAAGTTACTTTTCTAATCTGGTTTTGTAGCTTATGAAAAAAATAAACATTCTTGAATACACAGGTAAAATAAATGTAATGAATACTGCTTGTCTTTCCATAAAGATGTTTTGTCACAGTAAAGGCAAGATCCACTCTCACACACAAAACTGCAGCTATCAGCTGGGTGTGGTGACTCATGCCTGTGATCTTGACACTTTGGGAGGCCAAGGCAGGACAAATGCCTGAGCCCAGGAGTTCAAGACCAGCCTAGGCAACATGGCGAGACCCTGTCTCTACAAAAAATAAAAAAATTAGCTGGGCATAGTGGCATGTACCTGTACTCCCACTTACTTGGGAACCTACTTGGAGACTGAGGCAGGAGGATGGCTCGAGCCTAGTAAGTACAGGTTGCAGTGAGCTGTGTTCATGCCACCGCACCATAGCCTGAGCGACAGAGTAAGACTCTGTCTCAAAAAAAAAAAAAAAAGAAAAAGAAAAAAAAAAGGAAAAAAACCTGCAGCTATCTTTATAATATGGAGGAAGATCTTCCAAAATCAAATTTTTATAATTTTTCTTCTACATTATTATAATTTTGAAACACTTCTTTATATTTCTAGTTAATTATCCTACTACAAGAAAAATACTTGCTATGGAAAGCCATGATTAAAAGCGTAAATCATGTATTATATGTATTTGAAGTAGTATCTTCAAATAGTTTTAATTTAAAGGGATATCTCATTTTATATGTAATTAGTCAGCACACGTATAAACACAATGATCCCAACTGTCAGATGTATTTTATTTGCTTCCCTTTTCACTAGAATTCTTACTCTGGGGAATTCCAATGCCTCAGGTGTTAAGAAATAAATGAGAGCAAAGAAGAAGGAGTGACATAAAGTTATCACACTTTCTACCTCCTCCCTTGCCCCTGCCCCAGTGATGCATTGCTGCCAACATCAAAACATCTTGGAAGGCTGTCCATGGTATCGTTACCTTATAAATCCCCATAAACCACGACGAGAAAAGCCTATTATTAATAAATAAATAAAGCCACATAATATGTGTTCAAAATTGCCTAATAAGGTTGTCCACTGTTTACATGACAGACATTTAGATCCTTGTACCCTGTACTTAATTTCCTACCGGAAGCAATATTTCCTATCAAAGACTTTTCCTTTGTTGTACGTAATAATTTCCCCTGACTCAGCACTATGAGGATCTGAATGTTTTTCTTCTGTTACAGGAAGTGTTGGTAACCCGAATACAGAATCAATCTTATAAAGCATCATATAACAAGAAAGATCAGTCAGACTTAGTTGTGAAAGACAGAAGACAGATTAAAAACTAGGTATTTTTTATTGTTGTTTTAAAAGACCAATTTCTATATCTAAAAGTTTGTTTCCAATAAATAAGTAAATAACTTACAGTCTAAGATTAAGTTGTAAAGTTTAAAAACAGTAAAAATCTGTTTATATAATTTCAGAAATGGAATTATTATCAAGTAAGAAAGTAAGACACATGCCATGTAAAAGAAAGCTTATCTAAAGAGTAGCCTAATGTGAAGTACAATGTCTACTTCTCCTTCGATTAAAGCATAATGAACAAAAACCACCAAATTTATGTCAAACTCTGTTCTCAAAAGTTGGTCAATTCATTCATTCAGATATTAACTGATTACACATTGTACATATAGCATGTAGTCTAGTGTAAATATAAAACATAGGAAGCACCAAAATTGTAAGTCAGTGACACCAAACTTCTAAGTGACTAGAACTCAGCTGATGAGACACAGCTAACATGAAATATCCAAAATGCAAAACCTTGTCATTTAAATATGAAATTGCATGATACACAGAGTAACTTCCTTTCTTGTTTTATTTTTTCTGATATATACTTCCCCCAAACCAGATCACAAACATAATCATGTTCATGATCGAAAAATCAGAAGAGCAGAAGAGAAAAAGTATAAAAACTAAACCACAATCCTTCAATTCCTACATTCCTGAGACATCCAGCACCAAAGAAACACAATACAATACGCTTTCACATACTTCTAAGCTAGGCATGTACTCCCATTCCTTTAAAATATCTTCCATGACATCTTTTCCTGTTTATGTCTCCTACCTGAGCATTAGCTGAGGGAATAACTCAAATACATTTCCCCATTGAAAGCACGGGGACCTCCAGGTGGGCTCAGATCCCCAGGTGGGCTCAAATGCCATCCTCTGTGATTCGTGAAAATTCTGAGCTTCCCTCAAGTAGAAATGGGAACCTGAAGCATCAAGATAGAACTGTCTCTACACCACCAACTACAATGTTCTGACAAAAAGCAAAAGCCAAAAAATGCTCAAGTTCTAGCACTTGATTATTCAGAAAATGCTTCAAGAATGAGAACTTCGATTATACTTTGAAAGACAGTTAAAATTAGTTGGGGGAGAAAATAAACCATCAGAAAATGTTCACAATACTAACTGTGACAACCTATTTGATAGGATGGTCAAAAAAGACCCATCTAAGGAAGTGATATTTACACTTAGATCTCTAAGCATAAATTTTTAGGGGAGGTCTTCCCTCCCCTAAAAATATGCAGAATCCAAAGAAAAACTTTTCAGGAAGGCAAAGCAATTTGAGGAGGCAACAAGTAGAACATACCTTGTAACTGAAATTAGACAAGTGAGGCTGAAGTTTAAATGTTAAGAGTAAGCAGGAAAGTAATACATTATGTTTTTTAAATTATTTCCAATTAAGGGAACCAAATAAAAATACACAGAGGGATACTGAAAAGAAGGAAAAGAAGCTTGCGGCCGAAATGCTAGTCAAAGTAGTTTCAGATTGATACAACAGGCAATAAAAATTTTTTTTCAATCATTATAAAAATAGAGCTGGCATAATTATTAAAGCAATGGATGAAAATTCTTTAAAGAAGGTGTAAGGTAATGCCCAAACACTACTGACCTGTTTGATGAAAAGAGATACGTGCCATAAAAAGACTCCCATATACGATATACAACCCCTATGCAACTAAGAAACTACCCCAATGGTACCCTTGTTACAGGAATTTTGAAATTTTAATTTCCATTAAGAAGAAAATATAACATGAATCAGGATAAATAACAAACATCAGGTTCCAATTTCATGCTTCTCAGTAAAACTTTTAAATATGGTAATCTTCAGCAGTTAATGTACAGCAAATAACTGTGGAAAGTGGTTTTACTTATAACTCTGATACTTCAGTTCTATACAAAAACAGATGCTAGATGCTGGTTCTAATTACGGATCAGTGGGCAAAGAATGATGCATGTGGCTGTAAGACCCTCTTCATCCTTTTTAAAATGTCACATGAAAATACAATCCACAGCTGATTAAAATAAGTACCTCTCGACCATACCAGATTGACAGGTCCAGCTTAAGTTTCTCTGGCTCTATCACTATTAAATTTCTTCTTTCATCTCCAGAAAGAAAACAAAACTGAACAAAACAAAACAAACCATCAACACCTCTTGTCCCTATAAAGGTCTAACGATGACTGCCAAGTTTTATGGTGCTCACTAAACCGGATGTAGATCAAGATGAATGCATATCCTTCATTCCTTCAATCTGTATTGAGTACCTACACCATGTTGGAAATGAAGTAGGCGCTGTGGTGAGAGTGGTGAAGAAAACGAAGAAGCAGAAATTGTGACAGGTCCTGGAAAGAACAGAGCAGAATACCATGAGATAAAATAATGTGTCCAAACATTTAATGATGGGTCAGGGAAGGCCTCTCTGAGGAAATGAAATTTAAGTTATGATGTGAAGGATGTGTTAGGTAGCTGGAAAAAAATCAGGCACATGAAGCCTCAGATGTGGAGGTCCTAAAGGCCTGAAAAATTGAAAAATGATGTGAGTGGATAAAGATGGAAGACCTGAGGGAGAGTGTCATGAGCTGAAGCTAGAGAGGTAGATGATGAAGAAATATGAATGATTAAACCCTTCATATGAGTAAATAATGCTTTTTGTCTTCTTACTTCTCTAGGTTATAGCCATCGCAGTTTCCATTCATTCTGATCACATAATCTTGAATAATGAGAATGAATTTGAAGACTAGCAAACACTGCGACTTATTCTCTAACAAATAATTACAACTCATTCTGCACGATTCCGAAGAACATTCTAGAATCCTGCTTCAGGCAGAATAGTGAAGGCAGAACAAATATCTCTCTCTGAGACGGACAGGCTTACTAATTTCTATGATCAGTTAAAACTAAAGACAAAATTAGAGACTTTATTGTAAGAATAAAAACTAGAAACTTTCACTTTTTTTTTTTTACAACTCATTTCACTTTCAAAGTGATGCTCAAAAAGATATTTTCTCTTGTTGCTTGCAACCAGTTTTGTTTTCTGAATAAGAAATGCTGTTAATATTTATTTTCAGTACTTAGGGGTATTATAAATATAAATGAGTTTAATTCTGGTTTGAAAAGAACTCACATGCTTGGGTATTTTCCTTATAACTTGAATAATTTTATTATTAATGGAAATTTCTAAAATTAAATATACTTTTATATCATTTAATGTCAATAATAATAATTTAGATTAGATCTGTTTTGAAATCTTGGAACAACATAAATTTTAAAATGAAAATTCCAAACTTTCCATAACAGTTTCCTCTGAGACATTTAAACAATCACTGAAGACCAGTATCCTAAGGGAATTAGAACCTGATAATTAAGCAAAACCTTTCATTTAAAAAAAAAAAAGTATTGAGAGTAACTATTTTTCCAGATCTTAAGGTTGTCAGGTCCAGAATTAACGTGCCCTCTGAAAAAAACCTCGACCTAGTCCATTTTACTATTAATATATTTTTAACTGCAAAAGATAATTAATTCAACATCCTTAAAAAATATATCAATCACAGTTTCCTGGGGTGGGGGTAGGTAGTTGAAGCAGTGGATGAAGAGCTATTGGTCAAAGGATACAAAATTTCAGTTAGACAGGAGACGTAAGTTCAAGAGGTTAACAACAATATACCATATATTGAAAATTGCAAGAGAGTATATTTTAAACGTTCTCACAGGTTTAAAAAAACAAAAAAAAGTAAGTATGGGAAGTAATGGCTATGTTAATTAGCTTAATTTAGCCATTCCACAATGTATACATATACAGAAACATCATGTCATACAATCATAAATGTATTTGTCAATTTTAAATAAAGAAATAGGGCCAGGCGTGGTGGCTCATGCCTGTAATCCCAGCATTTTGGGAGGTCGAGGCGGGCGGATCACGAAGTCAGGAGATCAAGGCCACCCTGGCTAACACTGTGAAACCCCATCTCTACTAAAAATACAAAAAATTAGCCGGGTGTGGTGGTGGGCGCCTGTAGTCCCAGCTACTCAGGAGGCTGAGGCAAGAGAATGGCATGAACCCGGGAAGCAGAGCTCACAGTGAGCCAAGATCACGCCACTGCACTCCAGCCTGGGTGACAGAGCAAGAAAAAAGAAAGAAAAGAAAGAAAAGAAAGGAAAGAAAGGAAGGAAGAAAGAAAGAAAGGAAGGAAGAAAGGAAGAAAGGAAGGAAAAGAAAGAGAGAGAGAGAGAGAGAAAGAAAGAAAGAAAGAAAGAAAGAAAGAAAGAGAGAGAGAGAGAAAGAGAGAGAGAAAGACAGCATGACAAGTCAAAAATCAAAAACAAAATCTTCCCTACTATACATAAAAATAAAGTATTCAAAAACAAAATATGAAGTACTAGGTTAAACTCTGACAATAAGCACATATATTACATGGGGAAGATCTGCCCTGCTTTTACCTTGCTGGCTTCTAGAAAAACAGTTCTTAAAACTCCTAACGCATAGGGCTTTCACTGAGAACCCAAGAAACTACTTCTCTAGTTGTACACAGTAGGTGGTATTGTTCTAATTAAACAATGTTAACTGCTACTTAAACCAACAAAAGAGCTAAAGGAAGCACAAATATACTTGTTATTTTGTCTAAGTTTATACCGATTAAAGAAAGTTGGTTTCCAATTGTAACTTTACAGCTGCCCTATCACAAGATACCCTATATTCTTCAGAAATGCTGCAATCTCAAAGGAAAAGATCATCCATGGGACTTTTTACTGGAAGCTTTTCTTGTTTACCAATTGAACTATGACTTCATGTTATCCCAAACCTGACAAGGTATACAAACTATGTATGTTAACTTTTTGCAACTAGAGGACAGTCTGTCTTTCACATATCACTTATTAACCTCCATGAACTATTAGCATCAGCCATTTTTCAAGGCTCTTTATCTTCATTTTAACTGAGAAAAGGAATTGCTTTTTCCAGGTTCTTCAGGATTCTTTCCACTGGTGAAAAGCGGCATGTAATTTTACAAAGAATAACCCAAAAAAAAGCTTTCAGTTATGAATGTATTTTCCTATATCATGAATAGTTCTAGAAACGAGCTTCAGTTTAGAAATCCTTTCGTGAAAACTGAACAACTAGATGTTGAGTGATGTGTCAAACTACTATTTCACAATGAAGAAAATGTCCAGGGAAGCTGTGGGAAATTAGAAATGATCACCATAAAGAAAAATGAACACCGGCCGGGCGCGGTGGCTCAAGCCTGTAATCCCAGCACTTTGGGAGGCCGAGACGGGCGGATCACAAAGTCAGGAGATCGAGACCATCCTGGCTAACACAGTGAAACCCCGTCACTACTAAAAAAAATACAAAAAACTAGCCGGGCGAGGTGGCGGGCGCCTGTAGTCCCAGCTACTCGGGAGGCTGAGCCAGGAGAATGGCGTAAACCTGGGAGGCGGAGCTTGCAGTGAGCTGAGATCCGGCCACCGCACTCCAGTCTGGGCGACAGAGCGAGACTCCGTCTCAAAAAAAAAAAAAAAAAAAATGAACACCAGTTTAATAGGAAGGAGAAGGGAAGACATCAGGAGAAATAGTTAAATCTTTAACTCAACCAACTTGATTCTGAAGCCCAACTTAGAAATTTAAAATAGTATGATTTAAAATTAAACAGAAAAATTATTTTACTCTAAGTCACACTGAAACCCAGTAAAATGTTTACACTCTTACAAATACAACCTACTAGCTCCAGATTAACTAAATGCAGTGGATTACTAACACATTAAAATACTTGGTATACATTCTGCTTCTTTCTAAGCTTCAATGACCTGCAGTAAATTGGAAGCTTCCTAAAATAACATCTAATTAAAATTCTTGACAGCAGTTTGAGATTGTAGTATAGCAAATAAAGTCCTACTCTCACCTTGTTTACTTGCCATCTCTCTCTCTTTTAAATGTCAAGTACTGAACATGCTACAAGAATTCCAGTTATTTAGGCTTTCCAGTTATTTTAATCCCACATAAATGACAGTTTACAATAAATGCATACAAAGAAGGATTAAACTTGCTGTTGGAATGATGCCACACATACAGGAGAGGAAGCAAATAAAGAATAGTTACATAATGGAATGTTATCTGGGACACAAGACATCTACACTGATCTTCCAATATAAAGGTTACCTTGAGGGATTAGAGGTAAACACTGCTTGCCTTCTGGGTCTCACCTCTAAAGCTTTACTTCACAACCTTAATTAATGTCTTGATAAAGATGTGGGAAGACCACCATGTTACACAACTCTCAGAGGTACCACTTCTCTTAGGAAATAGTAAAAGGGTTAAGACAGCTCTGTCTGGTACACCTTTCCTTCACTAATGGTTTCTGAAATCAAAAGACCCTCTCAATGAAGTCCAGCAGCCCCATCCTCTCTTTCCAACACGCTTACCCATATCAAAATAATTTAGCATAGTTATCTGTGTCTAACATGATCTCCCAGGAAATGAAGTGTGGATTTGGGAGTGTCCCCAATCTTGCTATAATAAATAAAAATTAAATTTAATTGTATAAGAACTATCCAGATAAATTGTAGAAAGTAATTCAAGGAGGTTCCCAAATTAGTTTGGGGACATACCATGAGCACCCCGTAGAGGCAATACGAAACAGGAGTGTATCTTAGGGCTGTGTTTTGACCTCCAGGGTTATAAGAAAAGAAAAACTATTTCACAAATATGTATGGGCAAGTTTCAGAACCACAGTATGGCCTGAGAAATAGGGCAAATGTAAAGGTTTCTTACATGAAGGGATCATGGCCAACTGAAATGGTAAAGCTGAGATTACTGACATCCCACACTAGCTAACTTACAAAAACACACAAAACCACCCCCACCCTTGGTCTAGTGAGTCAAAACAAACTGCTGACAAACCCTAACAGCTATGTGAGGGGGCGCAACGATAATACACAGTGAGAACACACATGCCTCTGTTTTCCTGTCAAGTCTAAGTCTGCATGGTGGATGTAAGAAAACAGCAATTCCTTTCTTTAAAAGCCCTGCCTACATATTCAAAATATTTCAGATGTCCCTCAAAGCTGATATGCTCACATCAAAACAAAACAAGACCAAAAAAAAAAAAAAGAAAAATCATTTATAGCAAGAATACCAGATCCAACCCTCTGACCTTTACTTTAAAAGGAAAGAAAAAGAGATAGCAGTTAAGCAATACATAAATACAAAATAGCCTCAGCTAAAATTTGAAAACTAGTTTTCAAGTTTGGAAATCTTCATCTGTATTAAGGAAGTCCATTAACAAGGACACAAGACAATTCCTACGATAAGACTTAAAAAAAAAATTGTGCACATGTATTCATGCACTCCCTCAAGAGTCCTGAATATAACAACCATCTGCTGCACAGCAAGCTATGAAGAGGACGAAGCACTTCTGTCAATAATACATACCAAATGAAACTAGACTATTCATGTCGAAAGCATAGATTTTTGGAGGATTCCCCAGTTGCTGAAAAGTCCTGTGTATTCAGAGTCATAAGTACAATACAGCACAGAAACAAAAACAGTCTTTGAAGAAATGTTAATATAAGAATAAGAGGAAGTGAAAACACTCATTGGAGCTCAGATACAGAATAAGTCAATAAGAAAGCTGTGAAATATGCTCATTGCTTTGAGTAATTTGTGAGGGTAGGCAGAATGATACGAATTTTTTAGGAATTTATCTTACAGGCTAAGTGTAGCTACAAGGACACTCCATTAAAGAAGTACTTGTAAACTGCAGTAATTTCATGAACTTTGTCCAAGAACGTTATTACAGTAAAGCTATTTGAGAATACATACAGCTAAGAGTTGCCTTGAAATATAATATTTATAATTAAAATATAAATAATAATGATATTACTATCCTTATAAGCATTTTCTTTTCTTCTAAAATCACCGGCATTCATTTTCAAATGTGAAGAAGCTAACATTCAGAGTGTACCTACAAATTCTAAAAACAAGCCTTCAGACACTTCAACACTTTCCAGTGTAACATCTCTCTTTTGCCTCCCTCCAGGCCTCAGCAACTCATAATCAAGGAATATTATCAGGATTTTCAAATCATCCTATAGTAATTCTAAAGAAATAATCATATATTATTACGAGTGTTTGCCAAATATAAAGCACTGTTCTGGATACCATGAGAGATACAGAAGAGACATGGCCTATTACCTTTTTTCTTTTTTTTTTTTTTGAGACAGGGTCTCACTCTGTCACCCAGGCTGGAGTGCAGTGCCACGACCTCAGCTCACAGTAGCCTCAACCTCCTTGGCTCAAGCAATCTCACCCATTTCAGCCTCCAGAGTAGCTGGGACCACAGGCATGTGCCAACACACCTGGCTATTTTTTTTTTTTTTTTTTGTAGAAATGGGATCTCTGTCTGTTACCCAGGCTCCTAACACCATTTTAAAAAGATAACAATATTTGACAATATATCGTTAACTGCCACATGAAAGGCCTTGATAAATGCTATGGTCAAAAGTAAAAGATACATTTTAGCTAGAATGATCAAAAATCAGGGCCAAGATGGGCATGGGGATAGAGTGGGAGCGTTAGCTATGCCAGTAATAAGAAAGAATATCTGCATAAACTGGAAATAGAAAAGTGAGGAGAAAGGGGCAGGATAAAAGGCTGGCAAGCAAAGGTAAATTCTAAGGATAGTGATCAGGCCAATCTCAGAAAAACATAAAAAGAGAATTGCAATTCATCTTTTCCAACAAAACTCCTTTAAAAACCTTACAGAAATGTATTCTTCTTCTTTTTTTTTTTTTTTTTTGGAGATGGAGTCTCGTTCTGTCACCAGGCTGGAATGCAGTGGTGTGATCTTGGTCACTGCAATCTCCAACTACCAGGTTCAAGCCACTCTCCTGCCTCAGCCTCCTGAGCAGCTGGGATTACAGGCGCATGCCACCACACCCAGTTAATTTTTCCATTTTTAGTAGAGATGGGGTTTCATTATGTTGGCCAGGATGATCTCAATCTCCTGACCTCACAAAGTCCTGGGATCACAGGCATGAGCCACCATGCCCGGCCCCCTCTTCCAAGTGACTCATGACTGGAAGTGGATTCCTCCAGTAGTATAAAGGAAGCTTAGTAAAATGAAAAGAGTTCTGAACACATCCAAGATTCTATCCCCACCTGTGCCACCTCAATAGTCCTTGATAATCTTATACATAAAAGGAGATAATCTGACTCATGTGGATTCTGAAAGCAGATAGAATGTCAGAAACTGCTAGGGCACTATTTACCAATACATATGTGCAGATCCCAACTGGTAAATTTAGCAGGCATTATATAAAGGCTGGGAATCCTTACTTAATAATCATTTCAGAGGATTAGAATGCATCTGATCCACAGAAAATGCAGGAAAGCCACTAGATTAAATGCTTGTCAGACATTAGTGGCACATCTTGTGTTAAAAACAAAAACAAAAAAGGCCTAAATTTATTATGTTTTAAAACGATTATACACATCAGAATATTGAGACAAGATAGGAAATGTTAGTTTCATGGGCCTATAGCTATCAGTCATTGACTACCTACCATTTTTTTGCCTTTAGAAGATCACAATGGTAATTCACAAAGAACAGTTGGCAGAAATAGGGTAGAGAAGAAAACAGCAAAAAGAAAAAAGTATTTAAGTTTAAAAATGTCAAGTTTTTAAGACTGTTATGAAAATGGTATCAGTAATGCAGGAGTCAGCAAACATTTTCAATAAGAGCCCAGAGAGCAAAAGTTTTGAGCTCTGCAGGCCAGATAGTCTCTATGGAACTACTTACCTCTGCCATTGTAGCCACAGACAGTAAGTAAATTAATGAGCATGGCTCTGTCATTGAAAATTTACTCAAAGAAGGAAATACAACCTGGATTAGGCTCACAATCTGTAGTTTACCAAGTGTTGATATAATGGGGAAAAAAGTATTGTGATAAATTATTAACTTCAAAGTTTCAGTTGTTTTATCAAAACATATTTTTTACATATGCAATTGCAATGAGAACAAACTAAAATTAGTATTAAAAAGGAAAAACTTCACACAAAATTTGGTAAGGAGAATTTGCTTTAGGACTTGTACCCATGCAAACCTATTTTAATCAGATAAATGAGACCCAGCTGACCAGTATGGAAATCTTCAGTTAAATTAAAATTTTCTGAAATCTCTGGAAAAAGAATAAAATTGACAGCTCCACATATTGTACAACCATAGAAAATCAATATGCCCTACAAAAACCTTCAGAACAAAACGTGAAGTGTTTTCAGCATCTGTAAAATGAGCTGAGATGCTTTATCATTAATATAGTTCAGAAAAAAACTAGGTAATCTTTCTTACTTCCTTTTTAAAAATCTGTGCCCATCGAGAAAAATTAAATGCTTAAAAAGTTACAAGCAATATTTCACACATGTATATACACAAACAGAGTGAGAAAGAAAGAGATACAGAAAAAGGTATGCTTGAAAAATAAAGCTTTAAACAGTCTTTCTAAATTTAACTAACGAATACAATCATCTTGTTAGGAAAAAAAAAAGTTACATCGACTGACCAGATGACATACAATATTAATTCTGGTTTAATGAAGAGAAAAAACAACAGTTCATTTTCACAACCATAAAATGTGCTAATTGTCCAAATGAGTCCTCCTGAAACAAAGTTGAAAAAGGCATTACAATTCTGATACCCTTCATATGCCAACAGCTGCAGGCTCAGACATGCTAACTGGTAATGAGACTTCATTTAGAAATGTATCACACATGAATATTATATGCACACCCCAGTGTGTCAAGTCATGTAACCACCAGTCTATTTAGCTTCTTCACACAGGAAAATGGAATTGGACTACCTGGTGCTCATCTCTGAGGTTTAGATACTGATAACAAAGATAAATAATATCATCCTTATATCACATAATTTCAACCTTCCTTACCTACTGAAATCAATTATTTGGGTCTAAACCTAAAATTATAGTAGTCAAAGTTGAAAAGCGAATGAAGTATATTACTCAAGGAAAAAAAAGAAAACAGAATCCTCTTCTCTTTCTAAAGGATAATGAGCTTGAAATGAAACAGTCTTTTTAAAATTGTTTCTTCTTTAATTATTAAAGTTTTTTTTTTCTAGAATGCAAACAAGAATAAAAAATGTAGGCTGAGCGCGGTGGCTCATGCCTGTAAGCCCAGCACTTTGGGAGGCCAAGGTGGGCAGATCACCTGAGGTCAGGAGTTCCAGACCAATAAGGCCAACATGGTGAAACCCTGTCTCTACAAAAATACAAAAAACATTAGCTGGGCATGGTGACATGTACCCGTAGTCCCAGCTACTTGGGAGGCTGAGGCAGGAGAATCGCTTGAACCTGGGAGGCGGAGGTTGCAGTGAGCCGAGATTGTGCCACTGCAGTCCAACCTGGGCAACAGAGCAAGACTTCATCTCAAAAAAAAAAAAAAAAAAAAAAAAAGGCCAGGCGCGGTGGCTCACGCTTGTAATCCCAGCACATTGGGAGGCTGAGGCAGGCAGATCATGAGGTCAGATCAAGACCATCCTGGCTAACACGGTGAAACCCCATCTCTACTAAAAAAAACACTAGCTGGGCGTGATGGTGGGTGCCTGTAGTCCCAGCTACTCAGGAGACTGAGGCACAGAACGGCGTGAACCCACGAGGCGAAGCTTGCAGTGAGCCAGTTTGCACCCCTGCACTCTAGCCTGGGTGACAGAGCAAGACTCCGTCTCAAAAAAAAAAAAAAAAAAAAAAAACAACTACAACAAAAAGGACTGAAAAATGTTTACACCACAAAGTTTCCACAGTTGTTCTGGAGATCACATTATTTCATATATATGTGAGATTTCTAATATACATATTCGATATGTCAAATACATAGTTTATTATATATATATTAAAATGGCAGAACCCAAGATTTTAAGCTTACCAATAATCCAAAAAAGAATCAATATCCTTACTCTTAAGTAGTATTCAAAACTGAGAACATGAGATACAATTATGGTTTTTAAGAATGAACAGAACATAAATATTTTGGGGAGAAGTATCTATAGGTCTCTCACATTTGTTCATGTCTTGCAACCAGATACTGACAGCCTTTCAAATTATCCTTTCAGGAACATTTGTGTAGCAAACAGCCTTAGATAATAGGGACAGTGTTTTCCTCTGGAAAAAAAAAAAAGAGGTTTGCAGTCTAGTTCAACAAAGATAATGTCTCCTTCCAGGGAAAGGGTCAGGCAGGTTTACTGTCCATTATAAAAGATTCAGGGTCCTCAGGCTTGGGGTTCATCTGCAATGCCAGCCACCGCACATACAGGTGTCTCCTGCCCTTTATACTGTCCTGTAGAAACTGAGGGTTGGTGACCTGCCACAAATGATGACACCTTGCCTAATGCTGTCCCTCTGTGACTAATGAACGGTTCATTTTTCCTGACCAAATATTCTCCTGTCTTCTGCTAGCACTGAAAGTATGGCAAAGTAGCTTCAGGCTCTTCATAGTTCTTGACAATATATTTTTAAAGAAATATGCCTTAAAGGCAAGTTATACCATGTTTAAATAAACAGTGTCTGTGGATATCTGACTATCTCTTTTGACAATTCAGACTGAATGAGTAAACACCCTTTCCCTCTTGCCTTTCTTTGCTATGGAGGCTGAAATATCAAAGTTTCAATATACCACTACCTTTGTAACGTGGAGTGACCCAGTGGCCTAAATAATATGGAAGAGAATCAGATAGAGGAAGCAAGTAGGTGGAAAGGTACTGTGGCAGCTTTTCAATCCAAGATAAGAAGACAGACACGTGTGGTGCTGCCCTTCTCCTTTCCTGCCTTGTATCCTTAAAAGATAATAAGCTGCAGCAGGAATTCTACAACTGTGAAGGAAACAGAATGAAGATAAAATGCAACATGCTAAGGAAAGGAATTACAATCAGCCAGAAAGAGCCTGGATCTCTGACAGAATTGTATTGTTAAATGGGTATTGTTACTTTTAGCCAACTTATATACTCAGTCTGTGTTGATGAAACTTATATATAATGCAACTTATATGATGGATCGGTGTGGATAAAATAGTTTTAAAATTTTACTCTCCAAAAATTAGATTGGTACTTTAAGCCAAGGGTTGGTGAAGGACCACCCAATGGTCCAGTTTGGTCTGGCTCATTTTTGTAAATAAATTTTCGTTAAAATATAGCCATGCCAATTAATTTACAGACTGTCTATGTCTGCTTTCCCAGTACAGAGGCAAAGCTGACTAATTGCCAGAGACCATCTGGCAAAGTCTAAAAAATTTACTATCTGGCTCTGTACAGTTTGCTGACCCATGGTTTAAACCATTCAACATGCCACTTTCGGAAACAATCATTTACTCTTGTTTAAACTAAAATCCTCAAATTGATTTCCTAAAATTTGAATTGAAATCATGTTTAATACTTCATATTTTAATACTAAAGACAAAATGAATGTGGTGTCGCCTTCTCTTTGCCACCAACATGGAAAACACTTCCCAATTATTTCTTTTCTATGTGTAATAAAGAAAACTTTAAAAACAGATTTAATAAGTTATAATTAACTATTCTAATTCATCTTTCAGAGATTATCACAAAATTAAACAGGGATTGTTAAGAAATAACTAGGGCTATTAATATTATAAATGTAAATTAAATCTACATATTTGTATTATTAATAACTTCTAAAGAGAGATGGCATTTTATACATTAAAATCAGTAAGAATGTTATAAAAAGGTACTTACAAATTCAATTATATCAATAAATATAAAAATGTATTATTGGTAAATGCAGAATACACCATGTTTTCCAATAATACTTACAAAAAGTAATGCATAAATAAATTAACCATGCATTACACACCTGAAAAAATCTTATTTGAGCTACAGACCTTTATAAAAAATAATTATAAGTAATTTTGTTTGGTATTATATTCTATTAATCTAAGTTTTTCAAACTTCCATGACATGTTCTAATGAGTTTCAACTTTCTTCCCCTTCTTAGTATAAATGTACACTGCCATATTTGGTCACTGTTAGGGATTGAACGGTGTCCCCTAAAAAGATATGTTTAAATTCTAACCTCAATCCTACCTGTCAATATGACCTTGTTTCAAAACAGCGTCTTTGCAGCTGTAATGAAGTCAAGATGGGGTCACAAGGGCAGGCCCTGATCCAAAATCACTGGTATTTTTATAAGAGGGAAATTTGGACACAGATGTACATACACAGAGAACACTGTGTGATGACAGAGGAGAGAACAGACTTACACTGCCATAAGCTAAGGAATGCCTGGAGCTACCAGAAACTGAGACAGACATAGAAATTACCTGTTCTAGAGGGTTCTGAGGGGGCAATGCCCTGCTGGCTGACACCCTGATTTCATATTTCTTGCCTCCAGAAATGTAAGAGAATAACTTTCTATTGTTTAAGCCACCCAGTATGTGGTACTTCGTTACGGCAGCCCAAAGAAACGAATACAGTCACACATTTGTGATTATATGTGAAAGTGGTATATTATAATCACATGGTCAGATGTTCAAAGTAATGCATTTCAATAGGATGTCTAAATTACCTTTCAGTTTAATTTGTTCTTCAGTGCTTCCAATGAACAACAGTGCCTCAATCTCTATTATTTTAATCTCTAAAAGGCGCTTTTTGTAATGATCTCATGTGTGTCTTGCTGTTTACAGCACATCTATGAACCACTGATGTATACTTGTATAGTCAAACAAAAACTCATGCACAAACAATAAATTGGAAGAGAAAAAAGATTAACATTAAAAAAAGATTTAGAAAACTGAATGGTTATGAAGTACTTTACATCAAAACAATCAGACATGAATACTATTTTACACCCTACCCAATTAGCACTGAGTGCTAATCTGTTTGGATTCTTGGAAACTCCACTTCTTTGTTAAATCACTGAAAAACAAGACACTTCTTGGGCTAGGTTTCCAAGCACTCTTCAGGCTATAGGATTATCATTGTAGCTTGTCTGTTTTATAAACAAACTTCAGTTTTACAAGAAACTGCCAAAGCAGCTTTCTCTAACTAAATAACAACTCTGCCACTTGAAAGACATCATTCATCAACTTTCTTTGTGGGAGTATTGTTATTATGAAACTAAAAGCAGGCATTCTTTCTTGAGTGCTTCTGGATTTTAATTATCAAATTTTAATGTCATCAGATATTTACTGAAAGGAAAACATCAGTTTTAATAAGCTACCTAAGACTGAAAAACATGAAAAGTATTCCACTGCAAAGCCAAGTTCACTTCAGTCTTGTGAGTTTGCTTATTATATATAACAAATTGGTATCATTCTCAGGAATATATAAACATTTAACAAACGCTCATCTGTGGGGAAAAAAGTACCCAATTTTAATATCCAACTATCATATGTGTATAATATATAATCTGATTTAGAAGAAATTAAAATACTTGCAATAAGTTTTAGTTACTAAGAAACCAGGAACTGGGGACTGAATGGTATTAACATGGGGCTTAAAAAAAAAAAAAAAAAAAAACTAAATAAATGAAATAAATAGCAAATAAATGTATTACAAGTAAGCATTTTATTAAAATGTAAAAAGCTAATGGTGGAATTCATTTTAATTACATCTGAATAATGTTGTTTTCTTTTGTATTTTGTAAAATATACCCTAGAGAGGAAACTGCTATTAAAAAAAAAAAAAAAAAACTTTCACTTTTCACTGAAAAATCAACAAGAAAATTACACTGTATACAGCTAGCTAAGCAGCAGCGGTGCAGTTAGCCAAATACATAGGGCCATAAAGTCCTTAACGGTCCTGCAAGCTCTCACCTGCCTCCCCTAACAGACTCCCTTTGTTTAACTCTGAAAACATTTGTCTAAATAACTTTCTTGTGGCCTCTACTTTCATGGTGTGTTAAAGAAATGAGCCCCTTGATTTCTAAACTTTAGAAAAGTCTGTTCACATCACTCAGATGCTTGAAATATGCATAAAAACATTCTCATCAAGATAAAATGAACTTTTTATTTATTTACAATAAATCAATCTCAGAAGATTTTTCAAGCTTTCTAAAGCAAATTCTACTTCCTATCTGGCAGACATACTTCTACATAAGAGATTGATTACTATTTGTCTTCTGAATCCAAGTTAAAAATTACTATTTTGAAGTATCAAAAATTCATATTTTCATTCCTCTAGTTTCCCATTTAAAAGGAAAAAAATGCCTTGAACGCAAACAAATATAGAAAAAAATGAGTAAAAGTATATGTTTATATCAAAATACTTGTGTTCAAAAGAAATTAGTTGCCTATTTTGATTTATTTAGAAATATATTTATTTAGAAATATTTTCTACTTGCAATTTGACCTTTGTCCTCATCAAATTCAAACTAATTGCAATTTTCACCATTAGTAAACAAAAAAAGGAGTAACAGAAAAACTAGGTTAATGTTTTAAATGTAAAATTATTTTTAATGATGAATATAAGCCATTCCCTTTCATGTATCATTACATATTTCACAGAAAGATATCCAATATAGTATAATTTACTTATAAAAGACAAACCTTCTTAAGATTAGTTCTCTTACAAATAATTACAATAACGAAAACAATATTTTTACCAGAAACTACTACTAAAGTTGAAAAATTAACAGACTGAGGTAGCCAACAGTAGCATTTAGTCTGAAACAATTTAATTTTCATTTATGATATTGAAATGTCTGAGGTGAAAATGTTATGAATATCCAGAAAATAATTTAATAACTCAAAAATGTAGATTGGAGTCATGAAGCCAAAGTTACAAAGAACACTGGGAGCAGAAACGGCATCAGAGCATGAGATTTCCTGGCTCCACATTCCTATACTTAGCTAAACAGCACTTTTTTCATTTTCTTCTCACAATATACAGAGCTGACTATGAGAAAACGCAGTAATTGATGTAGTATTATAAACATGCCCATTGAACTGTGAGGTCCAGTAATTATTAAAACTACCACTTAAAACACAGATTACACATACGGATCAGTCTCTTTATATGGTGAACTGAAAACCTATGAAAACTTGCAAACCTATTTCAATGACCACGCTATCAACATTTGTATAAATATAAATTTAAGCATTTAAATTACTACTACTTTATTCTTTACTCAAAGCAATGATGTCACACAGTAATATAAGGAAAGAAAGTAGGTTTGTTTGCAGCTTTTGTTTTGTCCTTGCTCTTGTTATTTTTGTGGTTGCTGTTGTTTTTGATTCAACTTTTAACTATGTATCTTCAATGAACCAGTTGCAAAACGTTTTTCGGTACACTATCTTGTAAATAACCAACACAATTAGAAACAGCAGGCATAGTGATCTGTAGTTCTTTCAGGGGAAAGGCACTTTATCAATGGAGCAGATTACAAGTTATTCTTTGTTTAGCCAAATGGTCAATGGAGAAAAATATTTCTGCCTGATTTTAAATAAAGGCTAGCTTCTTCTAGAGCTAATTTCTCTATGTCAAATACTTTTTTAAACTACAAAACATGTAACCCTCCACCACACACACACACGCACCCCATTTTGTCATTTATTTTTTCTACAACACTGGTTTATAAGGCATAGTTCAAGGGCTCTGAAATGACATTAATGTTAATGTTAATGTGAATGTTAAGGCAACACCTACGTTTTCCTCTCTGGCCAGAGCTTTTGTTAATCTTTATTTTATTCACAGTCTATCAAAGGCAGAGCTATTTTTTCCACCTTAGTTGACTTTTTGGCTGTCTAGCAGTGTGTAGGAAGGGAAAATGGGTTGTAGCACCCCAGCTCACTCAAGCAGTTCAAAAATACGGAAAATCTCAGTATCCTTCAGCCATCATCTCTGAGCGTTTTAAAAAACACAGTGGCCAACACCAGACCTTGCAGAGCAGCTGATTAATACATACTTTTCAGATGAAACAAATTTTACTATTAAAACGGTTAACTGATGAAACTGCCAGTCAAATCACAGAAGTGCCTCCTGTCAATTACACATTTGTTAGCAATGACAATTGCCATTTTTACTTGTGCCACTAAAACTTTAAGTAACATGATACTTAAAGTTTCTCCTTTTCTCTGGGCTTCAAACTACAGACTTCTCCACATGTTCTTTACCCTCTCTCTACACATATACACACATACACATGCAAGCTTTATGCTTGCCAGAAATCACTGAATTACTCTTCCCAGAAATGTCAGCTCAGAATGGTTTAGACACCCGGCTGGAGGAGCACCAACTCAGTGTGACATTGAGCTGTTTGCAGGAAAAGAGAAAGAAAGAAAAAGAACAAAACAAAACAAAAGAACACCAGCAACAGTAACAATTTGGGAAAAAAGATATAAAAGATGGAGGTTTACTGTATCCGTCGGGGGAGGCATGCAGCCTCTTCATGCCTTTTCTCTACTAGAAATCATTATCTACTCTCAAGGCAAAAGACTTTCACTGTGCCCTAAATATCTATTTCAGTAGCATATACAATTACGTAACTATAATTTCTACCTCTCTCCTACACAGGACCTAAGTAACCAGGAAATGTATTGAATGCCACTTACTTATTTATTTATTTTTCTATTTATTACATTTATATAAAATTGCTTTAAAATTCAGGCTACTCATTCATCATTATCAATCAATCAAAATTTTAAAAAGCAATCAGTTCAGAACCGACACCTAAACTTTTTCTCATCTCCCCTTATATTTATAGTAATTCCACATTTATTGTTGACACAACAGAGGTGCAGGAACATTAAAATACGCATTTTGGGCCAGGTACAGTGGCTCACGCCTGTGATCCCAGCACTCTGGGAGGCCAAGGCGGGTGGATCACGAGGTCAGGAGATCGAGACCATCCTGGCTAACATGGTGAAACCCTGTCTCTGCTAAAAATACAAAAAATTAGCCAGGCATGGTGGTGGGCGCCTGTAGTCCCAGCTACTCGGGAGGCTGAGATGGGAGAATGGCGTGAACCCGGGAGGCGGAGCTTGCAGTGAGCCAAGATCCTGCCACTGTACTCCAGCCTGGGTGATGAGCAAGACTTCATCTCAAAAACAAAAACAAAAAAAAAAACGCATTTTGATTCATGTACTCATCCAGCACTATTTCTTCAATAAAGTGGGCAGAATCACATGAGGTAATACTGATTAAGTCAATTAACTCCAAATTACTGTTTCTAATATTACTGTCCTCCATTTTTTTGTGCAATTATAGTAATGTCCCTAGTGAGCTACTTACAGAATCAAAGAAACGATTCTTTAGTGAATTTATAATATTCCCAGTAATGAGCGTTGTCATACCTATTAGGTGGAGTCATTCTACTAACTTTGTTGCCTAACTACCTTTGATTGTTTTGCTTATGTAGAAACATTTCATAGGAGACTTTTAAGTTTTGATTGGTAATGTATAGATTTTCATAGATTGATAGAACTCATAATACTGATTATTCACAATGAGGCCACTCTGTACATGAAAACACGCTAAGAAGACTCTTCTATGTTCTGTAGAGCAAAATGCTTCAGAGCTCCATGTGCAATGGCACATTTTAGACTCAGTTTGCATTTGGAATACTATGGGAACCTAGAAATGAATGTGTCCAAATATATTACTAGAAAAAGAAACCCAGTTAGAAAATTTATATGCCTGTTATGGTGTACCAAGAATGGTACATTATTATGAATTATTATGAAACATTTATCAAATGTAAATCCTGCATAAACACAGCTGGCCACAGAACACTGTCAGTAAACAGAACAAAGATGAGAGTACTATCCAATTAAGGACATGCTATATCAGCATAGAAACTAATAAATTTTATCTTAGGGTTGCATTTAGGACAGTGAACAAAATTCACTTGGACACTTAAAATGTAGGCAAGAATACACAGAATGAGTGACCTCATTGTGAACAGTCAGCATTATGAGAGCTATCAAAATCTATGGGAATCTATACATGATCAATCCAAACTTCAATGCCCCCCATGAAATGTTTCCACATAAGCAAAACTATCAAAATTATCAAATGGAAATTATAAAACATCTACTGAGTTAGAAAATGTTTCAAGTTTCCACAGAAGATGTAAAAGTGGGATACAAGTTTACCACATCATATATGATTACATCCAATTAAAACACTGTATCCACTCAAAATCCTAGTCAAAGAAGTTATATACCTTATCAATGTCCTGATATCCTAAAGAGTAAAATTTAATGGATGACTTGGCTGGATCAGGAAGAATTTCAAAACTACTAACTTTGAAAAAAGAATTATAAAGACATTTGTAAAGAACTTAGTTTTATTAGGTCAATGGCAGAAGTACAATGTGAAAAATAAAATTTTAATATAAATATCTGGCTTTCCAAGATGTTAGCAGTTCTTGAAAAGTCTACAAGAATAAACAATCACTATAATATTTCTCTACCTTACTTCTGTCACATTGTGACAACTCAAATTTCTCGTTACTCCTGGAGAATTTTAGAGCATTAATTAATGCTAAAAGGCAATTGAAAGATTCACCACCCTCAAGATGAATAAACTGTGGCCCAAGAATATTAAGTGATGAGCCCAAAGTTACATAATTGGTTAGACGTCTACGAGTATGTTTGGGTCCATCTCTAATTGAGAGAGAAAATCATAAAAACATAATTATTTATGCCATTTTACAACTGGAAGAGGGTTTTTTATGTTTGAATTTGATGGTTTTACTTATTACGGGTATTTGGCCAGTATTCATAGAAAATTTAGAGTCCGCACACCTCCATAACTGAATTTTCTATTTTACAACCCTGTGCTGTTATTAGACAGAATGGGGCTAGTTTTTCTGACCTGAAAGAAATCTTAGAGGTTTCCTAAAGGTTTTCCTATATGTCAGAAAACTAAAATACAGACAGGTTAAGGTTACTAAAATTTAACTAATATGTTCAGACATTATATATTTTCATTAATAATGATTTTCCAATTTGGAAATCTAAATAAACTATCACTATCATGAATATTCCATATATATTTAAAATAGCCCAGAAATGGAAAACTCTATCATTTTCTTTATTTTGTTTAAGATAGATCCTGAAATTTAACATTAAAATGGCCAAACAACAAATTTGAGTGAGGATCTCTAAATGAAGAATCCTGGCTATAAAATTAGGATTTGGTTGATGTCAATTCAGTCTTTGAAAGCCCAGTTCAGTTTCTCACTTAAGTAAAAATACACAGATGGAAGTTACATCTCCCACCCACATCTACCACATCCGCAGATTCAATCAAACTATGTCTTTACAACACTTGTCTCCAATACCAAATTCCGGTGTGGATGTGGAGCACTGAGAACTGTCATTCGTTGCCGGTGGGAATGAAAAATGGTAGAGCCACTTTGGAACCAGTCAAGGAGTTTCTTACAAACTTTCTTGAAAGTTTCTTATGTTCTTTCTAAACTTATGCATACCCTGAAAATCCAGCAATCTTGCTAGGTATTTTACCCAAGTGGGTTAAAAGCCTAAATCCACAGGAATACCTACATACAAATATTTATTGCAACTTTATACATGTACCCAAAAAATGGAAGCAACCGAGATGCAGTTCACGGTGTGAGTGAAAAACCAAACTGTGGTACAACCACACAATGGAGTATCCTTCAGTGGCATAAAGAAATGAGCTACCAAGTTATGAAAAGGCACGGAGGAACCTAAAATGCAAATTGTTAGGTGAAAGTCAATCTGAAAAAGTTGCATGTTGTGTGAGTCCAACTACATAACACTGTGGAGAAGGCAAAACTACGTAAACAGTAAAGAGATCAGTGGTGGCCATGGGTTCAAGGGGGGAAGCGAGACAATAAAGTAGATCACGGGGCATTTTTAGGGGAGTGAAACAATTCTATATAACACTGTAATGGTAGATACGTGACATTATGCATTTATGGAGCATAGAACAGTGCAAAACATAAAGCGAACCCTAATGTAAACTCTAGGCTTTAGTTAATAATAATGTATCAACAATAGTTTATCAACTGTAACATACCACACCAATGCAAAACATGAGTAGGAAAAAATACTTGGGCAGAGGAGATTTATAGGAACTGTAATTTCTGAATAATTTTCTTGTAAACCTAAAATGGCTCTAAAAATAAAGCCTATTAAAACATTGAGGGCCGGGCGCGGTGGCTCAAGCCTGTAATCCCAGCACTTTGGGAGGCCGAGGTGGGTGGATCACGAGGTCAGGAGATCGAGACCATCCTGGCTAACACGGTGAAACCCCATCTCTACTAAAAATACGAAAAAAAAAAAATTAGCCGGGCGTGGTGGCAGGCGCCTGTAGTCCCAGCTACTCGGGAGGCTGAGGCAGGAGAATGGCGTGAACCCAGGAGGCGGAGCTTGCAGTGAGCTGAGATAGTGCCACTGCACTCCAGCCTGGGCGACAGAGCAAGACTCCGCCTCAAAAAAAAAAAAAAAAAAAAAAAAAAAAAACATTGAGAATACTGTCTCATGAACTAGCTATTATCGTGAGTAAATTTACGTAAAGCTATTAATGTTAAAAGCAAATACAGTCATGAACCCTGTAATGACATTTCAGTCAAGGACATTTCAGTTAATGACAGACCATATTTATGTTAGTGCTTTAGTAAGATTATAATGGAACTGAAAAATTCCTATTACCTAGTGATGTCATAGTCACCACAAGGTCATAGTGCAACATATTACATGTTTGTGGTAATGCTGGTGTAAACAAATCTACTGTGTCACCAGTCACATAAAAGCGTAGCACATATAATTATGCATAATACATAATACTTGATAATGACATTATAAGTGACTATACTACTGGTTGATGCATTTACTATACTATATACTTCTTAATGTTATTTTACAGGGTATTCCTTCTACTTATTAAAAAATATCTAACAGTAAAACGGCCTCAGGCAGGCCCTTCAGGAGGTATTCCTGAAGGCACTGTTATCACAGATGATAGCTCCATGCATGTTAATGCTCCTGAAGACCTTCCGGAGGAGTAAGATGTGGAGGTGGAAGACAGTAATATTGATGATCCTGACACTGTGCAGGTCTAGGCTACTGTGTGTGTGTGTCTTAGTTTTAACAAAAAAGTTTATAAACTTTTCTAAAAAGTTAATTTTTTTTTTTTTGGTTCATAAAAAATTCTTTATTCAGCAAGATAAAATGTGTATTCTTTATCAGTATGCATTTCACATTAATACAATTGTACACTAATCTAAAAAAAAAACCTCAATGAATTCAAAATATTATCCTTATACAGACCATGAGTTCTATACAGGAAATAATAATTGTAGGAAAAAAAAAAAAAAACTTAATTTTTAAAATATTTTAAAGCTTATAGAATAATAAAGAAAATATTTTTGTTAAGCTAATTGTTAATACCAGAGTCAAAAAGTAAAAAAAAAAAAAAAAAATTAAAAGTTTATAAAGTTTAAAAGTGACACTAAGCTGTTCATATTGGAGAAATTTTTTTTATATAAATTTAGTGTAGCCTAAGTGTACAATGTTTCTAAAGTCTGCAGTAATGTACAGTAACAGTCCTAGGCCTTCACATTAACTTGCCATCATTCACTCACTCACTTTCAGAGCAACTTTCATTTCTGCAAGCTCCACGCATGGTATACAGGTTATCCATTTTTATCTTTTATACAGTTTCTTTTCTTTTTTTTTTTTTTGAGATAGAGTTTCGCTCTTATTGTCCGGGCTGGAGTGCAATGGCACGATCTCAGCTCACCACAACTTTCACCTCCCAGGTTCAAGCTATTCTCCTGCCTCAGCCTCCCGATTAGCTGGGATTATAGGCATGCATGACCACACCGGGCTAATTTTGTATTTTCAGTAGAGACGGGGTTTCTCCATGTTGGTCAGGCTGGTCTCAAACTCCCGACCTCAAGGGATCCACCCGCCTCAGCCTCCCAAAGTGCTGGGATTACAGGAGTAAGCCACCGCGCCCAGCCTTTTACACAGTATTTTTACCATACCTTTTCTATGTTTAGGTATATTTAGACACACAAATACTTACCATTGTGTTGCAATTGCCCACAGTATTAAGTACAGTAACATGCTGTATAGATTTGCAGCCTAGGAACAATAGGCTATACCATATAGCTTAGGTGTGCAATAGGTAATACCATCTAGCTCTTGTGTAAGTACACTCTATGATGTCCACACAACAATGAAATTGTCTAAAAATGCATTTATCGTAAAGTATCCCCATAGTTAAGTACCACATGGCTGTATACAAAGTGATTCACATTTACCCCAAAACAATTACATGGTGACGTTTAGGTTAACTATTAAGAAAAAAGCAACGTAAATGACCTTTACACCGAAACATCTGAAATATTCTTCTTACCTGTCCTGTGACTGTTCTTCATACATTCTCTCCTTGCCTTCTTTAAAGAGTCTTATTGCCCGTTTTGACTTTTTCATAAGGCTATCAATGTAGATTTTAAAGTACTCATTCTCACTGAGTTGGGCAAGTTTCTGGTTGTCATCATATTTACTCAGTATAAGTCGTAAATGCTGATATGTATCAGGCAAAATATCAAGTATATATGGTGGGCTATTTTTCAACTGAAGTTTGGGATTTTGGCACAGTCTTACCTAAAAACAAAGATAAAAACAAAATAAATCATAATATTTTATTTCACAGCAAAATTAAAAAATTATAGAACCATGTTCTATTTCTTCATTTTCCATAATATAAATTATGATCTTAACTTACCATCTCCAACTTATTATTAACTGACAAATATTCACTTTTGTCATAATATAAATAAGTCCTATTCTGTCCTCCTACATTCAATCTTTTCTATATCATACCCTTACTTTGAACCCCTAAAGCTTTAATTCTAAGATACCTCACTGTGCACAGGTTAACAGAACTCCAGTATGCTAATCACTGTATATCACTGATAGTCTTTTTTTTAATAAAAATGAGGAAATGGGCCTTTTCTGTTGACAACCAATGCCTCACATTTACATGTTATTTTACTACATTGAACTCCCGGCTGGTGCTGTCTCATAGTTTGTTAATTAGTGTTTTGGTGTACTGTTCCTGAACCCCGAGGAGAATAAAACAAAGAGGTGCAATTTGAATACCTGAGTTATTAAGTAGTAAATGTGTGTCAGGTCAGAACCAGTCTTTTCCACCTCCCCACACTGTCTACCACGCCTATAAACATGTGGTATACAACGGTTCAGTCATCCCATCACAGGTGCTGCCCAACCACTGGGGCGTTCCGGGGCTGCCTGCAGAACTGAAAGTACCTTCTGCCGGCCAGAGAAGGTAGTAATTCAACTAATGTATTCACTTCTACATGTTCATGTGATTTAGCCAAGAGTAAGATAGTCTACCACATTCTCATCCCTCCAGAAAGGGCATAATGAACTCTTCACACAAATAACTTTCAAATGAAATCATTGAAAATTGCACAATAGCATTATGTAGTGTAATGGGACAGCACTCTTTAAAAAGGTTAAATGTTCACATAAAGATCATAAAGATACATGGCTCTCTTCTAAGGCCCTCATCATTTTTTTTTATATATATATAAAATTGTCAAGAGTATAATATCTTATATTATTTATTTATTTTTTTAAGATGGAATCTCAGTCTGTCACACAGGCTGGAGTACAGTGGCATGATCTCAGCTCACTGCAACCTCTGCAGCCCGGGTTCAAGCGATTCTCCTGACTCAGCCTCCCAAGTAGCTGGGACTACAGGTGCCTGCCACTGCGCCTGGCTAATTTTTATATTTTTAGTAGAGACGGGGTTTCACCATCTTGGTCAGGCTGGTCTTGAACTCATGACCTCGTGATCCACCTGCCTCAGCCACCCAAAGTGCTGGGATTACACATGTGAGCCACCGCACTTGGCCTATGAGTAAAGTATCTTAAACATAATTGGCTAAAGCCTCCTGTTGCGTGGCACTGGAGTTGCTGTGGGTGATTTTGGAATCTGGCTAATGGAAATTTGAGTTGAAGATACATTTACTTTGGGTTTGGTGAAAGGTATATGTGAGGCACACAGTCACTCCTGTAAAATGGTTTAATTACTGTCAGCAATCCCAATGAAACTGAAATAAGACAGGCAAAGAAAGAATATATGATCTCACTTTCATATGCAGAATCTTAAAAGAAGGAGTTAAACAAACAGAAACAGAGAGTAGAACAGTGGGTGGGCCCCAGGGATGGGGAGGGGAATAAATGGAGAGAAGAAGGTCAAAGAGTACAAATTTGCAGGTATGTAGGATGACTAAAGATCTAATGTACAGCATGAGGCCTATAGCTAATAATACTGTATTCAGAAAATTTGCTAAGAGAACAGAGTTTACATGGTCTTACCACAAAAAGGTAATTATGGAAGGTAAAGGATATGTTAATTTATTTGATGTAGTAACCATTTCACTATGTGTATATATATCAAAGCATCACGTTATACACCTTAAATAAATACAATATTTTTTAAATCTGTAATAGAATTTTTTTAAAAGATGGTTTCAGAAACACTTGAAGTGCCCAAATGCTGACTAGCCTACCATGCGAACAGTGAAATCCAATTCAAATCTGGCAATTTGAATGTGTTTCATGGCACCCAAAACTGGAAGTATATGTGGCAATGGAAGAGAATCAAAGTATAAAATGTACGGAGCCAAAAACTAGTGCAGATTATTTCTCTAATCATTTGTAGATATACCTGTTTTTTAAAAATTATAGTGTTTTGTGGATTTTTCTCATTCTGAAGAAAATTCACTCTCATACACAATTTGATGTTTGTACTTTCGTATTCTTTATATTTAGAAAGATTCTTTCAAATTAGGTAAGTTTCAGGGGGCATAAAACATGGATCTGCCCCTGGGCACCCATAAAAGTGCCTGGGACAAATAAACAATTGAACTATAACAACTTCAAGCCTAACAAACACAATAAACCAAGGAACCAACAAATTTAAAAAGTACTCTTATACGCACTATCACACTTTCTTAAAGAAACTGACCGGGCGCAGAGGCTCACACCTGTAATCCCAGCACTTTGGGAGGCCGAGGCAGGCAGATCATGAGGTCAAGAGTTCAAGACCAGCCTGGCCAACATGGTGAAACCCCATCTCTACTAAAAATACAAAAATTAGCTGGGCGTGGTAGCAGGTACCTGTAATCCCAGCTACTCAGGAG
Organism: Chlorocebus sabaeus; assembly: GCF_047675955.1. NCBI lineage: Eukaryota > Metazoa > Chordata > Mammalia > Primates > Cercopithecidae > Chlorocebus > Chlorocebus sabaeus. The sequence goes on from NC_132925.1 coordinate 25,732,109, forward strand.
GCTAAGGCAAGAGAATCACTTGAACCTGGGAGGCAGAGCTTGCAGTAAGCTGAGATCACATCACTGCACTCCAGTCTGGGCAAGACAGCAAGACTCCGTCTCAAAAAATAAAAATAAAAATAAAAATAAAATAAAAATAAAAAAAAGAAATCATTGGGGATCAGGGTTTTTTTTGGAGGGGGACTACACGGGGAGAAAAATCTGGCTCAAATTTCCAACCATCGGCCCTAATTTAAGATAATATTTTTCACATTAACCCAGGGCATGATCATATATTCTTCCTCTTTGTAAACAATGCCTTAAAGCAGAATTGTTGAGTATATAACCAACAAACTAATGGATTGGTTGACTGCTATTTTTTTACACAAATAGTTTGACTGTATTTTTCCTTTACTTTTACAATTGAACTCTGAAGTATCAAGTATTCAAATTAATAACCCAAAGGTACAGGCTTAGTTTAAAAGTAATAATATTATTTTAATCTCCTAGAAAGTCCTTGAAAATGTAGAATGGCATCTCATTTACTAAATAATAGCAAATCTTTACAAAAGTATAGTGAAAAGGGCTGACAGAGCTTTTTTACCCCCCTTTTAACACACGATACATTAGTATAATCAGAGTTCATTCTGCCCTAAAGATTAAGTCCCAAATATGTCAATTATTTAATGCTTGAAAAAGAATATGGTTTTTAAATTATTTAAACCAAAAATACTATCACAAGTATACATAAATACCAAGAATATTGCCAGCAACATTCTACAGCAGGCATAGTTTAATTTCAGCAACATAAAACTTGGTGCAACATGACACAGACTGATACATTATTTTCTTGTAGTCTGGGGACCAGGCAGCTTCAAATTCATTTCCTCTATTAGGGAACTTTTTAACTGATAAATACAAAATTTCTGTCAGGTATTTTTTTTTTTTCAGACATTCCACATAAATATTCTTCCACAGAAACGTTTACATTTTACAAATATTTAACTCACTATTCTTTATCTGAACTTTTTTCTCATTTGCTTTATTTAAAACTGTAATTCCATGTGGGAATTTATCGCTTTATCAGGTGGAAATTGTTTGAACTACTATATGCCAGGTACTGAGCTTAGTGCTAGGAAATTATAGATGACTAGAACATACTTCCTGATTCAAAGAGATGCAAAGAGTCTGGCAGAAGAGACGTAGTTCTCTGTAATTAACTTAAGAGCAATGTAATTCTTGCTCTAAGGGATCTTAGTAAAGATTCCATCCAATCCATTCATTTCCAGATTTTAAAAAAAAACTAAGAACTAGAAAGATTAAGGGACCATTAAAATATCATTAATCCAATACAAGAGCTTGCATCTTCTGAATCTCGGGCTGATCTTTCTAACTATATCACAATTTAATTAAAATTAGGCATATAATTAATGATCCCTGCTAAACTCATTTACATTTTAATTTTATTCCATTTGCAAATTTACATAAAGTTCAGGACCCATTTGTTAATTCAACAAACATTTATGTGGCAGGCATTGTTTCAGGCTCTAGGGAACAGAGAAAGTAATAAATCACACACCTGCCCTCAAGCAGCTGTCTAGTGGGAAAGACTGGTGGCTTAGGAAAAGAATTACAGGAGAATTTAGTGCTATGATGGAGGCAAGCACAAACTGCTACAGGAGAAAAGCAGCAGCTCACTCATTTCCACATAAGACTATCAGGAAACACACACTTAACTCTGTCAAAAGGAGTATTCTAGGCAAAAGAGTGTGCAAAGGTTTAAGAGACACCAGAGAGCAAGCATGTTAAGAGAGGAGTAAATGCAGTTATTCTAAAAGGTCGGAGCATAGGAAGGAAGGCTGTGAGTGACTAGTATGAGAGATGTGAAATAGGCCAGAGTCAGCTCATCAAGGCCCTGTAGGCTAAATTGTTGTCTAAATTTGCACTTGGGAAAGTGCAATATACAATGCTGAACTACTGTATGCCGCTGAGTGCACAGTTCATCAGTTGGATTACTATTAAACCCTGTGATTTATGACAGCTTCTGCCAAAAATGAATAACCCTACATCAGGACTATGACTTCTAAGCAGGTCAAATTCAATTTCATTCAATAAATATTTATTGAGTACCTGCTATGTGCAAGGAGTTGCAAAAGCCAGGAAAGAAAAATTGCTTTTCTAAAAGCAGTATATTAGACAGAAAAATCAAGCTCACCACAAGGGTCAAGTTCAGATTCAAAAGGTTACACCTCTTCTAGAAATACCTAAATTGCTTCCTAGAATGAAGGTTGGTACTAATACAGAAGAGCTTTGATATAGAACAAATCTGTAGTCACATTATAAAATGATGAACTTTTTAGGGCACCGATTGGTGCATAAAAGAATTGGTTCGATAGCAATAATGCTCTTTTCATTTGAACTAAAAGGCAAAACATTTATTATTGGAATTAGGCTGAAAATTCCACTATAGTCATTGACTCAAAAAATTTGGAAATCACCAGTACCAATTCCTTTTGACATGTCAACACTGAAATACAGAACTAGAACCTAACTAAGGTTACTGCTCAGAACCCTGATAGCTAGTCTTGAGAATCAGGAACTGTCTCCATACCAATATACAACTGACTTTTATATTTGCTTAAATGTATTAGAAATGTTTAAGGAGACTCTCTCTGTACATGTAGTCTGCATTGTTTCACATAAATAAAAATATATTATTAATAAATGGGCTACGCATTCCAATATATAAATATGTATTTAAATATATATATTCAACCATATCAAAGCAAAAGCAAATACAAAAGCAGGATTTACTAATGCTATAAGAATGTTCAAAGTCATTACTTAGTCTTGGAATAATCTTGCATTTAAAGAGTTTTCTGACTGTGCCTTAGCTAAAACTTCCAGCCAAAAGGTAAGAAAAATGTATTAGATAAGATAGTATATTCCTTGCAAACAAGGTTCAAACCAGCCTGTGAAACATAGGGAAGAACTTTTACCAAATACAATGAAAATTTCAACAGTAAGGAATTGTGCCTATACTATAAGACTTTCATTATAAAGCACACCTCACTTCATGAAGCATTCAGTTACACTGAATCAGGTCATATACTCTCAAGTGAACTACCTCATTTTTAAAGACAACATAGAAAGCCCTGGGCCGGGCGCAGTGGCTCACAACTGTAATCCCAGCACTATGGGAGGCCAAGGCGAGCGGATCATGAGGTCAGGAGATGGAGAACATCCTGGCTAACACGGTGAAACCCTGTTTCTACTAAAAATACAAAAACAAAATTAGCTGGGTGTGGAGGCGGGCGCCTGTAGTCTCAGCTACTTGGGAGGTTGAGGCAGGAGAATGGTGTGAACCCAGGAGATGGAGCTTGCAGTAAGCCAAGATCATGCCACTGCACTCCAGCCTGGGCAACAGAGTGAGACTCCATCTCAAAACAAAAAGGCCTGTCCTCCTGTAAATGTTAGAATAGGTTTCTTAATACAGTTACCTAAAAGTGTGTGTGTGTGTGTATATATATATATATCTCTTTATAATAAAAGGTACTGAAGAGTTCTTTGGGTTCTTTCCATTTTAATGTAGCAAATAATTACTACATATAAAAATTATAAAAATGTATTTTATTAAGTATAAAAATGTATAAAGTGTAAAAAAGTATAAAACATACACTCTCTTTAACAGAATATTAATTGGGCAAAACAAAATTGGCATATAAAATTGATCAAGAGTCTACTACAGCTGAATTTAGAGAAAATTACCAAGTCCTTTATGGTTTTCCATGAAGATGTCTTCAGAAGATTGACATTAAGAAGCAGCATTAAAGAACTGACTAGTTATAATTAAAATATCAATTGTATATTCTGTTCACTCTTTCTTCCAAATGAGAATAGAACTTCCTTAAAGGTGAAGAACAGTCTTTCTCATTGGTCTGTCTCTATCACCTAATACAGAACTTTGCATATACGTGCAATAAATATTTGATGGCAGAAAGGAGGAAGAGGAGGAGGAAGCAAACAAAGTAAGGAAGAACCTCAGGAAAATTATATTACAAATAGGATATCTACAACTATATTGAATAAAGCTGCCTAAAACTGAGTACAAAATTTGGAGAAGAATTTGATAATATCAAATATGGGAGTGGAAGAGGGGGATGCCCTTTTGATTTACTCCTTTGGAAAAAGGAAGCATCATATTATTCTATGGAGGAGTGTGCTTGACTCTTCATACTGTGAACACAGATATCAGAATCAAGCAAACCTAGGATCTGGCCCTAAGATTTACTAGCTTTACAACCTTGGGCAGGGTTCTTCTTCTGGAAACCTCTTAGGATATTATAATTCTTACAAGAATAAATGTAAAGTGCTATGCACTGTGTCCAGAACATAGTTAGCCCTGTCTCCTTCTTAATATTTCTTCTCCCTTCCATATTTTACATTCCATCACAAGGCAAAATCCCTGCAGATTTTGCAAAGGTATGAAAATTAGACCAAGGGCACTGAGCAGTTTGTTGAGGATCATGATTTTTAAAAGTTCATTTAGCTCATAAAGTTACTCATGCTGCCTAAAACCCTTAAAAAGTCTGGAATGTTCTGTGCAGAAAAGCAGGAAATAAGGTTAAGCCCAGGTCAGTATTCCTGTCAGCTGACATGGAATCCTCTGGTTTCTTCAAACCCAAGAGGCTCTCAGGAAAAGATGTAGGGCTTCAATATTTTTTAAAATCCTTTAACAGGTAGAATATTATAACTATTAATACTTTTTTCATTGATACTATAAGATAATATAAGCTCAACAATTATCTAAATATTACTATGTTAAAAACCTACAAAATTTGTTGGATATTTTCAAAATGTGTCTTTCATTACTAGAAAAAATTAGCAACCTACAAATACTTAAAAACAAAAAACAGAAAAACCTTAGTTAAAAGGTAAGAATAGCATTAATATATGCCCAACCAGAGTAGATAAAAATAGTACTGTGGTATCCTTTAAGTCACAGCAAATGTATAATAAGATGAACTTAATATTAAAGATAAGAATTGATTTCCATTTTAATTTTTTACTTATTTACCCACTTAATTGCTAGAAGACTAAAATATATATATTGCGTATTTCATGATACAAAAATTTAAAACTATAAATATTACGCCTTAAATCACTTCCCGACAATTCAATATAAAATTTACAAATGCCCTCAAAACTTCTCTGTATATTCCCTCACTTTCCTCCTCTGTAAGTGGAAGTTACATTTATCCACCAAGATTAACCCTTCTACTTGTTCCTAGTCTTTCCCTCCCACAGTTTAATCTAGAATGCTACTGTTTCTATTTCTTTCTTCTTGCATCTTAGGCCATTCCCTAACTACATCCTTTCCCATCAATCTTTTTTTTTTCCCACCAATCTTTGAACCTCTTCTATGGTGAGTGCACATACATACACACACACACACACACACACACACATCCAGTTATTTCTATCATGTTCAAATCCTCAAGCTAACAGAACTCCCTTCCTTTTCATTATTGTTACGGTTCTAGAACCATTTTTAAATAATCCACATACGCATTTTAATCTCGCCCCATCACAAAAGTTAAACTGCTCTAGAAAGGTCAATAATGGCCTCTAATCATGCAATTCCATGACGTTTCAACTTTTCACCCTTTCTGGTTTTCTCCACTTGAATTTGAACTTAGTTTTATCAGAACTTCGATTTTATCTTCTTCTTAAAGCTGTTTCTACCTAGGAAATCATTATGTTTTAATTCTACCTTTCTCATCACTAATCTATGTAGATTCTCTTTCCTTCTCTGGTATTTAATTACACCCCTCAAACGCCCCAAAATTCAATTATCTGACTTTTTCTCTGAATTGCTCCCTCTACACTTCCTCAGAAATCTCTGGCAGTTCTATAGCTTGAAATGCTATCTCTATGAGAATATCTACCAAATATGTGTCTCTTGTTTCTACTTCTCTCTTGAACTGTACACTTAATTTTCTGACTGTAAATGAAATTCACTCTGGCATGGTGAACTTAGCATGGCCAAAAACTAACCCCCACACTTCCTCTTTTCCTTCTTACGTTCCTTACCTCATTAAGTGCATCACTGCCTTCAGAGTCAACTAGGCTGAAAACCTCAAGAGTCACTTTCACTGCATCTTCTCTTTCATCCTCTAACTCTAAGGGGTCACCAAGACCTGAAGATTTTACCTCCAAAATGCCTCCCACATCTGAACCAACACTTGCTATACCTACTTCCAATTATCTAGGCCAGCATTTCATTATTTCTTGCCCAGACTGTTTTAATCATTACTCTTGATCATTACTCTTGCTTTCAGTTTTTTCTCTTAATCCAAGCTTTGCAGAGTCAAGTAAGTATTCTGTCAAAGCACAGCCCTGAGGTTTTCCCTCCCTGATTAGGAGCCTCCAAATGGTTTTCTACCAAATAAATTAAGACAAAATTCTTTGACAAAAGCCAAACCTCTATCATCTTCCCCTAACTTCCCCTCTCTTACTCAACAATCTATCACTCCTTCAACCTAACATGTCCTCCATTTCACTGGAATCCAGCCCATGAACAGGACAGTACCTCTTCCATGCTTCATTTTCCACCAACTTTTCACCCTTAGCAAGCAACGGTTCACCTCCGCCACGTACTACATCTCAGCACTTTATTTATACTACCTTAAAGCACTTATTACATTTTACTCTATGGCATAGCTGTTTGGAAAGGCCTATCTTTCCATAGTTGAGATTTGATAAATGAATGATGAAATCAACAGACAGCACAAAAAGCACCTTTTAAAAAGAAGAAAGAAATAGATTCAAAATCTGAAAGCTAAAAATTTTTTAATAGTAAAAAGATTACTAACTGATTAAGGCCTGTATTATGTGAATGCTTTATATCGCAGGGACAAATCAAGGTAAGTCTTGATAGGATTCCTTTAAATCTTTTACTTTATCAATAGCTTTTCTTAGAAGTCATGTACCAGACTTTGTGATCACTTCACTTATTACAACACAAATTCAAAACTGAATTGAGTACTAAACAAAACTGTCCAGATGATTTGTTATTATCCCCTAACCAAGTCTACTAGGACCCACTGATTCTGCTAAGGTGGAACAACTTCAGTGAGGAAAAGGAAATAGGTCAAGAAGTATAATTCAAATGAATGATATCCCCTGTTTTACGGCTCTAGGAAGGTGAGAGTCTCCAAATCAGTAAACACAAACAATAGGCACCTAAAACCTGTTTTACTCCACATGGAATATCTTTCAGAGGTATGAGGAACTCAGCTTAGAAAAGGAAGTTTACTTGTATTCTTTAAAATATTTGTCTATAATCCAAGCATCCTTGATTGACAAACTTTAAAATATATTATTATCACAATGAAATTAAAAAGAGTATGAATTATACTTCAAGCTTGAAAAATGTACTAACTAGACTGAGGGCAAAAGGCAGGAAAAACCTAATGGGCATCATCACTTCCTAAGTGCTTTTTAAATTCTTTCGGTAATGCAATTTAAAAAAATTGACAAGGACAGCAAGACAAAAATTTGAGGCAGGTACTCGGCGTGCTTTGCTCTTTAGCATCAATTAATTATTTTCTAATTTCCGGAGTACCCACATATGCTCAGTATATTTAGTATCTATTAGATGGAAAATTGTTTCTTCTATTTTCCATCACCTGGCTAAGATTCTCGTGAAAACTGTGCTCCGGAACCTCACATTAATAAATTATCATTCCAACCATACTGATTAGCAATCACTTCCTTACTCTCACCTCAGCATTTCCAACAAGAACACAATAATGCTGTTCCTAAAAGGCAATGGCCAGCAGAATCCAGAAAGAAAACTGTCTGAATACTGGCCAGAAAAATAAGGAGGATGTTCTCTACTCTGTTCCCACTGTACCTTGGGTTTGTAATACAGCCCTTCCTGTACTACATGGCAATTATCCATTTATGTGTTCTCTGAGTTCCTTGACAGGTCAAAGGCAGGATTATGTCTTGTCTAGCTTCATATCCCCAGTAACAAGCACTCAGTGGAAACACAGGAGGCCCTCAAAAAATGTTTATTAAGTGTTTAAGAAACCTTGTCTCTTGAGTAGCTTCAGAACAGACTCCATATTTCATTCCGGGCACACCTGACCCTAGATGTGTATTCATGATTACTACTTCCATCACTGTATCAAATAAGCATCCACTGATGTGAGGGCTTTCGGGTCGGCTAGCAAATGACACTGACATACAGAGCTAAGGCCAGAAAATCTGTTTAAATGGGACGTTTTGGGATGTGCTACTATCTACTACTCTTTTCCTCAAAACATGGACTGTGCTAACTCTGTGCTACTGATTTTCTGTTACAAAACACTCTACATCTTATAAGGAGACAACTGAGCAATTACGTTCTCCTATTCTCAGTGACCTTAGAGAAAAAGCCTGCCCTCTGAAAACAGAACATTAATTGGAAAGAATTTCAATTGACCATTTTAAATTCTAGAGACCAAGAAATGGTAAAACTACATACCTATTAGATAATTCCCCTACAACCCAAGAATGCTTCATTATTCCCTGTAAAAACAGTTATCTTCCTTTATTGGTGGCTGGAACAAACTGAAATTGAAGTTTGTGTTCATATTTGTACTTCCAAGATCTACCCTTGCAAAGAGGCGTCACAAGAAAAAAATAGTAACTATACACTTAACTCTGCCTTTTACCAATTAGACGTGAAAGTTGCTATTTTCTGTTATTCACAAACTAAATTCATGCTATCGCAGTTATTTTTTTTTTAAAAAGGTAATGCGTCAAGGGATTAACTTCAGAACTAATAATAAAGCTCCTGATGTAATCATCAGGACAACGTTGATATTATGAGCCACTTCCTTCACCACTAACAAATAAGATAAACAAAAGAGGGGGATGTTTCTGCACTACACACTTACATAAAATATACTGCCAATTAGTAATTATCAATGCCTTTCTATTTACTGTATCTTAGAGTAAAAATAAACATATTGAATTCTTTCATAATAATTTATGTGATTTCTCTGCACAAAGCCCCTGGGTACATTCACAAATGAACACAACCATTTTCATCTTTGACAAATAATGAAGATAAACAGGCAATGTACATTTGCCAACACCCGCACCCACATCCCACTAAGTAGAGACTTTTGATAACAGATTTCCTTGTTGAGTCAAGTTTCTCAATTGGAGAGACTAAACTTAAACCCACAAAAGGGTTAATAAAATAAATAATAGCAGATGTGTAACTATCAAATAGCCATCTATTGTACCATAACTCATGGTGAAATAATTAAAAGTGAATAAAACTTATGTTAACAACCAGTTACAGACCAAAACTGTGTACATCATTTTTAATGTTTCAAAAATGATTTTGTAGTAACTATAGCTCACCACTTCCTTATATAAATCTTTTTGATTTGATGTCCTAACACTCACAAATGTACAAACACTGACCACTCAAAGATGGAGGGTAGGGGAAAAAGAACAGCCCCTTTATAGAACCTGAACCATTTGCTATCCACTTATGTAGCAGGTAAGTTAGAGAAAAACCTTGAATTTCTTCTCTTACCCCAACTAATGATTTAGGCAGTGAGAGTGACCTTCAAATGCACACTCGTTAGCAAAGAAAAGATAGGCAGCATTGTGCTTGCCAAATATACGCTATTTTTCCAATTGAATAGTCCTTATTCTAAAGTATCCAATGCTAAAATCAAAACTCAACCCCAAGCAGCAAGTTGCAATATTTTGACACTATGAGATCATTCTGTCTGGAGTACTTTAATATAACAATTTGAATAAATTGGCAGAAGCTTAAATAGGTCACACTGAAGCCCAAAACTAAGGCTGTTTATCTGGCAAAAATATTCTGGCTCTGCATTCAGCACCACTGCCTGTAGAATGACAGGCTAGTCATTCATCTATGTGTCCTTTCCATCAGAATAAATGAAAATAAAGGAAATCTTGTCACATTTGTATATTGCTGCTACTACTACTACTACCAATAGTGGCTTTTTATGGCCAATATTTGCAGACAGCAGCAAATCAAAGCAAAGATGAATGTTACCATATGATTTCATGGATGCTTTGGCATATCCCTATAAAGGAATTTTTTTTTAAACCTCCATTTCTTCAGTTATAAACATACCGAGTCTTGCTTCAACTAAACTTATAATTAGCCCCAGATATCTACGAAATAAAGACATAATGTGTTACAAACATTTACGAATAAATACAGGACAGTGCTACTCCTTCAAAAAAAAGAATTATTAATTTTTGCAAACCCACAAGCTACATCTTAAATTTATTTTATAATAATACTTAGTAAAGTAGGATACTGACAGCTACAATTTCTGAGTAAATCTCTGTAAGGTATTCAGATTGACTTCTCTGGATACTGACACCCATCTTGATTTCTTCTTGTGAAATTATAGTTTGTCTGAAAGCAACATGCAGAAACCACAGAGGTTTCTGATACTCTCAGCTTCACCACCCCCAACATAAATTTTCCTTTCACAATAAACAATGTGCCATCGAAAGGTTTCCTGTTTCAAAATGGAATAGTAGATGAAAGAAACTGTTAACTCTCCCATTAACAACAAAAAAAGTTTCTTAATGAAGATGAATTCTCAAAGATGAAAATGGAAACTCCCTCAAATACTGCTTCTATACTTAAGAACTACTCTGTTTCTGGATGACTTTGAGGGGTTCAAGACTTCAGTGGATGAAGTAACAAAAAAAGGAAAAAAATTAAAAAAAGAACTAATCTGTTTCTTTCCCCAGTAAATATTTTCAGTATCACACCAGATGATTGTCATGAGTGGTCCATCAAAGACTTAAATAACCTGCTTGTACTCTTTTGTTATCTAAGAGCAACACAACCTCACAGAAGACAGAACAAACACTTCCAAACATTCTATGGCCATACACCAACAAAAAGCAGCCAATGGTAAAATTCTGCATACAGAGTCATGTAGAGGAACTCTGAACCTTAAAGAGTAGAAAGGACAAAAGGTTAAAAAAAAAAAAAAAAAGTCTTTGAATCCAACTTTTCAAAAAACACAGAGTTGAAGTAAGAAAAATGATGAATTGAAATCAAAAGACTGTTGCCGTAACAATGGTTGGTATTAATTAACTGTATAAATAAATCTGGAGAAACCACAGACAAAGTGAATAGTGTTTAGCACAGGCAACGTCAGACAGAACTTACCACTTTGTCCATGAGTTTCCAAGTCTTCTCCACGGTCCTGCGATCTGCTGCAGCTTGCTTAGGGGGTCCAACTGCATCCTGAATAGCATCAATAATACCCAAAATTCGACCTTTTCGGGGATTTCCTCCTCGACCACCAGGGTTTCTGCCATTCATTGAGTTTGCCATCTGGAATTTTAGTTCTTTAAAAGGCAGATTTAAAAAAAGAAAAGTTAGTTGATTTCGAAAATACCCACCAGAAAACTAAAGAGACTAACTTGTACCCACTGTATCTTCCTCCATCCATGAGAGCAAAACCAAAAGTTCCACATTCATTTTCATCAATAAGCTTGTGAATTTACACTCTCAATCTTTACACACAGTAGTTTTAGGAGCAATGATCCTAGATTTGCTTTTACAATACTAGGAGTTAAAGATGCACCCTGCTCAGGTTTCAAGTAGCTAAGGCTGAACTAATACCCAACTCATAAAACAAAACTTAAACAGGTTTCCTAGATAAAAAACAGAATGTTCTTCCCCTCCTGCCTTAATTCCAATCCAAAATACTAGAAAAACTGAAGCTCCTATCATAACATTTTGGGAGCCTTACGCAGAAACTTCACTTTCACTCTGTTAGATTTCTCCAAGTTATATAAACATAAAGATTATTCTACACAAACGTAAGGGACAGCTCTGTTGTCAACAAAGGCGCACGACATGTCCCACACTAAAACCACCAAGTACGGACACACGAACACATTTCTTTAAATCAACGCGGTGGGTCGTTATTCCCAAGAACCAAATGAAGTAACACACAAATAGCCCATTTGAAAAGAGACGGAGAGAAACTGACAAGAGCGGCCACGGAAAGGGGGAGTTCACTTCTCTCGCTCCTCGCCTCTGCTCTCACCCAAAGCTTTGTTTCAGGACGCCTGTGTCCCTTCCCCGCTCAAGCCCCTTCCTGGTCCCTCGGGTCTGAGCTGCGGGAGGAAGGTGGACGGGGAGGGGACAAAGTGTCCCTCCCGTGCCCGCAGCCCGGTCCGTCTCTGGCGCGGGAGGGACACTGTGTGCTCGGCGCCTGGGTGGACGCGCCTCCCGGCCGCCTGCTGCAATCCCCACCGCCGTCTGCCTGGAATCCGTCTCCCTCCTCCCCGGCCTGCGGGTTCTGGTCTTTAAACGCCCCACTTCAAACTGGACGGCGGCGGCAACGGCAGCTGCAGCTGAGAGCCGGGGCTGTCCCCTCTTCCTCCTTGGCCCGCGCCTGGCTATCCCCGGACCCCCGAGCCGGTAAGAAGTGTGAAGCCTCCCCGGCGACCCCTTCCCTCCTTGCCTTTCGGCGCCGTAGCTGTCCAGAGACACGCGTGTGCGAGGGTCCCACTCCACACGCACGCAGCCCAGTGTGTGTAGGGAGCCCCGGCGGGGAGTGGGATCGCTGAAACAGCTCGCTCCCGAAGAAGGAGCAACCCAGCGCGCAGGCCTCCGAGACGTGGAAACGCAACAATTACCGTCAAGACAAATCCACACCCGCTCTCCCCTCCCGCCCGACTCGGGGAGGCCGCGGGACGCCGCAGCAGCACTAGCAGGAGGAGGAGACGGCTCGCTGGACACCCCACCCCTGTGGCACACACAGGACCCAGGCTCGGGGCGGGGCGGGGGCGGGGCCGCGCGCCGCTGGGCCAATGCCGCACACCCGCGCACTGCCCGACAGCGGGTGCAGCCAATGGGCGGGAGGCGTCCGTCCTCCTCGCGCTGCCGCCCCGTCCACGTCCTCCACAGTACACAATGGCCCCAGAGGAAGGCCCGCTCGCAGCACGTCAGAAAGGAACTGGACTCGGAGAGAAATGAGGGGCCTGGACTCGCCCGGGAACTAAAGTGGAAACGGGAAAGGAAATGGAAGAAGGGATGCAAGGCACGAAGGAGCTAACCAATAAGGGGTGGCAGGTGGGCGTGAGCGTCGGGAGCGGGAGCCAAAGCCGTCTGGGGCTGAAAGGCGGGACTTCCTGCTTCGCTTACCTTCCTAGTCTTTTGTTTCATAGCAACAGAGTAGTGGCTGGAAGGGTGTTGCTTCTCTGCTCTGGGCGGGTCCAACGCTGGAGAAATTCATCTCCCTAGGGCTGCCAAACCCTTCTACCCAGGACAGCAGCCAAACAGGTCTATGACGTTGCTTCTTGTTGGCTATCAAAAAGAGCAACAGCCAGCGAGCTTCTAAAATGCAGAATATAGCTCACAGAGAGTAGGCTAAGGGTGACACCAGCCTGCCAATTAAAACTTCCTAAGTTTCTGAGTTTCTCTTTTGCTGTTAGTTTTAGAGGGGTTGCAGACCAAACATCAGGCTGACGAAAAAGCAAATAGTTGCCAACGCTGGCCAAGTAGTCTCTGCTAATCATGCCAGAGCAATAAATGTACCAGATAATGAGAATTGCTGATATAAATACCTTGCACCTTTTTACTTAGTGCAAGTGTCTGCCTAAATGACTGAGGAGGAGACAGCTGTTATGTTTTGTCGGCGTCACCTTTATATAGATTTCTATCCATTTAAAAACAATCTTACTGTAGCTGCTGTTCTCTACCAGCGTTGTTATCTCTTTCTGTGGTTCCATTCTTTGTGCTCTTAAGAAGGCCGACATCTGGCTAGTCTTTAAAAGAGAAAGCTACTGTGCTGGGACTTGTCTTTCAACAAGATCGTAGATTAAACAAATGCCTTCCATTTATTTCAGTTTACTTCAATCCCACCACTCCTGCTACCAACAATTGCTCTGTACTTCATACTTTGGAACTTTCTTTCCACTACAGTTGATAGCGTGTATTACACTTTACAGCTTGGACATCTCAGGTGTTCTGATATTTTACAATGAGTTTTTTGTTTTTGATTTTGTTTTTTCAAATCTTTCTCTAACCACGTAACCTGATAAAATGTTTCTCAATGGTTCTAACCACTTTCTAGCAAGTAAGAATTTTAATACTGTAATTTTTACTGTGAAGGATCCTGAGTTGTCCTTTACAGCCTTGAATTTACATGGTTAAGATTTTAATTTGACGAAAACAGAAAAAAAAAAAAAAGTGCCTTTGCAACCAGTCAGGTGATAAAGTGTGATTCAGGAAGTAATTTTGTTTCCTTGTCATTATTTCTGTGCCAGTAATTAAAGAGTAGTTCCTTGTTTTCACATTGCATTTATCTACAAAAGTGCTGGCCTCTCCATATCTCCTCCACCCATCCATGTCTCTTTTACTCATAGTCGTAGTAGCTACATTTACTAAGGGGAGACTGTAAAAGAAAAAAACTATGTTACCTTTAAAATAAATTTTTGAAGAATCAATGTATAGAAGCATGTAGCAAAACAGTGGCTTAAGGGAACATTATAACTAAGTATATCACTTATATTCATATCTGGGTAAATGTAAAATACCCAAAATACATGTTATAGCATATGCCACTCCTTTTATATGGTGTTTTGCAACTGAAAGAAATGACTTAATGAGAAAATGCCATTGCCTATGGTATCAAGCATATCATGTTGATATAAATTATAAGTTTTTAGGTGTATAGTTTGACATATTTTGAAATATATGTATGTGAGATATGGTAGCATCCCTCATCACTTATTTGCCATCTCACTTTCCTTGGTTCTAGTTACCTGTGGACAAGCAGAGTTTGAAAATAGGTGAGTATAGTACAATAAGATATTTTGAGAAAGAGAAAAATACCACATTTATATAACTTTTATTGTAGCATATTATTATTGTATTAATAGTTATTGTTATTAATCTATTAATCTCTTACTGTGACTACTCATAAATTAAACTTATCATAGCTGTGTATGTATTGGAATACTCATAGTATATATAGGGTTCAGTATTTTCTGAGATTTCAAGCATGCACTGTGGATTTGGGCATATCCTGTGGATGAGGGGAACTGCTGTATGTACATATGTACGTGTATGTACGTGTGTGTGTGTGTGTGGTCAAGAAATTATAGCTTATTGTCTGCTAGCTATTTTATCAAGCAATCTGGAATCCAAGTTAAGTTCTGGTGTAGCAGGGTTCCCAGTTGAGCTCAAATTCGGATTCAGAGTTTGGTTTTGTCTGATAAACTGATGGGGCAGTAGAAGTCCTCCCTGCCAATTATTAGAAAAAGTAAATGTGCACGGGGAATAAATAACTGCTGGGATAAAACTTCATACCCCAGGTGCCTCCAACAGAGAGACAAGAGATAAAGCACAATGAAAGATGCATGCTTCAGGACTATACATAAGGACACAAAGAAATGTTTCCATAAGAGACTTTATGATACTCAGGACATAAGCAGTAGTACTTCAGGCTGACAGAGTTGCTAGGGAAATAGTCACCTCATTTCTATAGAATAAGTCAGTCCCCAGTAGGGTACAGTTTAAAGTGAATGCAACATCATTTAGCAGTGTGGGAAATTGTAACCTAGAAAGAACATGTATATGGCCTTGTTACAGGACAGCAGTGTTCTATTGGAAAATCCTGACATGAGACAGAATGGTGGAGCTCCTACATGAAGGATCTTGTAAGCACGAGGGTGGCTAGTAAATGAGTAATGTGAGCAAACTGGTCATAAGGACATGTGAGACCCTTCCCCCAGGTCTCCCAGAAAAGAGGGGGAGACTTTGTGGCAAGAATACTTAATAAATTATGTAGAGACAACTGTGAACCCATGTGATTTGAGCATTACTGTTTGACATTAATATATGTACCAATAGGCTGGCGCCATCTAGAAAAATGCAGCTTAAATTCCAGTCTGTAAACACAAGAAATTAAGGAAAAAAAGACAATTATTTGAGGAAAATATTTAGACTTTTGTCATTTGCTTTAATTTTTCTTTTCTTCTCTTTTCTCCAAATTCAGAACTGGCCCCTCTGATACTGGACATGAATTGACTAAATAACAAAGCCCCTCCATAACTTATGTAATCCATAATAGCTCAAAAATATTAATCGAACAAATGAATTGACTGTTTAAGAGTATTACATACAAAATATAATGCTGTTCCTGTTTCTGCACAATGGAGAATTCATTTAATTCACAATTCCAAGCAAGATTTTATTTTTACTATTAAGTAGATTTACAGTGACCATCCTAACACAAAAACAGAATACCATAGCATCAATTTCTAAGTCCTTATAGAGAACATGGACCCAAATCTCAAGTTAGAGAGAAATAAGAGCAATATGACCTCGTCATATTTGGGCATAACAAGTTGTTCTTTGTTACATGAACTAGAATTCCATTCACCATTAACCCATTACATTCAATAGTTGGCATTGAGGGATGCTGATCCAGGGGCTGTCAGATATAACCAGACTCTGAGTCCTAGCTTGGGCTCAGCTAGAATGCTAGCTTAACAACAATATTAACAACAAAAATAACAATGACTTAAGATAAATCTCTCACACATAGAAATAAGTCTGAAAGTAGGAATTACAGGTAGATATGGTGGCTCCACAATTTTCTCAAGGACCCAAGTTCCCACCTTTTTTCTGTACCATGCCAGCCTTGCTTCCCACCTTCAGAATCACGTCTTGTTCCAAGATAGCTATTGGCTCTCCAGCCATCACCACTGATTTTCAGGCTAAAACCTAAGAGGAAGGTCAGGTGGGCAAATGGACCTTCCATCTGAGTTAGTTTCCTTTAACCAGTCTTCAGAGAACTCTCACAAGTATCTCTCTTAAACAGCTCAAGGCCAGAATTTAGTCCCATAGCCAAATTTAGCTGCAAAATCTGGAAGGCAATATGTTTTTTATTATGGGAAGCAATATAAAAACTCTGGTTTGTTTCTAAAGAGAAAGGGATGAGTAGATGTTGTAGCACTCTAAAATTAAATATGTGATTAATAATTCACTTCTTGAAGGAAAAACTGAAGATCCCAATGCAAGTGGTGTAAGATAATAATTTTGTATACTCAGTTGAAATCCAGAACAAACATGTGCATACACACACATAATCTTAACATCATTCCCTTAGCCATATTTATTAAAAGCTGTAACCATTTCTTTAGTGGGCAGAAACATGCATCTGCTATTACTAGACACATATATCCTTTAATGTCTATCATATGTGAGTATATTTAGTAAATTATATACAATTCTTATGACAGCATGTGTGCTCAATAATCCTGAACAATCAATATCAGAGTGTAGAACGGCAAAATTGAACAAGAAACTTTCCTAATAGTTTTCCATTGTAAAGTTTATTTCAGATTAAACAGTTACATATCTGAAGAACAAATGAATGTCTTCACAATCACTTCTTTGTGATTTTCTTTCCCAGTTGATTCCCAGATCAGTTCTTTTCCACACAGTGATTTATTTGATAGTTGTTCTTTATAATAAAGAGGAATTATATCAAAGCATTAAATATTGCTACTTGTAAGCTTGGAGTAAACCTGTTATTTTGTCTCAGTTCTATATTTTTTTCATGCCCTTGTCACATTTTCTGTGTTTCCCTAAGAAGCCATGATTCAAAAAAAATGGACAATTTTCTTTTCCCTAAAGATTTTTGTGAAGAATGTAAAATTAGAATTTGTTATAACAATGTCTCTACAGTCCCCATGCATTTTTGATTAATACCAAATAAATACAACATTGAATTTTCATTTGTATTTTTTAATTAAAAATATCAATTCAGAAATTTTAATGCTGAAGGGGATCTTAGTGTTGATCACATCACTCAGTTTGCCAGATCTGGACATCGGCAAATTGATGTAGAGTGATTGAACCCTGAAAGTTATAAGTAATAAACCTAAATGCATACATTATTTTATAGTGTAAAAACCATGTAATTACATGAAAAGTATCTGCTAATCAGAATAAAATTAACCACCAGTTATATGTTCATTTTTCTACTCAAGAAGCTAAATTAAGAGTGTAAAGATCCAAAACAAATATAGAAATCAGAAGACAATGACCTACAGAAGTAACTAACAATGCCAATAGAGATCTAATATATTGCAAATCTACAGAAAGTCTTCCCTATTGGTTTTCAAGTTCCTATTCTCAGCGTAAAGGAAATGATCTTTTTCTATTTTAATTATCTGGTTTGTTTTAGGGGACAAAACTTATTAGGCACCTACCTTTATGTTATCAGCTATAACTTCTGATAAAATTTTTAATTTCTTATTCACTCATCTATTTAGTACGCCTTTTTTAAAGTATCTAGTATATTCCAAGCATTATGCTGGACATCAGGATATACAAAGATGATTATGAACCAGTCATTGTTTCCAAAGAGAAAGGAACATAAAGAGATTATTATAAACTCAGGTGGTACAAGCAGTAATTTCTATAGGCAGAGGTCATTATGAGAACTGAGGAAAGGCACTCACACAGCTTGGAGAAAGTAATTACTAAACCAAGACATATACAATAAATAGGATTAATAGTTAATCACAGGAGGATCATTCTAGTCGGAGGAGAGCTCATGAACAAGGGCATAAAAGAAAGCTGTGTATGAAGATAGAAAAGAGGCCAGGTGTGGTGGCTCAAGCCTGTAATCCCAGCACTTTGGAAGACTGAGGTGGGTGAATCACCTGAGGTCAGGAGTTTGAGAACACCTGGCCAATATGGCGAAACCCCGTCTCTACTCAAAATACAAAAATTAGCTGGGCATGGTGGTGGGTGCCTGTAATCCCAGCTAGTCAGGAGGCTGAGGCAGGAGAATCACTTGAACTCGGGGGGCGGAGGTTGCAGTGAGCCGAGATCACACCATTGCACTCCAGCCTGGGTAACATGAGTGAAACTCCATCTCAAAAAAAAAAAAGAAGAGAGAATAGGAAAAAATTCCATTTTGTGGGGAGCAGAGAACAGTAAACAAAAGGCAAAAAGTGGCAAGTGGTGCGTAAGTGAAAATACAGCTTCATGTGCCCAATTAAAGAGTTAGGATTTGAGTTTTTTTTTTTTTTTTTTCAGGGGAAGCTATTGAAGGATTTTAAGCCAGGGGAGAGTGTATATAATAGAAACAGGAGAGACGAGGGAAATGATTTTATAACATTTCTATTTGAGAATGTTTACCCTAATGGCCAGGTTGATAATGGATCAGATGGGGTATGACTGAAGGCAGAGTGGCCACATATAGGAGATACCCATTAAGTGACAATGAAGACCTGAAATGGGGCAGAGGTAAAAAAGTGACATTTGAGAAAAGTGATTTCCATTCCTCTCAGCACGTTAGAATAACGAATTCTAGGGCCTTACTCCCAGAGATTCTGTTTTAATTGATCTAGCATATTTTTAAATCTCTCCAGGTGATTTTAGTTAGCAAGGGGGACTAAGAACCACTGATGAGTTAATTTAGTGGTCGTTGATAATTACAGAAATATGAGCTGTGCAAAAGATGGAGGAGTCAAGAATAACTGCCAGTGTGCTAGCTTTAATTACTGGGTGAAAGCCTCAACAACTGGCATAGAAAATATTATAGAACAATCTATTTCAGGGAAAGAAAGAATTAATTTTGAAAATGGAAAATTTAAGACATCTATGGAATAAGCAGATGTTTATTAGATGATCGAATATAAAGGATCACAGGTTTGGCAACATTGACAATTGAGTAATACCTGAGATATTAAACCATAAAGGGAGATTATATAGGATAAGAAGAGCACTGAGATGACAATTAAACCCTAAGGAACAACATTCAGAGAACAACAGAAGAAAAAGACTACAGACAAACAAAGGACAAAATAGAAAATCACACACACACACGAAAAAAAACAGTTGCGATTTCCATGTTTCTATAGGGTGAGCAACAGTTTCAATATAGGAAAGAGTTCCAATTTATTTTAAAAACTGCAGGCCAGGCTGGACGCGGTGGCTCACACCTGTAATCCCAGCACTTTGGGAGACCGAGGCGGGCAGATCATGAGGTCAGGAGATCGAGACCATCCTGGTTAACACGGTGAAACCCCGTCTCTCCTAAAAATACAAAAAATTAGCTGGACATGGTGGCGGGTGCCTATAGTCCCAGCTACTTGGGAGGCTGAGGCAGGAGAATGGTGTGAACCCAGAAGGCGGAGCTTGCAGTGAGCTGAGATTGAGCCACTGCACTCCAGCCTGGGTGACAGAGTGAGACTCCGTTTCAAAAAAAAAAATTTGCAGGCCAGGCGCAGTGGCTCATGACTATAGTCCCAGCACTCTGGGAGGCTGAGGCAAGAGGATCCCTTGAAGCCAGGAGTTTGAGACCAACCTGGGCAACATAGTGAGACCTCGCCTTTACAAAAAATACAAAAATATCTGGGCATGATGGTGCTCACCTGTAGACCCAGCTACCTGGGGGGCCGAGGCTGGAGGATCACTTGAACACAGGAGTTCCAGGCTGCAGTAAGCTAGGATGCTGCCAGGGGACTCCAGCCTGGGTGATAGAGGGAAACCCTGACTCAAAAAAATTTTTTTTTTTTGCAAAACATTCATAGGCTATACCAACTGGAGATAAGAAGAGAAACATGAGAAACGTGGAGAAGAGAATTTAAATAGTGCCTATACATAAATGCAGGTCATGTGCGGATGGAAGAGAACAAAATCTTGGAATGAGAAATTTAAAGAGTGTATATGTTGAGAGATAATTTTAAAAGGAAGAGATTAAAGGGCATGTCACCCTATGAGAATGGAAAAAAGGAGACTTCTGCTATAAGAAGAGCAATACACAGATAGACAGTCATGCACTCCATAACGACATTTCAGTCAATGACATACCACATATACGACTGTGGTCCCATGAAATTACAATACCATATTATTACTGTACCTTTTCTATATTTAGATATACAAATCTGACCAAGCCCATCTGACCAGGCCTTCTTTACTTAACCAATTTCAAGTTTCTATGACTCTATGATCTTTAATGTCAGAGCTCACCCACACTGTACACATTGTATTCAGATTGTTTTATGGTTTTTTTCCAGGCAAGTTCCTGTTCTCTCTCAGTCTCCTTTCCTCCAACTGACTGCTGAAAAATTATGACAAATTTTCTCACAGTGACAGTTATATGAGCTTAATATGTTATCTTTTCCCAAATAGTTACCTTTTATGCAGGAATAACAGGACGTCTTCATTTGGTAGTGTTTTATGCCAGCGCCATGCTTGGGTAGGATTGATGATTTTGATTATGTGCACCCCCCCGCAAACACCTCCCCAACAGGAAGTCATTTAGTCTACTTACATACCGTTTTTTTCCCGTCATGTCTTGTTTTTGTTTTTATTTTGCTTGCTGATTACAAGAAAATCTCAATTTCCAACATAAAAAGAGAAAATGAAGGAGGCTTCATGCTGCTATTTAATCTTTGGTATTAAGGAAGAAACAGATGTACATTTTAAATATAATTTCATAACCAGCAGGCAAGGACAAGAGGCAGGGTGAGGTCAGGAGATATGTGTAGCTTATACCCTCTATATAATACAAAGGAGTATCCATATGAGTAATACCAATAAAATATCGATCAAAGCCTTTCTTACCAGCTAAGGTGAACTGAATATGAAGAAAAATGAATTTGAAAATAAAAGACAGCATTTTAGAAGGCAGTCTTGGGAAAGGGACTGGGGTAATGAAACAGTTGATTTCCTACACTTCTCCATTCCCTATGCCTGCTCTTTAAATGACCTGTTTTTAATGCTTCATCTTATTCTCACAAGTCACAAGAATATTGTGCAGAAGGCAATCAAAATTGCAAACATTGATTTTTTAAATATGTATATATACATAAAAGGATAAATGACGGGATTGTTCTATTGAATGTCAACAGCAGAGAAAGAAAGAACTAACTACTACCTGCTAGTTAGTCAGTTTCCTAATGAAACCTGACTTAGAAAAAGAGGTTTATAAAAATTTGGGGGGGAAATAGCCACTTCAGTTCTTCCTAGTTACCAAATATCTTGACAGTCTTTTCTTTTTCAGTTACAAATCAGTCTGCCAGAAAGAAAAGCAAGATTGTTTAGTACCCTACAACTCTCTTTTCTTTTTCTCAAGTTCTTCCTCGCTTGGTTTTTAAAGCATGAAACAATTCTCCCGTTGCATCAACATATACAAAGAACAGCCAGGGAGTCTTTGCTCTGGGTCAGATGCAAGATAATTCTTGCATGAAATTAGCTATTTCTTGGCAGAGCTAAAAATAACAAACTGTTTGAGATTTTACCATGGCTCATCCAACTTCGAAACAAGCTTCTCTTCCAAATTCCTTGTGGATAGCTTGTCCTCTGCCTCTTCAACCTTAAAGTACCTGATGGAAGCATTTTCTTTCATAGGTGAATGCTTCTTTTCCAAATTGACAGAGAATTGCCACATGTTTTCTTAGGGTCTAATGTTGTAGGAAGTATGTGTTATTGTAGAATTGTGATTACATATGCACAATTAAACCATATTATTGGTTAAAAAAAAAATGAACAGGGATATATTATAAATCTGGAGCTTCTCTCAAACACTGTAAATTGAGTGCTACCAGCTTATTCAACACATATGTACATAAATATGTAACTACAGTGCTTACTAAAAAGTAAGACAGAAATGGATGTTTAACTTGGGCAAGAGAGGTAAGGAAGTACACCAGGGAGAAAGTAAGCTAGACCTTCCAGGATACTGAGTGAAGGAAATAGAAGTTCAGAGATGGGAGTTAAAATTGGGGAATGAAGTACACACAAATAATCAAGTCTCGATGTCCCTAGAAAAGAACGGTGTCAGACCCCATACCAGAAAAGTCACATTGAGAATGACAAAATTTGGTAAATAATAAAAATTAAGTTATGGGAATTTGTGAACTTTTTAATTGGGAGTTTGTACCAATTCTGTAGTCAAAGGAAATTTTAAAAAGGGAAAGAGGTAAAAGGTGAAATAAACTTATTATTTGAGGAATGTATTCTTGGTATGGTAGAGTATCTAAGAAAATATAGAAATGAGAATACTCGTAGCAAGGGCTCTTGTTACTAGGCTATCTGTCTGGTTTGGGTTTGAGCAGATTAGGATCTGGGAAAATGTGGCAGCTCCAGCAACAAAAAGAAGTTAAAAATAATGAATATGAGACATACATTTTAAAGAAAAAAGATCATGACTTTGATTTTAATTGAATATGATTTAGAAAAGAAAAAAAAGACATTTATTTATAAATGTATGTAGATATAGATATATACTTTTATCAAAGATACATTCATAACGTATCTTTGTTAAAAAAAAATAGGGGAGTCAAGAAGGGGAATAGAATTGGGGTTATATCACAATTCCTAACAATATCTGGTTAAATAATCATTGGTTTGATAGCTTAGGATAGAGTAAAATCTCTGGGTTAGGAAGATTCAATGCTTCAATTCTAAATACAACCCCACTTTGTGATATAACAACCTTTGCTTAAACACAAAGAGAGTATTCTGTTCCCACTTAGGTACTTCTCTTTACGGGAAGAAAGCTGTTACTTACAAGCAGCCAAAATCTGTGTACTTAGACATGCCTCAGTGACCTCAATTCTCCCACTTGGGGCCATAAAGAAAAATGAAATCTACATTTTGGTAGAAAAGTCTTTACAGTATATTAATAAGACAATGTAAAGTTTCCTGTACCTTCTATTATTTAGGATAAATTATCTTAGTTTTTTAAACTGGTCTTCAAATTATTTGCTTTCTATTCACTTTCTGGCATTTCTCCTTAAAATATAATGTTCATGTATGAATACTCTTGCAGATACTGTCTCATTACCAGGCATATTTAGACTTGTTCATTTTACACATAATAAATTTATTAAGGCAGCCTTCTCTACCACCGATGTGGTCTGTCAGGTCATTGTTTTGCTTAAGCTCGAGTCTATTTCATCCAAAATACTTCTTAATTTTTTTACCCAACTTTTTGATTGCCTAAATAAAGTTATTAATTATAACTTTCTCATCGCCCATCAGTTAAAACATACACACACACACACACACACACACATATATATACATACACACGCACACACACAAACTCTAGTGATCGATGGGACAGTTTACCATAGTAGCAGACCCAAATCTAAGAAAGTTTGTGAAGTCTACCTTAAAGGATATCTTCACTAGAATCAAAGGAAGAGTCTTCAAATCCACTTCAGATAATTTCTCTTAATGATTAAATTCAACATTTATGTAACACAAGCCACCAGATGACATTTAGCTAATGCCTGAAATGAATAAGCTTATTAAGAATGGCTCAATGTTTTTTGGAGGTGTCATCAAAGGTTAAGCTTCAATAAGAAAGAGAAATTCAGGAGAAGTCATTTTACAATAACCTCATATACAACATATAATTGAAGAGACATGCTGAATCAGTATTTGATGAAAATATTCTTATGCTTATATAATTTAGATGTGTGTTCTTTCATACATAGCAGATTATAATATGTACTTCTTAACTAAATAAAAAAACTTATCACTGTGGAAACAAAAATGGTTACTTGAAGCCTGAAATGGACTCAACTGGGTGGAATTTATCTCAGAGTCCTCAGTGATGCCTGTATCATAAAATCTACATTAAAAATAGAAAAAGAATTAAATATAGTCATAAAGCATAATGTGTGAAAATAAGTACTCAGTAAATGCTACCTTGATCCAAATAGTGAAAAATTGTGGGGGCAGGGAGAGATGCTGAGAGTAAAGGAAACTTTTACATCAGTATAAATTTGATTAATAACCTGACACATTAAAAAAGAAAAAAAAAAGCTGGTTCAAACTAAGCCAGAAAAGGTGCAAATAGAACTTGAAATCATAACTTTCGATAAAGCAGAAAAAACACAGCAGTAGTAAAAATGAATTATGCAGTGACTAAAATTAACTGTAGAGGTTGGTGGTCGTGTATTTCAGTGGAGCCCACCCTGTTCTTAGCCACAAACCAGATTTGTTACAGTTTCTGATTTAAGACATTACAGGTGTGGAGACTGTGGTAGGTAGAATCAGAATATTTATAGGCCCTAGAAGTGGACACTTAAAAGTAAAGATTCCTTTTTTTTTTTCAGAGAGTGCTAAAATTTCACTACTTTTTTCTTTAAGGTAGTCCCAGAAAATAGTGGATTACTTTCCCTCTGGTAATAAAAATGGTAGCAGTGTCAGTAATTTCAGAAAGGAAAAATTAGTACCAAGATTATGGCCACTACATTTATAGTTAGATAGAGAAGTCAGATTTTTCATTCTGATTCCATTAAAATGAGGAATAATTGAAAATTCTATTTCCTCTCCCACACAGTGGAAGACTCATAGTTCTAATAATCTTCGCTCACAATTTTCAAAAGGAAAAAAATTATATTGTTATAATAAAATGGCAACACTGATTTTATCAGTAGTCATACTAACTTATTTTTCATAAGCTTAAAGGTGTATTTGCAACTTAGAGATACAAAAGGAATTTCATAAAGACTTAGGTTGAAGACCAATTTATCAAGTTAGAACCCAAGGGGGAACAAACGTAGGAAAGAAGGTAAATGGGATAATATACTTTAAAGACTAGAGAGAGAAAGGCAACTGAAACCATTAAATGAATGTTGTCCTAAAGTAATTCTTTGTCCATTCACCGAACTATGAAAATAAAGGGGAGAGAAAAAAGAAGAAAGTGACCTTAAATTTTAAAAAAATAGTTAAATTATTTACTTGTCAATGTTGATATTTTGAAAAGATCAACAATTTTGGTTGAAACTATGTTTTCTCAGAAAACTAAATGTCTTTGTCTAGTAATGGGAGGAAAAACCTTTAAAATCCTTTCAGTGTTAAATAGCTAAACTAATGATTTAATTTTAAATCAGGGTATGTTATTAAATACTCATTTTCCATCTTATTTAAGAAATATTTATTAAGCATCTTTTGTGTATGGATGGAGATATGCTGGTGCACACAGATAAACAAGACAAAGTGTTGTGTTAGAAATTCTGGGAGTTCAAATGGTACAAACTCAATTCAAACCAGTTTAAGTGAAATAATGAGGAAAGGAGCGGCGTCGTGGGGAGTTGTGCTTTTATCCACAGGCCCAACTGAGTTTCCAGATGCTCACACAACTATCACGTTGTTTCAGCGTTGGTCCTATTTTTAAGCAGTATCTTCCCCCACTTGGTAGCAAGTTAGGCACTGGCAGTTCTAGGCATTCGTCATTCTCACAGCTCATTATCGCTGTGAAAGTAGTCCCCTACTCCACAGTTGAAAGAGATTATTGGCCGGGAGCAGTGGCTCACGCCTGTAATCCCAGCACTTTGGGAGGCCAAGGCGAACGTATCATGAGGTCAGGAGACCGAGACCATCCTGGCTAACACGGTGAAACTCCGTCTCTACTAAAAATACAAAAAATTAGCCGGGCGTGGTCGTGGGCGCCTGTAGTCCCAGCTACTCGGGAGGCTGAGGCAGGAGAATGGCGTGAACCCGGGAGGAGGAGCTTACAGTGAGCCGAGATCCGGTCACTGCACTCCAGCCTGGGCGACAGAGCGAGACTCCGTCTCAACAACAACAACAAAAATATTCCTAAGAAAGATTGATTAGCCTGGATTGTATCATTAATTCATACCCCAAACAGTTACTGGAGCCGTAAGATTGAAGGTCTGATTAGTGGGCTTCATTCCACCAACATGGAATGAGGATGAAGTGAGGAGATAGTTCCTCAAAGAGATGCTAACCAGACAAAAACCAAGCATCCACCTCAGGTATTCCATGGCCACAAGAGCTCTGTATGTAAGATGAATAACATCTGATTTTAGTCCTCACTCGTTTGATTACTAGTTTTGACCAGTCACCCAATCTCATTAACTCTGTTTCTTTTTTGTTTGTCTGTTTGTTTGTTTTTTGTTTGTTTGTTTGTTTTTGAGACGGAGTCTCGCTCTGTCGCCCAGGCTGGAGCACAGTGGCCGGATCTCAGCTCACTGCAAGCTCCGCCTCCCGGGTTTACGCCATTCTCCTGCCTCAGCCTCCCAAGTAGCTGGAACTACAGGCGCCCACCACCTCGCCCGGCTAGTTTTTTGTATTTTTTAGTAGAGACGGGGTTTCACCATGTTAGCCAGGATGGTCTCGATCTCCTGACCTCATGATCCGCCCGTCTCGGCCTCCCAAAGTGCTGGGATTACAGGCTTGAGCCACCGCGCCCGGCCTGTTTGTTTGTTTTTTGAGACAGAGTCTCGCTCTGCCGCCCAGGCTGGAGCGCAGTGGCGCAATCTCAGCTCACTGCAAGCTCCTCCTCCCGGGTTCAGGCGATTCTCCTGCCTCAGCCTCCCGAGTAGCTGAGACTACAGGCGCCCACACCACGCCCGGCTAATTTTTTTGTATTCTTAGTATAGATGGGGTTTCACCGTGTTAGCCAGGACGGTCTCGATCTCCTGACCTCGTGATCCGCCCGCCTCGGCCTCCCAAAGTGCTGGGATTACAGGCGTGAGTCACCGCGCCCGGCGGCAACTCTCAGTTTGTTGTAAAGTAGGAACATAAATAGTTGGTCTGGAAAGACAATGAGGTATTCTATTCATCAAACGACAGTTCCAGGACAACACACTTCGCTAGTTTTACTTCTTTCTCACCAGACCTTACTTCTTGTTGTCTTCTGCTGCATCCTGCTCTCGTAGTTAATTTCTCAACGTGGAACTGACTAGTCCTCTGGTCTGCTTTTCTCCATCTGCAACATCTCTTTAAATGACCTCATCCTCTCTCATGGCCTTAAATACCATCCAAATATTTCACTTCAACTCTGACTTCTGCCTGCCACTCCAGAATCTTATATCTCTATATCTACTTGATATTTCTACATGAATATTTAATAAACCCAAAACAGAACTTCTGATATCATAAACCCTCAAGCCCATTTCCTCCTGCACATATTTAATTCAAAAATCTAGGGGTTACTCTTCATTCTGTTTCTTTCTTTACCTTTCATTTCTACCTTACTGACAAGTCATGTAAATTTTACTTCTAAAACTTAACCCAAACTCATTCCCTCTCTCCATATTCACTATTAATAGTCCAGTCAAGAAATTACTGTCTGTTGGCTTGACTATTGACCTCCTAAATGATCTCTCCTGCCTTCCTATATTCTGTTCTCAGCAGAACAGCCAGAACATTCCAGTTAAAACGTAACTTAGGTCACAACACACAAAACTTTCAAATCCCACTCAGCTTCCTATCTCACTTGGAGTAAAGATCTTCATCTCTAACATTACCTACAAAGCCCTGCATGGTCAGGCTCACATTATCTTTCATATCTCATCTCTGACCATTCCTATTTCTCAACCACATTAGCTCATTCTTGCCTTAGGGGTTTCTTTCCAGCCTCTCCTTTGCCTGCTCTTCCCTTTCTCTTCTTCTCAGGCCTGATTCTTTCTAGCAGCTATCAGTTTAAATGTCTAGTAGCTATCATCTTTGCAAAATGTTGTTCTCCAATTAATCACAAACGGCCACCCAATCTCACTCTGTTATAGGAGTCTGGAAACTTTTCCTGCAAGTACTACGTAGCAAATATTTTTAGGCTTTGCAGGCCATATATTCTCTATCAACAGCTAATTGACCTTGGTGTTGCAGCAGAAAAGCAGTCATAGACAACATATAAGTAAATGTGTTGCTGTGTTCTGATAAAACTTTATTTGCAAAACCAAACCAGCATAGTTTGCCAATCCTTGCTCAATAACATCAGACTGTATTGATCCTCTGCTTAGCTGAATCTTATTTGTGCACTGTGCTTTTGTTTATTAGAATTTAAACTCCACTGGAGCAGCAGCAACCTTGCTTATCTCAATCATTATTTTGTTTCCAACGCCTATTGCCTGGAGCATAAAGGGAAATACTTATTGAATGAAGGAGTGGATAAATGAATGAATAAAACTAGTGTGTAAAATCCAAAACAGAGAAAAATGCAAACATCATCCCAGAGAGCTTACCTAATTTTTCATTATGATAAGAAAGATTAGAAAATTGTTACTATTAGTGGGTGATTTTACTATTTAAAGGCTTGCCTTTATTCTTTAGGTACAATTACACTATATAATGATAGAAAGTGAAAAGTGAAAATTAAATTATGATTACACCATATATATTTTACAAATTCTACTCTTTATTGCTTTCCATTAAGATACTTCTCTTAGGCCAGTGGTTCTCAGCCTGCAGTGATTTTGCCCCCAAGGGAACATTTGGCAAAGTCTGAAGACATTTTTGATTATCACTTCTTGTAGGAGTTAGGGTACTGTTAGAATCTAGAAGATAGGGGCCAGGGATGTGATTAAATGTCCTGCAATGCACAGGACAAACTCTCACAACAAGGAATGACCCTGTCTAAAATGTCAGTAGTGCTGAGGTTAAGAAACTCTGTCTTATGCTTGTTTCTCATGAAGACAGATTTTTGTTGTTTTTAGGGAAATTCTCATGGAATTTCTGGATGCTACCTTAGGCTGTAGACTAATTTTGAAAATTTCTGAGAAAGATAATTGTATGTCTTAAAGGCCATAATTTTATTTGATATACAAAGCCATTCTGAAGGGTTCACTTCACATAGGGGAAAGAGACAAGTCTTATTGTCACATTCATATTCGAAGAACATTCAGCCAATCTGATAACCTGTTTAAAGGAGTCAGACTTCAGACTGCATGTTCGGTAAGTGCCTACCACATTTCATAATATTCATTGGCCAAATGACGATAATGGCAGTAAATTTGAGCTGACATCCTATTGCAGCAACAAAACAGGAAGGGAAGGAAGGAGCATTCCAAGGGCAAGGACAATACAGCAAATATCCTTTTATAGTTTGCATGTAAGCCCAGTGACTTTGTTGTTACATTGCTGATACTGTCTATTGTTGAGTTAACCTGGCTGCATGCCACAATATCTCAGTAAGTTAAAAGCAGACAAATAACAGCTGTAATTTCTTGACACTTAATGCTAGAGATAATTTTTCTCTTGTTTCTGTTTTTCATAGATCTTAATAGAATATAGCAAGAATCTGTTTGTCAAATACAGACCTATTATTGAGGATAATAAAGAGTAGCTTTCATAACCATTTACCTCATACTTACCTAACACAGCAGGGGAACAGGTGTGTGTGTGTGTATGTGTGTGTCTTTTGAAGTTTTGGAGGGAGGGAGTCTAGAAACCAAAGTCAATGTTTGTACATCTTGATGCTGTTCATATCATTAAATATATAAGAGGGATTATACATGAACAATATGGGTAATTAGGTCTTCATGAAACTCCATAGAGCTTTATTATACAGATTCTTCTACTCTCAACCTCTGTGATTGTTTCTTTGCTGCCAATCTTTTGGGAATGTCTCCCTTCTGTTTTCTTATGTGGATATTTCTTAAAGTTCTGTCTTTGGTCTCCCTCAATTCATTCTGTATTCTGCTTTAGGATTTCATTTGCTCTAATGGCTTCAACTACCACATCTGTGCCAACGACTTTCAGGTCTTTATCTCCACCATTCCCGAACCTCAGAAATAGCTGTTCTTCATTTTTAATAGCTATGGGTAAATCTTCTTGGAAATTGGAAATTATCTTATTGGCTTAAACAGTGTATGTCCAAAACTCAGCTGATAGTTTCCTCTTTTTATGTGGACCTTTTCCACTGATGCTCATATCATTTATCCCACTGGGTAATACAAAAACATAGAAATTACTCTGGCCCTTACTTCTCTCTAATGCATATCATATCGTAAAACCCTACCCTTTTTCCTCTGAAATATTCTTAAAAAAGTTCACTTCTCCCCTGTTTCTCACTACCACACAGTCTATATTACCACTTTGTCCTCTGATTATGGTACTTTCATGCTTAAAAATTTTCAGTGTCATCCTCTTGCTCCTAGCTTAACACAAACTATTAGGCCATACATGATTTAGCTTTCTTTCCCCTCTTTTCTGGGATTGCACCTCCTCTCCCCTTGGAGAAGAGAAGGACAACCATCTTCCTTCTCTTCTCCATTAGATTCTGTAGTGGGTTTGTTGTTGTTGTTGTGGTTGGTTTGTTTGTTTATTTTTGAGACAGAGTCTGGCTCTGTCACCCAGGCTGGAGTGCAGTCACGCAATCTCGGTACACTGCAACCTCCGCCTCCCAGATTCAAACTATTCTCGTGCCTCAGCCTCCCGAGTAACTGGAATTACAGGCATGTGCCACCATGCCCAGGGTTTCACAATGTTTGCCAGGCTGGTCTTGAACTCCTGGCCTCAAGTGATCTGCCTGGCTTGTTCTCCCAAAGGGCTGGGATTACAGGCCTGAGCCACCATGCCTGGCCCTGTCGTGGTTGTAGCGGCATACGCATGACCTCGGCTTTAGAAGGCCTTTTGCTGCTGTCTCTTCTATTTGACTTCCTCTACTTACTCTTCAGATTTCAGTTTAAGAGTCATTTTAATGGGTGAAACAATCTTCCTAGAAGCACTAGAAGCACTTTTTCTCTGGTCTCAAGTGCTTGTCACATTTGTTACTTTCATGTTTATATTTCTTTGTATTGTCAAGCATCAAAGGTGTCTTCCTCAGTGAACTGTAATCTGTTTGCACTCAGCATTTCATCCTCAGCATTTAGCATAACTTCTGGCACATAGTAGAATATCAATAAATATTTCTTAAAAGTATAAGTAAAAATTACTCATCATTTCAATGTATCAGTCCACCCCCAAAATTCTTACATTTCTGATTTCTCCAGTTCTGATAGCATTAGCATCATCTCCCAAATGCTAGTCCCAAATTTTCAGATTTACTTGGCTTCTCTCTCTCTCCCTTGTTATTTACCCCTGATTGTTTGCCAGGTGCCATGGGTTCCACCTCTAGAGCATATCGTCCTGTAAACGTTCTCAATGCCATTACTGCTCTTCCCTGGTGCAGGGAGGTGCTCCCCATCCTGTCCCTGCGCTATTACAAAATCACCCACCTGGATTCCACATATAATCTCTTCTTGTATCAATCTTTCTTTTTGTCTTCCAAAAATACTGTTCTTGTTGCTCCTATCATCAGAATGATTTTAGGGTACCAACTCTCTTGTCTATTCAATACAGTATCCAGCATTTAGGTTCTCTGTGATCTTGATTTGATGAACATTTACCCAATTATTTCTAAACATTCTTTTTTACAGATTATATTCCAATCAAACTGAAATATTTTGTGTGCTCAATACATGCCTTGCATTTACCACTTCTAGGACTTTCTCTGTATAACTTCGTCTCTGTGGATGTCTGTCCTTCAAGCACAAATTCTACTTCCTCCATGGTCTTTTCTGATTGTTTCAGACAGACATAGCTCCCTCAAATGAAACACTACAAAACTT
Organism: Chlorocebus sabaeus; assembly: GCF_047675955.1. Taxonomy (NCBI): domain Eukaryota; kingdom Metazoa; phylum Chordata; class Mammalia; order Primates; family Cercopithecidae; genus Chlorocebus; species Chlorocebus sabaeus. The sequence goes on from NC_132925.1 coordinate 25,764,521, forward strand.
TTCACCGTATAGTAGCTTGAGTTCCTGCCTTATTTCCTTTTCTGGACTATTTCCTTGCAATCCAGGATTCTTTCTTATTTATCTTTGTGTAGACTACAGTGTTTAACACCAGGGATTTGGACACAGATGACGTTCAAAAGATAGTTACATTAATTGCTTCATTTATTTCTTTATTTTTCCTATGTACATTTAGTCTGTGAGTGATAAATATTTTCTTTTGTATTTTATATTCTTTCAGTTTTTCCATATGTTTTTTGAAAAGGGAGCTAAGAAATAACATTTTATGAAGCATGTCTCCTTTGCCTTTTAAACGTTTCAGGCTGGGCACTGTGGCTCACGCCTATAAATCTGAGCATTTTAGAGGCTGAGACAGGAGGTTTGCTTGAGGCCAGGAGTTCCAGACCAGCCTGGCCAACAGAGTGAGACTCTGTCTATGCAAAAGAATTTTAAAAAAGAAGAGGACTTCATTTTTCCCCAAAATCAACAAAGTCATGAGTAGGATTTAGAAATTATTATTTGGGAACAGTGAGCATAAACACTTGTTAAAAACGTATACTTTTTTATACTCAAAGATGACATGAAATTCACAAACTGGTAAAAGACTGGAAAAAGATAAAATTTATCTAATTAGTAGCACATATGATAGCATGAATATAATAGCCCTGGAAAACTTTAAGTGGTTTGTACTACAACAGTTATGTTCCTACTGTTCCCTGAGGGCATTGAACATTGATGTTACTGATGTTTTAAGCCAGGACAACTCATTACAGTATTCAGTTCCGTGCTAGTCAACCTAGAAACTGTAATTTTGAATTGCTAACAATACAGATGTCTTCCTCTTTCTGAAAAGCATACTAACCTTATATGAAAACATAGTATTTTTAACAATTATACCTATGCTCTACCAAATGCCTAGCACAAATTTTTTGGTGAGACTCTTCTATATTTTAAAGTAGCTTTTATTTTCCATTTTAAATATTCTTTCTGCATAAACCATATAAGCATTACATTTTTCTACTACACATTTTTTTACCTTAAATGTCTTTTAAATACTTCATTGCTCCAAGCCATATGCACACACCCATATTTCAGTATGATTAGTAAAGCGCACACCGTTTAAAAGATTTATAGATTAAAATGAGAATGTGAAACTATAGAGTATAAAGTTTAAATACCATCTCTAAAGAATCTACACATATAAAAATCATGTTGGTAAAACCACAAACCAACTAATGCATGGAAATCTTTGCTTTTCAAATTTCAAGGCTTTTCCAAACAGAGTTTTAAAACACTTAAGGCCTTTCTGTGAAGTAAATTTAATGTGAAGTAAATTTAATGTGCATACATGGAAGTGCTTAAAAATAAAATAATCCCATCTGTGGACCATTTTAAAATTTAACTCTTGTGGTCATAGGACCTAGAGTGAATGTCATCTTTCAAAATTGACATGTGGTAAGGAGACCACCTATTATCTCTTAAGATACCTTACTGTGTGGCAAAAGGATAGTTATCCACTTAAAATGAAATTACAATAAAGAAATCTATTCTTTATGTTAACATAAACATTAAGTTTATATTAACATAAGTTAAACATATATGTGTTAATTTATTCTCCCTTAAGTGAAGAAACCAGGATAACAATAATGAGATAAAAAGCATTATTTAAAACATTGACAATTAGTAAAATGTTGATGAAAGACTCTATTTCAATAATGGCTCAATTGAGTTACTGGAGTATCTTATTCTTTAATAATAGCAGCAGTGACAATTATTACTATTATTGTTATTTCTATATTAGGCAGCATTTTATACTTTCTATGTTTTAGTTTGTGAAATTTATGGAAGTTATTTTGTCGTATACAAGTTTGCCTTGAGTATGACAGATAACTCACATTTTGAACACTTATTAGCATGTGACTATTTAGTAGGTACCATGCATTATATAAAGTGTTTTACTTGTATTTTCTCAGATAATTCTTTAATTCTTACAACGCCTCTGTGTGGTAGATATTGTTATCTCAATCTAAAGAATTGGTGTTTAGAAAATTAAGTGGTTTGCCCAAATCACATATCTTCTAAGGAGCAGACTCAATTCAAACACAGGCCTTTCTGATTCCAGAACCCATCCTTTTAATTTCTCACAATACACACTTCCTAAATGGGGACATTCTGAACTAAGACTGTCACAACATTTAATCCTAACAACAATGACATGATGCAGAAAATGCTGCCTGTGACTTAAACATTAAAATTGCGACACAAATAAATTAACTTGCAAGTGTCATTAATCTCAGCTGATGATTTTGAATTGAGGTCTATCTAAATTTAGAGCCCATGCTGTTTCACTATTCCGGTCCAACTGGACTGTCAGCAAGCATGGAAGTGATCTTTCTCTTTGGCTCTCCAATGAGATTGTCACTAGCCACATGTGACTATTGAACACTTGAAAGGTGGCTAATGCTACTGAGGAACTGCATCCTAAATTCTATTGAATTAAAATACAAATTTAAATGATACGTGTGGCTAATGGCTGCCAAACTGGACTGCACAGCCATTACTGAACTTTCTTATTCTGACCTTGTAAGCAACATATAAAGAGAACTTTATGAAAAATTGTTAAATGAACTCACTTACTAAATTAACTCAATTTTAAATAAATTGAATTATTCCTCATTCCTTTAATTCATTATAAACCAGAATTTCCAAGTAAAGGAGCCCAGTGATTTATAATGCAGAATTCAAAAATTTTTCATTTGAAATTCTTGCTATAGGGTGAATTTTTTTCCAGTTGCTTTACTTCTCTTTAACTTCCTGTCAAATTACCTAAAAATAAAAATTAAAAAATCAAACATTTAAAATCATGTTAGGAAAATATTTCTGCATACATCCTTGACAGCCTCCCCCTTTTGCTTTCTGTATCTAGAATATGTGAACTCAATATCTAGTCTTTCTCTTTAAGTCTGTTTTGTAGTTTACTGATTATGTTATGACATTCACAGATCAGTACATCCCAACTTGGAGGAATAGGTGTCAGAAATGAGACAGTTAAGTCAAAATGGGATTGGGCTTAATGTCACAGTTCCTAGTCTGGGCAAGCAACTCCAGGGCACAATCCTTTTACTTTTTCACTCTTTCAGTAACATGAGAAAACAACCCCAGATCTTACAGAATTAGATGTTTCCCCAGGCTAAGGTCTGCAACAAAAATTATTGGCAGGCCTGCTGCCTTGGTACAACTTAAACTGCTTCTTCACATGGAGGACTCTGAGGCAACCACTTGTTCCACTACCTCTCCCAGCAGCCCTCCAACCCCCGCCCACACCCTCACCACACACATACACATTATAGGACCTCAGACTACTTCTAAATGTTATTTACATTTTAGGATTAGTCTTAGGATTGTCTAGGACAATATCTGGTCTTCTGGGAATCATCAAATAAAACAACTTATTTTTAGCTTGTGGACTTGATACAGATCCTCTCTATGCTACTCTGTCTCTTCTTGTCCTATTCTGCCTTTAGAATCCAGACAGTATGCTCAAAGTCAAATGATTAAGCTGTTGATCTATACTAATGTATACTCATACCTGCTGAATGATTTTTATCACACATATTTCCCTGATTTTTCTTAGAATCCAGGAATATTAATGTAAAGTTTGATTCAAATCTACAATCACTCTAAGTAGTATTAACTCATTTTTCTTCATGGTTCAAAAACCAAGCACTTTTCTCACTAACATAATCATTTCCTTTAGGTTTTTTTGTTTTTGTTTTTGTTTTTTTCCCCTGGCTCCATTTTAAGATTAAGCAAAACTTTCACACTGTAGCTCATATATCAGCAGGGTGGAAATGATTTAGAAATCATTAGCCACATTTCTGGTCATGTACCTCTCTGGACTTATGGGAATTTTATTATTAAATTAGATGTATTACATGTAAACTGTATTCGTTTTCTGTTAGTGCCTGAATTTTAACTGTGCCTCTTGTATGTTGTGGCCTTGATCAAGTTGTTTTAATTCTCTTATCTTTGATTTTTAATCTGAAAAATGGTAATAGATGAGACTACTGTGAAGATTACATGAGATAATCCATGTACTTAACATAAAGCTTGACCTATTAGAAATGCTTAATAAATGGTGTTAGTATCTTTCTATTTTTGTCCATGTAAATAGATGTAGGAGAATTAACTAAGTATACATTTTGGTCTATATGTAGAGCCGTTTACAGTAATGGATGTTGAGTCTAAACCAGGGAGAATTTAAATTTACTAAAATGAGCAAGTTTGAAATGTTCTCTTAGTTCTATAGGATTCTAATCCAAGGTAATAAAGAATATTAAATATTACTCATATGTGAAAATGACTGACAGCATCTACAAAGTGTCACGTGCGTTCGAGTGAAGAGACCACCAAACAGGTTTTGTGTGAGCAACAAGGCTGTTTATTTCACCTGGGTGAAGGCGGGCTGAGTCTGAAAAGAGAGTCAGCAAAGGGTGGTGGATTATCATTAGTTCTTATAGGTTTTGGGATAGGCGGTGGAGTTAGGAACAATGTTTTAGGGGCAGGGGGTGGATCTAACAAAGTACATTCTCAAGGGTGGGGGAGATTACAAAGAACCCTCTTAAGGGTGGGGGAGATTACAAAGAAACTTCTTAAGGGTGGGGGAGATAACAAAGTACATTGATCAGTTAGGGTGGGGCAGAAACAAATCACAATGGTGGAATGTCATCAGTTAAGGCTATTTTCACTTCTTTTGTGGATCTTCAGTTGCTTTAGGCCATCTGGATGTATACGTGCAGGTCACTGGGCATATGATGGCTTAGCTTTGGCTCAGAGGCCTGACACAAAGAATTGAATCTGAAGACAGGATACTAATGCCTGAAAACATAGTTTTTTCCAATTTTTAAAGAATATTCAACATAAATCAGAAATAATAACAATGGTATTTCCTGAGGTTTTACCTGGAGTAAGTTAATACCAATTTGTATATTTTTAAGCCAGAAATAATTCTCAATGTATAGACCAAAAAAGAAAGTATTACTTTTTATTGATCAAATAAATTCTGCTTTCTTATTTTCTCTATTTTGTATTTGCTGAAGGAAAGCTACTTAAAGACTAAATAAAGAACGGAGTTGGGAGAGGTAAAGTACCAACTTCTTGACCACAGGTAAGGAGTTCTTAGACTGGCCCTCCTGTGTGTATAGTTAGGTCTCAATTAACCATCATGATAAGGCCTGCTTTGACATAATCTCTAAACTCAGGGATGATCTCAAAATTACATCATCTTTTTTTTTTTTTTTTTTTTGAAACAGAGCCTCACTCTGTCACCCAGGCTGGAGTGCAGGGGCAGGATCTCAGCTCACTGCAAGCTCCACCTCCTGGGTTCAAGCCATTCTCTGGCCTCAGCCTCCTGAGTAGCTGGGACTACAGGCACCCACCACCACACCTGACTAATTTTTTTGTATTTTTAGTAGAGACGGGGTTTCACCATGTTAGCCAGGATGGTCCTGATCTCCTGACCTTGTGATCCTTCTGCCTTGGCCTCCCAAAGTGCTGGGATTACAGATATGAGCCACTGCACCCAGCCTAAATTATATCTTCATTATATGCTTCAACTACATCTTCAACCAGTATTGTTTTCTAGCTTTTCATAGTAAAATTTATGCTTTCATCTTTTGAAAATACAGTCATAATGGTTCTATAAAATTTAAGACTGATTTGTTTATTCTTATTTCCTGAAATAAAGCAGAAAGAAAGCAGTTTTAAAAATATATGAAAATAAAAATGTAATTATAAAAGGATAATATTAATTATTTCTACTTTAGTGCTGATTTACTGTGTTGTGAGCATTTGGACATATAGTGTCTGTCAGCAATCACAAGTTCTTCAAAACATATAGTCAAAAATAAATGACACAGCAAAACATTTTGATAAGACTTGAAAATATGATTGAAAACAATAAAATGCATTTCAAGACTAACATAGTAACTTATTCAAAAAATCAAAATTAAATTTTCACTGGGCCAGAACTTTTAATGGATCAAAGTCCTATCTGAGTTATCTTTTTAAGGAAAGTTTTAAAATGGCAATAAACCTATTTTTGCAAAGCATATACTATATTAAGTGGCAACTTTGCAGTATATTTGAAAACATCTGAAAGACGTCAAGAGAATAAATTATTATCACTCAGGAAAGTTTGGCTGCATGCTTTTGTCTTAACTTGAAAAGTAAAATTTAAAAGAAATTGTCAAAATGTTAGATGTGGTTCTCAAGAATTGAAATAGACAACTACTAGTGTAACGTTTTGTTCCTTAGGGAACTCTGGTTTTCATTTGAGCCAATAAGGTATCCAGCTAAAAACAGACTCCCTTGCAGCTACAAGTGGCTATTGGACCCAGTACTAGACAGTGGGATGCAGGAGGAAGGCCCAGGCCGTTTAATTAAAAAACGTAAAACTTGCTAAGACAAAGCACTTTTGCCATTTGCATTTTCTCCTGCTTTCTGTCTAGAACACAGGATCAAACTTGCAACTGTGAGTATGAAAGACTATATGTTTAAGATAGTGGGAGCAGAAAAACAGGAGCCTGGGGAATTAACAACATCATGAATATGCTGCACCATTCTGGACCACTGCCGTCAGATAACTCCTTATATGAGAAAAATGGGTAACCTACCTGATTAAGCACTTGTAGGTTGTGTTCTCTGTTGAATATAACCAAGTACAAACCTAATTAATTCAAAACTCTGTAGAATTACAAGTATTATGAACCTTGATATTTAATTATTTGGCTAAGACCAATAATAGAATGAAAGATGACAATGTGTAAAAATGGAAAAGAAATAATATGTGTGTGTTCTCTTAAACATCTTCTAGTATAAGTTCTAACTTCAGCAATTTTGAAAAATTTACTCATTCTAAAATAATGTGTTTTTAATAGCCAAAAGCAGGCTGCTAATTCATCAAGTAAATAATAAACTTGTTCCTAATTTGCTCAAATCTGAAGCAGAATGATAGAAATCATCAAAGTCCTTGGGTTAAAATTATTCAAATTACAAGTATTGGTGTATAAATAAAATGGACTTTTTACTTGGTTTGGTAATTATCTCTTCACATGATAGAAACATACGATATAGCAATTGAATTTTTAGTGTTTGTGTTACAAGCAGTATTTGAAAACATTTACAAATCCACAAATTTATATATGAAAAAAGCAGGATTGACTATAAAAAGGAAAATTAATTATTGTTTCATGATACATCCAACATTACTTTTTAAAATAAAATATTTATTCTGTGATCTATATTTACATACACACTGCCTTGTGATATTGTACGTAAGTGAAAATTATCATTTCTAATGAAAATTTAGAGTAAGAATCAATTTCTGCCATAAGAAAGTCCTTTCATAAAAAATATTCTGAAACAACTCCTGTGCCTATTTCCTCATGTATAATATAGTTACAAGAACATTTCTTAGCCCATAGAGTTGCTGAATTATATATATTAAGCACATCAAATAATATAATATCTTTCTTAAAGTAAGCAAATATTAATAAAAGATTGTTATTGTCATCACTAGGGAGGTAGATATGACGATATATCCACCAAAATTTATATTTTCCTTCTGTAGTATTGAGTTTGTGCTGGGAAGTGGCTTCCTAGCTAGGGATTCTATACTACTTTTGCAGCACAATGGGTTATGTGATTAGTTGTTGCTTGTGGATTGTGAGTGGCAGTGGTATACACTGTATCACTTCTGGGCAAATGTATTTACAAAGGATGTAGATGTGCCTTCCCTATGCTCTTTTCTCCCCATTTGTCAAATATATGTGGAGGAACTCCAAGACCTTATGAGATGAAGTGACAAAAGGGAAGAACTCTAGGTCCTTTAATCACCACATGTTGGAAAGTCACTTACCTAGGGATGATTAACACCAGAATCAGAGTGTGACATGAGTAAGAAACAAAATTCTGGCCGGGCGCGGTGGCTCAAGCCTGTAATCCCAGCACTTTGGGAGGCTGAGAGGGGCAGATCACGAGGTCAGGAGATAGAGACCATCCTGGCTAACCCGGTGAAACCCCGTCTCTACTAAAAAATACAAAAAACTAGCTGGGCGAGGCGCGGGCGCCTGTAGTCGCAGCTACTTGGGAGGCTGAGGCAGGAGAATGGCGTAAACCCGGGAGGCGGAGCTTGCAGTGAGCTGAGATCCGGCCACTGCACTCCAGCCTGGGCGACAGAGTGAGACTCCGTCTCAAAAAAAAAAAAGAAAGAAACAAAATTCTATGATGTGAAAAGACTAAAATGTAAATATTAACTTGTTATTTGTTAGTCAATTGTCTAAATGTTTTACAAGTGATTTAATAAAATTCATATCATATTTACCAGCTACATGAAGAGCAAAATTCTAAATTTTCTTTTTTTTTTTTGAGACAGAGTCTCACTCTGTCACCCAGGCGTGTTCTCAGCTCACTGCAACCTCCGCCTCCCAGGTTCAAGCAATTCTCCTGCCTCAGCCTCCCAAGTAGCTGGGAATACAGGGATGTGCCACCACCCCAGCTAACTTTTTTATATTTTTAATAGAGACAGAGTTTCACCATGTTGGCCAGGATGATCTTGATCTTCTGACCTCATGATCCGCCCTCCTCAGCCTCCCAAAGTGCTGGGATTACAGGCGTAAGTCACCACACCTGGTCAAAATTCTAATTTTTCTATGGGTTTCTTATGATATTCTGATATATATGTATTTTCTAATTAACTCTTAAAGTAAATTTTAACCTCATTACATTATTTCATCTGTATTTGAAAATTTTATATTCTATGAAGTTCTCTTATCAAACCCAATTAATTTCTGTGAGTTTGAAACTTAATTATTGAAGCCAGAGGATACATTACTGAAGCTATTATAATTCAAGATATGTTTTTTGCACAGGATGGTCTTAATGAATATTCACAATTTAAAAATGAATTAAAAGGAGGGATGTTCTAGTAATTGATGTTCTACTCATTTTTCTGGTGGTCAGTATTCTGTTAATGTAAGTTGAACCATCTTACAATTGACATTTGCCTGAAGTCATATTCTCTGTGATTTTAGTTATGATATTATGACCAGAGACAATAGCTATTTTATTTATACAAATGCTTATAATTTGATTTTAAAACTTCTGTAATCCTATTATTAAAAGTAAGATGGATACAATTTAAACTGTAAAAGTTGTGCTAGTACCAAGTATCTCATTTTTCCTACTATTTAAAAAATAAAAGTAAAGAAATAATTAATCTATTTTATGAGATACTTAGATCCTTGAATGCAAGTGTACATGTATGTGTACATTTCATACATATGCACATAAATATGTTCACAGATATATTGTTTAATCTTCTATTTGACCCCTATACAGAGTCTGCTTATAGAGATTGTATAGTTTATTTGCCCAATTAAACCTCATTCATGTACTTTTCCCTTTTTCAAAACTAGCTCTGGACTCATATATGACCCTTGACATATGTGTGTCTGTGTTATGTGTTTATGCATATGCGCACATGATTGTGCATTTGTAGATGGAAAAGGATAGATAAGGATCATTATTCAACATGTTTGGGTACTCTTACTTCTTGGAGACACTGGTTATAGAGAAGTGAAAAATGCCAACCTCTGTCTTCATGTATCTTAAAATATTAAAATATTTTTCTTTGAAAATAGTGCTCATCTTAAAGGCATGGTGATACGATTGGTTTTGGCACTAACAACTATTTCAGGATGAGTTCCACTGCCATATTGTTTTGAAAGAGTTAACGGTTAATGTTATATTTACTCAAGGAAACAGATTTGCAACCTGTCCAGTTGCTATGGGAACTACATTTTTATGTTCAATAAATTAATCTATGTTAAAAAAGGATAGAAACTGTAAATGATTACAGTAATATACATTTATTAAATAAGATTTTGGAAAATACTAAAAAAGTATAATACTTCACCCATAACTCTTTCAACAAACACATATTCTGTTGCTCTTTTGAGACCTTTCTTTTATTTTTCACCCCACGTTTTTTTTTGCAGTTGTGCTGTTGTATCATGTATGCATTTTTACATCATTGATTTCCAGCTAACATTGTATCATAGTTGTTTTCATTAAAGCCATTACTTTAAAAAGAAACGCACACAGAGCACATAGGATTATCTATTCTTTTAACATCATTTTGCCATCTTGCATGTTAGTGCCTATGAAACAATCTGTGATAAAATGCATTTATATTCCTTCCCCAACTGTTCTTCATAACACATTTTTCTCTCAAAAATTACCCTGTTCTTTAGTTCAGAATCCATTTCACTCATTACCACTTATTATATTGCCATATATGGACAAGTTTATACAAGGTTTCCTCATGGTTATCTGCCAGATTAACTTCTAAAACAAACACCCTTTTGGAGAAATTATCATTGGTGATTATGTTGCATCTCTGTTGCTCTTTGCTTGCTCTATGATCATTCTTTCTCCTTAGGCTCCAACTTTCATTCTTTACTTATTTGGCAAATATTTACAGAGCCAGGCAATGTGCTTGACACTGGACTATGATAATGGTGAACAGTGCACAATTTTTGACAGTCAATTACAATATAATATGAAAAGTGCTTATTGGTGTAAATAGAAGGTATTATGACAGAAAGAGTACAGGCAGTCAGTCGTGTCTTGGGGGAATCAAGAATATCTTCCTTGAGAAAATAGCTTTAGCAACTGTAATACTGCCAGCCCAGGTTATGAGTACCTGGCTAGAAAAGGAAGACTTAGTTGTTATGAAGGATTTCCTCAAATATTATTTTGGTAACTCAGGTAGATTCAGGAATGAAATATGCTACAACTGGAACAATGCAAGTTGTTAAGAAAAGGGTAACTAAGTTCCAGCCAAAGACTTATCTTTAAAGTGGGGAAGGACCTAGGCAAACTCATTTTGCTACAGAGCTGCCTCTGATGACTATCCCATTGGTGGGCCCAATGCATAGTACCTAACGGGCATAGCAAGCCCCCATAAATGTAATATGTGGATTGATATCAGGAAGTTTAGCCCAGTGGGTGAAGAAGTACTGTAGATAATTCAGAAGTGCAGGACATTAGGAGAACTTCCTATACACAGCAGATCTGTGGACAGAAAGTCCTGGAGGCAGGTTCTATATTTGGGAAAGGGTCCTCGTCTCTGACTTTGAATTCAGTAGGCCTTTCTGTAAGACAGAGAAGCATTCGAGTAGAGTCAACATGCAATGGCATCTAAGGGAAGGAAACACAGGCTGAAACTTTTATGATATCCTGGGTCAACATGGAGTACAAGGAAGGCTGTATTATTGGGAAGGTGACACACTTCAGGTACTAGCTAAACTGAATTTGATTAGGTATTTTTTTTTCTACCAAAATAAAGTATGCTTGCAGACACACTAAATTATTTTCCTCCATTTGTAACCCTTCAAAATGTATTTCTACACTATCAAGTTCTAGTCATATTTTCAGTAAAATGCTGTTAAATGATAAAGTGCATGTGTAAAGAGGAAAAAAAATAGAAAAGCATTGTCTGAGAAACACGAAGTCCCACAGAGAATCTAAATTTAGGGGTAGTGAAGAGGTCAAAATTTTTTAAAAACAAAAACTTTAAAAATTTAAACAATTTAAATTTTATTAAATTAGAGGAGTGGGCTATGTCTTAAACCAAGATGTCTTGGAGAAGCCTGAATCTTTGGATGTCAGCTTGTGGAGCTTCTGAGAATTAAATGGCTAAGAAGAGTGGGGGCTCTACACTCTGTTATTTACATTGCTTTGTGAGCTGTGTTAGTAGGTGTTGACTTTGTGGATTTACAACATTACAAGCTTGGAACTGAGTAAATTTTTTGAGATGAATTCTCTCCTTAAGTTCCATTATGGTAAATAATTCCTGCTGATGGCCTTAAAATAAGAATCTGAGAAGGACACAAGAAATTCCCATAGACTATCTCAGGAATGTACTTGCTGACTCAAGAATCCCATTTTATTAAGCAACAGGCAGAGGCCTACAGATGGTATCTATGACTGGTGTGAGTGGTCAAATGCAGGAACTTCCTCTGACCAAAAATTTTCCCTGACTTTACAATCTTCTTAAAAGTTCTTTATTTTATTCTGAAGTTTATAAAGACCAAGTATTGAATTAATATATGTTCAACATAAAACATTTTGAAAGTACTGATTGTTAAGATGGAAGAAATATCCATCAATAATTTTACTTTTTCATTTTAGCATGTCAAGGATCTAAGTATTTTGGGAGCCTGTTTTCTCAAGATTTTAAAGCTCCCTGAGGCAGAGCAGAGTATCTGAGACCCCTACATTTTGGGGGGAACTCTTCCTTTGTTTATGAAATTCTTCAGAGAAATGCAATGGAATTGAGATTGAGTTGATAGCAGGTGGAGTTTTTTCTCTTGCGCCTTTAAGAGCCAGCATAGTTTCTAACCAAACTTGTATAATATTGAAGAAAAAGCCATTTCTAAAATTATGGCTTATTTTCATCTTAGGTTAAATAACTCAGAAACAGAAAGTCAAATACTACATGTTCTCACTTAAAAGTGGAAGCTAAATAATGTGTATACTTGGACACAGATAGTGCAAAAATAGACACTGGACACTCAGATAGGTGGGAAGATATGGAGGTAATGAGAGATAAGAAATTACCTAACGGGTGCAATGAACACTATTTGGGTAATGGTTGCACTTAAAGCCCAGACTTCACAATATATCCGTGTATCAAAACTGCACTTATACCCTTTAAATCTATACAAATAAGATAAAATTGTGGCTCATCCATATGGTGGAGGAATACCAAGCCTGCAATATAAAAAGCAAAATGTAGTTCTTTATTCATTAATATGAAATGATACTAAAGATATATTAAGTGTAAATAAAATTAGACTGTAGAATAGGATATTTGTGTTAAAAAGATTATAGATAGATAGATAGATAGATAGATAACATAACTTGTATATCTAAAGGATTTTTTGAATAGAATACACAAAACACTCATAACTGATAACAGTAGTTTCTTCTTGGTGGGTTGAGGAAGAGAAAGTTGGGGAAGCTATAAAAGATGAGGACTGGGTGGCAGGGTGGAAGCAAGACAATTCTTATTTAATTTCCTTTATTCCATTTGATTTTTTTTTTTAATATTATGACCTAAAAAAATCTATTGTTACCTAAAAAGTTATTACCTAAAAAATTTAGGTATATTGTTATTTTTATTAAAGCCTAGTTAAATAAACTTATCACTCTATATGCCTAATGAAATAGTATACATTTTAACACAAAATTAACTTATTTAGCAAATTATTGTTTTGAGACATCCAAATCACTACTTTATATTGAACCTATGATTTAATACTCATTTAAAACGGGTTGTTTGCTCATTTTCAACACACAGCATATTTATGTAAATTGGGTCTCCACCAGGCAAGTGGCTCACACGTGTAATCCTAGCACTTTGGGAAGCAGATGCTGGCAGACAGCTTGAGCCCAGGAGTTTGAGACCAGCCTGGGCAGAATGGTAAAATCCCATCTCTAACAACAACCACAACAACAAAAGTAACTGGGCATGGTGGCATGCACCTGTAGTCCCAGCTACTTGGGAGGCTGAGGTGGGAGAATCACCTGAGCCCTGGAGGTCGAGGCTGAAGTGAACTTTGATGGTGCCGCTGCACTCCAGCCTGGGTGATGTGAGTGAGATCCTATCCCCAACCCCCGCCCAAAAAAAAAGCCTATATGCTGTTATAGGGAATAGAGGTCTATCTATTCTTTCAGGGCAAAAGTTTCTTCAGGAAACTTTAAAGTTATTAACTAGGAATTCATAGCTTTGATAGAATTCTACATTGTAATAGCCTTTATCTGTTTATTTTCCATTTCTTAGACTATTGGGCATTTAGATAAACTTCGATTCATCCTTCTCTTGCACTGCCAAAGGAGAGGTCTCCTGGGAGTGTCATCTGAAGAATGAAATCTGCCTAACCTGGAAAAAAAAGTTGTGACATACAATTTTATTACTTTGGGAAATGCAATATTTAATGCATGGGAATAGCTTACCTATAGCAGTTGATGACATTGCCTATATGAATCAAGAGAGATGCAGAGAATATACAGTTAGTAATTTTTAATGCCCTGAAGAAAAATACAGCATTTTAAGACTTTGTCTTCAGTCATGTAGATAATTGCAATTTAATTTTGAGTAATTCTTAGATAATTCTTGATAATAGTCCATGAAAGTAGACTATTCATAAAATCTTAAGAGATTGGCCATTTTCTGGATTTATATATTTAATAATGCATTTCTCTTCTATTATTTAAATTCTTCTTATTTTGGAGTCTGCAAAACAGAGGTCTTAACTGTGAAAAATTTATCTTATTGTAGAATATATGTTGAAGTGTCAGAACCCAATGTTTTGTTTGAAACATTACATGAAATTTGACAGAATAAAAATATGTCCTGGCACTGAGTAAGCAAATGAGAGGGAAGTGAAGGAGATTTGACTGAAATAGTCTATCTTTCTGCTAAGAATTTTTTTGTTTTATATTCCACCTCTAGCCTTTTGAAATCCTACTTTTGATTGCAGAAGCATTTCTCTAATTGCCCTTTAGTCTATTCTTAGTTGCCCCAATGTAAAGGTAACATATTAGTAAGATTAAAGAAAGCCACATAAATAACTGACTTATAATCACACTCCTTGAAAACAAAAACAAAAGAAGAGAACATTTGCACACCAAATACACTTGACACAGCAGTTCCACTTCTGAGGTAATTTTTGTCAGTTTTTGAATAATTACATCCACTCCTAATGTAACTTTTATATAAGCCTTGAAAATATTCCAAATGAATTGTGATCTGGTTGTCCTGTAGAGCCTAATGCTAAAAATGTCTGAAATTAAATTCAGTGTTTTTTTCTTGCTCATTGCCCCAACTCCTTTTCCTGCTGTGTTTCTAACCTCAGCAAAGATCTCTCTACTTCACTGCCCTCACTCACTCCATCTTTTGAACATCATCCTGTGAAACTGACCTCCAAACAACTCTTAAACAACTCTTAAACCCACTCCTCTTTCTCTTTGTTTCCTCCCATTAACCCTATTTTACTTAAAAATTAGTAACTTATTCCCATAAATATTGTAGGATTTAATAATTAGTCTCCATGTTTTCAATGTTTCCTCTTAAAGTCCATCCCCCACAGGTGTTTTTAAGACACAAATGTGATTATGTTAGTTCCTTCAAATGACTTCCTTATGAAGAGTTCAAGGCTCTTACTCAGGTGACACTTGCTTAATTTTCCATGATCACATCATGGAAAATGGTACTGTTTTCCTTATATATTCTGAATTCTCAAGTGTAGTCCAATCATTACCTGTGCTTTCCTGATGAGACAACTTCTCTTTTGATTTCACAGAATTTAAAGTGTAGCTGGGCAAGTAAAAGTTGTAAGAAAGAATTTTTGCAAATATGCCCAAGGATTGGCCCAATAGTAAATAATTTAAAATATACATATGGAAAAATTGTGCTTACTCTTTAAACACAAGAAAATATAAATGTATAAGAACCAACCTCTCACCAACAGACATTAAGGAAAAGGCTACAAATAAACCAATCACAATCTTAGGATGTACTTTCCTCTTTGTGAAAGTAGTAGAAAGCCACGAAAGAATAAGAAAGCCAAGAAGAAAAATATTTGTTTTATTGTCTTGATCTAGAAGGGGAAAGAGGGTTTAAGGAGTAATTTGCATCAAAGTATTAAGTGCTGTCCTAGGAGGGAAGTGGCAGATGAAGAAATCCAACTTTCCCATGTCCCTTAATTTCCAGGCAAACCACTCTTGTTCCCTGAAGCTCCCTGAAGCAGTATCACTTGTCAACTTTAGGCATGTTGCTCTCTCTGCTTCGAAAGCTTTCCCCTCTCTTTGCCTGCTCCTTTAATAGCTATTCATCTTTCAAGTTTCTTGGGAGGTGGAGGCCAGAGTTTCACCCTTGCCTCCCAGGCTAGAGTGCAAGGGTGCCATTTCGGCTCACTGCAACCTCCGTCTCCTGGGTTCAAGCGATTCTTGTGCCTCAGCCCCCCCAAGTAGCTGGGATTACAAGCGCCTGCCACCACATCTGCCTAATTTTTGTATTTTAGTGGGGATTTCACATTGTTGGCTAGGTTGATCTCTAACTCCTGACTTCAGGTGATCCGCCCACCTCGGCCTCCTAAAGTGCTGGAATTACAGGCGCGAGCCACTGTGCCCGGCCTCAAGTTTCTTTTTAAGTATCACCACCTCTGGAGCCTTCTCATCCTTCTCTGTTGCAGCACTGTCCACAGTATATTGAAGCTCTTTGCTCACTTGTTTCTTTCCTGAAATATCTTGCTTTCCTCAAAGGTAACACTGTATCCCTAGTATCTGTTGATAAATAAAGGAATGAATCTACCACAAAGTCTGAGGAAAGAAACAAAGAACAGTGCTATTAAAATTATTAGGTAGGATGCAGACTTTATAATCATTAATTTAAAAAAAGTTAACATTCAGTTCATGGTATAAATTCGAGTTAATCTGCTGAAAGTTATTGACCTTCTTACCATTGTAAGTGAAACCATCCTTTCCCCCTTTCCGTCTTCTACTTAGTTCATTAAACAAGAACTTAGATGCAAATGATAATTTTGCAAAGAAACCATTAACCTTTTTCTTGCTTCTCACTTGATGTTTCCTTTAGTAGGAAGAGTGATTTATATGATTGGTGTAATAGTGAGAGACTGACTTACATTGATTTACACTTTTTTCTTCTAATGGCCACCATCAATATGCTCATGCTTATTGACCATAAGTGGCCTTTCCTCTTGAGCTCTGTGTGTCGTCGGAGGTGGGGCAACTGATGAAGAATATGCCTGCTTTGCAAACCCAACTATCTACATATGTAAGTTCCAGTGCCTGCATATGTGAAGAAACCTCTTGTGGTCTCAGGTACAAGAGTTATTTTCTAATCTAACTGTATCAGATATAAATCAATGCTACAATTTTATCTATAGTTAGCCCTTCTATTTCTTTCTTTTTTTCTTTTCGTTTTCTTTTCTTTTCTTTTCTTTTTTTTTGAGACAGGATCTTACTCTGTTGCCCAGGCTGGAATGCAGTGGCAGTGGCACAATCTCAGCTCACTCTAACCTCTACCTCCCGAGTTCAAGCTATTCTCCCAACTCAACCTCCCGAATAGCTGCGAGTAAAGGTGCACCACCATGCCTGGCTAATTTTTTTATTTTTAGTAGAGACAGGGTTTCACCATGTTGGTCAGGCTGGTCTTGAACTCCTGGCCCCAAGGGATCCACCCACCTCAGCCTCCCAAGTGCTGGAATTGCAGGCATCAGCAACCGCGCCCGGCCCCTTCTACTTATTTCTAAATTGGTACAGAATTTGTTGGTGTTTAGAGAGACTAGTACTCTCAGACCCAAACAACACTTAATAAACCTCATAAATAAACATATTTATACATGGTGATAAGGTTAGGTTTTGTGTCCCCACCCAAATCTCATTTTGAATTATAATCTCCATAATCCCCATGCATCAAGGGAGAGACCAGGTAGAAGTAATTGAATCATAGGGACAGTTTTCCCCATGCTGTTCTCATGATAGTGAGTTCTCACGAGATCTGATAGCATTATAAGGGGCTCTTTTCCCCTTTCCTTGGCACCTTTCTGCCACCTTGTGAAGAAGTGCCTGGCTTCCCCTTCACCTTCTGCCATGATTGTAAGTTTCCTGAGGCCTCTGAGGCCATGCTGAACTGTGAGTCAGTTAAACCTCTTTCCTTTATAAATTACCCAGTCTCGGGCAGTTCTTTATAGCAGTGTGAAAACTGACTAATATGGTAAAGCAATTTTTTGGCTACCAAGATGCCAGATATATTAAATGTTAGAACTGAAATGTAACTAGAGGTTACTTCAGTGATTTGATAGAAGATAGTCCATGGAAATAAGATAATTAGATTCTACTTCCAAGAAACGCATTCAAAACACAGAAATCAGAGCTGGCAAAATTTAGGCCTAACTTGACTCTCTCACCACCAGACCACTGGAAACCCTTAGACATTCCAGCAAAGTTACTCTCTGTGGTTGACATTGCAGTCAAAACTTGGCTCTGCTTATATGATGGTTTAGTTGGCTCCTGCATTTTATTGCTAAAGCTGGATTTTACTGAGTTCTTCTTTCTTTGACCTACTTTCATGTAGCATCCCCTCCTTCTTCCGCATAGGACAGAAACTTCCAAATGAATGGGATAATGGGAAAAGACAGGATAGTATCTCTTCGTTTGAATGTTAAAGTAGGTAGTCAGACATGAGCAGGGCAGGAGAACCACCCTCTCCAATACCAACCAGGAATGTCAGGCAACCATCAGGTGATGGTCAGGTGGCTGTTAACTGTGTCTCTAAAATAGTAATTGGTCACAGCCAGTGCCAGGAAAAGACAGTCTCCCAATAGATAGACACCCCTGATACTGGTGATCAGCAGCTTCTTGATAAGATCTCAAGAGTTGGGCAAGTGAGTTCAAGCACATGCACTAAGAAGCAAAATCATAGAGTTTAACCACTACATGACCTTATAGGAACATTTGACTGGTAAGGGAAGAATGCCTGAAGTGAGCATGCGTACAACTCCAGTAAACACCATGCACATGCAGCCCCTCCCAAGCGCTGGCAGGTCACTATGCATGTGGAATGCCAACGTATAAGACCCCAAGTCAAGGTCACACCGGACACTTCATCTCTCAAGTGACTCACTTGGCTCTCTTCCAAGTGTACTTTATCTCCTTTCATTCCTGTTCAAAAGCTTTTAACTAAACTTTAACAACTGCTCTAAAACTTGCCTCAGTCTCTCTGTGTTTTATGCCCCTTGATTGAATTCTTTCTTCCGAGGAGGCAAGAACTGAGGTTGCTGCAGACCCATACTAACTCACTGCTGCTAACATACTTTGGTGCTGCGTGACTTGGGTATGTTCCCTAAGGGTAACCGAACATGATCTTCACTTTTCTGATGTAGAATAAAGATAAAGACATTAACTTGGAGATGATGTTATTTATCTTTCCTCTCCATTCTAAGAAAGGGTCATTCCAGAAGTTTGTTAATATTTATTCATTATATGAATAAAATTTTTCCTCTTCAAGAATCCAGAAGGAATGACTCATATTTGGGAAATTGTACTGTGAAAGGAGACTATAATCAAGACATAGGTAGGGCTAAAGTTTGCTGGAAAAAAAAAAAATGACGAAGATTAGCCAAGAAAAGCTTTAGAATATGAAGCACTTAGAAGAGACTACCATTGATTTCATTATGGGGAGTGGGGAGGAAGATATGGTTAGAAAGTATCTGGGGAGATGCCTGGGATTGGACTCCTTGTAAGTAACTCAATTCTTATTGTGATTTCTGTTGGAAACTGTAAATATACTACTTAACATAAAGCCCTAATTTTTCTCCTTTTTTGTTTGGTTATCATCTTAAATTACACCAATGCTTCAATAAAGAAAAGCACCTATATATATCTGCATATATAGAGAGATGGTCTTGTGGAGGCTAAAGAAATGACGTGGTAAAGAGTTGGGATGACCTGAGTCCACCCCCAGGAAAAAAAAAAAACAGCCGCCCATGCAGACAGTGACCATCATCTCAGAAAGAGTGCAACCTCAGCCCTCTCCATTTTGACCCTTAAGCTAGATGTTGCTTCTCTCTAAAGGATGGAGCATGACACATCACATGTCATCCAGATAAAAATATATGCAAGCCAGAAAGTCAAGTGATCACTTTTGAAAAATAAAACTGTAGTTAATTTTCAGTTGAAATATTGACTTGAATGAACATGAAAATCTTTCATCTAGAACACAAGCAAAATTCAGTCTTCCTTCACAACTGAGGGAGAGCCAAAGATAATAAAACATGAAATTAGAATCTAGAGCCAGAAAAAAATAACTGATGAATTATTCAGTTCTCACTCCTGCTTTGGAAACTGAGGTTTAAAGAGGCTAAAATCAAGGTCACCCAGTGGATGTGTGACAAGGAGCAGGGATGTGGAAACCAAGGCTTTTTCTGTGTTTCTTACACTCCAACCTGTGCCCATTCTCAGATAGCCCCTACAATGGTGATGAAAACCTCTCCATGCGTCAAATCAGCAATCAGAGTCCAAGAACGATCAGTTTTCTAGTCAGCTGTGCTGAATGAGCTCTGTGACTTGGATTTCTCCTGCAATATCTTAGTTTTCCTTTGCCCAGTTACTTTTATGACCTATTTAATAAGTCACAAAATTATGTACTAAATTAAAAAAGACTATAACTTGTAATACTATATTATAAGGATAATGTCATTGGTAAGGAATCCTAAGTAGACTATTACTTTTTTAATTTCTCAGATATCCATAAGTTCTGCTTGGGGGGACTGGTTTGAACCAGATACAAAGAAATTAACCATATAACAGTTTATCTCTTTGGCAACCCCATTTTCCTAGTACTTCAAAATGACTCCTGCTTCAGAAATGAACACATATTCAAAGCCAGTGTACAAACTGAATGGTCATGACAGTAATATTGCAAAATATCATCTGACCTGCCCAAATACATATTTTTAGACAGTTCTATAAATGACTCCTTCCCACGGGATACATATTTCTATTCCATTTTTTGTGAATGAATATTCCCTGCTCCCACACCCTTCTTTACAGGAAGAGGAAGAAACACTGGAATTACTAAATGAAGCATGACTCTTTTTCCAGACAACAGGCCCAACCATGAGAATTAGAACGTCACTTGGCAGCTGGATCCCTTTTCTTTCCTCAGAGACGATGACACCTCAGGAAAGTGCTTACCTCCACATACTTCCTGAAGCCTTAAAAGGTCAGAAGTACTTGTTGAGACACATTTTATTTTCTGCTGTCCAATCTAAAGGCATCACAATGTTTTTCAGAGAGATTTTAATTCTACAAAATGATTCAGTAAAAGACTAAAGTTTGTCATGTTAAAAACTACTAAAATCAGGTCGTGGTACAATGATTTGCTCTAGCTTATAATAATAATCATGAAAATATAACTCTTGCATTTGTGTTTCTTAAACCATCATATTTTAAAAATTATTTAATATTGTTTTATCCTAATCTTATTAAGATTAAACAAAGGCATAGTTGTTTTTTAACTGGCAAAAATGCAGGAAAGAAAGTGTAAACTTTTAAACATAACTAATATTCAGAGTAAACTTTTAGAAAATGTTAAATTTATCCCTCGAGTAAACTGTGATTTGCTTATATGCCTTTAGAAATCCACCAGGAAACTCTGTCCATTACTCTGACTTGATTGTACCATTAGGACCTCTCCTGGTAATTCTGTTTACCTTGTTTTTCTTATTAAAAGCCAAATGCTCATTAATGACTCTTAATCAAAGAAGACAAAGGAGCAGAGAAGTTAAACAGGCATCCTAAAGATATTGGGATTCACTTGGAAGGAAAAATATAGAAAGCAAATTTGTGGTTGGTAAATATTGAGAGGCATTTAACAACTAAGGTCTCATGTACTTCAACATTAAAAAGCAGAAGCAAGCTGCTGGAAAGCTGGCTGCTGCAAAAATTTTTGAGCTCTTATCACATGACATTCTGAAAGCCTTTGGAAATATTAAAACCTAAAAGTCACCACCCTACTTCCTTCTGAGAGTTTCTAAATGCCACTGAGAGTTTCTAAAATGCCCTAATACCCTACAGCTCTTCCCTGTTGGAATAAGGATCCAGAATGTTTTAGACGTTACCTGGTTACATTGGCAACAATTATCCTGAGTCTTAAAATACTCCTTACATCAAACTCACTTCTTAGATTCTATCATGTTCACAAAAATAGTATCATAAAATGCACGGAAACTGGCTGGATCCTGACAAATAATTATAGTTGGGTTTTTTTTTTTTTATTAAAGCTCTGATAATATTTAATTCATTCTTTTAATTTTTATGTTATAACTTTTGACATGTATGGATTAACTTTCAGATGTTTTTCCATTTCAAAGCAATAAATAAAATGTAATCTAAGAGCTCCTTTTTGGAGATATGTTATACAAAAGGTAATTTCTATATTTTATGCAATGCAACATTTTAATTATTTGAAATATTATAAGTCTGTTGGTAATGAATGGTGCTGCTGCCATTGATACTAGAGACAGTCTTGCAATGCGTGAAACTGGAACTGAAAGTTTAGATAGACTCACATCAGCTACTAAATTTAGGTAATAGATTTTTGTTTATTTTATTTTTATTTTTTTTTTCTTTCTTGAGAAGGAGGCTAGTTCTGTTGCCCAGGCTGGAGTGGCACGATCTCGGCTCACTGTAACCTCCACCTCCCGGATTCAAGCTATTCTCCTGCCTTAGCCTCTCAAGTAGCTGGGATTACAGGCACCCGCCACCATGCCCAGCTAATTTTTGTATTTTTAGTAGAGATGGGATTTCACTGTGTTGGCCAGGCTGGTCTCGAACTCCCTCCTCAGCCTCCCAAAGTGCTGGGATTATAGGCATGAGCCACCACGCCCGGCCTTTGTTGATTTTTTAATCTGTTAACAATATCACTCAAACAACCTACATAATTTGTCTTGTTTTCATATGTAATATTCTACCTTTATTTTTCTTTTTAATTTTTGTGGTAACATAGTAAGGTGTATATATTTATGGGGTACACGGGATGTTTTGATACAGGCATGCAATGTGAAGCACATCACAGAAAATGGGGTATCCATCCCCTCAAGCATGTATCCTTTGAGTTACAAACAATTCAATTATACTCTTTAAGTTATTTTTAAATGTACAGTTAGGTTATTATTCACTATAGTCACCCTATTGTGCTATCAAATAGTACGGCTTACTCATTCTTTCTAATGATATTTTTGTACCCATTAACCATCCCCACCTCCGTCCCCAAACCTTGCCCACTACACTTTCCAGCTTCTGGTAACCATCCTTCTATTTTATATCCATGAGTTCAATTGTTTTGATTTTTAGCTCCCCAAAATAATTGAGAACATGTCATGTTTCTCTTTCTGTGCCTGACTTCTTTCACATAACATAATGATCTCTAGTTCCATCCATGTTGTTGCAAATGAGTGGATCTCATTCTTTTTTATGACTGAATAGTACTCCATTGTATATATGTACCACATTTTCTTTATCCATTCATCTGTTTATGGACTCTTAGGCTGCTTCCAAACATAATTTGTCTTTAAAATCTGACTCTGTTCCTATCAACCATTATTTGCTTCATAAAGAAACTTTTTGGCTGATGGACCTTTGTTTTACAGAATGAGAAATACCCGAAGTTTTGTCACTGAAATGAATGGTTCAGTTTTTCCCCACATTAGCTCTTGTATCAGTGCATCCTTCTACTTTGCATCTAATATATAAACTCCTCAAAGATATTACTTATAACTTGTTTTCAATGTTTCTGATTTTTTTCCTCCCTTTACATAATCATCCATATGTCATCAAACCACTAGGCAGAGAAAATTTTAAATGAAAAATAAGAATTAGAAGTTCTATCTTGGGTAAGAAGTTGCATGCAGAAAGAAGCTACAGTGGGCTAGTAATAAATGTTTAGATTACTTGTGTATTCTTGTCAGACATTCTTTCACTTAAAAGAGAATTTGATCATTGATTTTATATTGCCAGATATTATGACAAGGGGCTTTCGTAGAAGAACTCATAAAAGATCAACATTAATTTATTAAAATTAACTTTGATGATCATTAGTAAGAGAAAGTCAAATAATGATATCTGTCTCAAAAATGCATAGTAGTAGCTGGGTTTAGAGAAGGATATTCATAGAGAAGTTTTTAGGTTAACTTTGGTACATCAAAATTGTTCTTTGCAGAACTCCTTTACTCATTCATTTTTTAAAAATGTATATATTTTGAGAGTCTATCATGCATCATGCTCAGTGATGAAAGCTATGGTCCTTGCTCTCAAAAAAGGCATGGTCCAGTGAGAAGATAGGCACAGCAAACAAAATACAGTGAGTGAGTGGTTATGAAAGGGCTTTAAGCTGGATTCAGAATGATGGGGAATTGAAGAGGGCAATCTTTCTGGGGGAAATTTCTTAATTAATGAGCAGAAATTGGTCAGATACAGGTAGGTAGGCATTTGAGATCAGGAATAAAGGCTGAGGGACTTAAAGATAGACGGGCTTAAAATAGATGATATGTAGGGCGTTTCGCTGATATTGCTAAAGCATAAAGTGGAGGATCAAAAATGGTAGTGAGTTACTAGATTGATGGGGAGAAGCCAGATTCCAGAGGGTCTGGGATGTCATGTTTGGGATGTTGGTCGTCTTCTTATGAACAAAGAGGAGACACAGAAGTATTATAAGCAGCTATAGACATGTGGAGAATGAATTTGAGGGGGTTAGCTTGAAACTAATTAGGATGCTGTTGTAATAATCCATTTTAAAGATACTGTCTATCCAGAATTTGGAAAGTTCTAGTAAGAAAGAATAAGACTAGATAGATCTGATAAATGCATTTGGTGGTCAAGTCAGCAGGATATTTATTTAATTGGAAAACTTAAAATTCAGGTGGTAAGTAAAAATAAATATACTGTAGGTAACAAAGTAGATGGGAGAGCCCTAACTTGTAAAAAAGACTCTAGAAAAGTAGGTTTAGAGAGGAAGATGATAGGCTGAAGTTGAGACATTTTAATTTTAAAGAAGCCTTTATTTAGGTCATCCAAATGGAGTTATCTGGCAGGCACTGGTATATACAAGGCCAAAACTCAAAGGAGATTTCTAATCGGAAATATCAATTCAGACATTGTGTATATATATAGTCAGTATTTAAAATAATGAGTGAGCTGAAGCCTCCCAGTAAAAGTATATGGAATGAGATCAGTAGCCCAACAACATGATCTTTGGAAGTAGTTTTAGGTGGTCAGAAGAGGAAAGCTCAATAAGAAGACAGAATGGGATTGGCTAGAAGTTATAAGAAAATTTAAGCTGGAAAATGAAGTGTCAATGAAGCCTACTAAGTATTAAAGTTTTATGTGTTTCTGTTTGTTTCTAGAAAGCTGGACAGAACAATTATCAGTTTTAACTGCAGCAGAAAAGTCCAGAAGGAGAAATAATAGTATCTGCCTATTACTTGGTGATAAGAAAGTCACTGGTATCTTAGTGATTTTTTCCAGAGTTGTAATGGGGAAGAATCCTTATGCCTATGTGTGAGGAATAATTACACAGATGAAAAAATAGAAATAGAAACTAATCTTTTGAGAAGCTGGATAAGAAAGGAAGGAGAAAGATGAGATGTTTCTTAGAAGGAGATATTGCATTAAAGGGAAGTTTGTTTATAATGGGGAAGACTTGAGCATATTTATGGACTCAGAGGTTAGAGCAAATTAAGAGAGAGAGAGGGAAGTTGAAAATACAGAGGTAAGAGGTAAGGTAAGACAACTAAGAGCAAGGAATCTTGTAATCAGTAGGAATCAGGTGAGCAAAGATTTGGGGATTGTTTAAAGCATGAGGGATTAAATCCTCAGCTACTAGAGAGAAGGAAAAAAGCTTGGGTTTATACATAGACAGATTTGTGTATGTGGAGCCTGGAAGTCAACATGGATCATATCTGAAGGCTCCAATAGTATCAAAGCAGTTGGAATCAAGAATTTCTTCTGAGAAAGATGATTGTGGGAATTGATCAGAGAACTTAAGAAAAGAGATTGATTGGGATCCTGAATAATCACTGACAGGAATGGAAGAGGTAATTGACCAAGGACAAATAAAACCATTAGCTATTGGTACAGAGGAGCCATCTGAGATTTGAAATTGTGTACTAAAGATGACCATAGTTTGGTTTGTTTGGTGGTTTTCTGCACTGTGCTCAGAGTCCAGGGTATATAAGTACAGATGGCATATTTTAGCATTAATGCAGAGGGCGGAAGACGAAGATGAATGCAAAGAAATTGAAGGTAATCTGAAAGTCATTTAGATAATCAGATATAGATTTGGGGGTAAATAAAGACAGCAGAGATTGTAGGAGAGGTCTGACAGTCTGAGAGAAGATGGAGGGGGGAAACAAAACTGGAGAATCAAAGTTGTCAAGGACAGATGAAAATAAATATGCAAGGGGCTTAAAAAGAATGTTTTGGCCAGGGATCGAAGCTAAAGAAAAATTATTGAACACAACATGGCTATCGAAGGAATAATTTGAACAAAAGTATAATATATTCTAGCATTTATAGTAATCTTTATGTCTCTAGGTGATCTTCTCTCATTAGTCACTTTTCACTTAATTTCTCTTCTAGTGAAAATGAAAAAGTTATTACTTTTGGACAGGTAGTGTGTGCTCTTAAGAGAGTTATCAAATATTGCAGAAAGTTTGTGAATAAGAAAAAATATAAGTTACAGTGCTTGTTGGGAAATTAGATTGAAGGGATCACTCCAAAACTTGAATAAAGTTTTACTATGTTTTTCTTATTTAAAAAGTATAGGTTGTTTCACAAAACATTGCTGTAGAACTAACTCCATATTTAACTACAGAAGTTAAGTGGGAGGGAAAAAAAATAACAGAAGTTAAGTGGAGACGAAGATGTCCATGTTCTGCTTGAAGAAACCTTCAGAAGAAATACCAGCACTAGTTCAGTGTGTGTGTGTGTGTGTGTGTGTGTGTAACAGAGCAAGCTAAATGTCTAATGAAGTCTATCAAAATAAAATAGAGAGTTGAGGTGAGCTATATGATTCCTTATATGCTGTAATATATCATAGACTGAAAGATTCTAGAATTCTCTGCTCTGATAGACATCCTTCTGTGTCTCTCTTCTTCCTCTATCCAAAGTTAAAAATAAATACACAAATAAACTCCGTCCCAAATACACACTCCAATGGCTACTTACCTTTCTCTTCCTTTCCAACTAACTTTTCATTCTTTTCTGCATGTGCAACTCTTAGCCTTCCCCTTCATTAACATTAATTATATTGGATTGTAGGGAAGTGAGGCGGAAAGTAGGAGGGCTGAAAATCTAACAAATTAGTATTCATCTTTTCTGTTGGCCAAACGATGCTAGGATGTTACTAGGAATGGCACTATGATATCCAAATGCTGTTATCTTATGTTTGTAGATTAGTCTATGGAATAAAGTAGCAGAGAAGTGCTGTTAGCCTTATAAAGCAAAACACTTTATTTCTGGAGAAGAGCAATCTCTCTCAAGTTAATATTTTCAGTCCGGTCTCATATCATGTAGTGGTGAAAGTGAGACAGCCAAGTATAAACGGGACCGCGGAGAGCCTCTGACCCGCCTGCGCACTGGGAGGAGTGCACCCTGGCGTGGAGCCTCAGGAAGTTAACCCTGTTTGCAGGGGTGGAGCCTACCCCCTCCTCTTCCTGGGTAGTACCTGGGATTCAATCTGAGAGGCAGGAAGCATGTAGTATCAAGAGACTCGCTCTGCTGAGAGTCCCTATTTCCCCCTTTTTTTCCTTTGCGCCCAGTAAATTCCGTTTTTCTCACCCGTCAAATGTCTGTGAGCCTAATATTTCAGGGTCATATGACGAGGACCCCGTTTTTAGCTGAGCTAAGAAGAAACTACCACAACAAAAGCTTCGACTCTAGAGTTAGGCTGGCTAGGTTATAAATCCTGGATCTTCAACTTATGAGCTGTGTGCCCCTAAGCAGGTTATTTAGCCTCTCAATATTTGCATTTCCTTATCTGTAACACAGGAGACGTGATAGCAGCACCAAACTCAGTGTTATTATGAGCACTAAATGAGATAATATTGATGATATACAGCAAGTCTCCAATAAATGTTAACCATTATTACTTTGACTACTAATACAGAGAAAAGAAAAAGGGAAGTCGAATTTAAACATGTGTTAGTTTATTTCTGAAATAGTCCACAAAATAGTTATCAGAGTTTTTACTTTTGGGTACATTGAAGTACTCAAAGCTAGCAGACCAGCAAACCTTTAAGGGTTTTTGACAGTGGGTTTGCTGGAAATGACATGGTTATTTGGTTTATAATTGAATTCAGGGTGAAACAAATTAGAAAGATAAAGATAATTTCTAACTAATAGATGGCTCTTAATAGTTATATATAATATGATAGAAACTGATACTGATAGAAACTAACATTGTTCCTTGAAGTAATAGTAAAAGATTATTGAGAAAGATATTAACAGGAACCTTAAGCAATGATTACATTATCAGTGATGTTTTATAAAAAATAATTGATTCCATGAAATGTTATTATGTTTCGTTTTTACCTTTAAAAATGGTGGTGAAGGCTGGGCGCGGTGGCTCACACCTGTAATCCCAGCACTTTGGGAGGCGGAGGTGTGTGGATCACAAGGTCAGGAGATCAAGACCAATCTGGCTAACATGGTAAAACCCAGTCTCTACTAAAAATACAAAAAATTACCTGGGCATGGTGGTGGGCACCTGTAATCCCAGCTACTCAGGAGGCTGAGGCAGGAGAATGATGTGAAACCGGAAGGCGGAGCTTGCAGTGAGCGGAGATTGCACCACTGCACTCCAGCCTGGGTGGTAGAGCGAGACTCCGTCTAAAAAAAAAAAAAAAAAAAAAAAAAGATGGTGAAAAATATGTGGTACTATAGTGAATGTCCACTCTAACCTATGCTTTACATTTCAGCTTAGGTGACTGGTATTCCTACTATCATCTGTTGATAGTATAGGATTTCTATAGTTTAAAGCAGTAAATAAAAATTCTTGAAATTTGAATCTGTAGCTTAAAGCTATGTAGCAGCACTAAATCTTATATATAGGGTCAAACCTTCTTACAACTCTACAATAAGCAAATGATCAGTAATCTCTACTTTTCTGAATTAATCCATTGAGATTCCAGACCATTTACTACCTACCACATATTGCCCTGTATAATTAATTAAACTTCTCTGATTTATGACATCACTCCTCAAGTTATAAGTTCCTTGAAAGCAACATTATTTGACATGATATGGTTTGGCTCTGTGTCCACACCCAATCTCACCTTGAATTGTAATAATCGCCATATGTCAAGGGTGGGACCAGGTGGAGATAATTGAATTATGGGGGCATTTTTTCCTGCACTGTTCTCATGATAATGAGTGAGTTCTCACAAGATCTGATGGTGTTTTTTTTTTTTTTTTTTTTTTGAGACGGAGTCTCGCTCTGTCGCCCAGGCTGGAGTGCAGTGGCCAGATCTCAGCTCACTGCAAGCTCCGCCTCCCGGGTTCTCGCCATTCTCCTGCCTCAGCCTCCCGAGTAGCTGGGACTACAGGCGCCCGCCACCTCGCCCGGCTAGTTTTTTGTATTTTTTAGTAGAGACGGGGTTTCACCGGGTTAGCCAGGATGGTTTCGATCTCCTGACCTCGTGATCCGCCCATCTCGGCCTCCCAAAGTGCTGGGATTACAGGCTTGAGCCACCGCGCCCGGCCCTGATGGTGTTTTTATAAGGGGCTTCCCCCTTCGCTCAGCTCTTCTTTCTCCTGCCACCACGTGAAGAAGGGCATGTTTGCTTCCCCTTGTACCATGATTGTAGGTTTCCTGAGGACTCACCAGCTATGCAGAAGCGTGAGTCAATTAAACCTCTTTACTTTATAAATTACCCAGTCTCAGGTAGTTCTTTATAGCAGCATGAGAATGAACTAATACAATACCATTTTACACAGCAGTCAAGTTTGAATCATAAAGAAAACAGATGATCAAAAAACCTTTTACATTCAACTTTTATTTGTGTACTCATATACTCTTTGTGGAAGTGGACTTCCAATTTTTTAATTGGATTTTTTTTCTTCCTATTGGGTTGTTTGTCCTTATATATTTTGGATATTAACCTCTTATTGAATGTATGGCTTGTAAGTATATTCTCCCAATCCATAAGGTATCTTTGCACACTGGTAACTGTTTCCTTTGCTATACAGATGCCTTTTAGTTTGATGTAATCCCATTTGTCTAGTTTTGCTTTTGTTGTCTGTGCTTTTGAGGCCAAATCAAAAGAATCATTGCCCAGACCAAAGTCATGTAGTTTTCCCCTGTTTTCTTCTAGTAGTTTTACAGTTTGTGGTCTTACATTTAAGTCTTTAACCCATTTTGAGTTATCGTTCTTTATAGCATGAGATACGAGTACAATTTCTTTCTTCTACATGTGGAAATTCAGTTTTTTCAACACTATTTAAGAGACTGTCATTTTCCCATTGCATATTCTTGACTTCTTCATCATAAATCACTTGACTGTATGTATATGAATTCATTGCTCTTCCATTCTCGATTCTGTTCCATTGGTCAGTGTGCCTATTTTTTGCCAATACCATGCTGTTTTAATTACTATAGTTTTGTAGTGTAGTTTGGAATTAGGTAGGGCTTTGCTTTGTTTTGTTTTTGCTCATTTAGTCATTCTGTGTATTTTTATTGGGAAATATAATGTATTTACATTCAAGGTAATTATTGATAGGTAAGGACTTAGGACCGCCATGTTGTTAGTTTTTTTCCAGTTGTTTTGTAGATACTTGCTTTCCTGTCTCTTGCTGTCTTCCTTTGTGGTTTGCTGGGGTTTTCTGTGGTGATATGCTTTGAATCCTTTCTATTTTGTTTAGTGCTTTTACTAAATATTTTTGATGTGTGGTTACCATAAGTGTTATGTAGAGTAAAATACACTTATAATGGCCTATTTCAAGCTAATAATAATTTAACTTGGATTGTGTCTAACAAACATATGCACTTTTACCACTCCCCACTTTTAGGTTTTTATGTTAGAATTTACATCATTTTGCAATTTATGTCCCTTGAAAATTTATTTTAGCTGTTGTTGTCTCTAACAGTTTTGTATTTTAACCATTCTCTTGGGAATAAAATTACATTAGACACCATTATAACAGTCCTAGAATATTCTGAATATGCTTCTACTTATACAATTAAGTTTTATGCATTCATATGTTTCATGTTATTAATGAGCAGTTTTTGGTTTCAACTTAAATAACTCCCTTTAGCAATTACTGTAAGGCAGGTATAGTGGTGATGAATTCCCTTAGCTTTTGTTTATCTGGAAAAGTTTGTATTTCTCCCTCATTTGTGAAAACAGCTTGGCTGGATAGGATATTTTTGGTTGGCAGATTTTTTTTTTCTTCGGTACTTTGAAGATATCACTTAACTCTCTCCTGATCTGCAGGGTTTCTGCTGAGAAATTTGCTGATAGTGTATTGGCAGTCTTTTGTGTGTGATGTGTATCTTACCTTTTTCTTTGATTTTTGTTAGTTGGATTATTATATACCTTGGTATATTATTTTTGGGGTTGAATTTAACTGGAGACCTCTGCGCTTCCTGTATCTGGGTATTGACATCTATCTCTATATTAGGGTAGTTTTCAGCCAAATATTCTTTAAATATGCTTTCTGGCCATTTTTCCCTTTGTTCTCCTTCTGCAACTTCTATTATGTGAAGGTTTGGTCTCTTGATGCTGTCCCAAAGTTATGGTAGGCTTTCTTCATTCTCTCTCATCCTTTTGTCTTTTTGCTCTCCTAACTATTCTATCTCCCAGCTCACTGGTTCATTCTTCTTGATTGTGTTTGCTGTTGAAACTTTCTATTGAATTCTTCCATTCAGTTATTGTAGTCTTCATCTGAAGGATTTCTATCTTTTTTTTAAATCATGAAACTAACCTCAAAAGACATTCTTTTAAATTTTAAGTTCTGGGATACATGTGCAGGATGTATGGGTTTGTTATACAGGTAAACATGTGCCATGGTGGTTTGCTACACCTGTCAACCCACCACCTAGGTATTAAGCCCTGCATGCATTAGCTATTTTTCTGAATGTTCTTTCTCTCCCTAGCCTCTCCCACAACCTGCAACAGGCCCCAGTGGGTATTGTTCCTCTCCCTGTGTCCATGTGCTCTCACCATTCAGCTCCCACTTATATGTGAGGACAAGTGGTGTTCAGTTTTCTGTTCCAGCATTAGTTTGTGGAGGACAATGACTTCCAGCTCCATCCTTGTCCAGATTATTTTTTATTGTTTCTATTTCTTTGTCAAACTTCTCAGTTTTTTTGTGTATTGTTTTCCTAATTTTTTTTTTTTTTTTTAATACTTTAAGTTCTAGGGTACATGTACATAGCGTACAGGTTTGTTACATATGTATACTTGTGCCATGTTGGTGTGCTGCACCCATCAACTCGTCAGCACCCATCAATTCGTCATTTACATCAGGTATAACTCCCAATGCAATCCCTCCCCCCTCCCCCCTCCCCATGATAGGCCCCTGTGTGTGATGTTCCCTTTCCCGAGTCCAAGTGATCTCATTGTTCAGTTCCCACCTATGAGTGAGAACATGCGGTGCTTGGTTTTCTGTTCTTGTGATAGTTTGCTAAGAATGATGGTTTCCAGCTGCATCCATGTCCCTACAAAGGACACGAACTCATCCTTTTTTATGGCTGCATAGTATTCCATGGTGTATATGTGCCACATTTTCTTAATCCAGTCTGTCACTGATGGACATTTGGGTTGATTCCAAGTCTTTGCTATTGTGAATAGTGCCGCAATAAACATACGTGTGCATGTGTCTTTATAGCAGCATGATTTATAATCCTTTGGGTATATACCCAGTAATGGGATGGCTGGGTCATATGGTACATCTAGTTCTAGATCCTTGAGGAATCGCCATACTGTTTTCCATAATGGTTGAACTAGTTTACAATCCCACCAACAGTGTAATCTTATTAAATGTTCTATTCATACGTTATTGTAGTTCCCTGAAATTATGAGTGTTAATCTGAATTATTTGTCAGTAATTTCATAGATGTCCTTTCCTTTGAGGTCTATTTTCCGAACTTTATTAGTTTCTTTTGGAGGTGTCATATTTCCTGAGCCCTCATAATTCTCATGTCCTTGCATTGTTGTTTACACATTTGAGGAAACAGCCTCTCCTCAGGCTTTATAGACGTTCTTTGTCAGGGATAAGCCTTCACTGTTTAGCCTGTGATTCTGGAAGGGCTTGCTGCTATGACCCTTAACAGGCAGAGCTGTTGAATTCTCTAGATGACAGAGCCCCTCCTTCTGCTCTGATGTTTGTTGGGGCTGCTGACTAGGTTCTGCTGTCCAGTGAGACCACTGGCTAAGCTCTGCTATCAAGTAAAGTTACTAGTTGGGCTCCTAGGGTAGGTGTAGTCACTGCTTGGGACAGGCAGGGCCAGAGGTTCTAATCCTTAGAAATGCATAAATGAGGATTGAAATCTGTGAAGATGAATGTATCCTTGCTTTGGTACAGTTGTGGGTGGGCTTTTTGACTGAGTGGAGCCACTACTTGACTTCCTGGGTCAACCCGGTCAAGTCCTTTTCCTTCTCTGAAATCCATGGCAGTGGGAATCTCCTTGGCTGGTTGGGATCATTTGGCAGGCATTTGGGCTGACTGAAGCTTCCTAACCTTTTGGTTCAAGCTGTTCTAGCCTGTATGCTACTCTGAGATGTATGAAGATGGAAGTCTTTTTGCTGGGGTGAGGTCATCGGGAGTGCCTATTGATTGAGTGGAACCTCTGCTTGCCTTCCTAGGTCAAGCTTGCCTAGCACCTTTGCTTCTCCTAAATAGGGCATATAGAAGACCCGAGAAGAGCATTCAGGCTGTGTGGAGACATGAGCTAAGGATTCGAGCCTAAAATAAGTATGGACTATGTTTTCT
The DNA here is from genome assembly GCF_047675955.1 of Chlorocebus sabaeus. Classification (NCBI taxonomy): domain Eukaryota; kingdom Metazoa; phylum Chordata; class Mammalia; order Primates; family Cercopithecidae; genus Chlorocebus; species Chlorocebus sabaeus. The sequence goes on from NC_132925.1 coordinate 25,798,160, forward strand.
GCAGTGTGATCGTCTTGGCTAGTTTCTCTGGTGTGGTGCCTCCCTTTCCTGGAATGTAGAGTAGCCACCAAGTTCTGTACACTGTGAGCTCTACCTATGTTCTTTGTTTCTAGTTGATCTCAGGTGGTCTGACTCTGTCTGTGTTCCCAGTGTTTCTTGTGAGATGAAAGAAGAGTGGGTCCTAGAATGATGGACAAACTGACTGTCCATTTACCTCACTTTTCCTCTACCTCACTTTTCCTACTGTAAAAACCATGGTTCCAGAGGAATTCTCAATGTGTAGTGCTGGACTGGCTTCAGGGAGGGCTGGTGCACTCGAAGAGAATCATTCTTTTTACCATTTGATTACAGCCTTCCTTGGTGCTGCAGTCCGGTGTAGGTGTTTCAGCTTCCCTCCCAAGTTATGGGATATTCGGGATGCTATTCTTGTCTGTGAATAGTTGCTGGTTAGATTTCATGGTTGTGTGTGAGGAGTCTTGGGGGGATGAATGGGGTGGGGAGATAGAATTAAGCCAAAGAACTCCTATTCTGCCATCGTTCCACTCCTGACATACTTTTAATACTGTAGTGTTTATGAATTGAGACTACCCTCCCAGAAATAATTCAATAATAAGCCTTTATTTTTATTTTCAAATATTCTATAAGATTCATAAGACATGAAAAAAGAATTCCCTCTTACTGAGGGTCTTTTTCATGATGACCACAGTCTCTCATTCCAGAAGTCTGAAATTACAGGTTTGAATCTTTTTACATTACAATCAATTAAAAAGTGGCATTTCACAAAATATTATCACAGAAATATCTGAAAAAAAATTAATGCTCACAATACTCTGTTTCATTCATTAAGTTTAAAAAAGTATGAATCCAAAGGCAGTTAGCACAATAACAAATGACCTGAGTGGTTCCTTGACTCTTTAGCCAGTCTTCCTCCACAATCAGACACTCAACCTACACTTGCTAGTGAGTTTGTCCCAAGCTTTAGTATATATTTAGGGGGTAATTTTAGTTAAGAATTTCAGCAAGCTAATGTACTGAGCCTTCACTTCAGTCAAAGAGGCCCAGAGGCCCTGTTTTGTATTTCTCTGTGTCTGAGTTGCTGCTTTGATAACCAGCCCAAGTCTCTGTAACACAAGAATCTTGCCTTATTCTCATTAGTCCTTGAAGCCAGAACACCCCCACTTTATGTCCTGCTAGATCTTGGAATTTTGGGGGGATGCACATAAATGGGCAGAAGCACATAAAGTAAGATATGCTCTATTTCCCTCTTCTCACAAGTCACATTACACTTAGCTTCTACAAGTCACATTACAAATAGCTTCTCCTAGCAGCCTGGAAACTTTCTCGTTCCTGGACTGGGGTATGGCATAACGCAGGTTTTAGTTCCTGGACTGGGATATGGCATAACACAGGAATGCATTGTCTGCATGGAAGAAGGCAATTGTGAATGAGCTGCCCTAATTGTGCATGAAGACAGGGGAATTATCTGCGGGCTGAAGCTCTTTGCCCTAAAGCATGGGAAGAGTCATTCTAGGGAAATTGTAACTCAGAAGCTATGTTGCCTACTGGTGAAAAGTCTAACATAATTTAAAATCTTGTTTGGTACTGATAATCTCTGTACACTCCTGACAGGCAACTTTGAAGTAATTCCATAGGGCGGCCATTAAGACCCATGTACAAGTATCTGATAGAAAATAACTGTCTGTGAACATGGAAAGTACATATGATAATTAGAAAAAACATGAGGCTGGGCACAGTGGCTCATGCCTGTAATCCTAATACTTTGGGAACTGAAGTGGGAGGATCACTTGAGGTCAGGAATTCAAGACCAGCCTGAGCAACCTAGTGAAACCCCGTTTCTACAAAAAATAAAAATTTAAGAAATAACTGGATGCAGAGGCATCTGCCTATAGTTCCAGCTACCTAGGAGGCTGAGGAAGGAGAATCACTTGAGCCCAGAAGCTTGAGGTTGTAGTAAGGAATGTTCATGGCACTACACTGCAGCCTGACTAACAGTGCAAGTTTCTGCCTCGAAAAGAAGGAAGGAAGGAATGAAGGAAGAAAGGAAGGCAAGAAGGCAGGGAGAAAAGGAGGGAAAGACAGAAAAGAAAGAAAGAAAATCTATAAAAAATTATAATCCTATGAGTCCACAGATGAGACAGAGAAAAATCTGGAAAAGGTTTTAAAATAAGTATGCTTAAATTCTTCAAAGAGACATAGGAAGGAATAGAACCCACAAAATAAGAATGGAAATATTCAAAAAAGACTATCTTAGAAAACTTAGAAATAAAAAAATCTATTGAGGGCCGGGCACAGTGGCTCACGCCTGTAATCCCAGCACTTTTGGAAGCTGAGGTGGGAGGATCACTTTTTGGTCAGGAGTTTGAGACCAGCCTGGCCAATATAGTGAAACCCTGTCCCTGCTAAAAATACAAAAGATTAGCTGGCCGTGGTGACACATGCTTGTAACCCCAGCTACTTGGGAGGCTGAGGCAGGAGAATCGCTTGAACCTGGGAGGCAAGAGGTTGCAGTGAACTGAGATCACCCCACTGCACTACAGCTTGGGTGACAGAGCGAGACTCCATGTCAAAAAAAAAAAAAAAAAAAAAAAAAACTATTGAAATTAGTATTATTAGAATTATTGTTATTTAACTGATTAAGGAATAGGCTAGAACAGTGAACAGAAAATTACTGAACTAGAATATACAGTTGGTAATTCAGATCAGATTGCAAAGATACAAGAAAATGAGAAATATTGAAAAGGAAGAAGATAGAACGAGAAGCTTCAGTACATGTGTAATATTCATTCCAGAAGAGAACCAGAAAGAGACAATATTTTAAAATGCATACTGAATGTAAAATGCAAACATAAATACATCATAATGGAATTAATATTGTAGTCACAGACAGGTCACAAAATCCACCAAGAAAACTGCCACCTGTTTCCTTTGGAAGAAGTTGCTCAAGAGGAAGCACAATTCAAAGATCCTAACTACTCCTCTGTCCTAGATTGGAACAGCCTAAAGGTAACTTACTCTTTCAGTTTCTGTGGTTCCAATTCATGAAGTACTGTGCTTACCTCATTTTAGGGATTAAAAGGTCTTTTCTTTCTATACTCCTCCTACTTCTTGGCCCTATTCTTTCCATTCTTTAACTTCTGTTGGGAGAGGGTTTCATGGTGAAGCAGACCATGTAGGGAGATTTCATAGGAATATCCTCATATGTGAGTTGCTCAGGACTAACGGAGAGTGTGCAGAGAGACACATAGGAGAGTCGTCATGGCTGCCCATATCCCCCACTCTGGGTTGATGGAGAGTGTGCACACACACAGACACACATAATTGTATATTTGACTGCCCACATTCATCACAAAAGATGTGTAGTTTTATGTTTATCAACCACTCAGAGTTGCTTTTCTGTGAATTGACTGTTCATATCTTTTCCTTTATATCATTTACGTTGCTAAACTTCTATAAATCATTTGCAAAATGTATTTATGCATTACAGATTTTTTATCTGTCATCTATATTTCAGTTTTTTCTGAACTGGTGTTTGCCTATCAACCGTCATATATTTTTGCATACAAATTTTTTTTTTTTTTTATAACATGTTTCTTTCTCTTGGTTTGGAAAGACCTCTTCAATGTGTTTCTTTTTCTTGGTTTGGAAAGACCTCTTCCATCTCTAGGTTGTAAATATGGTGATTTTTTATTGGTGCTTGAATCTGGGCCATGGTAAATAGTCATTATTACATTTTCTATAATACACATTATAGAAAGTAATATTTCTGGATATACTCTTCTCCTAATGTTGACCATCAGAAGTATTTATGAAATATGTTCATATTTCTGTGGAAGGGAGTACTGGTCATCAAAGAGAGAAATTCCACTTTATTTGATGACACAGTAGACTATAGCATTCATAATATAACAGATTTAATGCCAATTGTGATGATAATACCTTTCCACTGGAAAGTTGTTATAAATGTAAATGATGAGATAAATGATTAATGCTTGTTAGCAGATGATGAACGCAATTGCAAATGCACATAATAAGTATCTTTGTAATACATGTAAGAAGTGTAATGTACCCTTTTAATGATAATTTGATTTTTGGATGTGGCCAATAATTGTAGCTGACATTTATTTTATAGCAGTGTTCTAAGATCTTTACATATAGTAGTTAATTTCATGCTCACAATAACCTGGAGAGGTAGGCCATATAATTCTCATCCTTTTATGAAAAACTGAGGCAGTGTTAAGTAAAATTCACATAAATAGTAAGTGGTGCAGTGAAACCCAATCAACCCTATATTATCTCTCAAAATGCCTAAACACAGTCTATTATAGAGATTTTTAAATAATATGTTAATTAAATCTATTTTAATAAGGAGTAGAATAAACATTTAATAGTTCAACTAAAAAACTTAGAAAAAATTTATAGTTGGTGTTCTATGTACTTAATATAATTATATTTGCAATCCAGGATTTCATCATTTGCATTTATCATTCAATAAAAGCTAATTTTCAGAAGTACTTCTAGAGAGAATGCTCATTAAAAGATAACTTTGGAAAAAGTAAAATGTAATTTAGAGAAATGTATTGTTCTAAACAGTACTAGCCTTAGGCAATAATCACGCCACACTCAAATTAATAAGTTAATGTCAACTTTAAGGGAAAAATAAAATGACCATTTTCATGATTATTAATTTGATTAAAAGTTTTGAGATACTGGGTTCATCTGGATTCTATAGACAATTCCATTTATAGAAATATATTAGCTTCATTTAATATATAAAAAATAAAACTGTGTGTCTAGTTTTTTTTGGGCACAATATATTAGAGGGTTTAAATTTACCGAGGAGAACTGATGAGTAGTGTGTTGAATTTATAAAGCAGGGCTTGGAAAATTATACTACGTGGACAAATTCTTCCATATGAAATAGGATCTGTGAATACATATTGTTGATAATATTTTCATGCATATACACAGAAGCATGCTTATATTAATCTTTAGACCTCCAAGCTTGCTAAATGATAATGAAGAGACTGCTTGCCTCAAGAGACTGTTCTGAAGGTAGAGAATAAAAAAGAGAAAAAGCAATTTTACAAGTATTATATTTTAATGAAGAAATGTTTCCTTATTATCTAGAGGATAAACCCCTAACTTCTGAGTATGCATGAAGCCTCCAGGACATGGGCCTTACCTGTACACCTGACATGTCTTATCCACAGCCACTTCCCTATTGCAGGAATAATCAACTCCAGCAAGTAATTCCTGGTGCGTACAATGTGTTTCATGGAAAGCCCCTACCTTTCTCAAACCTCTGGTAAATTTCTGGTTCAAGACTTAGTCTAACAGGCTCCTTCTTTTAGAACTTTTCTTATAGTCCATTTAAACATAATGGGTCTTTATATTTTTTGGGCCAACAATCAATGCCATTATTGTTTATTTATATTATTATTTTATAGCAGACACTGTTACTGTGTGTGTTATTTTAATAATATTTATTTATCTACATTAGATCTGATGTGCAGAAAATTGGGTAATCATATTTCTAGTCCATACCATGTTAGTATCACTTGTCCCTGTAGGAAACTCTTCTTCATTTAAAAAAAAAAAAAGTAGTATTTCCCTCTTATTTTTCATAGTCAGTTGTGTCTCTTACAACCAAGGCAGGACTCTAATGTGTTTGATTGATGCCATTCAGTATATATGAGATCTTACAGAGTATTTGCATTGTTTTTATGTGAATATATTTAAATTTATAGAAATGATATTATGCTATACATCTCATCCATTTCTTTTTTCTCTCTACGTTTTATAAATCCATGTTGCTATGTACCATAAACAATTTTTATAAAAGTGGAATCAGTTTTCAAAATTTACAAGTAAAAATATTTTTCAGCAAACCTAAATTGTTGATTTCTCTTTGAGTCTGCACTCCTGTATGGCAAACAATTATAGGAGTCGTGTTGACTACTACCTTAAGAAGGGAATATACTTTCTGTTTCATCATTAGGCCCTAATCACTCATTAACTGTCTCCTCTAAGCATTTTAATTTGCAGCCTCTAGAAGCTATGAAACATGAACGTGGCTCATGGGACACTGTGGCCTGTTAAACATTTATACTTTCCTTCCCTTCCCCTCTTTTCCATCCCTATCTCTAAGTCTCCAAGTTAACTTACAACTACCAATCTTCGTCTTGGTTATTAACAAGTTTTTCTCTAAGGACGAAAAGAGACTGTACCATTCCTCTCCATATTCACATTTAAATAAGTTCAGTCCTTCGTTTCCACTATAGCCTTCTTGTATGTCTTATTTGAACACCTTTTCTTTTATCTTTAACCTAAATGTACTCTACAGTAGCTCTGTCTTATCTGCAGTTTTGCTTTCCATGGTTTCAGATATCTGTAATCAATGGCAGTTTAAAAGTATTAAATTAAAATTTGCAGAAATAAAGAATGTATAGATCTTTAGTTGCATGCCATTCTGAGTAGCATGATGAAATCTTGGGCCATTCTTTTCGATCCTGTCCAAAATGGGGATCATTCCTTTTCCCAGCATCTCCAGACTGTCTATGCTATGCACCTCTTCGTCTCCTAGTGGGCATCTCAGTTATTAGATCTACTGTCACAATATTGCAGTGTTTGTGTTCCACTAACCCTTATTTTGCTTAATAATGGCCCAAAGCACAGGAGAGGGGATGCTGTTAATTTGGATATGCCAAAGAGGATATGCTAAAGTGCTTCCTTTGAGTGAAAAGGTGAAAGTTCTCAACTTGAGGGAACAAAAAAAGTCATATGCTGAGGTTGTTGAAATCTATGGTAAGAACAAATCTGTTTTTGAAGTTGTGAAGAAGGACAAAAAAATATGTTAGTTTTTGCTGTGGCACCTAAAACTACAAGTTACTGCCACAGTGCGTGCTAAGTGCTTAGTTAAGATTGAAAAAGCATTACATTTGTGGGTAGAAGACATGAACAGAAACTTGTTTTAATTGAAGGCAGTCGGGTTTGGTAGTAACTGATGTTTCAGGGATCTACTGGGGAGTCTCCAAACTTATTCCCTGCAGATAAGAGGGCACTACTATATGCATTTGTCCTCATTTGTGAGATGAGACTTCCCTCTCCAGATATAATTTCCAGTATTTCTGTTAGAGCCCTGCCTTTTCTCACTTCTCTATGCCTTCATATATTAATCCCTATTCTATACCTGCTTCTAAACCCAGAATTCTCTGCACCCTCACACATCTCCTGTTTTGAAGTACTATATACTTCAAAACATAGTGTTTTTACTATTCATTCCTTCCTTCAATCAGTTGGTCAACAAATATTAATTTAAGGGTTAAATACAGCTTGAAAATACACTGAAGTCTCAACATGTATTAGAATCCATAATTAGTTTGAAGAATCACAGGTTAATGGCTTAAATTTATTTCCAGATTAATTTCTCTTCAGCTTATTACTATGTCAGCAAAAAGAAGTGGAAATAACATATTTAGGGTAAGGATAAGTGTGGAAACTTCTCTCTAATGTATTGCTATTTCTTTGTGGAGCCAGATCTTAAGTTTGGTAGTTATTGCAGATGATATGAATCTAGGAATCCATGGGGTCAAAGAATTCAAAGCCCTGGTTCTGCTACACTTTAAAACATCAGGATAGAGGAGGAAATTCCTTGCTGTGACGCAGTTACCTATCTCTGTGTCCTATTTCCAATATGCACTGGACTCACAGCAGGCCTGGCCATGCTAATTGTCCACAGTATGCAAGAAGTTTCTAACCATCAGAGCCTTCAGTTCTTTCCAGTTTGAGCTGAAAATAGAAAGTCAGTGATAGAGAGGTTGTAGAGGAGGACTTTAAATTGTAGATCTCTTCCCTAAAGTGAGTACAAGGAATACAAGCATGACAATTTGTTTCATACATCTGGAAAAGCAATTTCCAATGTTAGTCATGGATCACAGGAAGCAGAGTACTTCCCTTTTATAGATCTTTGTCATGAAATAATTTACTTTTCTCATCTATCTGAAGATCTGGTATATAAAAGTCCAAAGCAACATTCAAGATGAAAATTTGCATATACCTATAGAAGAATGTCATATGCCTATGGAAAATTTTTATATACCAATATTGGGTTGAATTTTGATGATTTATTTTGTTACCACTACAGTTTTAATCAACATGGGTTTTTTGTAGTATATATAATGTATTTATGGTATTTTAATGTTAATTTCTTATTTTTTGGTAAGTATTGTTTAAAATAACAAAGGTGATTAAATCAATTTAACAACAGCACATATTTCTACCAACTTGTTTATTTTTAGCCTGTAATAGAATTATGTTTATGTATGTTATTTATAAATATAAAATTTTGTTTATGCTAGTTTCAAGGAAACAGGGCGCATAAATGAAGTTGTTTTTCATTCAATGCAGTGTTCTAGTATCTATTGACTACCTACTTTGTGTCAGGCACTGCACATGTTGCTATACATATTTTATTTAAACATTCAGATTAAATTGAGGTTGATGTTATTGTTTATGTTTTACAGAATAATGAGTCTCATAGAGAATAAGTAACCTGAAGAAGATTATATGGATAGTATGTGGCAGAACTATAATTTAACAATGATATTAAATAAAGCCTACACACACATCCGCACACTTTGAAGACTAACCCAACTGTTTAGAACTTGGCAACTAACCTATCTGATTCTAGATCTTGCAATTTCCCCACTTTAATGATTGTGTTACAAGAGACAACTTGCTTTGATTCCCTTCCCCAGGGTTGGCATGGAGATGCCTTTACCTAGTTTGATTTGAGGGGCACTAGGAAGGAAGGCTTACTCAGACCCAGACTAGCTCCAGTTCAAATCCTCATTCGAAAGACTACCATTTAAGAAATATTTCTTGGCCGAGCACGGTGGCTCACGCCTATAATCCCAGCACTTTCGGAGGCCGAGGCGGGTGGATCACAAGGTCAGAAGATCAAGACCATCCTGGCTAATACGGTGAAACCCCCATCTCTACTAAAAATACGAAAACAAAAAATTAGCCGGGCGTAGTGGCTGGCACTTGTTGTCCCAGCTACTCGGGAGGCTGAGGCAGGAGAATGGCATGAACCCAGGAGGCGGAGCTTGCAGTGAGTCGAGATCATGCCACTGCACTCAAGCCTGGGTGACAGAGCGAGACTCTGTCTCAAAAAATATATATATATTTATTAAGATTTTTTTTTCCAGTAACATCTAGTTCTATACAAATCCCTTAGTAAAATATCAATATTCTTAGAGTATTATGCTTTGAGTCAATATCAGTAACACTTTAGGGGATTTGTTGATCCAAATCATTTCCAATGGTGACCCATAACAGAGAGCACAATCCCAAAGGAGTGAGGCAAAGGATGCAGGGGAGATTTTCCCTTGGGAAGGCAGGCAGTAGGTAGTGCTGAGAGAGCCAAACAAGTGATATGAAACAGAAAATAAATTGCATTTATTTACAGCTTTATGAAATCGTATCTGCTTAATGCATAGACAGGCATCAATTCTGACCTTGGGAGAAAAACATCAGTTTGATAATATGAGACTGTCAATTTGCCATAGAAATTACTTAGGAAAGTAAACATAGTACCCTACAAAGTCTTAAGCTTGTTTTTTTGCAGAACAACAAAAAAAGCATAACCTAGTTCAGATGTGTCAGATGTGTTCTCTTCTAGTGACGTGTGCTATCTCAAGGTCAAATGAATCCCAGCAGGGAGACCACAAATACACAGCATTATAAATGACCCCAGGAAAGCAGAAACATGAATATTCATCATTTTTAAGCATTTCAAGACAGCAGGAGACTATTTTCATGAGGTTGGATGACACTTTTAATGATATGACTATTTGACAGCTCTTTCATTTCAGGAAAAAAAGTTCATCAAAGAGTCAGGGGAGTCATAAGTCAAATCAAAATCTCAAAGGAGAAATCAAACCCCAGAAGTACTTTTCAAAGAGTGGGACAGAGTATCCAATGTAAAGGTGTGTTACAGTGTCTCACATTTGATTCTAAAGTGTTATACAATCAGTAATTAAGCAACAATAATTTCAGTTGAAGGAAGACTAGGAAGATTGCAAAAAAAAAAAAAGGATTAAACTGTAAAGACTTTGCTCAGCATATCTAGTTAATCAGAGACAGAATAATAATTTATAGTTTTAATTTTTATTTCCTCATCACTAGGCAATAAAGGTATTCTTTGTTGACAGCAAAATCTTAGTTTCCACTACTAATATCCATTCATCTACTTATTCCTTTGACAAGCATAAAAATATTAGCTGTACTATATACTAAGGACTGTCAAAATCACTAGGGTTGGGGCTGGGCGCAGTGCTTATGCCTGCAATCCCAGCAGTTTGGGAGGCCGAAGCAGGCAGACCACTTGACGTCAGGAGTTTGAGACCAGCCTTGCCAACACGGCGAAACCCTATCGCTACTAAAAATACAAAAATGAGCTGGGTGTGGCAATGGGCAGCTGTAATCCCAGCTACTTGTGAGGCTGAGGCAGGATAATCACTTTAATCCAGAAGGCAGAGGTTGCAGTGAGCCAAGATCACAACACGGCACTCCAGCCTGAGCAATACAGTGAGACTCCATCTTAAAAAAAGAAAAAAAAAAAATTCACTAGGGTTATAAGAATACCAGAAGATGGGAGAGATGAACTTGAAAGCAAGATAAGGAACACAAAGTTTCGTTACTGGAGAAAGAGCCCAGGTGTAGATACAGTGAAGGAAGTAATTGAGTAAAAGGTTGGAAGCCAAGGAATCCACAGGTGAAATGGTGATGAGTTTCCTCCAGGAAAACTCAGCGTCTGTCTGGTTGCCTGCTGTGGGTGCTGGTTCTCCATACTTGTGGGAGTTATACAATATCCGGCACAAAAAGGGTCCACGTTAAAGTTTCTGTGATTCTAGCTGCCATGTATTGACTCAATGTGTTAACTCAAGCAGTTATCAAATGCTGATCAGAAATGCTGAGCATTTTAACATTGTAAATGGGATCATGTTAACATTCCTGTTAAAAATTGCTTCAAAAACTTTCCATTGCACTCAGAAAAAAGTTCAAACTCCTTAGTACCACCTATAAAGCCTTACGTGATCCAGTCCCTGCTACCTCTTCAATTTCATCTCATCACCCTGCCCCTGACTCTCCATTCTCCACTTTAACTACCCTCCCTTTAGTGCCTCCAAAATGCCAAGACTTCTGTATGTACTTTCCCTTTGCCAGGAATTCCCACGTCAATCTCTCTCCATCTGACTAGCCCCTATTCATCTTTGCAATTTGAGTTCAAATGTCTCTTAATAACGAAGCCTCACCTATCAAGTCTAAAATAAATTACTAGTTCCTCATTATGCTATCTCATTTCCCACTGTTCTTTTTCTTCATGGCACTTATTATAAATTGAAATCATATGATAGTGTATGATGTAATTATCTTCCATTATATCTAGAGTGTTTTAAGCTCCATGAGGACAGGGATCATGCTGCTTTTATTTACAATATAATGCTAGACTTATAATAAGTACTAGATAAATGTTTGCTAAAAGGATAAAGGACAATTATGTATAACTTTGAAGAATATGAGAAATTAATTACTATATAATGCATATAGGACGTTGCAATCAAGAGATTATTTTTGACTTGAGTTCTAAAATTTAGAATAGCAGACTCAGCCCTTGGTGACAACCATGTGGGCTAGATGACTGTGACTGTTCCTGGCACATCTGGCATCCAAAAGTGTCCAATCGCGACTCTTTGGTCTTGTCACTTTACTTCCTTGAGCCTTAGTTTCCCAAAACATTAAATGAGTGGTTGGGTTGGATGGTCTTTGTGATTTCTATATTGAAGTTTTTGTAAAATTATATTCTCATGTAGAAATTTTAGGAAAAAGTGATTTCTATGCAGCATTTAGGATTTTAATTCTTAGCAGCCTTTGCTTATCAAGTTGCTGGTATAACGGTGAAAGGTTAAGGACTTGGGTCTATTTACTCGCTTTTCACCCATTTCCTTCCACCTAAAAAACATATCTGATTCTCTGAGCAGAGACTAGAAATATGCATGGGCATGTACTCATAAAAAAGACAAGCATTTAACTTTCCTAATACTCTTATCACTTCAACATCTAGGTTTGGCACAGAAACACAGAACTCCTCACAACAGCTGCCTTCCTATCATGTGTGCATACCAGATAAGGATTTCTACTTTACAAGATGCTGTTTCAGAAAGTCAAACACACAGTTGCTCTATCCTCATATGTCACTGTCTTAAGAAAGTAAATATTCTGTAAATTCATTTTAAAGAATATGTTTGACTTTAAAAATAAGGAAGTTTTGATCTGTACTCACATACTATAAGTTGCCAAAGGACACATTAGGAATGTGGGTAAAATCTCAAATATATGACACCATACTTACAAATATGCTTGTTACTGCTACAGTAAGTCTTTTGACTTTAAAAATACAATTCTGCCAATGGATGGTGCCACTGTTTCTCAAAGGGTCAGTGTTGTAGAGTATCTACCGTATCATTTGGCGTGATTATACAATTACTGTTGATAAAGTTCAATTCATAGCCAGGAAATAATAGCCATCAACTAAGATTCCCAAAGACAAGTCTATTAGTAAATCTATTACCACAGCCACCTATAGTTTAGTATAAAGAAACTTTCTAAGTTGTAACATGACTTGAACTGAGAACCACAAGATGTCACAGACTCATTTATAATCTAGGAGAAGAAAATTTTATTCCTAATTATTCCTTTATTCTGAAAGAGAGAAAATAACACCAGATACATGTCTCAGTCTCAGAAACATTCAGAATATTTATGAATTGATGGTATAGGCCCTGATCTGATGGATACTTTATGAACATAGACCTGAATAATCATTATGCGTATGCAAACAGTTGTCTAATAATTATTTTTGGAGAAGATATTTTTATAAATTACTATATTAGCTAAGAGCTGAAATCAAATGATAAAGAACTGGAAGTACAATTGGAGTCCCGTAAGACCCAAGATACACTATGCTCTTTCTTTTCCCAACATGAACATCAAATATCACCTTCTCTGTAAAGTCTCTCTTTAATTTGCCTCCCCCAAGCAAATTGATCACTCACTCCCACACTTTTTTGTATATTACTGTGGTACTCTGCACACACGCCTATTATAAACTTTAATTACTTTGTTGAATTCGCTTCCCTTTTGGTAGTAAACTTCTTGAAGGAAGTCACCATCTTCTTCCTCTTTGTTTATATTCAACTTTATCTTAGCACTATGTGCCATGACTTAAAAAGACGAATAAAGTCTAGGCTCTGCTTGCTGGGACTTCTCATTGTGATCAGATTTTTAATAAATGTGGTTACTTGACACCTGGTATTAATAGCTTGTCAAAGATTAAAGATTATGTTCAGCAGAAAACTGACCTTGGCTCTCAGAAAAAAATAAGTAAAATGTGGTTTGTTTCCTTTCTTTTTCTCACTCTATGCCTATCTTCCAACCCTCAGGTTGTCAGAGTCTTCTGGTTGCCTAGAGATTCAAAATCCTCACATGATTCACATAGAATAGATCTGCCCTTCCTGGAAATGTCTCAGGTCTCTTCATTTTTTTACCTAATTTTTTCTTGTTCTAACCTGTCCCCAGTGAAGACTCCTTTTTATACATGTTTATGCTTGGTATTGATCTGATTATATGAACAAAGTAATTTATATTACACAGTAACTTATAATAAATTATTGATACCTTATGGAGTGTTAATAAGAAGAGTTTCTGATTAAGAGAAAGTGTGAGCTTACAGACAGGCTATTGCTCAGTTTGATCTTGAACTACAAAGCATGAGTTCATCTACTTAACTCTCCTCTTCTGGATTCCAGGGCAGGGCAGTGAGTCCCTTGGATGAGACTCTGATCTCTCTTAGGTCCACTTTTCTGAAACAGGAAGAAAATACTCTCTGGGATTTGGTGGAATGAGGTGGCCAGAGATGACTAATTTAAAAATGAATGAAGTCTATCTTTGGTACTATGTATATTCTCTCTCACTTTTTTTATATTCTTGTTTATCCTAATAATTGTTTTTTTATTTTTCTAAGAAGCATGTTAAGTAGGTAATTTAAAAATTGTATGAGAGTAGAAATTCATTCTCACTCTGCTAATAAAGATACCTGAGACTGGGTAATTTATAAAGGAAAGGGGTTTAATGAACTCACAGTTCTACATGACTGGGGAGGCTTCACAATCATGGTGGAAGACAGGAGGAGCAAAGTCATGTCTTACATGGCATCAAGCAAGAGAGTGTGTGCAGGGGAACTCCCCTTTAAAAACTATCAGATTTCATGAGACTTACCCATTACCACAAGAACAGCACAGGAAAGACCCATCCCCATGATTCAATTACCTTCTACCAGGCTCCTCACACAACACATGGGAATTCTGGGAGCTACAATTCAAGATGAGAGTTGGGTGGGAATGCAGCCAAAGCATATCAGGTTATAAAGTGTTTTTTTTGGGTTAAATTGATAATTTTAAGGACTAATTTATCCAAAATCTCCCTAGCCTACTTATTATTTTGATGAAATGAAGTATACTTTCCACAAGGAATGTAGAAAAAAAAAAGACTGATTTTGCTAAGACAGTGTAGACACACAAGTAAAAAGATTTATATAAGCATACATCATCCATGTCCAAATCTCGATCTTGGGTTCCAATGCAGGGACATATCCATGGACTGGTTATCTACAAAGTATAGTCAGTGATAGGCAGTGGGTCCATTATCCTTTTAGATTGTCGTGTTTTACTTCTGCTGGATTCTCAATTACTTGATTTGTTCCATGAACTCATGAAGCTTTGGTTGACTGAAGTACCATTTGACCAAAGCAGTGGTGACTCGATGCCCCCTTCCCTAGTAAGTGGCCTTATAAATGCCCTCTGTGCTCCAGTCACTCATATAAACTGTTAAATTAAAAGTAGATTTTTGCCCTTAATTCACTCCCTCAGCTTTGTTGTTTCAAGCCTCAAAATAAGATCCACTTCAAGATGTGGTTATCTAAAATCATTGTTTGATGTGGTTATCAAACATCAATTGTTTGTTCTTAGGAAGCTAGACAAACAGTAGAACGGTTTGCACTAAATTCATTTAGTTTTTTGTCACTTAATATATATCACATGCATTTTCTAATTGCTGTGGTTTGAATGCTTTTGTCCCCTTCAGAAGTCATGTTGAAAATCCATCTCCAATGCAACAGTGTTGCAAAGTGAGGTCTGATGGGAGATGTTTAGAACATGAGCACTCTGCTCTCATGAATGGACTAATGCCATCATAAAGGGCTTGATGGAGGGATTTTGCTCTCTCTCTTTTCAGAGGGATTTTGCTCTCTCTCTCTTTTCTCTCTTTCTCCCTCTCTTTTTGCTCTTCCACTTTCTGACATGCGAGGACATGGTATTCCTCCCCTCTTCAGGACCCAGCAAGAAGGCTCTCATCGATGCCAGTGCCTTGGTCTTGGACTTCTTAATATCTAGAACTGTAAGAAAATTAATTTATGTTATTTATACATTACTCAGTCCCAAGTATTCTGCTATAGCAGCACAAAATAGACAGAGACACCCATTTTATTTACTATTCCCATAAAATAACTCTCTTGACTGCCTAAAAATAGTACACTGTAAAATAACATGCTTTATTTTACCAATCTCACAGTGTTGAATATTTAGTTTCTTTCTAAATATTTGCTGTTACAACTAATATTCAGCAACAGTTTACATATTAAAATCCACTATCACCTGACCTTTGTTCCACATTCATTTTCTTGATGACTTAAGTGTCCTTTACTCACAGGACACTAATTGGAACACTAATAAAAAATGATCTTGGTTAGGAGCTGGGGATACCTTTGTTGTTCAATTATTAATTTGCCACCATCTTGGCAACTGAAAGAACATCCAGAAGCCAAAAGAAAACTACCTTGATTTACTTTGTTTTTTTCAAGACACTTTACCATCATTCTTACTGTCCTAATAGTGTTCTTTCAAAGCTTTTCTTAGCTGACTGAAGTGGTGAAGAACCTATGAGCAGAACTCTCATTTGAATCATCTGTGACTCTGAGAGATTAACAGAGCATCCACTATCTATTAATTTTTTAGAAAGGAAATCACTTCTTAATTACAAATAGGGAGAACATTGATAGCTACCAATAAGAAAAAAGAGAACCATTTTGTCTCTGTATATCCATTGTTTTGGCCTTTATGGCTATTTACAGAGGACTTTTATTTTCTCCCCTTGAAAAGGACCATATGCTTTAACATACAAACTTCCAGAAGGTCAGAAAACACAACACTTCCGTGGAATACTGCTTCACATAGGGCTATTTGTGTTGGAGCCAGGAAGCTTGCTTTTAAGGACCCAAGGGGACTATGAGCCTTTTCTGCTGGATGGAGCTCCTGGTATTACTTTCACTGTGTTTCTGGCCTTAGCAAAATCTGGAACAGACTGCAGGCTGGAGTGTGTTGGCACATGTATGCAGCTCTACCATCTGTTTTGCTTCTTCAATTCATCAATTTCCTCTGCTTATGAGATCTCCCACCACTTAGTAAAGTTATGAAAAATATGTACTTGTCTTTAATTACTTTTACAGATCTTTTCAGAGGAAATTGTGCTGTAGTATATGAGTAATGATAAAGTAAAATATTATTGCAAAAAAAGCAGTAAATCATTAAAATTAGATATTTAAGCCTCAACTAATTAACAAGTCAATGAAAGTTGTGGTCTTGGCCGCCTAATGAACAGTTAAGGAAAGGAAGCTGCGTAGCCCTGTCCTTGACAAAGGCAGGGTCTGCTACTGTTCCCTTGCAAGCTTATTTTTTAAGTACTTTAGATTTATGTTTAAAACTCCCAAAGCCGTTTCCTCTATACATATGATTTGAAATATTTAAGCCCTAAGAGGGACTGTATCTATCTCTTACAGAAGGTAGGAAATGATAACTCCTTTGAGAGAAGAACCACCATCATTTGTAATAACTAAAATAATTGGTAAAGCCTGAAAACATTTTGATATTTTAGAAGGGATATATTTATGTTAACTTGGTAATTGTATTTCCATCCTAGATGACAGAAACTAAGTGCCCCTCTGCCAGGGAATTTTTCCAAACCTCTTCAATTCTTTGCGCACGGCAGCCAGATGGGCAGCATCTGGAACAAAGAGTCAGCTAGAAGCATCAGAAAAGGTGAAAGACAGCAACTATAAAGATAAAATACAGGACACAAAAACATATTCTGGGTCCACAGGAGTTCCCCTGTCATATTAAAAATGTATTTTAAAAGAATATTAGTACGCCACCCCACAAAACTGCCTGACAAACTGTAACTTGCCCAGCATAATGAAATCTGATGACCCCGTGGCAGAATTAGAAATACAACCTAGAATTCCTGACAAAATCATCAATTACCAGAAACTATTCTCCTTCACGTCATTTGAGTTTATTGCAAAGAATGCCTTGTGGTCACAAAAACTCAAATTATAAGGTGATTCTGAAGGCAGTTAAATTTGTATTTTTCCATTCCTCATGGAACTAAGAAAGGAAATGAGAAAAATTGCTTTTAAATTCCTTAACTATTCTGACCACTCACCAGTAATTTTCAGTAAGAGTTGACAATTCAGGCTTTAAACCTGAAGGCAACTACGCAGTGCAAATGCAACTTTTTGAAGTTCCCTTCAGATAAACAATAAACAGTTTCTCTACCTGTCAACTTTTGTTGCTACAACTTGGATAAGATTGTTCTTTTGTCTAATGACATGAAGTTCATTAGATTCAAACCAAATGTATTCTATTTTTCTCCAGTGTGTCTATGATTTGTTTTATTTTATTTATTCATTTCTTTATTTTACATCAGTCTACAGAAGGTGAAAGAGATGGAGGATTATACACGGAATTTTTTTTTTTTTTTTTTTTTTGAGACAGACTTTTGTTCTTGTTGCCCAGACTGGAGTGCAATGGCTTGATCTCAGCTCACCACAACCTCCACCTTCCAGGTTCAAGTGATTCTCCTGCCTCAGCCTCCTGAGTAGCTGGGATTACAGGCAAGTGCCACCACTCCTGGCTAATTTTGCTATTTTTAGTAGAGACGGGGTTTCTCCATATTGGTCAGACTGGTCTCGAACTCCCAACCTCAGGTCATCCACCCACCTCGACCTACCAAAGTGCTGGGATTACAAGCGTGAGCCACCATGCCTGGCCTATACATGGAATGTTTTTAAGGAGTTAGGCCTGGGTCAACAGAAAGCTGAAATAAGGAATAGACCATAGTCTGCAATGAAGAGGTGAAGAGCACAGTTTCAGGCTCCATGTAATAAAATGATTGTGTTCTGCTTAGGTATTTCTAATTAAGTGGCCTAAGCATAAGGCAATTTCTTGGGGACAGATATTTAAGAAGTCTGGAATCATCATTGAAGGAGGCTCATTGAAATATGGATTCCTTCTTTCTTTGACTGGTTTTAGACAGGTATGTGTGCTGTGCGGAGACCGCCACTGCTCTCTTTGTCGACATTAGATGTTTACATATCTGTCTCCTCCACTGGACTGAGACTTTCCCAAGAGCCAGAAGTGTATCTTATTAATCTTTGCTCTCTTGGAGGTCTGGCATCTCGAGAAATGAAACAGTAGGCCTTTATAAACTAAATTGAACTCCTTCTGTAGGTATATCTTAAATATGCCATGTAGCCTCTGACAGGAATAAAACAGGTTCTTGTTCAGACAGTTTCCTTATTTTTACATAATATTACAGAATTTTCAGTTTGCGTAATTGTTCATGGAATTATTTGTAGAATCTGAATCATTGATATTAAAGAACTTTCAGATTTTATTATGTTTCCACATGTGTAGGGAGAATATGGTATTACTATCCTGCTCTGTTAAGTAATTGTGAAATCCTGTTGAGGTATCTGATTTTGTAGGTGAATACATAGTGGATGTTGTCAAGGCACTGTTAGTGTATATCTCGTAACAATCATACATCCTGGAGAACACAGTGAAACCCCATCTCTACTAAAAATACAAAAAAATTAGACAGCTGTGGTGGCAGGCGCCTGTAGTCCCAGCTACTCGGGAGGCTGAGGCAGGAGAATGGCATGAACCTGGGGTGTGGAGCTTGCAACGGATATTGCGCCACTGCACTCCAGCCTGGGCGACAGAGTGAGACTCCATCTCAAAAAAAAAACAAAAACAAAATCACATAAGCTGTCTTCCTGTGTCCCATTTTTAGGTGGAATCACTTTGTGGTCGTGCAGTCTACACTTAGTCTAGACTTATGCTGTTCTTGTGATAGTTAGCTGAGAATGATGATTTCCAGCTGCATCCATGTCCCTACAAAGGACACAAACTCATCCTTTTTTATGGCTGCATAGTATTCCATGGTGTATATGTGCCACATTTTATTAATTCAGTCTGTCACTGATGGACACTTGGGTTGATTCCAAGTCTTTGCTATTGTGAATAGTGCCGCAATAAACATACGTGTGCATCTGCCTTTATAGCAGCATGATTTATAATCCTTTGGGTATATACCCAGTAATGGGATGGCTGGGTCATATGGTATTTCTAGTTCTACATCCTTGAGGAATTGCCACACTGTTTTCCACAATGGTTGAACCAGTTTACAATCCCACCAACAGTGTAAAAGTGTTCCTGTTTCTCCACATCCTCTCCAGCACCTGTTGTTTCCTGACTTTTTAATGATTGCCATTCTAACTGGTGTGAGATGGTATCTCATTGTGGTTTTGATTTGCATTTCTCGGATGGCCAGTGATGATGAGCATTTTTTCATGTGCCTGTCGGCTGTATGAATGTCTTCTTTTGAGAAATGTCTGTTCATATCCTGTGCCCACTTTTTGATGGGGTTGTTTGTTTTTTTCTCATAAATTTGTTTGAGTTCTTTGTAGGTTCTGGATATTAGCCCTTTGTCAGATGAGTAGATTGCAAAAATTTTCTCCCATTCTATAGGTTGCCTTTTCATTCTGATGGTAGATTCTTTTGCTGTGCAGAAGCTCTTTAGTTTAATTAGATCCCATTTGTCAATTTTGGTTTTTGTTGCCGTTGCTTTTGGTGTTTTAGACATGAAGTCCTTGCCCATGCCTATGTCCTGAATGGTATTACCTAGGTTTTCTTCTAGGATTTTTATGGTTTCAGGTCTAACACTGAAGTCTCTAATCCATCTTGAATTAATTTTCGTATAAAGAGTAAGGAAAGGATCCAGTTTCAGCTTTCTACTTATGACTAGCCAATTTTCCGAGCACCATTTATTAAATAGGGAATCCTTTCCGCATTTCTTGTTTCTGTCAGGTTTGTCAAAGATCAGATGGCTGTAGATGTGTGGTATTATTTCTGAGGGCTCTGTTCTGTTCCATTGGTCTATATATCTGTTTTGGTACCAGTACCATGCTGTTTTGGTTACTGTAGCCTTGTAGTATAGTTTGAAGTCAGGTAGTGTGATGCCTCCAGCTTTGTTCTTTTGATTTAGGATTCTCTTGGCAATGTGGGCTCTTTTTTGGTTCCATATGAACTTTAAAGCAGTTTTTTCCAATTCTGTGAAGAAAGTCATTGGTAGCTTGATGGGAATGGCATTGAATCTATAAATTACCTTGGGCAGTATGGCCATTTTCACGATATTGATTCTTCCTATCCATGAGCACGGTATGTTCTTCCATTTGTTAGCATCCTCTTTTATTTCACTGAGCAGCGGTTTGTAGTTCTCCTTGAAGAGGTCCTTTACATCCCTTGTAAGTTGGATTCCTAGGTATTTTATTCTCTTTGAAGCAATTGTGAATGGAAGTTCATTCCTGATTTGGCTCTCAGTTTGTCTGTTACTGGTATATAAGAATGCTTGTGATTTTTGCACATTAATTTTGTATCCTGAGACTTTGCTGAAGTTGCTTATCAGCTTAAGGACATTTTGGGCTGAGATGATGGGGTTTTCCAAATATACAATCATGTCATCTGCAAACAGGGACAATTTGACTTCTTTTCCTAACTGAATACCCTTGATTTCTTTCTCTTGCCTGATTGCCCTAGCCAGAACTTCCAACACTATGTTGAATAGGAGTGGTGAGAGAGGGCATCCCTGTCTTGTGCCAGTTTTCAAAGGGAATGCTTCCAGTTTTTGCCCATTCAGTATGATGTTGGCTGTGGGTTTGTCATAAATAGCTCTTATTGTTTTGAGATACATTCCATCAATACCGAATTTATTGAGAGTTTTTAGCATGAAGCGCTGTTGAATTTTGTCAAAGGCCTTTTCTGCTTCTATTGAGATAATCATGTGGTTTTTGTCTTTGGTTCTGTTTATACCCTGGATTACGTTTATTGATTTGCATATGTTGAACCAGCCTTGCATCCCAGGGATGAAGCCCACTTGATCATGGTGGATAAGCATTTTGATGTGCTGCTGGATTCAGTTTGCCAGTATTTCATTGAGGATTTTTGCATCGATGTTCATCACGGATATTGATCTAAAATTCTCTTTTTTTGTTGTATCTCTGCCAGGCTTTGGTATCAGGATGATGTTGGCCTCATAAAATGACTTAGGGAGGATTCCCTCTTTTTCTATTGATTGGAATAGTTTCAGAAGGAATGGTACCAGCTCCTCCTTGTACTTGCAGTAGAATTCGACTGTGAATCCGTCTGGTCCTGAATTTTTTTGGTTGGTAGGCTATTAATTATTGCCTCAATTTCAGAGCCTGCTATTGGTCTATTCAGGGATTCAACTTCTTCCTGGTTTAGTCTTGGGAGAGTGTAAGTGTCCAGGAAATTATCCATTTCTTCTAGGTTTTCTAGTTTATTTGCATAGAGGTGTTTATAGTATTCTCTGATGGTAGTTTGTATTTCTGTGGTGTCGGTGGTGTTATCCCCTTTATCATTTTTTATTGCATCTATTTGATTCTTCTCTCTTTTCTTCTTTATTAGTCTTGCTAGAGGTCTATCAATTTTGTTGATCTTTTCAAAAAACCAGCTCCTAGATTCATCGATTTTTTGGAGGGTTTTTTGTGTCTCTATCTCCTTCAGTTCTGCTCTGATCTTAGTTATTTCTTGCCTTCTGTTAGCTTTTGAATGTGTTTGCTCTTGCTTCTCTAGTTCTTTTAATTGTGATGTTAGGGTGTCAATTTTAGATCTTTCCAGTTTTCTCTTGTGGGCATTTCGTGCTATTAATTTCCCTCTATGCACTGCTTTAAATGTGTCCCAGAGATTCTGTTATGTTGTATCTTTGTTCTCATTGGTTTCAAAGAACATCTTTATTTCTGCCTTCATTTCGTTATGTATGCAGAGTCATTCAGGAGCAGGTTGTTCAGTTTCCATGTAGTTGAGTGGTTTTGATTGATTTTCTTAGTCCTGAGTTCTAGTTTGATTGCACTGTCATCTGAGAGACAGTTTGTTATAATTTCTGTTCTTTTACATTTGCCGAGGAGTGCTTTACTTCCAATTATGTGGTCAATTTTGGAATAAGTGCGATGTGGTGCTGAGAAGAATGTATATTCTGTTGATTTGAGGTGGAGAGTTCTATAGATGTCTATTAGGTCTGCTTGGTGCAGAGTTGAGTTCAATTCCTGGATATCCTTATTAACTTTCTGTCTCATTGATCTGTCTAATGTTGACAGTGGGGTGTTGAAGTCTCCCATTATTATTGTATGGGAGTCTAAGTCTCTTTGTAAGTCTCTAAGGACTTGCTTTATGAATCTGGGTACTCCTGTATTGGGCGCATATATATTTAGGATAATTAGCTCATCCTGTTGAATTGATCCCTTTACCATTATGTAATGGCCTTCTTTGTCCCTTTTGATCTTTGATGGTTTAAAGTCCATTTTATCAGAGACTAGGATTGCAACCCCTGCTTTTTTTTGTTCTCCATTTGCTTGGTAGATCTTCCTCCATCCCTTTATTTTGAGCCTATGTGTGTCTCTGCATGTGAGATGGGTCTCCTGAATACAGCAAACTGATGGGTCTTGACTCTCTATCCAATTTGCCAGTCTGTGTCTTTTAATTGGACCATTTAGTCCATTTACATTTAAGGTTAATATTGTTATGTGTGAACTTGATCCTCTCATTGTGATATTAGCTGGTTATTTTGCTCATTAGTTGATGCAGTTTCTTCCTAGCATCAATGGTCTTTACATTTTGGCATGTTTTTGCAATGGCTGGTACCGGTTGTTCCTTTCCATGTTTAGTGCTTCCTTCAGGGTCTCTTGTAGGGCAGGCCTGGTGGTGACAAAATCTTAATCCTTTGCTTGTCTGTAAAGGATTTTATTTCTCCTTCACTTATGAAACTTAGTTTGGCTGGATATGAAATTCTGGGTTGAAAATTCTTTTCTTTAAGAATGTTGAATATTGGCCCCCACTCTCTTCTGGCTTGTGGAGTTTCTGCCGAGAGATCTGCTGTTAGTCTGATGGGCTTCCCTTTGTGGGTAACCCGACCTTTCTCTCTGGCTGCCCTTAACAGTTTTTCCTTCATTTCAACTTTGGTGAATCTGACAATTATGTGTCTTGGAGTTGCTCTTCTTGAGGAGTATCTTTGTGGCATTCTTCGTATTTCCTGAATTTGAATGTTGGCCTGCCTCACTAGGTTGGGGAAGTTCTCCTGGATGATATCCTGGAGAGTGTTTTCCAACTTGGTTCCATTTTCCTCCTCACTTTCAGGCACACCAATCAGATGTAGATTTGGTCTTTTCACATAATCCCGTATTTCTTGGAGGCTTTGTTCATTTCTTTTTCCTTTTTTTTCTCTAGACTTCTCTTCTCAATTCATTTCATTCATTTGATCTTCAATCACTCTTTCTTCCAGTTGATCGAGTCAGTTACTGAAGCTTGTACATTTGTCACGTATTTCTCGTGTCATGGTTTTTATCTCTGTCAGTTCATTTATGGCCTTCTCTGCATAGATTATTCTAGTTATCCATTCTTCCATTCTTTTTTCAAGATTTTTAGTTTCTTTGCGCTGGGTACATAGTTCCTCCTTTAGCTCTGAGAAGTCTGATCAACTGAAGCCTTCTTCTCTCAACTCATCAAAGTCATTCTTCGTCCAGCTTTGATCCGTTGCTGGTGATGAGCTGCTTTCCTTTCGAGGGGGATATACACTCTGATTTTTTGAATTTCTGGCTTTTCGGCCCTGCTTTTTCCCCATCTTTGTGGTTTTATCTGCCTTTGGTCTTTGATGCTGGTCTTTGACATACTGATGGGGTTTTGGTGTGGGTGTCCTCTCTGTTTGTTAGTTTCCTTCTAACAGTCAGGACCCTCAGCTGTAGGTCTGTTGGAGATTGCTTGAGGTACACTCCAGACCCTGTTTGTCTGGGAATCAGCAGTGGAGGCTGCAGAATATAGAATATTGCTGAACAGCGAGTGCTGCTGTCTGATTGTTGCTCTGGAAGCTTCGTCTCAGGGGTGTACCCCGCCGTGTGAGGTGTGAGGTGTCGGTCTGCACCTAGTGAGGGATGTCTCCCAGTTAGGCTACTCAGGGGTCAGGGACCCACTTGAGCAAGCAGTCTGTCCGTTCTCAGATCTTGACCTTCGTGCTGGGAGATCTACTGCTCTCTTCAAAGCTGTCAGACAGGGTCATTAACATCTGCAGAGGTTTCTGCTGCATTTTGTTTAGCTATGCCCTGTCCCCAGAGGCGGACTCTACAGAGACAGGCAGGCCTCCTTGAGTTGCAGTGGGCTCCACCCAGTTTGAGTTTCCCAGGGGCTTTGTTTACCTACTTAAGCCTCAGCAATGGCGGGCGCCCCTCCCCCAGCCTCACTGCCGCCTTGCAGTTAGATCTCAGACTGCTGTGCTAGCAATGAGGGAGGCTCCTTGGGCGTGGGAACCTCTTGGCCAGTGTGGGATATAATCTTCTGGTGTGCCGTTTGCTAAGACCCTTGGTAAAGCGCAGTATTAGGGTGGGAGTTAACCAAATTTTCCAGGTGTTGTGTGTCTCAGTTTCCCTTGGCTAGGAAAAGGGATTCCCTTCCCCCTTGCACTTCCCAGGTGAGGTGATGCCTCGCCCTGCTTCAGCTCTCGCTTGTCGGGCTGCACCAGCTGACCAGCACCGATTGTCCAGCACTCCCCAGTGTGATGAACCCAGTACCTCAGTTGAAAATGCAGAAATCACCCATCTTCTGTGTCGCTCGCTCTGGGAGCTGAAGGCTGGAGCTGTTCCAATTTGGCCATCTTGCTCCAGGGGCCGGAAATGGTGATAGCTTTTTAAGGTTCCTGGATAACTGCGATCACTTGCTACCTAAGCAAAATATATTCTCAACAAACTCTTTCCTCTCTTCCCTCCCTCCATTCTTCCCTTTCTTCTTTCTTTTGTTTTTCTTCTTAATTATCTATTATTTGTATCAATTTTTATCAAAACTTATTTATTCGCTTAAATAAATATTTGATGGTTTAAATAAATTTTAAAATATGTAAAGGAATGAAGTTACTAAATAAAAGTCTCCCTTACACTACTGTTTCTTTATGCAATTTTTCTCAGCCTTTGCTGTCATGCTGCAATTTTTATTATTTCTCTTTTATTTCTTAATATTAACTTGACCTGTAGAATTGGGTGTAAAAAAAGACCTGACTTTTTTGCCCTTCAACTTTACTTTTAGTAAAGAGGTACTAAGATTTACTTAGATGTATGTAATATTTTAATAAAGAAAAAGAAATTGAAGAAATTCATTGTGTGACAGCACATGAATTAGCAATAAATCCAGGATATAGTGAATCCTTGACATGAACTTTATAAAGTTATTCTTAATGTAAATTTTTTCAACATTGGGTCATCATGTAAGGGACTATATAAATGTAAAAACAGAGTTGATATCAACCTGGAGCTGATATCCAATCCATTATTTTCCTGGAAACAGATCCATAATCAGGACATAGATATAAATCAGATGCTGGAAAGAGATCATTATTGTGATAATTGAATAATTTCTGGGTGCAAAGAAAAGCGTAAACATCCTCAGTCAGCAGTAAACTATGGGAGGGACAGAGTTTTACTTATTTTAAGAAATAAGTATTGGCTGGGCACAGTGGCTCACGCCTGTAATCCCAGCACTTTGGGAGGCCAAAGTGGGCAGATCACCTAAGGTCAGGAGTTTGAAACCAGACTGGCCAACATGGTGAAACCCTGTCTCTACTAAAAATACAAAAATTAGCCAGGTGTAATGGTATGTGCCTGTAGTCTCAGGTACTCCAGAGGCTGAGGCAGGAGAATTGCTTGAACCCTGGAGGCGGAGATTGCAGTGAGCCAAGATGGTGCCACTGCACTCCAGCCTGGGCTCCAGAGTGAGACTCCATCTCCAAAAAAAAAAAAAAAAAAAAGAAGCCGGGCATGCTGGCTCACGCCTGTAATTCCAGCATTTGGGGAAGCCAAGGTGGGTGGATCACGAGGTCAGGAGATCAAGACCACCCTGGCTAACGCGGTGAAACCCCGTCTCCACTAAAAATACGAAAAATTAGCCGGGCGTGGTGGCGGGCACCTGTAGTCCCAGCTACTGGGGAGGCTGAGGCAGGAGAATGGTGTGAACCCAGGAGGCAGAGCTTGCAGTGAGCTGAGATTGAGCCACTGCCCTCCAGTCTGGGTGACAGAGTGAGACTCCGTGTCTCAAAAAAGAAAGAAAGAAAGAAAGAAAGGAAGAAAATAAATAAGTATTACTGGCTACTGGCCAGGCGCAGTGGCTCACCCTTGTAATCCCAGCCCTTTGGGAGGCCAAAGTGGGTGGATCACCTGATGTCAAGAGTTCAAAGCCAGCCTGGCCAACATGGTGAAACACCGTCTCTACTAAAAATACAAAAATTAGCCAAAAATTAGCTAAGCATGGTGGCAGGTGCCTGTAATCCCAACTACTCGGGAGGCTGAGACAGGAGAATCGCTTGAACCCGGAGGTGGAGGTTGCAGGAAGCCAAGATCACACCATCATGCTCCAGTCTGGGCAACAAGAGTGAAACTCTGTCTCAAAAAAAAAAAAAAAAAAAAAAGAAAAAGAAAAAGGAATTAAGGATTACTATAAAAAATATTTTAGTATTGCTACCCCCCCAAAAAACAAAACAAAACAAAACAAAAAACCCTGTGAACTCAGTAGAGGGGGAAAAAAAAAAAGAAGAAAGGAGGAAGAAGAGGAAGAAGAATTCCTATTATCACTGCACATTTTTGGAATCAAGTAGACATGGGTTGGAAAACCCAAATCCACAATTTTCCAATTGGTTAAATTTAAACCTGGATCTCAGCATCCTCATCTATAAAATAAGAATAATTATAATACCTACTTAAAAATGGACAAGAGCTTTGCAAACAGTCAAGTGTTAAAATAGTTGTTATTTTGTTGTAATTATTTTGAAAGTGCAATTCTATTCTTTCTAACTTAGTTTAGTAAGTTATTAACTTCAATCATTGAAACCTAGTATTGGAATTGTTGTCAGGCCAACTAGTACACATGACGTCTTTGTGCATACTCCATAAAGCCCCTCTCAGTAGATCTTAATACTGTGGGGATTAAGTTAGCAAATATAGAGTGCCTTTGTGTGATAGAGGCCCTCATGACCAGAGAGCCTGGAATTATTTTGCAGGTTGACAATGGTTAGAATATCATGCTCCATTCACTTCATTGTCTACGCTTTTGTGCAGAAGAAAACCTGAATTGTGGGCTGGGATTTGGTTGGAAGACTTTTTTGGAGGGCGTAGAGTGGAGATTTTTTCCCCCTCCAGAGAACATATGTAAAATAAGGGACTCATTCATTATGCAGCAAATTTTGTTTGTTATTGCCTTTCTGTATATTCACCTTTAACTTCCAAACATTAGTCTTACATTCCCTCCTGTCAAGCACAGGATGTATTTCTATACGGCAACTCCTAAACTGAAATCTACAATCAGGTTTTCACTAGGAGTTGTTTGGTGGACTTGACTGGTGTCCTTTTTTTTTTTTTTTTAATTTCTAACAGAACTCTCAATTTTGCTTAAATATGCATTATCTCTCTCATATATGGTTATACCTCAATGGAACATCACCCCTCAAATATATAAAGTTATTCTGAACTGATTATTAGTTCCAGGGTGTTCTGGCTAACGTAGGACTTGCCCCATTCCTTTGTAAGTGATGAAGGAAGGAATTGCACTGAGACACAATTCTGACCAATGCAGTTACAATAGAAATATTTTGGATAAAGTTTTATCTCTCTTTCATTAGACAGCCATAGGAAGACTATTGGTTGTCTTCTCTGGGTTTAATGCTTTTATCCATCATTATCATCGGAAGGCTACTTTAATTCTGAGCTTCCTATTAAAAAAATACAATTTCTTATAGTTCACACCAATCTGAGTTGGAGTTTCTGTTACTTGGACTCAAGAACTTTATAACTGACGAGCATACACTTATCTCAAGGCAAAGTAGCCTCAGTGTTTTTCCTTTTCAAGTTTCCTCATGTGCTTTTCTTCCTGACCTAGCTTGTCCCAGTCAACCTCCTCTGATGCTTTTTAACATGTTGAAGGCCAGGGTTGAAAGCAGCACTTCCTTATGGCATGTCCAGTGCAGAGCATTCTACTGACTCATGTTGAATTCGTGGTGACACAAATCCTATGACATTTTTGTGCACTCCCCAGGGATACCGCATTCCCTTCATCCTGTAACAGTGCAGCCCTTTGCTGGTTTGTTTAGCTAAAGTGTGTTTAGCTAAAGTATATACACTTTATATATACAGCCCTTTGCTGGTTTGTTTAGCTAAAGTATATACAGTTTATATACACAAATATATATATATATTTTAAATCATCTTTATTATATTTTATCTGATTAGATTTAGTCCATCACTTTATCTGGCTGAAAAAGTATGGAAATCCTTCTTGGAAAACTATGCATTTGTTTTCTTTTTCTCTTTAATCATCCTTAATTAAGTTAAATAGGTCTTTTATATCTTTGTAGATAAAAATTTTGATCCAGAAAGGATTGAAATGAAATTACTGAATCAAGTCATTAAAAACTCTTCTGATTGAGATTGATCAACCAGTAAACTCTTTTCATAAACTTTCACAACCACTTAAAAATGACCTGGAGTATACGATTTGGCCCATGGTCTATCCTACCTTCTATAAATACTGGTATTGTTTTCCTTTTATCAAAAAGAGGTGTTTTTTTTTTTTTCTTTTTAGCATTAGAATTTATTTTTACTATCTTTTTAGTTTTAACATATAACTATTTTCATTTGCCATTTCTCAGTCTTAATGAACACGTTTTGATATTTACTGACCAATTACTTTCTTAACTTTTTAAATAGACCATCTACAATTTTTCCTAGAATGAATATAACATATGTATGCTATTGTTAATGCAAAACCAAATTTCCCATTATTCTGGAAATATATTGAGAAACCATTTTTCTGACTCTAGCCATTAGATACCAGATGGCTGTTCCATTATTCTTCATAGATCATTGCAAGAGGTCTAGTGATCTCATTGGTATGTACTTTTAATTTCCTGAAAGGTAATTAATCTTGACCAAGGAGCTAGAAGTCTAAATTTAGAGTGTCTAGATGCTTTGCAGGTATCTTGGACTTTAATATTCTTATTCTCATGTATGTTCCATCATTTCCACTCTGAAAAATGATTTCTTTTGATGGAACAGATAGTAAAATACTGTATAGTGATTATATATATAGGTTCTATAGTTAGGCTACTTGAGTTCAAACGCTGGCTCTGATGCTTTCTAACTGTGTGACTGATACAACCTCTATTAATTTCAATATCTTCATTTGTGAGAAAAGGAATGATAACAATATCCATGTCATGGTGGGTTTTTTTTTTTTTTATATTGAATGAAATAATCTGCCTAAAAGTACTTAGTTTGATGCCTGACACATGGAGATCAACTCAGTAAAGTGTAGTTTATACAGCAAAGATAAAGGAAGAGATACAGGGTTTTACATTGCTGCTTTAAGTGACAGATCTATGTTTTCTTATTCTTCTTGCACTAAGCAAGTATTTAAGAAAAGTCCTTTGTCATCCTTAATATTTCTCACTAGTTGCAGCTTATTCTTGGCACTGTCTTATATTTTTCTTAGAGGCTTTGTCTTGCTCATTCGGGTGCGTCCTGCACCCATCTTGTGTATGTTTACAGACATTGCAATTTATCATGCTCTTTATCTTTCTCTTTTCTCTCATAAAAAGATATTTGCAGTTAGTAGTCATAATTTTATTGGTTGGCATTAACTTTTCTCCTTGAATCAGGCATGGACATCAGCCCCTAACTTTTGGAAAAGTGCTTTCCTAAAGTAGGCACCTATTCTATGCCCAGTATTCCTCTTATTTTTAAGTGAACAACTTTGTATTTGCCCGTGGTTTCTATTTCTGTTGGAGATGGAACAGTTCCTCATGATTGGTCTGAATTAGGCCTAGAGTTCCTTTTGTCACTCAACACATCCATCTTGTGAAGAACAAAATTGCCCACAAGGTGCTTTGAGAATTTATCAGACATGGATTTTAGCCAAATTAAAATCATGTTTTTCCAGAAGCTAAGGTCCCTTCCCTCTGTCAGCAGCAATTCCTTTCCTATTTAACAAAGAAAACTTTCATTACTGTTCTAGGAATGAGTGTTATCCCTTCAAGTTCTAGAGAGAGTAGTGTTTGGATACGTTGTGTCTCAGGATTAGAATCTGGTTTTCTATTTGCTTATTATTTCCTTTTTTTGCTTCATCATTCAGATTTCTGGAACCATAAAGTTTGTAATTATCTTTTCTCTCTTTCTGTTTCCTCTTACAAAATGCTTTATTATATTTTTTGTCATAAGTCCTCCATAGTAATTATGGTATGAGTTTAGCATTTATCTTACCCTTTCACCTTTTTTATGTAAGGAGACTGATTTTTAAAGTAAGAATAGTAATTAATTTAATGCAAGGCATTCCCCCATAATATATTGTTTCCATTCTCCATCCAGAATTGCAGCAGGGCTACATTAGGCTAATGTTCCGGGGAAAGATAGTGAAACAGCCTTAATATTCTGTATTTCTTTTCAACAGAGAGTTCTCAGCTCTCTGCCTGACTTTGCATGAAGGCTTGGCATTAAATCTTGAGCACTTCCATTAAAATAAAATTGCTTCAGAACTTCTATTTCAGTTAATACTTTTAAAAGAGAGACACTCTTTATATGTCAATTTCTGTTCATTTAAACATGCTTGTGGAGTGAAAGGAAATTTTTGACTCTGTTAAGGCATTAGTAATGACAATCCTAATTCCAGAAAAATAATTTTTCAGTAAACTACATGAACATTTCTGTTTTTAAGAAAGCATCAAGTTTTCTTCAGACATTTAAATCACCAAATAATGTATACAAACAAGTAATAAACAAACAAAACCCCAAATATTAACATACTGAAGTGTGCTCTTGATCAGGATGAATTTTTCCAAAGGCATCTAAGTAGAACCAACCTACTAACATTATTTCTTTACCATGACACATTATCATTCTTTATTATAAATTTCCATTTCAATTTAAACTTGTTATTAAAATTAGTATCAAATAATTAGGTAAACTTAAAAGCTTTATTGAAGTACTTAAATAAACAATAAGCTATCCATATTTAAAGTGTAGAATTTGATAACATTTGACATATGCATACGCTTGTGAAACCAACACAACTGTGACAACGATCATATCCATCACCCCAAAGCTTTTATCAAGTCCCTTCAGAATCCCTCGCTTTCACTGCCCCATCTCTATCCTCAGGCAACCTTAGGTCTGCATTCTGACACTACAGTTAATTTGTATTTCCTAAAATTCTAAGAAATGGAATCATGCTGTATGATTCTTTTTGCATGGCTTCTTCCAGTCAGCGGAATTATTTTAAGATTTATATATGCTGCCTGAAGCAATAGTTCATTCCTTTTATCCCTGAGAAATATTCCATTGCATGTACATAAGTATACCACAATTTGTTTATCCATTTGCTTGCTGATGAGCACTTGTATTGTTCCCACTTTGGAGCTAATACAAATAGACCTGGTATGACATTTGCATACACGTCTTTCTATAGACACATGCTTTCATTTCATTTTGGAAAATAACCGGGAGTGGAATGTCTGGATCATATAGCAGGTATATGCTTAACATTCTCTTAAATAAACATTTTGCTTTAGAAGAGTTCTAAATGTCCAGAAAAATTGTGAAGGCAGTACAGAAAGCTCATATATAGTCCATATCTGGCTTTCCTTATCATTAACATCTTACATTAATATAATACACAACTCATGAACCAATATTTATATAATATTATTAAGTAAACCCTCTATTCAGATTTTCTTAATTTTTACTTATGGTCTTTTTTCTCTTCCAGGATCCCATGTGTGATACCACCTTATATTTAGTCATCATGCCTCCTTAGGCTCCTCTTGGCTATGACAGTTTCTCAGACTTTCATTATTTTTCATCACTTTGATAGTTGTGAGACATAATGGTCAGGTATTTCGCAGACTGTCCATTAACTGGGATTTGTCAGTTTTTGCCTCATGTAATTGATGCATTGATCATCATGTAATAAATCCTTTCATTATTCCTGATGATTGTCCTTGTTCTAAAGCCTGCTTTGTCTAAAACTAATATAGCTATTTTTTTCTTTTCTTTTTTCTTTTTTTTGAGATAGAGTCTTGCCCTGTTGCCCAGGCTGGAGTGCAGTGGCATGATCTCACCTCACTGCAACCTCCGCCTCCTGGGTTCAAGCAATTCTCCTGGCTCAGACTCCCAAGTAACTGGGATTACAGGTGCCAACGATCACACCAGGCAAATTTTTGTATCTTTACTAAAGACGGGGTTTCGCCCTATTGGACAGACTGGTCTCCATCTCCTGACCTCAGGTGATCTGCTGCCTCGGCCTCCCAAAGTGCCGAGATTACAGGGGTGAGCAACCACACCTGCCCAAATTAACCTTTTATGTGATTCCTTTATATCTCATCTCACCGTATTATTTATATTTTATTCAAAAAATTGTAATTGCCCAAGAGTTTACAATATACATTTCTAGAAAATTGAAGTCTATCTTCAAATATCACTCTATGGTTCCACATGTAATGCAGGTACCTTATAACAGAGTATTTTCAATTCTTCCTTTCTGATCTTGTGATATTGTTGCCATTTATTTCTCTTATTCATATAATCACCCAATACATTGTTCCTATTATAGTTTTAAACAAACAGTTATTTGTTGATCATTTAAGAACAAGAAAAATAAAATATTTTATTTTACTTTTCTCTTCCTGTAAGACTTTTCTTTTCTTTATGTAGATCCAAGTTTCAGAACTATGTGTTTCATCTTTCTCAAGAACTTCTTTTAATATTTCCTATAGAGAAGGTCAGCTGGAAATAAATTCCCTCAGATTTTATTTATCTGAGAAGATCTTTTTTTCTCCTTTACATTTGAAAGGTAATTTTTTGAATTTCAAATTATAAGATTTTTTTTTTCAAAACTTCTAAATAATTCACTCCACTCTTCTTGCTTTAATGGATTCTGATGAGAACTTAGCTATAATTTTTACTTTTTATTTATTTTGTTTTTGGAAAAGTTAAGATGACTTGTTTTCTCTGCCATACTTCCAAGATTTCCTAATTGTCTTTTGTCTTCTGTAGTTTGAATATAAAATGCTTGGATGGTTTTGTTGTTCTCTGAGATTCTTGGGTCTGTGGTTTCTTGACTTTAATTAATTTTGGAAAATATTTGGCCATTATTATTTTAAATATTGTTCTGCACCATTCTCTTTCTTCTTCTGGTATTCTAATTATGCATATGTTGCATTAATTGATATTGTCCCACAGATCTTGGATGGTCTATTCTTTTTAATTAGTTTTATTCATTCTTCTCTCATTTTCCGTTTCACTCTGTGAAATTTCAACTCACCTATCTTTGAGTTCATGGATTCTTTCCTTGCCCATATTGAGTCTACTGATGAGCCCATCAAAGGTATTTTTAAATTTTCTTTTACTGTTTTGGAATTCTAGCATTTTCTTTTGATCCTTTCTTATAATGTTCACCTCTCTCCTAGCATTACCCATCTATTCTTGCAGTTGACTACTCTTCCCAAGACAGTCACTAACATATTTACTATGTTATGTTAAATTGCCTATCTGATAATCCAACAACTGTATCATATCTAAATCTGATTATGTTGATGGCTTTGTTTCTTCAGACTATGCTTTTTAATGTTTTTTCTCTTGACATTACTTGTAATATTTGGTGACAACTAGACATGTATCAGGTTATAGGAAGAGGAGTAAATAGGCCTTTTCAGTGAGGATTTATGTGAATCTGGTTAGGAGTTGAGCTGTATTTAATGTTGATTGTGACTAGCTACTAGAGACTTCAGCTTTTTCTAGGGCTCTTATTTTTAGCTCTCCTTTTGGATTTGGGCCTTCTTTATGCATTACTCCTCAGAGAAAGTTCGTTTCTTTTAACTTTGCAGCTGTACATCACTGTCATACAATGCAGACTTATGGATGTAGGGGAGAGAGGACATTCTGTAATCTTCAGATTAAGTCTCAGTCTTTTATTGGGCTTGAGTCTTAGGAATGTGGCCTTCACGAGTATGTTTCTCCCTACTCCAACAGGTTGGCTTTGTTTCCCCTGTCCCTACTGACTTCCCTGGCTGCAGCATTCCCAATCTACTTTGAAGTCCTATCTCATAAAGCTGATAGGGGCTGGAGTTTATAGGAATTCCTTTCCCCTAGCCAGAAAAATGTTCAGAGTTGTGCGGTGGTGAAGCAGCATGATTTTCCTTGAAGAGCAGGTCTTTATTACGGAGAAGTCTCTGTATGCCCTTTACCTGGTTGTTCTTCCCTTTCCCTGAATGGTGCCAAGAGGGGATCTTTCTCATATTTTCACTATGAAAATCTGGTGTGATCCCTGCAAGAAAAGTCCATAAAAGTGTGGGGGCTTCTTTAAGACTGTTTCCTATTTGTCTTTTGCTTTCTGTAACAAAAAATTCTAACCACCAGAATGTTCTTACTCTTTGTAGTCTACATTCAGCCTCCAGCTAGTCCTCAAAATTACAAGTTATACGTCTCTACCAGTCTATGGCTTCAGCAGCTTTTCCTCCAGGTAAGCAGATCTCATCTGTGACTCCATCTACTCATCTGTCTTCTCAGATTTCAAGGTGGCAGTGTAACTTTTGTTGTAAAGGTGACAGTGATGACTTCTAAGCTCAATACATATCGCAGCTGAAACTGAACTTTTGTTTAACTTTCACAAAAGTGCCAAACTAGTTGCAAAATGGTTGTTCCATTTTATGTTCCCACTGGCAGTGCATAGAATTCCATTTGGTTTACTTTCTAACACTTGGAATGGACAATCTTTTAAGTGATAGACAATGTAATAAGTGCTGCCTTATTTTGATTTTAATTCTGATTTCCCTAGTATCTAATTATGTTGAACATCTTTTCATGTGATTATTTGCCATCATGTACATTCTTTGGTAAAGAGTCAGTTCAAAGAGTTTTCCTATTTTTGTGCGGGAGAGCAGTGTTTGTTGTTTTTTTGCTAAGTTCTATATACAAGTCCTTTATCAGATATGTGATTTAACAATATTTTTTCCTACTCTGTGTCTTGGCTTTTTATTTTCTGCAATATATTTATAAAGGAGTTCTAAATGTTGAAGTCTAACTTATTTTTCTTTGTATGAATTATGCTTTTGGTGACATATGTAATAAACCTTTGCTTAGCCGACATCAAAAATTTTTCTTCTATGTTTTATTTTGGATACTTTATAATTTTAGGTTTTACATTTAAGTTTATGACATGGTAGAATTAATTGGTAAATATGTTGAGAGTTAAGGATTGATGATTATTTTTTGGTATGTGGACATCAAATTTGTCCAGCATTATTTGATGAAAAGACCATCCTTTCTTCACAGAATTGCCTTTGCACCTTTTCCAAAAATTAGTAGTCCATATATGTTTGAGTATTGTATTAGTCCGTTTTCACAGTGCTGTAAAGACATACCAGAGAATGGGTAATTTATAAAGGAAAGAGGTTTAATTGACTCACAGTTCCACATGGCTAGGGAGGCCTCAGGAAATTTACAGTCATGGCAGTAGGCAAAGGGGAAGCAAAGACCTTCTTCACATGGAGGCAGGAAAGAGAGTGTGTGAACGAGGAACTGTCAAACACTTATAAAACCATTAGATCTCGTGAGAACTCATTATCAAGAGAACAGCATGGAGGAACCACCCCTGTGATTCAATCACTTCCCACCAGGTCCCTCCCTCAACAAGTGGGGATTATGGAGATTACAATTCAGCATGAGATTTGGGTGGGGACACAGAGCCAGACCATTATCAGATATATAACAGATATATTTCTGGATTCTTTATTCTTTTGCATGAATCTGTCTATGTATCTTTGAGTCAATGCTAGCATGTCTTGATTATTGTAGCTTTTTGGTAAGTCTTAAAGTTTTTGAAGTAATTCCTGTAACTCCTCTCATGTTGTTTTTTCTTTACTTTTTCCTCTTTCTTTTTCTTTTCTTTTTTCTTTTTTCTTTTTTTTTTTTTTTTTTGGAGACAGAGTCTTACTCTGTCACCCAGGCTGGAATGCAATGGCACAATCTTGGCTCACTGCAACCTCTACCTCCCAGGTTCAAATGACTCTTGTTCTTCAGCCTCATGAGTAGCTGGAATTACAGGTGAGTGCCACCATGCCTGGCTAATTTTTATATTTTTACTAGAGATGGGTTTTTCCCATGTTGACCAGGCTGGTCTTGAACACCTGACCTCAAGTGATCCACCTTCCTCACCCTCCCAAAGTGCTTGGATTACATCCATGAATCACTGTGCCCAGCCTCATGTTGTCTTTCTATTTCTTCTTCTTCTTCTTTTTTTTTTTTTTTTTTTTTTTTTGAGATGGAGTCTTGCTCTGTCGCCCAGGCTTGAATGCAGTGGTGCAATCTCGACTCACTGCAAGCTCTGCCTCCCGGGTTCACACTATACTCCTGCCTTAACCTCCTGAATAGCTGGGACTACAGGCACCTGCCACCATGTCTGGCTAATTTCTTTTTGTATTTTTAGTAGAGAAGCGATTTCACTGTGTTAGCTGGGATGGTCTCGATCTCCTGACCTCATGATCCGCCCTTGTCGGCCTCCCAAAGTGCTGGGATTACAGGCTTGAGCCACTGCTCCCAGCCTGTTTTTCTATTTCAAAGTTGTTTTGGCTACACTAGGTTCTTTACAGTTCCATTGTAGACTTTAAAATTCGCTGCCAAATTTCTATTTTTTTAAAAAAAAGCATGTTGCAATTTGGATTGGGATTTTATTGTAATTATAGGTCAGTTGGAGGAGAACTAGCATCTTAACAATATTAAGTCTTCTGATTCATGGATCAAATGTATCTCTCCATTTATTTAGATATTTTAAAATATCTTTCAGCAATGTTTTGTAGATTTTAATGTTCAGGGCTTGCATGTATTTCTTTTTTACATTTATTCCCAACTATTTCATGTTTTTAAATGCTTCTGTAAATGGTAGTTAAATTGTTCCTAATTGTTCTTTACTATTGTATAGACATACAACTGACTTTTGAATATTGCTTTTGTATCCTGCAGTTGCTAAACTTACTTATAAGTTATAGTAACTTTAAAAAATATCGTCTACATTAAATTTCACATGATCTTTTGTCCAAGAGTTTTATTTCCTCCTTTAAAATCTAGATTTTTTTTTTTTTTTCATATTGAAACAACTAATTCCCTTAAGTACAACGTTCACCGTGTTGAGAGTGGTCATTCTTTTCTTATTCTTCACCATAGGGGAGAAATGATTCAATCTTTCACCAGTAATTTGATATTTATTTTAGCTAGAAGTATTTTTGTAGTTGCCATTTATCAACTCAAGAAAACTTTCTTCTATACCTAGTTTGTTGAGATTTTTTTTTTTCCATAATTGAAAGAACATAGTATTCTGACAAAAGCTTTTTCTACATGTATTAAGGACACCATATGTTTTTTTCTTTTTTTTTTTTTTTTTTTGTTTGCTTATATTAAGAAATATGTTGGTTGATTTTTGAGTTTTAAGCTAACCTTGCATGCCTGGAATAAAACTGGCCATGATTTATTATCCTTTCATATATTGTTTAATTTGATTGGTTAACATTTTGCTAAAAAATTTTCATCCATGTTTATTAGGAATATTGGTTTGCAGTTTTCTTTTTTTTTAAAATGTCTTTGTCTGGATGTGTTGTTGGAATAATCCTGAAATCAATGTATAAATTGGTATTATAGTATTATTGCCTCTTCAAGTATCTGGAAACACTTGTATAAGATTTGTATTGTTTCTTTCTTAAATACGTGATAGAATTTATCAGTGAAGCAATCTGGGGGGTTTCCTTGTGAGAATGTTTTGAACTACAAATTAAATTTTTGTAATAGATATAAGGCTATTTAGTTTTTATCTCTCTCTTCTTCACTGAGCTTTGGTAGTTTGTATCTTTCAAATAATTTGTGCATTTAATATAACTTTTAAAATTGGTTGTCCTGATTTAGTTTGTAAATTTCTTTATTCTTTCTTCTAATATGAAATTCTAATATCTGTAGATATATTCTGATATTCTAATATCTGTAAAATCTGTAGTGATGTCACTGCTTTTATTTCTGATATTGGTAATTTATTTTCTCTTTTTTTCTTGAACAGCCTGGCTAGAGATTTATAAATTCTATTGATCTCATTTTCTTGTTGGTCTGTTTTATTGAACTACAATTTTATCTTGATCATTTTTTTTTTCCTGCTTACTTTGGGTTTCATTTGTTTTTCTTTTTCTAAATTTTTAAGATTGAAGCTAAGACCATTGATATATGACCTTTCTATTTTCTAATATGAGGAGTTTGACATATATTCTTTTCTCTAATCATTATTTTTGCTATCTTCCACAGTTTTTATATGTCCTGTTTTCATTCTTCCTTAGTTAACACATGCTTTCTAATTTCTCTTTAAGTTTATTATTTGCACATTGGTTGTTTAGAAATGTGTTATTTTTTAAATATTTGGAGGATCTTCCAGAAATCTCTTTGTTGTCAGTTTCTAATTTAATTCCATTGTGTTTAGATAATATGTTTTGCATGTCTTGAATCCTTTTAAGTTAATTGACATTTGTGTTATAACCCAACCTGTGGTCATTTTGGTAAATCAGTTTTGAAAGTACCATATAATGAATTATTGCAAACAATGTTTGCTTTTTGTTTCCTCATCCTGTTTCTACCATTAAGAAAAAAATAAGGGAAACATTTATAAGATTTAGACAAATATTTTCATTTATTTATTTTATATATTAAGAAAGCATTTTGTTGTGACATGATTTTTCTTTCTAAAAGCTTACTTTGATCAGGATCTGGGAGAATTATCAATAAAAAATGAAAGCTTACTTTAGATTATATTACCCTCAAGATACTTGCTAATATTTTTGCATCAACATATCTTATCTCCTTTGAAATTTGCCTCTTTCCCTACTTTTTTTGGAGCCTGATGCCACATGTGGTTTTCTAGCATTTTATGTTGGCATCTGGTGCTACATGATCTTTTCAGAAATATAAATGTGGCATTTGTTTAGATAATAATCCCTTCAGCTCCACAGCAAACAACTTTCCTTGGAAATTTTAACCTAACCTTACTTCCCAATCATGACTTTTAAATTTTTCCTGTCATGTATTCATTGCTTTGCTGACCTATAACCTTCCCAAGGTTAATATTCTATTTCTTCAAGGGAAATATAATTCAAGGGGACTCTGAGTTGTCTTGCGGTTTTCTTGTTTCATAGTAGGACTATTGCAAGCAAGACATTTTTATAGTTGCTTTTTTTTTTAAATTCTGAAATCTTTATTAATACTAATAGCATAACTTAGGAGAAGTTCTTAAAACAAGAATACTTCTCTCATTCAAGACTTTTTTTTAAATTGTGAAGCAATTATAAAAACATAGAGATTTGAGAAAAAAAGTCTGCAAATATTGTGTGGTATTCAAAATAAAGCCTTTATATGAATCTAAAATAAACCTGTTACATGAATATCATATATAAAAGACTCTTATCTTTTATATATGCTCTTCATGTATCTTTTTATCTTCTGCATTAATGTTAATAAAGCCACCACAAACCCAGTGTGCATTAATATAAGTATTTTTGATGTGTGTGAATATATATTACTTATAAAAACACAAAGACAAGATTCAAAGTTTACTTCAAAGTGAACTGCATTCACTTTTGCTAGTAAAAGTGAGTCATGCTTTTGATCTTATCTCTAGGATCCAGAGAATTGCTGCAGGCAATACTACATAAGAAAAGAAAAGCTTCTTCAAAAAAGATGTATAGACTGTATTCCTATTTTTCTTCTTTCATGGTGTTGTTTCATTCACCAGCCAAAATTCTGTAGAATTTACAAACTAATACCACTAAAACATTTGAACATATAGCACTATTTTAGTGTCTTTCATCCTCAAATTAAAGGTATAGAATCAGTTTCTTTAGGTTGTTCCTTTAGTCTCATAAGT
This sequence comes from Chlorocebus sabaeus, assembly GCF_047675955.1. NCBI lineage: Eukaryota > Metazoa > Chordata > Mammalia > Primates > Cercopithecidae > Chlorocebus > Chlorocebus sabaeus. The sequence continues at coordinate 25,838,674 of NC_132925.1, forward strand.
CAGAAAGTTCTCCTTGCAATAGAGATGTTGTTGTTATCTTGAATCTCATAAAATTCAAATGACCAGACAATTTTTTTTTTTTTTTTTTTTTGAGCCAGAGTTTCACTCTTGTTGCCCAAGCTGGAGTGCAATGTTGCAATCTCAGCTCACTACAACCTCTGCCTCCCAGGTTTAAGTGATTCTTCTACCTCAGCCTCTGGGGTAACTGGGATTACAGGCATGTGCCAATATGCCCAGCTAAGTTTTATAGTTATAGTAGAGACAGGGTTTCTCCATATTGGTCAGGCTGATCTCGAACTCCTGACCTCAGGTGATCCACCCACCTCAGCCTAGCAAAGTACTGGGATTACAGGCGTGAGTCACCATGCCCGACCCAACCAGACAATATTTTTCATATATCTACAACATTTAAAAATTATTTGTGATACATTTTTGTTAGAAAAAAGCAAAGTACAGCATATGAATGTTTCCTATGTTATATCATTAGAGATGACCACTATTAATGTTTTGGTTTGTAAACTGTTATAGACAGATAGATACGTCCAGTCATTTATTAAATTAGCTAATAAATAGGCTTACTAAATTCACCAAATTCCTAATATCTTTATTCCTCCTATCTATCTGGCATAACACATCCAATATTTAGCAAAGATTATTGTTTCTACCTTTTAAATGCAGTAGTCCACTCTTATCTGTAGTTTTGCTTTCCATGGCTTCAGTTACCTGTGGTGGACCCAGTTTGAAAATACTGCATACAATAAGCTATTGAGAAAGAGAGAGAGAGATATCAAATTCACATAACTTTTATTATAGCATCTGATTATAATTGTTCTATTTCATTGTTTGTCATTGTTAATCTCTTACTGTGCCTAATTTATAGATATAAATTAGATACCTATATACCTGTATAGGAAAAACCATAGTGTAGGGTTAAGTATTATTTGTGGTTTCAGGCATCCACTTAGGGTTTTGGAACATATCCCCTGAACATAAAGGGGAACTCCTGAATATCTAGCACCTAACCAATTCCCTACACCAATCCACATCCTAGTCTAAATCATTGTCATCTATCAGTAATGCAATAGCCTTCTAGCTGCCCTCTCTGCTTCCATTCTTGACTGCTACAGACCATTCTTCACATAACCATCCAGTGAGTATTTTAAAACATGAGTTATATGGCTCTTCTGCTTTCTTCCATCCAAAAACTTTTCATGTGACTCAAAGTAGAGGCATCATTACAATGACCTAGAGGAACTGCATGATTAATTCTTAGCCATTTCATAACCTCAGATCCATTGTGGAAACAATGGAATAACGGCAATGAAATTAGAAAGTAAAACACAAAATTCCTGTTTATAGTACATGCTGTGACTAAAAGAAAATTTATAATACCTCTGAGCACCTCCCTGTCCCCAGCCCCAAGTTCCCTGGGGTTTTTAAATTGAATTTCACAGCTTTTCTGGGACCTGAACTCCCTTGAAACTTGAGAATGAAGTGGTTGTTAAGGTTTTTGTGCCTAGAAGGAGGGTTTCTTGGCTGAGGAATACCTAAATAAGCTTTGAAGAAAGGTGTATTAATCTACTTAAGCTACCATAACAAAATACCACAGACTGAGTGGCTTAAATAACAGGAAATTATTTTCTCAGAGTGCTGGAGGCTAGAAGTCCAAGATCAGGGTGCCAGCAGGGTTGGTTTCCGGTGGGGCCTTCTCTTTGGGTTGCAGACGGCCGCCATCTTGCTGTGTGTCCTCACATAGCCTTTCCTGTGTGCTCTCCAGGAGCATCTCTTCCTCTTCTTATAAAGATGCCAGTCCTATGGGATTAACTCCCCACCTTTGTGAACTCACTTAACCTTTATTACTTGTTTACTGTATCTCAAATACAGTCACATTGGAGTAGGACTTCAACATATGAGTTTTGAGGGAACAAAATTCAGTCCATATAACAAAAGACTTTTGCATAAGGAAGTGAGGAGGAGTCTGAGAAAGCAGTCTGACAGCTGGGGACTGAGAAAGTGCCTGCCTGGGTGAGGGAAGCCCACAGCAGATGGGCATATTGGTGCTAGGAACCTCAGGAGAAGGTTGGTAAATCTCCTACCACCTGTGTTTATTTCCCCAGACTTTCAAATCTAAGCAGCTGCTGTTTATCATTTCTCCCTCCTCTCGTCTGGCAAAAAACCTGACAAAAGGCACAGGCTGTTTACCCTGACAGCGTTCTTTAAGGACAATCTCAAGGTGTAGTTTCCCTTGCCTAGCAACATCGAAATACCTGGCGAAAATGTAAATGTTGACCTTGGAGACCTATTTCAGACCTACTGAGTCAGAATCTCTAGGGTTGGGTCCCCAAAAGTAGAAGCCAAACCAAGTATCCGAGGTGTTATTACACACAGAAAAGTTCCAGAACCACTGCAGAGTTTTGGACAAATCACTATCTTGCTATGTTACATACAATTAAAGTTTTAATTGTAGTTGTCTTCCTGCATGCCTGCCTTGCTTTCTTCCTTCTCTCTTTCCTTTCTTCTTTCTTCTCTTTATTCCTTCATTTCTTTCCCGTTTAAAGTCTCGAGTAAGGACTTTAAAATCATATGTGTATTTTACAGAAAAATCAAGTTAGTATTCTATTTATTAATATATCTACAGTAGCTGTCAGAGTATAAAGAAATTAATCCGTCCTAGCAGCTTGGGGTGAGGCGAAAAGCACATGTCAGAGAAGGGTTATAGATCATAGGATTTCTGAATGGAAAAAACAAAACAAAACATGATTAGAGTGAGGTAGCATTGTGGTCAGAAGACGCTGGTCTCACCGTCAGTTAAGAGTATGCAGTTCCGGCTGTGCGCAGTGGCTCAGGCCTGTAATCCTAGCACTTTGGGAGGCGGAGGCGGGTAGATCAAAGATCAGGAGTTTGAGACCAGCCTGGCCAATATGGTGAAACCCCAACTCTACTAAAAATACAAAAATTAGTTGGGCGTGGTGGCGGGTGCCTGTAATCCCAGTTAGTTGGGAGGCTGAGGCAGGAGAATCGCTTGAACCCGGGAGGCCGTGGTTGCAGTGAGCCGAGATGATGCCACTGCACTCCAGCCTGGGCAACACAGTGAGATGCAGTTCCTTTATTGAAAAGAGGATGGAAAGTTTGGAAAGGAAAAAATGAAACAAAAATGTATAAGGTACTTTCCGTTTCTTTTTTCTTTCTTTCTTTTTTTTTTTCCAGTTCCTGTTTGTGTTTAGAAGCCCCGAGGCAGAAGAGTTCTTCTGTGGAGGAAGTAGCCTCCAGCTTGTGCATTTGCAAGACTTCAGCTTGTTGATAAGGGCATCTTATCCTCAGGAGGGTCAGATGAGTTACTTAGAAGGAACATTTTTTTTTTTTTTTTTGCCTCCTGAGCCCTAGGGCTGGTGGTATCAAGCATCATAGATAAACAAGTAATACTTTTCAGCCAGGAAGATAAATTTCGGTTTAGAAAAGTAGTCTAATCAGTTCAAACTGAGTCCTTCTGATTACTAGAATTCCTAGATATCATGTGTGATTTAAAAATAGCTTTTCTGACAGGTCCTTCTAATCTTAGGTTATTGCAAAATTGCATTATTGCACAAAGGCTTTCTGATGTATGGATTTATCCAAGCCCCTTAAGCATAATTTGGAAATGGGATGAGGCAGGAGCGGAGGCAATATGTCTTGCTCTTTTGTTGACCCAGAAAAAAATACAATTTCAAGTGATTTGGCTATCTGAGGGAGCTTCTCTTTGCCCTGCCACCTAGCTCTCATGACCTCAATCCCACTCATTAAGTGCAGCCCAGGCAGCCTGTCTGAAGGCTGTCAGCTTAGGGTTTATCCCAGGAGATTCATTACAAAGAATCAAAGATCGTGCATAACTAGCTAAGGCTAAACTCCAGGCAAACCATAATTACACAGCTGAGGTCCAGAAAGAATTATGTATATGGGCACATTGCCCCAGGTCTTCCAGACTTCCCAAGTCATCAGTGCAGGGGATTCCAGTGGTTCCGTCATTCAGGGCATGGCCTTCAGTCCGTTTGTTTCTCTGTACTAATTTTCTCCCTAAGACGATGTGTCCAATATGTTGCCATTTGAGTAATGTTCCTAAATTATTCTTTTGATTAATGGTCTTCTTCTTGTTTAGAAATGGAATTCCCAACATCACTTCAGGCATCTCTGACTCTAAAAATGTACTTCACAGACCAGTGGTGTCAGCAACACTTGGGGAATTGTTAGAAATGCAAATTCTTATACCTCATTCCAGGCCTACCAAATAAAAATATCAGAGAGTGGAGTCCACTGATCTGTGTTTTAACACATCTTCAGGTGATTCATACATGCTAAAGTTTCAGAAGCACTGCTCTAAACCCTAACAACCCACCTTTCTGAACTTACGATATTCCATTTCCTCTCCAATTATAAATATGACCATAGTTACCTAAATTATCTCTATACTTTGTTATCCCTTAGTCTGTTTATGGCATTTTGTTTGAGGATTAAATTCTTATTTATTTTTATTTATTTATTTATTTATTTATTTATTTATTTATTTGAGACAGAGTCTCACTCTGTCACCCAGGCTGGAGTGCAGTGGCGCGATCTCGGCTCACTGAAAGTTCCCTCTCCCAGGTTCACGCCATTCTCCTGCCTCAGCCTCCCGAGTAGCTGGGACTACAGGTGCCCGCCGCAACACCGGGCAAATTTTTTTGTGTTTTTAGTAGAGACAGGGTTTCACCGTGTTAGACAGGATGGTCTCGATCTCCTGACCTCATGATCCACCCGCCTCGGCCTCCGAAAGTGCTGGAATTACAGTCGTGAGCCACCGCACCCGGCCATTTTTTTTTTTTTTTTTTTAATCTTGCCCAAATTCCTGAGCGGTTTGAGGAGTCATGTCCTGCAAGTCATAAATTACCATCAGATGGGTTTTATGTAACCCCATGTATCATGACTTACTTTCCAACCTGACTCTGTCATAACATAGGAGACAAGGAAGAAAATAAAGATATTTTACCCCAAAACATGTTTCTTTGCCTATATGTTGAAATGGCCCTGCAAAGTTGTCCTTTTGTGGGAGAAAATTTGTCTCTGTGAAAAATCTCTATTAACACAGAGATCTTTTTCTTCTAGGTCCTCCCACTCCTAAAGAGATTAACTAGAAGTCTAGCACCTTTTAAAGATCTGAATAGAAAGCATTTGTCATCTATTGTCCTTAAGGACAGCCACTATAAGACATCAAAAAACCTTGGTCTCCACAATCTTTATCCTTACCTGAACATTTCCCAAGTCTTCTCTCATTCCAGGTCTTCAGATAAACTCAACCAGTTGTCAACCAGAAATGTTTAAATTTACCTATGACCTGGAAGCCCCTCCACTGCTTGGAGTTGTCCTGCCTTTCTGGACCAAACCAATGTATTTCTTTTTTTCTTTTTTTTGAAACAGAGTTTCACTCTATCGCTCAGGCTTGAATGCAGTGGTGTGATCTCGGCTCACTGCAAGCTCTGCCTCCCAGGTTCACGCCATTCTCCTGCCTCAGTCTCCTGAGTAGGTAGGACTACAGGCGCCCACCACCACGCCTGGCTAATTTTTTGCATTTTTAGTAGAAATGAGGTTTCACCGTATTAGCCAGGATGGTCTCAATCTGACCTTGTGATCCACCCGCTTCGGTCTCCCAAAATGCTGGGACCACAAGCTGAGCCACCGCCCCCGACCAACCAATGTATTTCTTAAATGTATTTGATTGATGTCTCATGCCTCCCTAAAATGTATGAAACCAAGCTGCACCCTAACCACCTTGGGAACATGTTCTTAAGACCCCCTGAGGGCTGTGTCATGGGCCACAGTCACTCATATTTGGCTCAGAATAAATCTTTTCACATATTTTACAAAGCTTGACTCTTCCTTGACACTTTTGACTTTAATATTATTATTATTATTATTATTTGTGAGACGGAGTGTCTCTCTGTCGTCAGGCTGAAGTGCATTGGCGCGATCTCGGCTCGCTGCAACCTTTGACTCCTGGGTTCAAATGATTCTCCTGCCTCAGCCTCCCAAGTAGAGGCATGCCACCATGCTCAGCTAACTTTAGTATTTTTAGTAGAGACGGGTTTCACTGTGTTGTCCAGGAAGGTCGTCATCTCTTGACCATGTGATCAGCCTGCCTCGGCCTCCCAAAGTGCTGGGATTACAGGTGTGAGCCACCGCCCCTGTCCTTTACTGGAATATTCTTAAAGGCCCAGCTCAAATATTATCCTTTTCCCTCCAGGTATTGTTTTTTTAACCTCTGCACTGTTGACATTTGGAGTGGGCAGTGATTTGATTTTTTGTTTGTTTGTTTATGTATTTTTAGAGACAGGATCTTACTCTGTCACCCACACTGGAATGCAGTGGCATGATTGTGGCTCACTGCAACCTTGACTTCTGAGCTCAAGTGATCTTCCTGCCTCAGCTTCTTGAGTTAACTGGGACTACAAATGCACACCACTACGCCTGGCTAATTGAGATAATTTGTCACTGGGGGCAGCTATCTATGCATTCTTAAGTAGTAACCCCCTGTTGTGACTATCAAAAATGTATCCAGACATTACGAAATGTCAACTAGGGAAAAAAGTCTCCTTTGGTTAGGAACCACCAGTTTACCCAGTCATTCTATCATTTACTCCATATCCCAAAGCCGGACTAAATTTCTCCTTTCTCTAGAAAAATTGGGCTTTATTCTTTTGATAAATCAGATTCAGAGAGTCGTATATTTTAAATAAATTTAAAAAAGGGTTTACACACACACACACACGCATACACATACATCGAACTTCATCTTTTGGAATGCCACTTATGCCACTTTTTCATTAATGCAAAAAACTAATCATTTGCCATCGTTCAAATGTCACATAATTTGGCATAGTTGGTTTCCCAGAGCAGAAAGGTTAGACTGGGAGTAGTTAGGAGCTGTTCTTCAACCTTCTTTGAATGTGAAATACATGTGACTGGGGGATAAAATCCAGTTACGTGGGCAGAATAAGGTGGCTGGGGCACAGGGCATGGGACAATGAGATGGTTAATTTTATGTGTCAACATTGAGGGTGTTTTTGCATAAGATTAACATTTAAACGAAGATTGTCCTCCAGAATGTGGGTGGGCCTCATTCAATCAATTGAAGGACTAAATAGAACAAGCAGAGGGACTTCTTCAGTCTACTCCCTGGAACTGCACCTTTGGCTCTGTTTCACCTCTAGCCTACTGGCCCGCACTGCAGATTCTGGAATTGCCAGCCTCCAAAATCATGGGAGCCAATTCTTTGTAATAAATCTGTATTTCTTTATATACATATACACATCCTATTGGTTGTTTCTATGAAGAACGCTGACTACTACAGAAATCTGTGGAAAGTTGGTAGTTGAAGCCAGCAGAAAGCATCGAAGGGTCCAATACAGAAGAATAAGGTTTTATTGAACGTCTTGGGGGACATAGTCAGAGAGATTTCAGAAAGAGGGGGCATTTAGAAATTCAGGCAGTTAATTGACGTCAGAGTAGTCTTTCAGCAGATAGGCATGCCCCCAACCCTCTTTTATGGATAAAGAAACTGGCAAATGAGGTATGAGTGAAAAGACTTGCCAGGATAGTAACTTGGATCAGGAAACACATGATGGATTGAGGCTTAGGTTCCTAAAGAAGAAGTTAGATAATGAATAAAGAAACTTTTTATTACATGATATTGGATATGTCATAATTGTTATAAGAACCAGTAAGCAGTAACACTAATAGTGACTTTTGCAGAGTGAACACTGGAGTCAGAAAATCACAGCAGCTGTTCACACCTGTCTGCATAGTACATGATGATTTATCAGTGATAGCCCTAACCTATTACTTTTGAGAGGGGACAATAATTAGCTGCTAACTTGTTGTTCCTGAAAATGTCCTTGTAATTTGTAAAATCCCAACCGATAAAGCTCTCCTTTTTGCAGAAAAACAGAAAACTCACATATTTATTTGTTCAAAGCATTTTCTAAAATTAATGTATTTTAATTTTTGACTTATGAGGGAAAAAATCCGTCTCTGTATCATAGCCTAAAATATTATCAAAGATCACTGTTAAATATCATAAATCTCAATTATAATTAGTCATATTGAGTTTAATAACAATATTGATCTCTTGACTACTTTGAACTATTAACAATATGTTTCTGAAGGAGTTATCTTATTTGTAGTAAGAAATTATTTCCAGCTTCACACTGCTTTCTTTCTCTACAATAACACCAATAGAATACCCACAAATACCAACGTGTTCTATGTGCTACCACTTTCCTTTTTCTCCACCTACTCAGTCATTTTTCTCTTTAGTTGGGGAATGTTATAACAATCACTCTTCCCTGTTGTCACAGAATTTTAAAAATTTGTCCCCAGACTGAAAAAAACAAACAAGCAAAAAGATTGTGAAAGAATGATAAAAATACAGATTCCTGGGTCATACCTTCAAGTTTCTGATTCAGGAAATCTGGAATCGGCCTAGGATTTGCCTTTTCACCCAACATGCTAGGTAACTCTGATGCGAACATTTAAGAACCATGGCTTGAGAATCGTTGGTGTAAGCAGTAGTCCCTGTTCCTAATATACTAACTGTTACTAAGATACAATATGCAGCAGACAAAACATCAAAGATTTTGGTATCAACATACTCTAGGTAGAGAACATAACTACAAAGGGAAAAGCAACTAGTTTTAACCACTAACTTGACTCTCTTTTTCTCCCTACTCCTTTAAAATCCTTCTGCTTCTCTTTTTTCTTTCTTTCACAGCCTCCTCAAAGTTATAGCTGTTTGAGAAGACTTAAAACACTCAGCAAAAAAGACTCCACTTGAATTCTTTTCAATTATTACTTTTATTCAGTTTGGGTACCAAAACTGATACTAAAATATAACTTCAAATTATTAATTAAAACAACAGATAAAATATTTAATTTTCAAAAAAAGGCAATTTGTTTTTTTTTTTTTTTTTTTTTTTTTTGAGACGGAGTCTCGCTGTGTCTCCCAGGCTGGAGTGCAGTGGCGTGATCTCGGCTCACTGCAAACTCCGCCTCCCGGGTTCATGCCATTCTCCCGCCTCAGCCTCCCAAGTAGCTGGGACTACAGGCACCCGCCACCACGCCCGGCTAGTTTTTTGTATTTTTAGTAGAGACGGGCTTTCACTATGTTAGCCAGAATAGTCTCGATCTCCTGACCTCGTGATCCACCCGACTCGGCCTCCCAAAGTGCTGGGATTACAGGCTTGAGCCACCGCGCCCGGCCAAAAAAAAGGCAATTTGTATACCCATTTTTCAACCTGCTTGATGCTATTTAAGGAAGATTTGTATATTACTGCTCCACAAATTTAACATTCATAAGTTTAATGCGTGGGAGCAGCACATTTCAGTGTGTAAGCCAGAATGATTACTTGTAGGAAAAGAGGAAGAAGATTCCTGAAAACTCCGTGCTCCTAATGTGAGCATGGTACCAGGCCAAAGAATGAATAACACTTCCAAGAAAACAATTAGCAGCAGGCAAAGCCAGAAAAGCATCAGCAATGGAAAAATCACAAACACGAAGACACAGACAGTAGATTGAGAAATTTTCGGGACAGTTTATGCCTACATAATAATATATTTAGATATAATGAGTACTCCAAAGCAAAATAATTAGTTCACTGGGTGTAACAGGAGATGGCGGGCACTACTGAGAGACAGGACTAGCTGGATTTCCTAGGCCTACTAAGAATTCCTAAGCCTAGCTGGGGAAGGTGACTGCACCCACCTTTAAGCATGGGGCTTGTAACTCAGCTCACACTCGACCAATCAGGTAGTAAAGAGAGCTCACTAAACTATCAATTAGGTTAAAAGCGGGAGGTAAAGAAATAGTCAATCATCTATAGCCTGAGAGCACAGGGGGAGGGACAATTATTGGGATATAAATCCAAGCATTCCAGCTGGCAGTGGCAACCCCCTTTGGGTCCCCTCCCATTATATGGGAACTCTGTTTTCACTCTGTTAAATTTTGCAACTGCACACTCTTCTGGTCCATGTTTCTTCCAGCTTGAGCTGAGCTTTTCCTTGCCGTCCAGCACTGCTGATCCCCGCCGCTGCAGACCCGCCACTGACTTCCGCCCCTCCGGGTCCCACAGGGTGCCTGTCCCCTGCACTTCTTATCCAGCTAGGCGTCCACTGCTGCTCCCGATCGGGCTAGAGGCTCCCCGCCATTGTTCCCATGCAGCTAAGTGCCTGGTTTTGTCCTAATGGAGCTGAACACTAGTCGCCGGGTTCCATGGTTCTCTTTCGAGACCCATGACTTCTAATAGAGTTATAACACTCACCGCATGGCCCAAAGTTCCATTGCTGGGAATTGTGAGGCCAAGAACCCCAGGTCAAAAAACAAAAAGGCTTGCCACCATCTTGGAAGTGGCCCGCCACCATCTTGGGAGCCCTAAGAACAAAGACTCGCTGGTAACACTACTAGGAGAGAGACAATGTTGGTTTTTAAGAACAATAAAAATAGTCTTTGTATTAGTTTGCTAGGGTTGCTGTAGCAAGGTGCAACAGACTGGTGGCTTAACCAACAGAAGTGAATTTCCTCATGGTTCAAGGGGCTAGAGGTCTCAGATAAAGGTGATGGCAGGGTTTTTTTTTTTTTTTTTTCTCCCTCTGAGGTCCCTCCTCTTGGCTTGCAGATGGCTGTCTTCTGTGTCTTCACAGTGTCTTTCCTCTGTACTTGTCTGTGTTCAAATTTCCTCTTTTTATAAGGATACAAGTCATATTGGATTATAGTGCACCCGAATGGCCTTATTTTAATTTAATTACCCCTTTAAAGACCCTATTTCCAAATACGGTTACATTCTGAGGTACTAGTGTTAGGACTTCAACATATACATTTTGTGGGGACATAATTCAGTCCACAACAGTCTGTCACAAAGTTGTGTCTTCTAGTATCACCAAAATATGCACTAGCTAGGTAAACAAAGTCTTGAAACTCGAGTCTTTCATGAATTGTGAATTCCATCACTTCAGTTTTAGAATATCAAAATGCCTGTCACAGTTATTCCAGTTGCAGCTTTCTCCCACTCTATCCTGCTCCTGTCACTTTGTCCAACAGAAATCTTGGCATAATAGCAGTTCAGCTCCCACAGACGGGCAACAGGGCAGGAACAGCATATAAGACTGAATTTACTGCAGTCAAACATTTAGACAGCCCAGCAATGCCAGAAGATTGATTTATTGCCAGCAAACTCACGGAGGTGCCATAGTGATGACTTGTCTTATGGGGGATGATAAAAGTTCATGGTTATGTACACTGTGCTATCCACTGTCAGTGGGGGGTAGAAGGAAGGAGAATAGATACCATTTGGTCCCCTGCAAAGAAGTGTGGAGATTCACCAAGCCCTTCTAATGTGCTAGGTAATGTGTTAAGCCTCTTACACACACAAATACCCCGTTTAATCCAAGCAATAGACTTCTAAAGTTGATAGGTTGTTATTACCACTTTACAGATTTGTAAAGTCAAGGTTTAGTAACTTGCCCAGAGGCATCTAGATTTTAAAAACAGTTTTATTAAAGTGACAGGCAATAAAGTGCACATATTCAAAATGTGCAATCTGATACATTTTGACATGTGTATACATCTGTAAACCACCAACACGATCAAGGTATTGAACTTATCCATCACCCTCCAAAGTTCTGTCATGTGTCTAACCCCTCCTTCCTGCACTACCCTCCCTCAACACGTATATCCCTAGGCAATACTGATCTGTGCTCTATCACTATACATTGACATGCATACCCTGGAATTTTATTTTGATTCAACTTTATTTCCCTTGTTTTACTGCCTTTAGCAGGGCAAAAGTAGGGCTTACCTTGTTCACCTTCTGTCTTTTGTTACCTGACGTCAAGTGTCATGAAGAACACTTACTTCACATATTTTGTCTGGTTTTAATGGTGGTTTCAGGTAGGAGACTCAATCTAGTCCCTGTTACTCTATGTTGACTGAGAGCTTCTGTCTATCTGTTATATAGATTTTTAAGTAACAAAGTGGAGCTGGAAGCCAAGTCTCTCCTATCTACTACCATATACTAACAGTCATGATCAGAGCAAAGGGGCCTAGACCCCCATTTCAATGTCCTTCAGCCTCACACCACCTTTCTGTGATTTTTATTTCCCAAAATACTGTCTCTTGGAGTTTATTACTGCCTTCTAAATAAATTCATATGTCAGCATACAGTATTCTTTTTCTGTATCCTCTGTTTAAGACCAGTCTTGATTATATGTTAGGTATAATTAAGTGAGAAATTGCTAGAAAATAATGTCATTTTGTGACTCTCTTAAGGGTCCAACTAGACTGGGAAAAATAGTGAAACTGCAAAAAATAAAAATAAATAAAAGTAACAAAAAAGTTAGCTGGGTGTGGTGGCACACACATATATTCCCAGCTACTTGAGAGGCTGAGACAACAGGATCCCTTGAGCCCAGGAGTTAGAGGCTGCAGTGAATTTAACTAAAAATTTTATTAATTATTCAAAAAATGTTCTAAAGAAGAAAAAGATGTTAGAAATTGGTTAAACATTATTTAATCAAACACACACACTGACTGCAAAAATATCTGTAAAAAATGAAATTTATTATGTAAATATTATAAATATGTCTTAAATTCAGGTATAATTTTTATCTGACAGACCTGAGAATTTATATTTTATGGTTCATTACAATGGTTGCCATTCACAGACACAAAAACACAACTTACCCCCGCCAAGGGGAAAACTCACATATTAAGAATCTTCTCATTGATTTCCAAATACCCATGTACATGAATATTTTTTTAAATAGCAAGCTTCTCTATTTCTACAGAAACTCAAACAACAGGTACATCTGAACCCAGGCTACCATCTGTAGTAACACATGAATTTTTACATGTTCATAGAACTGAAAAGCATTTAACGAAATCTCTTATTAAGGCAGTGAGGAGACCACAGATAAATTGTGTTTTATGGCCTTCATTGTTACTGATGCCTTTGCAAAAGTTGTTAATGACTTATCTTTGAAAATACATATCTTTGGCCAGGCATGGTGGCTCACGCCTATAATCCCAGCACTTTGGGAGGCCGAGGCGGGTGGATCATGAGGTCAGGAGCTCGAGACCAGCCTGGCCAGTATGGTGAAACCCCGTCTCTACTAAAAATACAAAAATTAGCCAGGCTTGGTGGCGTGCACCTGTAGTCCCAGCTACTCGGGAGGCTGAGGCAGAAGAATTGCTTGGACCCAGGAGAGGGAGGTTGCAGTGAACTGAGATCATGTCACTGCACTCCAGCTTGGGTGATAGAGTGAGACTCTCTCAAAAAAAAAGAAAAGAAAATACTTATCCTTAGGCTAGGTGCAGTGGCTCATGTCTGTAATCCCAGCACTTTGGGAGGCTGAGGTGGGCGGATCTCTTGAGGTCGGGAGTTTGAGACCAGCCTGACCAACATGGAGAAATCCCATCTCTACTAAAAATACAAAATTAGCTGGGATTGGTGGCGTGTGCCTGTAATCCCAGCTAATTGGGAGGCTGAGACTTGAACCCGGGAGGCAGAGGTTGCAGTGAGCCGAGATTGTGCCATTGCACTCCAGCCTGGGCAACAAGAACGAAACTCCAATTTATTAAAAAAAAGAAAGAAAGAAAATACATATTCAATTACTCTATTAGAGTAATTGAAGCTTTTAGTTTGAGGGGGGAAAAAAACAAGAAAAGTATAGGGCAAACTAAAAAAGGAACTACAAAGCCACAGGACAGATGCATTGTGAAAATGTTTGGTAATATAAGTTAGAACATAGTTCAAGCTTCTGTTGGTCACATACTAGTTTATAATCTTAGACAGTCACTATGCCTCTTTTAACCTTGAGATTGATAAAAGGATGAAATAAGGTAATAGATATGAAGGCACTTTGGAAACTGTTAACCATGATAGACAGAGTAATTAAAACTTTTTTTGACCTGATGTATTTTAAATTTCATTAAGTCAGAGAATATCTAATTAGCCACTGTATCCCCAGCATTATCAAGAGTGCCGACATATGGTCACTTCTCAATATATATTTTTTGAATGAAGGAATAAATACATGGATGCATAAATCTCATCTCTTGCCATTCCCTATCTCTCATGTTCAAGCCCAGCCACACATGTCAATTTACCAGTTCTGAGACCTATCTCGTTTTTTTCTGACTTTGGTCCCTTTGCACATACTATTTTCTGTGCCTGAGTGCTCCCACTACCTTCACTGGCTGGCTGACACCGTCTTCCAAACTCACTCCAGGTGTCAACCCCTTCAGGGAGCTTTCTTTTACTGTCCACCATCTGAGACTTGCACTTCCGTCACTCCACTGCACTCACATTCTGATGCAACTCTGCCATTAGGGTTTCACAATGCTCACTTCTGCCCCAGACACATTCACTCTTTTGTTTCTCTACCATGCCTAAAGCTTCCAGAGAATAGACTTTTAGACTTGCATCTTGAGAGGCTACATATGGTGTGTGGCATTTAGACAATGGCCAATTCATAACCATAATAATAAATAATTATTTAATAAACAAACTCCTTGATGCTGGGAATAATCTATTTGACATCTTTAACATCTACTGCTAAGTTTGGTGCAGCTCTAAATAAGAGACACTAAGTTAATATTAAATAGTTAATTCATTATTCATTTATTTTACCTAATACCTATGAATAGCTTCCTATTCTATTCTCCAATTTATGTAGCTTTCTTCCTTGTATTATTCTTATGCATCATAAAAATCTTATACTAGTTCATTCTTATACTGCTATAAGGACATACCTGAGACTGGGTAATTTATAAAGGAAAGAGGTGTAATTGACTCACAGTTCCATAGGGAGGGGTGGCCTCAGGAAACTTGCAATCACGGTGGAAGGGGAAGCAAACATGTCCTTCTTCACAGGGTGGCAGGAGGGAGAAGAATGAGAGCTGAGTGAAGGGGGAAGCCCAGTTTAAAACCATCAGATCTCATGAGAACTTACTATCACAAGAATAGCATGGGGAAAACTGCTGCCATGATTCAATTACCTGCCATTGAGGCCCTCCCATGACAGGTGCGGATTATGGGAACTACAATTTAAGATGAGATTTGAGTGGGGACCCAGCCGAATCATATTATTCTGCCTGATCCCTCCCAAATCTCAGGTCCTCACATTTCACAACATAGTCATGCCCTTCCAACAATCTCCCAAAGTCTTAACTCATTCCAGCATTAACTCAAAAGTCCAAGTCCACAGTCTCCTTTGGGACAAGGCAAGTCCCTTCCACCTATGAGCCTGTTAAATCAAAAACAAGTTAGTTACTTCTTAGATACAATGAAAGTACAGACAGTGGGTAAATACACCAATTCTAAATGGGAGACATTGGCCAAAACAAAGGGGCTACAGGCCCCATGCAAGTTCAAAATCCAATGAGGCAGTAATTAAATCTTAAACCTTCGAAATAATCTCCTTTGACTCCATGTCTCATATCCAGGTCACACTGATGCACTAGGTGGGCTCTCATGGGCCTTCAATACCTCTGCCCCTGTGTCTTTGCAGGTACAGCCCTCCTCCCAGCTGCTTTCACGGGTGGACTTTGAGTGTCTGCAGCTTTTCCAAATGCACAGTGCAAACTGCCAGTAGATCTAACATTCTGGGGACTAGAGAATGGTGGCCCTCTTCTTGCAGCTCCACTAGGCAGTGCCCCAGTGGGGACACTGTGTGGGGCCTCCAACTCCACTTTTATGCTCTGCTTTCTCTTAAATGCTATGCTGCTTAGACTCCCCCCCCCCCCCGCCCCCCACCAGATGCTCTAAATCATCTCTCTCAAGTTCAAAGTTCCACAGATCTCTAGGGAGGGGACAAAATGCCACCAGTCTTTTTGCTTAAGCATAACAAGAATCACCTTTGTTTCAGTTGCCAACAAGTTTCTCATCTCCACCTGAGACCACCTCAGCCTGGATGTTATTGTCCATACCACTATCATCATTTTGGTCAAAACAATTCAAGGAGTCTCTAGGAAGTTCCAAACTTTCCTGTGTCTTTCCGTCTTCTGAGCCCTCCAAAACTCTTTCAACCTCTGCCTGTTACCCAGTTCCAAAGTTGCTTGCACACTTTTGGGTATCTTTACAGCAACAGCCCACTTCTGGTACCAATTTACTGTGTTAGCTCATTCTCACACTGCTATAAGGACATACCTGAGACTGGGTAATTTAATAGGACACAAGTTTAATTGACTCACAGTTCCAGAGGGCTAGGGAATCCTCAGGAAACTTACAACCATGGCAGAAGGGGAAGCAAACATGTCCTTCTTCACAAGGCAGCAGAAGAAAGAATAATGAGAACCAATCAAAGGGGGAAGCCCCTTATAAAACCACCAGATCTTGTAAGAACTTACTATCACGAAAATAGCATGGGGGAAACTGCCCCCATGATTTCAATTACCTCCCACTGAATGCCTCCCAAAACATGTGGAGATTATGGGAACTACAATTCAAGATGAGATATGAGTGGGGACACAGTCAAACCATATCAGATCTCTGTACAAGGGAAATATTCTGCAGGATGAGAAATGCCAAGGAATAAAAAATGGAACTACCAGTAATCTAGAGATTTATGTCCTTAACAATTTTTCTATTTTAAAAGGCTCAAAGAAATATTGAAGATAGGCAGACATTTCAAGTGCACTTATACGTCTCATTCTACCTGAAAACACACTTTTCCTAAAAGTCAGTAATTTAAATACAAACTGCTAGAAGTGCCCATTATATTTATATCCATATATATATATTTTAAGGCAGTTCTTAGTTTTCTATATTAGTCTTCATTTTGTCTTCTTTTCCATTTGAAAAAAAATAGTAATACACTTTGGTTGTGATGTTTTAACTTTAAATTTATTGCTTACATTTTACTTGTGACAATGGTTTATGTGTGACATACATAAGAGACATATAATATAATGTATATTGTATACATTATATATATGATATTTTAAAAGTCACTTGCAACTTCAGGATATATGACTTTCTTTGCAAGAATATTTGAAATCTACAGGAAACAGATATTGAAAAAGCATGTTTATGAAGAAGTATTTCTTCCTTTGTGATATATTTGTAATATGTCTCGCAATTTTTGTCGTCCCTAAATTTGCCAAGATGATTGTAAAAAGTTCCAAAAATCTGAAGGGTAGCCTAATAGTATCTTCAGTTCCAGCCTCTGACAATCTGTGTAAATTTAGTGACAATTTAAAATGGCTAAGAAGATCTAGCATTCACTGCTTGAAAACAAAATTTGTTAATACAATTTTCAGTTCTTAGATGTTTCACCAGGTGTGTTTGACATTCTTGGGCAAAACAGGAAAATTAGTTTCTTTTAATGTAGGTGAAAGGATACAGAGTAGCGCACATATAAGATTAACAAGGAAGAAATCTAATATACAACACGAGGACCACAATTAATAAAATTATACTTTATTGAGGATTTTTGTCAAATAAGTAGACTTCATCTACTCTTGTCACCAAACAGGTAATTATGTGAAATTATAGTTACATTACTCTTTCACTATAGTAACCATTTTACTATTTATACGTATCCTCTGACATCATGCTGTAAACCTCAAATACAAACAATGCAATTTATTTGAAAAAAGGCAATTAATTGCTTTGAGAACTACAGAATCATTAAGATTGATGTAATTCAATAGGGTGATTATCTAAAAATGCTTTTTTATAATTTTTATACCTCAATTATTATTCATTCAGCTGTAACCAAATGTGATATCTTAGCCATCTTTAAATAAAATTTGTTTAAAATGTGCCCTAATGATTTCTTAAATAACAGCTTTTAAATCTACTGAGACAGTTAGTAAGACAAAGTAGTTTAAAATAAAAATTTAAACCTTCAGAGAAACTCTGTGACAACTCTGACTGGGACTGAAATACATTGATCCCATTCTGTGCTAATGTAAATTGGCTAGAAACTTTCTAGGCATTTTCTGTGATTTTCCACTGAGATTTCTGACCTTTATCCAACAGAAGAATGAAATCTCCAAAGTGCAGAAATTTTTCCTCTCGTTTCCTACCTTGTACAAAAATCCAAATCAAATGCTTGTCCCAGACGGTACATGTTGTTACTTTACATAAGACTGAATTTTCTGGCCCCTGTACATTTGGATTAACTCCTGAATGAGCACAATTGTCCTGAATTAGTGTGAAATATATTGGCTCATTGAAATATGTTCCCTTTGAGGCATTTTCTTTGCTAGGGGAGCTGACATTAAGTAGGCCTTGCTATTTGATATTATTAATGGCATTTTAATGTAGAGTCAACCTCACTCATAGGTCTCGAGTGACCCTTAAAAAAGACCCTCACAAGAATAAAATGTAAATGGATTGGTAGAATGAGGAAACTATGCTCCATTCTTCTCTCTTCATAGTGGCCCTCACTTTCATCTTTCATTTCCCTTGGCTACAGGGTACCCTCAGGAAATTCACCTGCTATATACTGACCATAATAGCATTAATCAGAAGAATAAGAGATACTTACATGAAATAGATCTATTCATTTGAGCTAAAAATATGCATATTGGAATAAGATGTTTTATGCCTTCTTTGTACCAATTTTAAAAGCACCAAAACTACCTTCAAAATGATGATTTTTAGATAACTAAGCAATGGAGGTCTGTTGTATCCTCAAGATGTGTGATTTTACTAAAGGAATAATAAATATAACAACTGAACACATATGACATTAGATAAAATACAACTAATGTGTTGAGTAAATTATGTCCTAAATATGAATGTATAAATATAACCTGGAATGAACCTATACTGATTAGTGCAGTGAAATGGAATAAAGGCTTCTGTACAAGAAATAATATATTGTAAAATTGAAGAAAAATCTTGGAGCCAGGGTGCTATGATCGAATGTGCCTGTCCCCTTAAAATTCATATATTGAAAAGTAATATCAGTGCAATGATATTAAAAGGTGGGGAGTTTGGGAGGTGATTAGGTCACGAGGGCTCCATCCTCATGTCCTCTATCCCATGAAAGAGGTTTATGGGACCCACTGTGCCCTCCTACCGTATGAGGACAGATAGAAGACACCATCTATGAGGAATTGACCCTCACCAGACAATGAATCTGCTGGTGCCTTGATCTTGGACTTCCCAGCCCCCAGAATTGTGAGAAATAAATTTCTGTTGTTTATAAATTACTCATTCTAAGGTATTTTGTTGTAGCAGCAGGAACAGACTAAGATACAGGACCTTCAGTCCCAAGCTGTAGGCTTTTGACTTGATTTTTCAGGTAAGGATAAAAAACCTTTTTGCAAAGAGTGACATGATCAAAGCAGCCAAGTATTTCACAGTCCTCAGCAATCTTCAAGTTCAACAGGGACTTTCTGTCATGCTGTGAAGCAAGATGCTTTTAATTCATACAGCTCTGGAAACCTCATGAAAGCACTTGATAAAGCTGATCATTTCAAATTGATTTTAAAATTCAGAAGTGCCACCTTGGGATTAATAGGTCTCCTTCAGTTTTAATCTCCAGCAAGATCCCAGCAGGCTCAGCTTGCTGAGATAGATGTAAACTCGAGGTGAAAATGAAAGACAGTAGGAGAGTTCACACGTTACACAGCAGAAAAGGTTGAGAGCGAGAAGTCAAGGTTAAGGGATGTGAGCACTGTAGACCTACTCACAATGAGAGAGGGAAGATAAAACCATGGTATATAATGACATAAGGAGATATTAAACAGAAGCCAGGGAACCATTATTTCTTCCTGACAAGGGGAAAGGAATAGGATATAATGGTCATGTGCTGCAGTAGGGAGTATTTAGGTCAAATACTGAGAAAATTTCAGCTTAAAGAACATTTAAACAAGTATTCACAGGAGGATTGAGACACCATTGTTACACTACATATTCAAGACAGAAACTTGGCATTCATTCTTCAAGAAAGATTAAACAGTAGTCCACTGCCTGCTAAACTGACTGGGTATCTTTTCATTTAAAAAAAAAAAAAACTTTACTTTTTATTATGGGAAGGTGGAGAGGGAGGGAGGCCACACAATATCAACCAAATTCTTATAAACTTTCTCACAATATGGTTTTGATTGTACTATCACTAACTAAAACAGAATTCATAAGCAAAGACTGTGACATTGTGGAGCTTTAGTCAGTGAGTTAAAAAAAATTAGCACAAATGCCCAGTAGGAACATTAGACACTGAATGAATATAAACCTTGCAATTTTCAATGTCTTCTCATCTAATTTGATAGTATCTTTTCATCCACTAGTGGTTGGCATAAATCTCAGACTATAACTTGGGCATAAAAGAGGAATCCCTTTATTTTCTATTACCATTTAATTTCTGACTTTGTTCTTTAGTGGGCCGCTGGGAAATGTTAACCTGAGTTCCTCCTACGCCTCTTTCTCTTCTCCAGGTTTGGACCATGTTCTCTGAGACCTTATGCATTGCCTCCGGCTCTTGATCTCTGGTCCACCCTGAGGGTTACTCAGTGTCAGTTGTTCTGGTCTGCATGAGATATTGTTCCTATCTGCCTGCTCTTTCAGGTCAAGAGACTCTTGACTACTCCTACTTTCAGAGGAGAGAGGAGCAAAAAAAATGTGAGGATCTCAGTCCAAGTGAACAGCCTGTGTGACATCCCTTAGGTAGGGAGGATCACAGTCCTGCTGAGAAACATAAAGAAGGCCAAGGTGGCTAGAGCTCAGAGAATCAAGGGAGAGAGACAGAATAAGCCCGTGCGCCTGTTTACCTCATCCCAGGATGTCACTGCTTGCTTCCTGACTCTGCCCACTAGTTATACTACTAGGGGACAGGCCCTGTTTCTGACTCCCAGAGAACCATAGCCCAGTATAATTTGTTTCTAGGATAACAGGATAAGTTAAGCCCCCATCAACCTCTTGCTTCTCCAAGACATATTTTTTAATTTCCCCAAATCCCCCCTTTCCTCATTACTTCCTTCACAATCCTTGTAGTATTTTTCTAAGGGTTGAGATGTACCCCACACCTCCTCAGAGTCAATGTAATGAAGACTCATTCTAGTTGAAGGGCAGGAAGGGAAATATATCTAAGAAAAAATGTATGTTAATATCTCCACATATTGTCCAACCTTCATTTAACAGCAATAATTGAGTGCCAGCAATATGCCAGGCACTGTGCTGTGAATACAGAGATGAGCAAAGCATTTGCGATGCCCTGGGATTTCTCATAGTCTTGTGGGATAATACAAGAAAGAAAAGGATTAATATGAGAATAAACTTATATTCAGAGCACTTTTTTATAGGCTCATTTAGATTTTTGAATTTTAGCATTAAATGGAGTCAAACTACTAGAAACCCTTCAGACCCTATTTTTACAAACATAGATTCTGTATGGCATGGGATCTTGGTGGTCACTTACTTTACTTCTTATGTGATGTCCAGACACCCTTAATATCACCAAGAAGTAATCACACAATCATTGCTTGATTTTCAGTTTTGCATAAGTCCATTCAATTTTTAACAGTTCTTTTTCTTAGAAATGTCTTTCTAATAACAACAATAATAAAAAATATACTCCTTATAATTGTATTTGCTGGCACTTACTCTGCTTTCTGGAGTCAAAACAAATAAATCTAACTTCTCTGACATTGTAGAAATCTTATAATTAATTATGGAGCTATGTTTGACACTAACATATTTCTCAAGAATTAGGTGCTTAACTAGTTGGCCCCTAATGCAGACATTTATCATGATGATTTGCCTAGTAATGCCTCATAATTAATGTTTAAGAAATTGGATGTGGTTTATTATTCTTTTTTGCATATTACCACATCATATAAAATGCATTATGATAGATGTTTTGAATTAGTATCATTAACATATTCACTTATGGTAGAAGAATTTTATTTGTAGCCAGAGATTCATAATCATATTTATAATATTTATGCTTTTGAAAACCCACATATATTTTGCTCACCAATTTGGAAGGTGTAGTAAATACAGTAAATATAGCTCAAACATAGTAAACATTAAAAAAATGCACTAAGCTCTTGCACTAATAAACATTAAAGGAAAAAGTCAGGGAGTTAAGTCAGGGATACCTATGGTGGTAATAAATCTGGTGTAACCTCATCAGGGCAGGAGGTGTGGACTCTTAGTTTTGCAGTCCCAGAAGCACAAACTTGTTAGCAACTCCAAATTGAATAAGTTCTTGGAAATGCACTTTCATTAACCAGATTGTCAATATGTGAGAGGATGTGTACTTCAGAGACCATAACCCAGGAGAATTAGTTTCTAGGAGCAATGAAATAGGCTAAGCCCCCCTCTATCTCTTCTTTCTCTGAGATGTATTTTTTATTTTAAATAATTCCTTTTTTCTTTTCTTCCTTCACAACCTTTAAAGTATTTTTTAACAGGTTAGAAGTTACCACATACCTCCTCTGAGTCAGTGTAATCGAGATCCAGCTTCTAGCTGAATGGAAGAAAAGGAGAGGGGGAAATCATATTTAGATTTGTGTAATATGAGATAGAGAGCCTCAGTACTTGGGATTCAGGGTACTACCTTTTCTATCTCAGGGCATCCAGAAGGCCAAAGAAATAACCAGATGCTATGAGAAAACATTAAGACTGTCACAACCCCTGAAACTGCAAAGGAACCGATAAACCAAAAAATAACTCGGACAAATCCATTTTGACGAGTAGATGAGTTGAGTAGGACTTGCATACATGGCTCTCCTGGATGGTAGCAGGACAGCTCTAGAGTTCAGCACTACCTCCTGTGTCCAAACTGCTTTTAAGCTCATTTTCTGGCTCTTTGCCTACTGTGTTTGAGCGATGAGGCTATTCTCTTTGGTAGGTTCTCAGATACTCTCTGGGATGTGTGGGTTCTCAGGGACACCTGCTCCTCATCTGGGCACCATGGCCCTGCCTCATCACCCAGTCCTCAGGGTTTAGGCAATGGACATACACCCTAAGGTAGCCTGGTTGGGAATCCATCACACTACACCAGAATATAGCTGAATTTAACAGAATTACTTATTCGTTGTCTTACCAGCTATTTGCTGTGAACTAAGGTTAACCTTAATGAATTCTCTTTGTTGTTTATTAAACTATTCCACTGTACTGTTTTATGTCCACTAGATAAGACACATATCTCGACAGTGCTAGATATACATCAATACATTATTATTGCCCAATTGTTTGTTTTTGTGTTCTTCATACAGACCACCTCCCTATTTTTAACTCATCATTATATTAAGCAGATAACAACACAGATTCCTTCTCCCATGGTTAAATGGTAGCCTTGAGAATATATTTTGGTCACCACAATTTGATTGAGACACTCCATGTTTTTATTACACTCAAGAGATGACTTCATCATTTTGCAAAAGGCTTGTTAGTCTCATTAATATCCCTTTCACATACTATCTTATAGATGGCTGAGCCTGTTCATTTTATATTGATTTTGTTAGGTTATATTTCAAAGAGTGAGCTTTCTGACCTCACCCCGTGAGTAAATTAAATAAATGATTGCACAGTCTTTCTGGGTATTCTAGCAAAAATCAACACAAGTCCACCAAAAACTTCACTGGGAAATTTGTAAAAGAACTGCAGTTTAAATTTTGATTCATCAGGCTTATCGTTCATTCTTTCATTACAATTTTTTTCTTAAAATCTCATCAAAGATTAATGTAATCATTTATCTAAGAGTCACATAACAAAGGAAATAGTAATAACCAACATTTCTAAAGTTGGATGTTTAGGATTACCAAGCACTTTAATACATATTATTTCCTTTGATCCTCACAGCAATGGTAGATTATGATGTTTAGTATCTTCTAAGCTTTAGACTAGAAAAGTTGTCCTTGAAATGTGGCTCCCACACCAGCAGCATCAATATAACCTGAGAGTTTGATAGAAATGCAAACCTTGGTGCTCTCCAGGAGTACTGAGTCAGAAACTCTTGTTTTGGTTCGGTTTATATATATCAAAATAATTTTTCTCATTATAAGGTATTCAAATCTTTTGGGTATAGAGATGGTGGGGGCTTCCCTACCAAATTGCCTTGCCCTCCAAAGAAGACATCAATTGTATTTGCTACTCAGCATTCATTCACCATCTACTTTCCTCTGCTTCCTTCTATGAGATGCTTCCATCCTCATTTGCTTTAAGTGAGCTATAATCCACAACATCCCCACCCACTACTTCTGGAGTAAGCATTTTTAGCCAAGCTAATTAGCCCATCATGTCTCCTTAACATAGTAAATGGTACATGGACAAGGCATATGACCAAATTAAATCCGAAACATTAAGAATTTAGCTAGTTCATGCTCCTAAGTATATATACTAGGGAAATTTTCTTACAGATCCACAAGGGGCCAAGTGTCATGATGTGTACTGCAGTAATGTCTGTTGTATTTACTGATGTGTCCCATGTACACAAAACAGTGTCTGCTGCAGTGTAGTGCCCATGATATTTATAAAAAATAAGTTGTTTGTGGCAAGTGGAGTTGAAGGCAGCCTGATTGTCATTGAGAGAGATAGGAATAATATGATGGATGCATACTGTGGGGTGCTACACAGCAAATAGAATACAGGGATTCGATGTTCAATAGTAACATAATTGGAACTTAAAAACAGAGCACCTAGCAAAACAGTAGGATATATAATAAACTATGTAAATTAAAACACAGCTATACAAATAGTACATATTTTGCAAAAATACAATAAACAGGTATACAAATGGTATTGGTATGTATGATAGAAAAATATATAGATAAATACACACATAATACTTAAAGCAAGGAGCCTTGAAAGGGCCAATGTTGATGTGTCATGAAATGAAAGGTATGCTTGACTCAAGTTCAAGGACCTGAGGTTAAAAAAATGGCTAGGAATTTTGAGAAAGTGGTTCCTCTCTTGCATGAAACCCCATTAGGATATAACCCAACAATAGGAAAGGAGAAACTGGAACCTGATTACATCATGAAGACCCTGCATCAAGCCTTGCTAGAAGTGTGTTTACAGACTGGGTATGTTCAGTTACCATTCCACACTCTTCTAGCTCCATTTCTTGTTGCTGTTGTTGTAAAAAAATCATTTGAATATAGTTTTTTTTTTTTAAACATATAACCAAGAAAATACCGAGCCTGTCTTTTTTTGTTTTCCTCAATTGACTTGTGAAAACACTATTCTAACTTGCTGCCTCCATTCCACCACAAACACACTCATGCACATGTTGAGGCCATCTGATGATGCCTTCACCTGTCTACTGAAACTGCTTTTATTGTTACCAGTAATCCCCTAATCAGGATATATGTTTGATGCCTCTTAAAACGCTCTCCTCCTATCATTTAACTGATTGTTCATCCTCAGGCATTTCCACTGGATCTTCGTTAAATACAATGATTTTCAGTCCACGGTAGCTGAAGACAAATATCTAACCAACTGTGTGTAACAGGCACTATAAATCGGGGCAGGTGTACCAACCAGTGAAAACAGCCACTGGCCTGCAAACAAAGGAAATTGTCTGTTTGTGTAGTGCTGGCTCAACTTCAGCCTGGGTGGAAAGTATTTTTATTAATACTGTTATTGCTATTAAGTTCTGAGGTACTCTATTAATTCTCTGTATTTTACATTTTCTTCCAGAAATAAATTATCCAATGAAATAAATAGCTTTACTATCACTTCAAAATGAAAGACTTCAAAATCTGCATTTCTTTTTTTCACTTTCAAAGAATTATTTTTAACTGACATGTAATAATTAGACATATTTATGGGGTACAATGTGATGTTCCAATACATGCATACATTGTGTAATGATGAAATGAGAGTAGTTAGCATATCCATCACCTCAAACATTTATCATTTCTTTGTGGTGAGGACATTCAAAATCATCTCTTCCAGCTATTTTGAGATACACAATACTTCACTGTTGACTACAGTCTCCCTACGATGCAACAGGACACCAGAATTTATTCTTCCTTTCTAATTGTAATTTTGTGCCCATTCACCAACCTGTTCCCCTTACTCCTTTCCTCCTCCCCTTCTCAGTCTCTTGTGCGCTCTGTTCAATTCACTACTTCCATGAAATCAACTTTTTTAGATTCTACGTATGAGTAAGAACATGGAGTATTTGTCTTTCTGTGTCTGGTTGATTTCATGTCACATAATGTCCTTGAGGTTCATCAAATGGCAAGGTTTCTTTTTTTTTTTTTTTTTTTTTTTATGGCTGAACTGTATTCCATTGTGTAAATATACCATTTTTTCTTGATCCATTCATCCATTTTGAACATTTAGGATGCTTCCCTATCTTGGCTATTGTGAGTAGTGGTACAATAAATATGAAAGTGCAGATATCTCCTTGGCATACTGATTTTACTTCCTTTAGATATATATCAAGTGGTGAGGTTGATGGATCATATGGTAGTTCTAGCTTTAATTTTTTGATGTACCTCCATAGTGTTTTTCATAATGGTTGTATTAATTTACAATCCCACAAACAGTGTGTAGGAATTTTCTTTTCTTCACATCTTTGGCAATATTTGTTAACTTTTATCTTTTTGATAATAACCATTTTAACTGGCATGAGATGATATCTCATTGTGGTTTTTGATTTGAATTTTCCTGACGATTAGTGATGTTGAGCATTTAAAAATATATCTGTTGGTAATTTGTATTTCTTTTGGTAGATATCTATTGAGATCTTTTGCTCATCTTTTAATAAAATTATTTATTTTCTATTGAGTTGTTTGAGTTTCTTATATATTCTGGATGTTAACCCTTTGTCAGATGTATAGTTTGTAAATATTTTCTCCCATTCTGTAGGTTGCCTCTGTACTCTGTTGATTGTTTCCTTTGCTGTGTATAGATTTTAGTTTGATGTAATCCTATTCGTCTATTTTTGCTTTTTTGTCTTTGCTTTTGAGGTCTCATTAAAAAAAACCTTGCCTAGACCAATATCATGAAACATGTTCCTTATGTTTTATTTTAGAAGTTTCATATTTTGGGTCTTACAGTTGAGTCTTAAATCCATTTTGAGTTGAATTTTGTATATGGTAAGAGATAGGAGTCCAATTTCATTCTTCTTCATGTTGACATTCAGTTTTCTAGCACCATTTATTAAAGAGACTGTACTTTCCCCAATGTGAGTTTTTATCATCTTTGTTGAAAATCAGTTGTCTATAGAAGAATGGATTCATTTTGGGGTCCTCCATTCTGTTCCATTAGTTTATGTGTCTGTTATTATGCCAATGCCATGCTGTTTTAGACCCTATAGCTTTGTAGCATATTTTAAAGTCAAGGAGGGTAATGACTCCAGCTATTTTTTTTCTCGATATTGCTTTGGCTCTTTGAAATTCTTTTGTGGTTCCATACAAATTCAAATTGTTCCTGTTTGCAGGCAACATGATCTTTTATATAGAAAACTCTGAAGACTCCACCAAATACTGTTAGAACTAATAAGGAAATTCCATATAGTTGCAGGATACGAAATCAACATACAAAATTTGGTAGCATTTCTATACACTAATAGCAAACTATCCAAAAAAAATCAAGAAAACAATTCCATTTACAATAGCTAACAAAAAGCAAATAAGATATCAAGGAATAAATTTAACCAAGGGAGTGAAAGATCTCTACACTGCAAACCAAAAATTAATGATGAAAAAAAATTAAAGAGGCTACAAATAAATGGAAAGATATCTTGTGTTCATGGATTGGAAGAATGAATATTGTTAAAATGTCATACTACCCAAAGCTATCTACAGATTCAATGCAATTCATATTTAAATACCAATAATATTCTTCACAGAAATAGGAAAAAAAATTCCTAAAATTTGTATAGAACCATGTAATTTGTATTTCTGTTCCTCACTCCTGAACTCCAAATCTAAATTTCCTGCTAACATGAGACATATACTAAGATTAAACATTTTTAAAGATTAAAATGTGCTAAGATTGAACACTTTAACTCTTAGCAACTACTGAAGTGATCTTTCATACTGAGTCTCTTCTTTGGTAATGGCATTACCAGTGACCAATTCTCAAAAAACTAGAAATGCTAGTCATTATTTTTCTTCTCTTTTCTTCAACATTTTACCCTCCCTCCACCCAAGTTAGTTTATCAGTAGCCAGGTACTATAGGTTCTACCTTATGGTTTTTAAAATGTGTGTATCCTTTTGTCAAAAGCTCACTACTATCATATTAATTTAAACCTCACAATTTTAAATCCATATTATAGCATGAGTCATATGACAATCTCCCTACCTCTAATCTCCTGATTTTCTAATTAATCTTAGGCACTGCTGTTGGAATTTTCCCCCTTAAATCACAGGTTGGATCATATCACATGTCACTTGTGGTCTCAAGTAATATTCACTGGTTTCCTGTTGTCTACAGAAGTCTCTATGCCCTTATGTAGTATTTCAAAGCTTTCCTGAAATGGCAAAATAAGAAACTCATCTTTACTGCATCCTTTAAAGGAGCTCTAAAATTCAGTCATATTATTTTTATTGTCATCCTGGAGGATAGAAGGAAATCCTAGGCTTCTGTGACTTTTAGATACCATTTGTTGAGCTTGAGTTGTTCTTCTTCTCTTTATTTATAGAAGCCTTTTATTTAAGGTCCAATTCAAGGTTACTGTTCCCATAAAGGTTTCTTGAGTAATCTTGCTATAATGAACGACTTCTTCAATTATAATTCTATAGCATGTTCCTTCTGCTCCAACTAGCACTTACCCAAATTAACCTTGTAACTTGACTTTTCCACTCACAATTATTGTCATGCCTACTCCATGAGAACCAGAGTCTAAGAAGTCTTTTGACGAAGATTTTGTTTTATACAACTTTGTTTCTCAATTCCAAACACAGTGGCAAATATGCACCCAATAAATGTTTAATTAAATTTAACATTTATTAATGTTTATAAAAACTTCCCAAATCATGGAATAATGCAAAATATAAATAAAACTGTAAACTTACATCCTCTAAAAAACCCTAAATATATGTATACACAGAATTCTGCATATAATTTAATAGGATTTGTGGTGGACACTTGGACTTGCCTACTAACATTTGTTCTAAACACTTTCTGGTGTACAAAGGCTAGAAAGCTTAAATTTTTTTTTTTCTTTTTTTTTTTGCAGACTCATTTGAAGCTTTTCAATTTCAGTTTTATAATTGCATTATCCAAAATATATGATCCATCATCTCTTCCTGTAGCCACTCTCAGACCCTGGAGTCAATCCTGACATCGCTTGATGGTTTCAGCTCCTGGCTTTCTTGTCATTCCTTCTAACACATCATATTTTGTAACTCACATGATTTCAATATCCATGTAGATAATCTTTTCAATATGTTTGGATTCACAGTTCCAGAGAACTTCCAATTTCTTATCTTTTTAGCACACTGCTTCTATTATCCCACTGCAGGAATCTTCTACGACTAAGACAAAATCCAATGATACTATCGATTTCCTGTGATTACTGCACAGTTCATCTTTCTCAGCACACTTTTGCTTATGACTTCCACTGTCTCGCTTCTGTATTCCTCTTTCATACTCACTTGGAAAACTGCTAATGCCAATTAAATCCAACACTCTTTAAAGTTTGTCAGCACTTGAGTAGTAAAAATGATTGTAGAAAATCAAACCACCATGCTGATTACTCTTACTTAAATTCATGACCTCAACTGCACTCTGTGCTGCCTTTCACCATTGTATTCACTATAACCTAGACGGAATATAACATGTTTTCTTTTCTCAAACCTCAAAAACGACATTCCTCCATTCCCTCCCCATCCTCACCCTTAGTTCACTGAGAAGATATAAGCAATCAAAAAAAGTTTTTCAAACTATCACCATATACTTGTCTCCTGCTAGATTAGATTAATTTCACTTGTTTTCTGTGACCTTTTGACTTCTCAAATATATCCTTTTACTTTTGTTTTTCTTTCTGTCTGGCATCACCAAACTTTCACTCTATACTAATAATTAAATCAGAATATACATATTCTATATTTCTTATTTTAAAAACTCGTTTGACCCACATCTTTTTCAGCTATAGCCCCTAGAAAGTGGTGACTATATTTATTGTCTACTATTTACTTTCATTTTCTCTTTTTTTTATGTTTTATTTTTTGAGACGGAGTCTGGTTCTGTGACCCAGGCTGGAGTGCAGTGGTGCAATCTCGGCTCACTGCAAGCTCCGCCTCCCGGGTTCACGCCATTCTCCTGACTCAGTCTCCCGAGTAGCTGGGACTACAGGCACCCGCCACCACGCCCGGTTAACTTTTTTATTTTTAGTAGAGTCGGGGTTTCACCGTGTTAGCCAGGATGATCTCGATCTCCTGACCTTGGGATCCGCCCGCATCGGCCTCCCAAAGTGCTGGGATTACAGGCGTGAGCCACTGTGCCCAGCCCATTTTCTCTTTTATCTACTCTAATCAACTTTCCATCCTCATAATTCTCCTAAGTTGTCAAAATCACCAATAATTTCAACACAGCTGTATCTAATGGTCAATTTACTGTTCTTGTTTTGACTTGTCAACAGTACACCACTTTCTCTTGAAACTTGTTCTTTACTTACCATTTAGAATATTACTCTTGGTGTTTTTCTTAGTCTCATTTGCTAGATTCTCCTCCATTCCCATAATGCGAAACCTTGGAGTACCTAGGGGCTCAGTTCTTGGGTCTCCTCCCTCTCTGTCTTCACTCACTTCTGGGTGATATTATCTAGCTCATGGCTTTAAAAATTTTGTGAATGTTGATAAATTGCAAATTTATATCTCCAGACTTGCCATCTCCCATGAACTCCAAATATACATCCAACCACCAACTTAACATTTCTACTGGATGTCTGTTATGTTTCTTAAATTTAACATGTTAAAAATGGAACTCTCAATATTTCCCTTACTCTAAACATGTTCTACTTTCCATCTTCATCATCTCAGTTAGTGACAATTTTATCTTCTTAGTTTGTCAGGCTAAAAGTGTTGATGTCATTCGTGAGTTATCACTTTCTCTTACATCTGACAACAAATCCTATAGGCTCCACCTTCAAAATACATTCAGAAACTGCAACTACTACTTTTGTTGTCACTATCCTGGTCCAATGAATCATAACTTCTTGACTGGATTACTGTAGCCTCTTTACTCATTTCTCTATTTCTTTGCTGACTCAACTAGTTTATTCTCCAAAGAGCAGTTAGGATGAAATCATTCAAAATGTCAGTCAAATCATGTCACTCTTTCCCTTGGAGCCTCTTAATGTTTTTGTATTTCATGCAGAAAGGCAGCTGAAGTTCTTAGAACGATTTAAAAAGCACCACCCAATCCAGACTACTCAGGACCACTTTAACCTCATGGTCTTCCACTCACTCTTTAGCTGACTTTGCCCATCCTCCACTGGACTTATTTGCTGTTTCTTGAACATACCAAGCGCATACCTGCCTTAGAGCCTTTAAAGGTGTTCATTTTCCTTCCTAAAATATTATCTGCCTGGGTATCTTTATGGCTTGCTTCCTTGCTTCTTTCAGGTTTCTTCTCAAATGTTACCATAATTACCATACATCATTGAGGTTTTCTTTGATAGAGGTATATAGAATAATAATTCCTCCTTTTCTAACACTGCTTTCCCCCAATCCTAATTTTCTTAAAATCATTTATTACCACATGGCCTACTACATAAAGAATTTTATATAGTAAAATTTGTTTATTGCCTGCCTCTACAAAGAAGGAATTTGTTTTGTTCACTGCTGTATCTCCAACACCTCGAATAGTAATAAAGTACATGATAGGTATTGTAACATGGAACAAATGAATGAATGAATGAATGAATCAGATACAATCTCCAAAAACATTGTGACCTGAGTCATGTTGAGAGAGTGGTAAGTAAAGCATTCTTATATTTTCTGTCTTAGATCGTGACACAAGTGAAGTTTTTTGTTCTTTTTTTTCTTTTTAGAAGGAGTTTCGCTCCTGTTGCCAAGGCTGGAGTGCAATGGCGCAATCTCGGCTCACTGGAGACTCTGCCTGCGGGTTCAAGCGATTCTCCTGCCTCAGGCTCCCAAGTAGCTGGGATTACAGGCTTATACCACCTTGCCTGGGTAATTTTGTATTTTTAGTAGAGATGGGGTTTCTCCATGTTAGTCAGGTTGGTCTTGAACTCCCTACCTCATATGATATACCTGCCTCAGCCTCCCAAAGTGCCAGGACAACAGACATGAGTCACCACGCCCGGCCCATAAAATAGTTTTATACTCAAGAGCAGCAATAGCATTCGAATCTTCAGCCTTCCATATTAGTGCTCTTATGATCAAAGCAGAGGGATTCTGGAAAGTGAGAACTGTTTCTCAGAACTTAGTGTAGAGCTTGCCCCTTTATGGTTTCTTTTTTTTTTTTTCTTTTTAAATGTTTTGTGGGTACATGAGATTGTCTGATACAGGCATGAAATATGTAGTAATCACATGAGGAAAAATGGGGTATCCGTCACCTCAAGTGTTTATCCTTTGTGTTGCAGACAATCCAATTATAATATTTTTGTTACTTTTAAATGTACAAGTAAATTATTATTGACTATAGTCACCCTGTTGTACTATCAAATACTAGCTCTTATTTATTCTTTCTAACAAGTTTTTGTACACATTAACCAATCCTACTCCCTCCCACCTCCCACC